>NC_083114.1:22280863-22880863 GCF_949774975.1 Lagenorhynchus albirostris | reverse complement strand
ACTTGAGGCTTGAGATTACTGTAGCCTTGGGCTACAGCTTGATAACAACCTCATGAGACACCCAAAGTCGGAGGCACCCAGCTAAGCTCAGCCTAAATTCCTGACCAACAGAAGCCAGGAGATAATAAATGTTTATTGTTTTAAGCCACTAAGTTTTGATATAATTTGTTGCTGCAGGGATAGGTAGCTAATACAATGAATGAAAAATTCTTTGAGTTAGATAAAAGCAGTATTATCATTATCCCCTGTTTATGAATGAGGAAGCCAGTGCCCTGCCTAAGGTCAAAGAGCCTGGCAGACCTTCTCAAGACAGTGTAAGAGGAAGCCAAAGATAAGCTTGGCCTCAAACAAGTTTTGCCTTGGGGCTACCCTGCTAGGCCTGTCCAGCTGAGGCCAACGATACCAAGACCATTCCTGAAATACCCCAGAGTGTTACTTTAATGGTCTCCTTGGAGTCTTTGCTGCCAAATAGAGTTTTAAAAGAACTGGTATTTTAACAAGGTTCACCTTGGTAAACTTACCACATGCAATAATGAGGTCCGTGAGGAATAAAGACACAGACCTACTGGAGAACGGACTTGAGGATATGGGGAGGGGGAAGGGTGAGCTGTGACAGGGCGAGGGAGAGTCATGGACATATATACACTAAGAAACGTAAGGTAGATAACTAGTGGGAAGCAGCCGCATGGCACAGGGATATCGGCTCGGTGTTTTGTGACCGCCTGGAGGGGTGGGAGGGAGGGAGACACAAGAGGGAAGAGATATGGGAACATATGTATATGTATAACTGATTCACTTTGTTATAAAGCAGAAACTAACACACCATTGTAAAGCAAGTATACCCCAATAAATATGTTTAAAAATAATAATAATAATGAGGTCCGTGGATGTGGTCTAAGAGAAACATCGGCCTCAAAACAAAGTGTGCTTTTGAGGGTGATGTTTAAAAAAACCCTAATGTGTGGGATCTTATCAGAAAGTATAATAGTGATGAAATAAAATTTATATTTTAAGGCAAGACAAGAAAAAATTACACATATAATCCTCTCTCTGTGTTTGTTTGGTCCTGCTCCTTTCCTAATGTGCAGTGTGCATCTGCATTACACCTTAACCTCACCTCCTCAAAGAAAGGAGTACCTGCTCAACCTTAAAGATCTATTTTCTTTCTTCTAAACTAGCAACATAACCTTTTAAAAGAATAGTGTTCTTTCCAAGCTCTGTAGGTGCTATAGTGACTTGCTGCTTGCTTTGTATGTGGTCACCTGGACTATGGTGAATTATGTAAAATATCAGTATGTCGTTTTTTGTTTTTTTTTACATCTTTATTGGAGTATAATTGCTTTACAATGGTGTGTTATTTTCTGCTTTATAACAAAGTGAATCAGTTTTACATATACATATGTTCCCATATCTCTTCACTCTTGCGTCTCCCTCCCTCCCACCCTCCCTATCCCACCCTTCTAGATGGTCACAAAGCACCGAACTGATCTCCCTGTGCTATGCGGCTGCTTCCCACTACCTATCTATTTTACATTTGGTAGTGTATATATGTCCATGCCACTCGCTCGCTTTGTCACAGCTTACCCTTCCCCCTCCCCATATTGTCAAGTCCGTTCTCTAGTAGGTCTGTGTCTTTATTCCTGTCTTACCCCTAGGTTCTTCATGACATTCTTTTTTCTTAAATTCCATATATATGTGTTAGTACACGGTATTTGTCTTTCTCTTTCTGACTTACTTCACTCTGTATGACAGACTCTAGGTCCATCCACCTCATTACAAATAGCTCAACTTCATTTCTTTTTTTGGCTGAGCAATATTCCATTGTATATATGTGCCACATCTTCTTTATCCATTCACCCGATGATGGACACTTAGGTTGTTTCCATTTCCTGGCTATTGTAAATAGAGCTGCAATGAACATTCTGGTACATGACTCTTTTTGAATTATGGTTTTCTCAGGGTATATGCCCAGTAGTGGGATTGCTGGGTCATATGGCAATTCTATTTGTAGTTTTTTAAGTAACTTCCATACTGTTCTCCATAGTGGCTGTACCAATTCACATTCCCACCAGCAGTGCAACAGTGTTCCCTTACCTCCAGAACCTCTCCAGCATTTATTGTTTCTAGATTTTTTTGATGATGGCCATTCTGACTGGTGTGAGATGATATCTCATTGTAGTTTGATTTGCATTTCTCTAATGATTAATGATGTTGAGCATTCTTTCATGTGCTTGTTGGCAGTCTGTATATCTTCTTTGGAGAAATGTCTATTTAGGTTTTCTGCCCATTTTTGGATTGGATTGTTTGTTTTATTGCTATTGAGCGTCATGAGTTGCTTGTAAATTTTGGAGATTAATCCTTTGTCAGTTGCTTCATTTGCAAATATTTTCTCCCATTCTGAGAGTTGTCTTTTGGTCTTGTTTATGGTTTCCTTTGCTGTGCAAAAGCTTTGAAGTTTCATTAGGTCCCATTTGTTTATTTTTGTTTTTATTTCCTTTTCTCTAGGAGGTGGATCAAAAAGGATCTTGCTGTGATTTATGTCATAGAGTGTTCTGCCTATGTTTTCCTCTAAGAGTTTGATAGTTTCCAGCCTTACATTTAGGTCTTTAATCCATTTTGAGCTTATTTTTGTGTATGGTGTTAGGGAGTGATCTAATCTCATACTTTACATGTACCTGTCCAGTTTTCCCAGCACCAGTTATTGAAGAGGCTGTCCTTTCTCCACTGTACATTCCTGCCACCTTTATCAAAGATAAGGTGACCATATGTGCGTGGGTTTATCTCTTGGGTTTCTATCCTGTTCCATTGATCTATATTTCTGTTTTAGTGCCAGTACCATACTGTCTTGATTACTGTAGCTTTGTAGTATAGTCTGAAGTCAGGGAGCCTGATTCCTCCAGCTCCGTTTTTCATTCTCAAGATTGCCTTGGCTATTTGGGGTCTTTTGTGTTTCCATACAAATTGTGAAATTTTTTGTTCTACTTCTGTGAAAAATGCCAGTGGTAGTTTGACAGGGATTGCATTGAATCTGTAGATTGCTTTGGGTAGTAGAGTCATTTTCACAATGTTGATTCTTCCAATCCAAGAACATGGTATCTGCATCTATTTGTATCATCTTTAATTTCTTTCATTAGTGTCATAATCTTCTGCACACAGGTCTTTTGTCTCCTTAGGTAAGTTTATTCCTAGATATTTTATTCTTTTTCTTGCAGTGGTTAACGGGAGTGTTTTCTTGATTTCACTTTCTGATTTTTCATCATTATCGTATAGGAATGCAAGAGATTTCTGTGCATTAACTTTGTATCCTGCAACTTTACCAAATTCATTGATTAGCTCTACTAGTTTTCTGGTAGCATCTTTAGGATTCTCTATGTATAGTATCATGTCATCTGCAAACAGTGACAGCTTTACTTCTTCTTTTCTGATTTGGATTCCTTTTATTTCCTTTTCTTCTCTGATTGCTGTGACTAAAGCTTCCAAAACTATGTTGAATAAGAGTGGTGAGAGTGGGCAACCTTGTCTTGTTCCTGATCTTAATGGAAATGCTTTCAGTTGTTCACCACTGAGGATGATGTTGGCTGTGGGTTTGTCATATATGGCCTTTATTATGTTGAGGAAAGTTCCCTCTATGCCTACTTTCTGCAGGCTTTTTATCATAAATGGATGTTGAATTTTGTCAAAAGCTTTCTCTGCATCTATTGAGATGATCCTATGGTTTTTCTCCTTCAATTTGTTCAGATGGTTTATCACATTGATAGATTAGGGTATATTGTAGAATCCTTGCATTCCTGGAATAAACCCCACTTGATCATGGTCTATGATCTTTTAATGTGCTGTTGGATTCTGTTTGCTAGTATTCTGTTGAGGATTTTTGCATCTATGTTCATCAGTGATATTGGCCTGTTGTTTTCCTTCTTTGTGACATCCTTCTCTGGTTTTGGTACCAAGGTGATGGTGACCTCGTAGAATGAATTTGAGAGTGTTCCTCCCTCTGCTACATTTTGGAAGATTTTGAGAAGGATAGGTGTTAGCTCTTCTCTAAATGTTTGATAGAATTCTCCTGTGAAGCCATCTGTTCCTGGGCTTTTGTTTGTTGGAAGATTTTTAATCACAGTTTCAATTTCAGTGCTTGTGATTCATCTGTTCATATTTTCTATTTCTTCCTGATTCAGTCTTGGCAGCTTGTGCATTTCTAAGAATTTGTCCATTTATTCCAGGTTGTCCATTTTATAGGCTTAGAGTTGCTTGTAGTAATCTCTCATAATCTTTTGTATTTCTGCAGTGTCAGTTGTTACTTCTCCTTTTTCATTTCTAATTCTATTGATTTGAGTCTTCTCCCTTTTTTTCTTGATGAGTCTGGCTAATGGTTTATCTATTTTGTTTATCTTCTCAAAGAACCAGCTTTTAGTTTTATTGATCTTTGCTAACATTACCTTCATTTCTTTTTCATTTATTTCTGATCTGATTTTTATGGTTTCTTTCCTTCTGCTAACTTAGGGTTTGTTTTGTTCTTCTTTCTCTAATTGCTTTAGGTTCAAGGTTAGGTCTTTATTCGGGATGTTTCCTGTTTCTTAAGGTGGGCTTGTATCGCTATAAACTTCCCTCTTAGAACTGCTTTTGCTGTGTCCCATAGGTTTTGGGTCGTCGTGTCTCCATTGTCATTTGTTTCTAGGTATTTTTTTATTTCCTCTTTGATTTCTTCAGTGATCACTTCGTTATTAAGTAGTGTATTGTTTAGCCTCCATATATTTGTATTTTTTACAGATCTTTTCCTGTAATTGATATCTAGTCTCATGGCGTTGTGGTCGGAAAAGATACTTGATAGAATTTCAATTTTCTTAAATTTACCAAGGCTTAATTTGTGACCCAAGATATGATCTATCCTGGAGAATGTTCCATGAGCACTTGAGAAAAATGTGTATTCTGTTGTTTTTGGATGGAGTGTCCTATAAATATCAATTAAGTCCATCTTGTTTAATGTACCATTTAAAGCTTGTGTTTCCTTATTTATTTTCATTGTGGATGATCTGTCCATTGGTGAAAATGTGGTGCTAAAGTCCCCTACTATGAATGTGTTACTGTCAATTTCCCCTTTTATGGCTGTTAGTATTTGCCTTATGTATTGAGGTGCTCCTATGTTGGGTGCATTAATATTTACAATTGTTATATCTTATTCTTGGATCGAGCCCTTGATCATTATGTAGGGTCCTTCTTTGTCTCTTGTAATAGTCTTTATTTTAAAGTCTATTTTGTCTGATATGAGAATTGCTACTCCAGCTTTCTTTTGGTTTCCATTTGCATGGAACATCTTTTTCCATCCCCTTACTTTCAGTCTGTATGTGTCTCTAGGTCTGAAGTGGGTCTCTTGTAGAGAGCATATATATGGGTCTTATTTTTGTATCCATTTACCCAGTCTGTGTCTTTTGGTGTGAGCATTTAATCCATTTACATTTAAGGTAATTGTCAATATGTATGTTCCTATTACCATTTTCTTAATTGTTTGGGGTTTGTTATTGTAGGTCTTTTCCTTCTCTTGTGTTTCTTGGCTAGAGAAGTTCCTTTAGCGTTTGTTGTAAAGCTGGTTTGGTGGTGCTGAACTCTCTCAGCTTTTCCTTGTCTGTAAAGGTTTTAATTTCTCCATCAAATCTGAATGAGATCCTTGCTGGGTAGAGTAATCTTGGTTGTAGGTTTTTCTCCTTCATCACTTTAACTATGTCCTGCCACCCCCTTCTGGCTTGCAGAGTTTCTGCTGAAAGATCAGCTGTTAACCTTATGGGGATTCCCTTGTGTGTTAGTTGTTGTTTTTCCCTTGCTGCTTTTAATATGTTTTCTTTGTATTTAATTTTTGATAGTTTGATTAATATGTGTCTTGGTGTGTTTCTCCTTGCATTTTTCCTGTATGGGACTCTCTGTGCTTCCTGAACTTGATTAACTATTTCCTTTCCCATATTAGGGAAGTTTTCAACTATAATCTCTTCAAATATTTTCTCAGTCCCTTTCTTTTTCTCTTCTTCTTCTGGAACCCCTATAATTCGAATGTTGGTGTGTTTAATGTTGTTCCAGAGGTCTCTGAGACTCTCCTCAGTTCTTTTCATTCTTTTTTCTGTATTGTGCTCTGCAGTAGTTATTTCCACTATTTTATCTTCCAGGTCACTTATCCGTTCTTCTACCTGAGTTATTCTGCTATTGATCCCATCTAGAGTATTTTTAATTTCATTTATTGTGTTTTCATCATTGCTTGTTTCATCTTTAGTTCTTCTATGTCCTTGTTAAATGTTTCTTGCATTTTGTCTATTCTATTTCCAAGATTTTGGATCATCTTTAGTATCATTATTCTGAATTCTTTTTCAGGTAGACTGCCTATTTCCTCTTCTTTTTTTAGGTTTGGTGGGTTTTTATCTTGTTCTTTCATCTGTGGTATGTTTTTCTGTCTTCTCATTTTGCTTATCTTACTGTGTTTGGGGTCTCCTTTTTGCAGGCTGCAGGTTCATAGTTCCTGTTGTGTTTGGTGTCTGTCCTCAGTGGCTAAATTTGTTTCAGTGGGTTGTGAAGGCTTCCTTGTGAAGGGGACTAGTGCCTGTGTTCTGGTGGATGAGGCTGGATCTTGTCTTTCTGGTGGGCAGGTCCACGTCTGTTGGTGTGTTTGGGTATGTCTGTGGACTTATTATGATTTTAGGCAGCCTCTCTGCTAATTGGTGGGTGTTCCTGTCTTGCTAGTTGTTTGACATATGGTGTCCAGCACTGTAGCTTGCTGGTCGTTGAGTGAAGCTGGGTGTTCATGTTGAGATGGAGATGTCTGGGAGATTTTCCCCATTTGATATTATATGGAGCTGGGAGGTCTCTTGTGGAGCAGTGTCCTGAAGTTGTCTCTCCCACCTCAGAGGCACAGCACTGACTCCTGGCTGTAGCACCAAGAGTCTTTCATCCCCACGGCACATAAGTGCTTAATAAATGTTAGCTATTATCTTCCATCTACAGTTCATTCACCATACCACAGACAAAATGTAGAAGGTCACTCCGTTGTTAAAACTGTCTACTGGCTTCCGGTCTCACTCTGCACACACACCTTGGCCAGGGCTGAAGAGTCACTCTAGCTGCCCCCTTCACCCCAGTATGTCATTTTGATGTACATCCTCAAAAATATATATGATTGTGCCTCCAACTTCTAACAGGGGTAACAGTTCTCAGAGCTTTCTGAGAATCTGCTTCCCAGGTTATAATCCTCAATTTGGCTCAAATAAAATTCTCTTTTTTCTTCTTAACTTGATAGTTAATTGAATTTTCATTGAAAATAGCAAAGACTTATAGAACTTTAGATGTATTCTAGGCAGTGTTCTAAGCACTTCATTATATTCGTTTAATTTTCTGAAGCAATAAGGCTATTATCCCCATTTTATAGATGAGGAAACTAAGGCACCAAAGAGTTGAGCAATTTGCCCAAGGTCATACAGCTAGCAAGTGATAGAACCAAGATTTAAAACCAAATATTTTAGCTCCAGAGTTAATGCTTTGACATATTTTTCTCTAGGCCTTCACATTTTTTAATATCTATGATGTAATAATAACTTGTTGGCAAGTTTCCATCCCATAGTCTCCCTAAGTTTTAAAATAGTGAAAAGTAATAACAGCACATGAAGTATATCTTGCCATGCCCCGTGGAAAACCCTTTAGGGGCTCCCTGCTGCCCTGGATGTGACTCATGAGCCCTCCAGGCTCTGACTCCTGTTTCATTCTCATCCTGAGCCCACGACTTCCCCCTCCATTCACACAGGCCCATTTCCTCTTTGCTGTAATCAGTCAGCCAGCTACGCTGTGTCCCTGCTTTGCACAGGCTGTGCCTGGAAAACTGTCCTCACTCATCCCTCTTCCTGCTAAACACTCCTCATTGTTCATCTCTTCTGGGAAGTGGTGCTGCCACTTTCACACCAATAAGGAGCCTTAGCCCTGCCCCCAGCACACCGTGAATCCCCCTGGCCTAGCACTGTCCTACCCTCTTCTTTCCCTCTCCTACTGGACCACGGCTTCTGCAAGAGCAGAAACAGCTTATTTGTCTTTATAGTCCCAGCAATTAGCACAGCACCTGGCACCTACCAGTTTGTTGAATGAATACAAAGCCCTCCAAAGAACCTAGTGACATTTTAAATTATTCACTCCAACTGTCTCCACTAGACAGACCTGGAATCACACAAAATCACCCTGGAAGAGACCCAAGAGAGATCCTGGTCTAGTCCAATGCTAGACTAGACCAGGTGAAATAGACAGGTGAAAAAATGAACTGACTTGTTTTTTTGTTGTTGTTGTTGCTGTTTTGTTTTTTTGCGGTACGCGGGCCTCTCACTGTTGTGGCCTCTCCCGTTGCGGAGCACAGGCTCCGGACGCGCAGGCTCAGCGGCCATGGCTCACGGGCCTAGACGCTCTGCGGCATGTGGGATCTTCCCGGGCCGGGGCACGAGCCCCTGTCCCCTGCATCGTCAGGCGAACTCTCAACCACTGCACCACCAGGGAAGCCCTGTCTTATTGTTTTTGAGAATCGGCTTGTCTCAACTAGTCAAGGGCAGCTACAGGAGCACAGTGGGGTCAAGTTTCCGGGTGTCTGATTCCACCCCACCCCCACCCCACCCCACCCCTCAAAGGTGTCTGTATTGTTTCCTATTGCTGCTATGACAAATTATCAAAAACTTAGTGGGTTAAAAACAACACAAATTTATTATCTTACAGTTCTAGAGATGAGAAGTCCTAAATGAATCTCACTGGCCTAAAATTAAGGTGTTGGTAGGGCTGGATTCCTGTTGAAGGAGGCTCTAGGGGAAAATTGGTTCCCTTGCCTTTTCCAGCTTCTACAGGTCACTGCATTCCTTGACTTGTGACCCCTTCCTTCTTCGGAAGCAGCATTGTAGCATCTTCATATCTCCTTCTCTCTGATCTCTGCTCTTGTCCTCTCTTCTCCTGCCTCCCTCTTTCCCTTATAAATACCCAGATGACAATTCAATATAATCTCCTCACCTCAAGATCGTTAACTTAATCACAATTGCAAGATTAGGATGTGGACATCTTTGAGGAACCATTATCTCTCTATGACAGCAACCTAATGTTTCTGATATAGAAACAGATTCATGTTGTGTACCTGAAACTAATACAATGTTATATGTCAATTATACTTCAATTAAAAATTTAAAAATAAATAAAGCAGATTCGTGATCTGACAGCATCTTCTATACACAGGAAAAAAGCAAACATAAAAACACCCTCACCAATGTTCAAGCATATCTTGTTCTCTTTTTTCACTTCTAAATGTCTAGTTTTAAAGAACTGGTAGGAGAAGTCATTCCCAATATATTTATTTAAAATACAGTATTATGAACAACTATGGCATACTCCTCTGTATTGTTTATGTTTTAGGCATACACTTCTATTTTGATTCCATACAGAGTCAGGAATATCTAATTTGTAAAGAGAAAGAGTGGAAAGAAATACAATGTAGTGAGTATTGCCATGTGCCTGGTACTCTAGGCCTTATTTAATTTAAACCTTACAATAGTCTTCTGAACTTGGCTCTATTATCTCTCATTTGAAACTGACTCTCAAAGAGATGAGGTAACTTATCTAACTCATAGAGTCAGTAAGTGGCAGAACAGGTTTGAAATACATATTTACTTGGCTCTAGAATTCATGCTTTTTCCACTAACCCTTGTTGCTTCCCCCAAATTTCAACTTTCTTTTAACTGACTGGTTAACTGACAGATGCAGAGAAAAAGAGAAAATGGGGGAGGAGAAAGAAAAACAGAGATTGAGAGAGACCATCCAGATGGATAAATTTGGTTGAAAATTTCCATGAGCAAGCAACTATAGGAACTCCTTCTGAAGGCAGTGTGAACGCTGCCACCAATATCTGCAACTGTTGGTTGCTAGGCAACTCCTCACCAACCACAGTCCATACCAATCTAATTAGCAGATTTCACCTGAAGTCCAACTGTTGCTAGGTAACCCTCAGACTGGGACATTTTCCCCTCCCCTCTAACTCAATACTGATCCCAAAGGAAAAGGAGTGGGTGTTTGTAAAAAAAAAAATTCACTGAAGATAGATATAGATAGATAAATAGATAGGTAGATAGAAGATAGATAAAATTCCCCCTGTGGCTTCACTATATCCACCAAGAGTAAGCAAATCCAGGATATATAATTCAGTGGCACTGGTATTGATTCTTCACAGGGGCAAGAGACTTATGGGACCAGAGACCAGGCAGACCTATCTTTGGAAACCACTTCAGACAAGAACTCTTGTTGAAGATTCTGAAAGGACTGATTCTTTGGAGCAATCTGAGAGGGAGGAAAGAAGACTAATATTTATGGAAAACCTACTATTACCTGACAACGGATTAGATGTTTTCATAAAGATGTCATCTAATCTTCACAAAGTTCTTGTCAATGGGTAGCTGTTACCATCTACATTTTACTAATAAGAAATTGCCCTTCAGAAATACTAAGTAATTTGATCATGATCACTTGCCCAAAGGAACTAGAAGTTAAAGCCGGGAGAGCCTGACTAAATTTCATGCATGAACTTTCCACTACTCCCTGCATGGGGCTATCTCCACAGGATGACAAGTACTGTCATTCATTCAATATAACCTCAGTATTCAAACAAACTACTAGTAACAAAAATACAAGCTGGCAAAACAGAATTCCCGTCCCCTGTCCACTGTCAGGGATTTACCACTACCTTAAGGCAGTGATTCTCAAACTTTTGGTCCCAGGACCAAATTTTTACACTCTTAAAAATTAATGAGGACTCCAAAGAGCTTCTGTTTATGTAGGTTATATCTATTAAAACCTAGCATATTAGAAACTAAAACAGAGACAAATTTTTAATATTTATATATTAATTAATCTCAAAAATAACAATAAACCCATTAATTAATCTCAAAAATAACAATAAACCCATTTCATGATTAACATAATTTATTTTTATGTAAAATAACTACTTTCAAAAAAATAGAAGAGTGACATTCTTTTACATTTTTGTAGGCCTCTTTGATGTCTGGCTCCATAGAAGTGTTGGATTCTCATACCTGCTTCTGCATTCAGTCTGTGGCATTATCACATGGCAGACAGTCGCTGGAAGATTTCACTTTCCTTCTTGACTGTACAATTTCAGAGAATGAGAGTGAAACAAGCAAATTTATTTTTGTTTGCTTGTTTGCCCTATATTATTATGAAAATATTTTTGACCTTGAGGACCCTCTGAAAGGGGGTTCCCAGGGATTCCCCAGACCACACTTCGAGAAACACTGCCTTAAGGCATAATAATTTGAACGCCCAGAATACATTCAGAGTTTGACTGTGTTCCTTGTATTTTCCCAGCCAATTGTTTAAGAATATCCCACATCTTTCTTGCCTGTAGCATTTTATGGTCCCTTAGAACCCCAGACTACCCCTTCTGGTATGAGATCTATACAATAATATCTGCAAAAAACAATATAGAGATCCTGGCTCCAGACTGACTGAAATGTTTGGAAACATTAGAATGTAGCTTCTATCTTCCCAGTAGCTTTCCCCCCACCTTTTCTGGTAATTGGTACAGAAAGAACCATGAGACCTCCTGGCCTCTGTGATTGGCAGAAGGGATGGCTATTGGACCCAACCAAGCTAATCAGAACCCGTCCCTGAGTTTTTTTATCCTGGCTTGTGATTTCTTTTTCTCCTAAGGTATTAGCATGTTGTACTGAATCAACTTTATGTGCTGGTGCTTTAGAGTCATCCACTGCCATCCCACACTCACAGTTTCACATGCTAAGGATTATACCAGATAATTTCTATTGGCTCTTTTAACACTGAAGTTCTATTCCAGTTTTCTTGCTGAACACCTTATTCCCCTGTGAAATTCCACCTTGGCTGTTCTGCCGATCAGAATCCATGGTGCCTGAATTACTCCCCATAGCTTGAAACATTAATGTTCTTCTCTCTGCTCCCTCAAACCCTCCCACACACTTGCACAAATTCCTTTTTAGGGAGCTCAACTCTTCTCTTTCACAATAGGGGTGAAGTGGCCCAGGGTGTTCTATCACCATGCAACAAATGGCCACCCATTCCAACACCCATGTTTATTGACTTCACAGTCTGCTGTGGTGGGGTGTGCCTTGTGTTTTTGCCTGAGCCATTCCCTCTGCATGGAATTCAGTTTGACTCACTTTAGCAAGCATTTACTGAGCATCTACTCTGTGCCAGACACTTCACTGAGAATACAGAAGCATAAAGGACGGTCCCTACCCTCGAAAAGTTCACATCTAGTAGGAAAGATGAGACATAACCAATAACTACAATAACAGCTAGATGGTAAGATTTATGTTTCACATAGGACTCTGGTAGTACAAATCAGACAACAGCCAACCAAAACTGGCTTACACAAAAAGGAGGATTACTGGCTCTCTGTCAAACCTAATAGGACACCAAGAGCAGCTCTGTGCTGGTTTTCTCCATTTACCTCCCCAACTTCAGATCCATTCTGTGCCCTTCTCTACCCTGCACTGACCTGAGCTTGATTGCTGGCTTTGATTGTGTCCAGCCAGTGTAAGAAACAGCATAAGATTTGAAAGCTTGAGGTGGGTAAGGTCAGAGTATTTACTTACCCCCAGCCCATCCCCACTTCCTCTCTGTCTTGATAGTCTGGCAGTGACTGCGTTCCTCTTCTAACTCTTGTCAGGCTCTGGTAACACTGTTCCCTCCTCTCCCCTCTTCAGAATTAAGGGTTCCAAGACCCACTGTTGCAAGTCCCTGGGTACTTCACTATGTTTTCTATGTTCTCTTAATTCTCCCCGATGCCTCTGTAAATAGTTATGATGTTAACCTCACTTCACTTAGCCCTTTTGAGTATTCCATCTCGCCTCATGGTGGGGCAAGGTGGCTACTGGTGTCTAGAGTCTCCCATCCTTACACCATCAAGATCCAAGGCAGCAAAAAGAGACCACCTCTCCTCCTGTAGTGCTCACTAAATCCTGGTCATGTGCCCACCCCTGAACCAATCACCATGGCTAGAGGAATTCAGTGTTCTCATCATCCAGGTGTGGTCACATGATCCACCTCCAAAGCCAGCAGTGGAGCTATCTTCACCCAAAGCTGTGGCCTGACAGTAAGGGAGGAGGAGTCGCCCAAAGGAAATTTTGGGTGCTGTTACCAAAAGAAAAAATGGGCCTGGGTAGCCCCAAAACAAGGAATTTCCACTTCAACATGGCAAAAGAGAAACAGATAAAAGGCTGGTGGAGTTAGAGATGAGAGAGGTCACCAGTGGCAAGGATTGTCCCTCTGTTGACTACCTGTGCCAGGAAGTTCTATCCTTTTTACTTCAAAGGTAATTCTCAACTCAATCCTCTTCACTTCCCTCCCTCACTGGGAAGGAGCCAACCTTAGCATTTCCCTCTATGGTTCTCTAGACTGTAGACTTGTTCCAGTGCAGTCACAGGAACTACCTGCTGTCATTTTGTTTCAAGATAATAAGCTACCCCAAAACTTGAAGTTGAGGTATGTGCTAAATCCTATAAGAGTCAATCACTTCCTAAATTATCATAATACGCATGGACACATTTGAACTTCCAAGTAATAACTTGTAACAGAGACTCCCCTTTATTCAGTTTAATGCAGCAAATACATTGCATGATGACCTAGAAGTAATTTGGAAATTGAAAAGCATCATACAAATACCAGGCATAATTAAGCCCATGTTTGAGACATTGTCCTGGGCCCTGTCCACCTGCTCAGCCATTTAGGAGCAATCCTATCCCCCATGTCATGCAGCAAATACCATCAAAGCATATCTTTCATGTCTACTGTCTGTTCATAACCTCAAAACTGCCTGCTCCACCCACACTACATCCCAACCCTCTCAAATCTCAAGGCCTCTTGACCTCGTTGCTCTTTCTCTCCTCCTTCTTCAGACTTGAAACCTTCCTGGATATGACCTTGCCTCTACTCCTGCACCAAGAAGGCTCCCCACCTGCTACACTGTCTCATGATACAGGGCCTCCTTCTGATCCAAGATGGTCAAACATTCCTTTCAAGATGCTGCTAATTCTGGTGTCTTCCTAATCCTTAAGAAAGAAAGTAGATGACTCTGAAGAATCCTGAGCTATGATCTCTGAGGAGAATATACTTTCAAGGGTGCTCATGAAGTTTAGTGGTGGTAGAGGGTGATGAAATACTGCAAGCACCTAGAAAGAGTTCCTTGATTGTGAGACTTTGGCACACCTGTCCATCAGTGTGCTCAGAGTCTAAAATGATGACTAAGAATCTTGTAACCAGCTAAATCTGATCCCCTCTGACCAACTTGTTGCCCTTCTGCACTTTATTCTCCCTCAGTTTGGATCTCTATATTTATAGCCATATAGCATAAATATTAAAAACAAAAGTTACAAGATCATATGACCTGTTTTTCAAATTTAGGCAATATCCCTTAACAGATATGTGACCTCAGCAATTAACTTAACCTCTTTGAACCTCAACAGTAAAATTGGGATAAGAATTCTGCCCTGCCCACCTCATGGATGTCTGAGAATTCATTAAGACAGTGATCAGAACCCATTAGGTGCTCAAAACAATGTGAGCTATTATTTTATCATTATCATTACTATTAATAAAACTCAAGGGGACATAAATTCTATTTACCTCCTCTTTCCCATCACCACACCACTCAAATTGCCCTTTGAATACAACCAGCTACTCCACCCAAGCCCAAGTTCCTCCCTGGCCACCAGGAAACTATTTTCCTCATATATCCCTTTTTAAAAGGACAACTACTCAGAGCTCATCTCTCCATAGAAACTCAGAGAATAAATAGAAGCAGGAGATTTTCTGCCGTTTCCATTCTGACTGCTTCAATTAAATTAAAGCCCACACAACTCTTCCATTAGCATGCGGGTGGAGAAGCCAGAGATGTCTCAGTGACCCTGGCTCCATGGTTGGCTTAGACCTTCCAATTATTTTCAGCCAAAATCTCATCTCCTTGACTGGTATTGTTACAAGTAACTGATGTCTGTGTGAAGAGATGTGGTCAGGACAAATCTGCTGTAACTTTAACATCTTTTTCAAGTGCCAAAATTATTGTTATGTTTTTCCAAATCATGAAATTCTTTATCAAGTACTTTTCTTTTTTCTCCCAGTGGGCTCACTCTCCAATAAATGCCCTTCCTCTGTTAGCAGACACTGAGACTTATAAAAAGGTAAGTGATAAAGAAATGGAAACAGGACTGCTCAGTTCAGATGAGAATGTACCATATAATAGAGTGTGTATATTCAGAGCCCCATGGCTGTGAGGGCACATCACAAGTCAATGTGCCGTATATAGGATTCTCAAATCTTTCATCTATGAAGGCTTTTTTCAAGAACAGGAATGCAGACAGCAAGCTTCCTTGTTCCCATTAGATATAGCCAGATGGCAACTCAAAGATGTGGCATGACCAGCTGCCAGGAAAATACTTTTAGCTGAAGTGACATGGAGATCCTGGGGAACAAGAAGGGAAACCCTAGTTTTGGTATCAGAAGGAGATATGAGGAGGAAAGGATGAGGATGTTCATGGTCCCAACCTAGTGCAAGGGAAGCAGTTATACATTTGGATCAACCTTGAGTATGCAATAGAAAAGTGGTATCACCATACCAAGAGACAGCAATTTAAAAGAATGAATCAGCTGCCTGATTTCAAACTATACCACAAAGCCTACAGTAATCAAAACAGTATGGTACTGGCACAAAAACAGACACATAGATCAATGGAATAAAATAATCCAGAAATGGACCCACACTTATATGACCAATTAATAAATGACAAAGGAAGCAAGAATACACAATGGAGAAAAGATAGCCTCTTCAAATAAATGATGTTCAGAAAACTGGACAGTTATATGCAAAAGAAGCAAACTGAACTACTCTCTCACATCATACACAAAAATAAATTCAAAATGGATTAAAGACTTACCTGAAGCCATAAAACTCCTAGAAGAAAACATAGGCAGTATGCTCAATATATTTTTGGATCTGTCTCCTCAGGCAAGGGAAACAAAAGCAAAAATAAACAAATGGGACTACATCAAACTAAAAAGCTTTTGCATAGCAAAGGAAATTATCAACAAAACAAAAAGGCCACCTATTGAATGGAAGAAGATATTTGTAAATGATATATCTGACAAAGGATTAAATATCCAAAATAGTTTTTAAAACTCATATAACTCAACAATAAAAAAACAAACAACCAGATTAAATAATGGGCAGAGGACCTGAATAGACATTTTTCCAAAGAAGACATACAGATAGATGGCCAACAGACATATGAAAAGATGCTCAGTATCCTTAATCATCAGGGAAATTCAATTCAAAACCACAATGAGATATCACCTCACACCTGTCATGACTATTCTTAAAATGACTATTCTTAGAATGACTATTCTTAAAAAGACAAGAAATAACAAATGTTGGCAAGGATGTGGAGAAAATGGAACCCTGTGCACTGCTGGTGGTAATGTAAATTGGTGCAGCTACTATGTAAAACAATGTAGAGATCCCTCAAAAACCTAAAAATAGAACAACCATGTGGTCTAGATTCCACTTCTAGGTATTTTTCCAAAGAAAACAAAAACACTAATTAGAAAAGATATATGTACCAATATATATGGGTACAATATGAACCATATATGCAATGTTTAATTGCACCATTATTCACAATAGCTAAGATATGAAAGCAACCTAAGTGCCCATCAATAGATGAACAGATAAAGAAGATGTTTTATATATATATATATATATATATATATATATATGATGGAATATTACTCAGCCATAAAAAAAAGAATGAAATCTTGCTGTTTGTGACAACATGAATGGACCTAGAGGGTCTGTAAGTGTAATAGTCAAACAGAGAAAGACAAATGACAAATGCTGTATGATTTCACTTTTATGTGGAATCTAAAAACAAAACAAATGAACAAATATAACAAAACAGAAACAGAGTCATAAATACAGAGAACAAACAAGTGGTTTGCCAGAGGGGAAAGGGATGAGGGATGAGTGAAATAGGTGAGAGAGATTAAGAGATACAAACTTTCAGTTACAAAATAAATTAGTCACAGGGGTAAAATGTACAGCATGGGGATTATGGTCAATAACAAAGTAATATGTTTGGTGACAGATGGTAATGAGATTTATCCTTGTGATCGTTTTTGTAATGTATACAAAAAGTGAATCACTAGATTGCATAACAGGATCTAACATAGTATTGTAGGTCAATTATACTTCAAAAAACAAACAAATTAACATAGATGAATGCATAAAGTTGTGGTATAGATATACAATGGAATATTATTCAGCCATAAAAAAGAAAATCTTGCCATTTGTGACAACATGGATAGACCTTGGGGGCATTATGCTAAGTGAAATAAGTCAGAGAAACACAAATACTTCACAATACAAAGACAAATGGTCTTACTTATATGTGGATCTAAAAAAACCAAACTCATAGGAAGAGAACAGATTGGTGGTTGCCAGAGGTGGGGGTTGGTGGGTGGGTGGGTGAAATGGGTGAAAATGGTCAAAATGTACAAAATTCCAGTTATAAGATAAATAAGTCCTGAGGATGTAATGTACAACATGATGGCTATAGTTAACAACACTGAATTGTACATTTGAAAATTGATGAGAGAGTGAATCAAAAGTTCTCATCACAAGAAAAAATTGTAACTCTGTGAGGTAATGTATGTTAACTAGACTTACTGTGGTAATATTTTGCAATATACACATACATCAAATCATTATGTTGTATACCTTAAGCTAATAAAGTGTTATATGTCAATTACATCTCAAAAAAAACTGGAAATTTTTAAAAAGAAAATTCCTTAAATTAACCCTAAAAAGAAACACACATGCACACTCAAAATAAAATTATGTACTTCCGTAGAAATATATACACCTACATGTACAAGCATAGAAGATGATCTGGAAGGTTAAACACAAAACTCTTCACAGAAGATACCTCCCGAGAGGAGACTGGGTTGTGTGAAGGAAGAGAACGCAAACCCCATCACTTGGGAACTTCTGCATTAGAGCTAATTCTGATTTTCTCCACCCTGAACTTGGGAAGTCTCTGGACTTTTCTGTGAACATTGAACATCTTCCCTTTTATAAGTGAAGATGATGTCCTCTGCTCCCTAATGCAGATGTTTGTGCCCATGCGTCCTACTGGCTGGTGAATCTCAGACACCATGTATGTGCATCATCCTAAAGTATTATTGCATTTAACCTAGACACTGAAGTGGAGTCTGACTTTTGAGTTCTATCAATTTAGAATCATTCTACTGCTTACAACATCTTCCAAAGACCATTACTCCCAATTAACTTTACCCTACTCATGCCCCCCATCAGCCAGACAAGCCCATGCTTGTTGCCCTTTTCCAAACTAGAACTAGCTATTTAGGCCTCGGATGAGTGTTCAGTGCTTACCTGTACTCTGCTTCTGTGGCCTTATCAGTATGTCTCGGCATCCTGGCTACCACTGCTGTGGTCAGGGCATATTCAACTTCCAACAGGATTATTTCAAGAGGCCTTTAGATGGTCTCCCTGCTTTTATCTAATCTAATACTCTCCAGGGCAAGTTAGCTAAACCATGGATTCAGCAACATCACCACTTGAAACTCTTCAGTGACCCTTGTCTCCGTAAGTGGCAGCTGTAAACTTCAGTGTACTCCAGAATCACCTGTTATGTTCTCTAAAATGCAGATTTCTGGCTGCCTCCTCCAAAAGCTCTGATTCAGTAAATCCTGAATTTTTAACAAGCACCTAAGAGGATTCTGATGCAAAGAGTATAGGGATCAAACTTTGAAAAACACTAACCTTAGGCTAAGGGCAGCCCTAGTTCCTTGCAATGGTAATCAGGTCCCTCATAACACGATTCTTACCACTCTAGCCTCACCATGCACCTCTCCCCACCTCACATATTTCTTTCCAGCAATACAGAGCAGCATCTTGTCCCCCACTCACTGTTTTGTTCCCCAATACAATTGTTCTCAACTGTGCCCATAATGCCCTCCTTGCTCATCTGTCAACACACTTCATCAACCTAATGCCTACTCATCCTTCATAACACAACTCAGGTATCACCTCCCCCAGGAAACCTTCCCTGACATTCCTGGTTATGTTCTGCCCCCATATTGTCCTTCTAATGCCCAAGCTTTGTCAGACAAAGCTCTTACTCCATTTCCTAGATTTTCTAGATATCCTGGATTCTGAGGTCCTTGCAGCAAGCCATGTCTTACCCTCCAAAATCTCAAGGAGCTACCACAGAGCCTAGCACAGTGTGGGTAGTTACAGTGGTGCACTGTAGGTAGTTAGGTACACTGGGAGTCACACTGGTGTGCTGTAGGTAGTTAGGGAGTCACACTGGTGTGCTGTAGGTAGTTTGCTGGTAGTTGGATAGGCCACAACAAGAGAAGACTTTTTAGTTGACACCTTTCTGAATCCACCAAGCAAGTTAGCCATGTGATGATAGACATGCTCCCTCCTTCCTCTTCAACCAAAAGATGTTGCTGCCCAACCTAAGGGTTAATCTTTTTTCCAACCCTATTTAAACAAAATTGTTATGACTCAATGCTTTCTAGCAGCAATTTGACTCTAAAAATTCAATATCCAAGTTGACATCTACCAAGCTCATACCGCTTACACTGCTTCTGAGAAAGAGGATTTTGTTGGGCCCCCTCAGCAAGGCAGACAATGTCATACTGACGCAGTCATTATTCATCCCACAACTTTCCTCTGCTACCATTCCACTCCCAACCACATTCTCATTATTAAACAATTTTTGAATTCTGGTTAGTACTCATAAAAACCCTATTTCCTGGAGAACGATGTCTGCCCTTAGGAGCAAAAGTAAAGAACAATCCTCTCCCTCTCTCCTTTCCCTCAACATGGGCCTGGATGCCTTTGATGAGTGACTTCATGAACGTTCACCTCATTTCTGGAGAATTCATGCTAATCCACCATAACCCTGCTCAGCTCCAAGCCACAATTCTTTAGCTTTCATTGTACATCTCTAAGGGGAGATAAGAAATGTGTTTCTGAAACTTACTTGACAGAATATCTTACAGGATTAGTGTTCCCTGAATATATTTTGGTAAATGCTGCCTGAGAAACCACCCTATCTTAAGATATGCTCAGGTTCAACAAATGTCCTAGTTACTCAATCATGTCTCAAGATCCAAGCTTCATTCCATTTCCAGGGCAAGTTATGGATTTGGAGTTGAGGAAAGAATTGACCTCAATGAATTGGGATGATTCTATTTCTCTGAGACTTCGGAAGGAACAGAGTCCCTTAGAAAATGTGAAAACTGGGAGGTATCCTAGAGATTGTATCATCCAGTGGTTTTATTTCCCAGCCCAGGATCCTGAGACCCAGAAAGCTGAAGGAATTTGCCTCAGTTTATAACCACACAATTATGGAGCTGGGATCCAGGACAAGGTTCTGATTAAACTCCAGAAATCTTTCCACTACACCATGCTGCCTTCAAATCATTTTTATACACGTAAGGTATACTTTCAGCTCTACAGCAGAATAAGTCTGTGGTAATGTAGTCAGGTGACAGAAGTATCATAAATGGATAATGTATTTCTGCAAGATTTTCCTAGTTCTTTCCTCTCTGTTTCAAAGACCCTTTCATAATCATCCCTCCCTTCCATCTCAAACCCAGTACCAAACAATTTTTAAATTCTAGCAATTATTCACTAAGATATCACTCTTTTGGAAAGCAATGCCTACTCTTTGGGGCAAAGTCAAAGAACAAAGCCTTCCTCTCATTCCTTGCCCATCACATGACTTTGGAAATACCTGATATTTGAATCTGGCTAATTCTGAAAAATTCCCCCAAAGCTGTTTCTAACCCATGGAATTACCCTGTCTCAGTCCTTCCTTCCATAGCCAAATTTGCCAAAAAATGATGTACTATCAATCACCATCTCCTTAAAAACCATTCACTCTTTTTAATCCAATATGGCAATCTATCAGTTAGCTGGTGAGTTCAATCCATTTATGTTTATTGTCATTGATATATACAAACTGGGCTTCTGCCATCTTACTTTGTGCTTTGTACTTCTCTTCATTTACTTTTTATTTGCTTCCTCTTTCTCTTGTACTACACTATTGGAGACATGGAGGGGAGCGAGAATTGTGCTTTTTTTACTGGAAAAAGGAGGAGTGGATATGAGTAGAAAAAATGGGAATTTACTACATGCTGTTCAAATAACTCAAAACTAGCTTTGCATACTAAAAATATGCAAGAGAATAGATGCATGTAAGAAGTAGACCAAAATGCACCAACTAGTAGTTGAATTGATGTGATGAAATTAACTGTAACTTTTTCCTTTTATCTATTTTTCAGAATGAGGTTAAACTACCTTTTCAACTAAAAAAAATTATTTACTAAAATTAAAACTCTGATTGGGTCTCATCACCTATAGTAGAATTTTCTGAAGTGTGTTGGGATGTTAACATGTCTTGTGTGAAAAAAGGGAAACTTGATGATCAAGTAAATTTTGGAAATATTTAATTAAACAAGGTTAAACAGATCTCTTTGCTACAGGACTTCTTGAAGACTTTAAATTATTAATGTTAATTATGAATTTTCAAATGAGGACAAGAGTGTACAATGATACCCAGAGTTATTTGATCTTTGGACCCTGTCTGCTGAACATGTTAAGGGACAGGACACTATTTTGGAATCCCTGTCTTACAGGGAAAGCGAGTGTAACCTATGAAGCTTTTCATAGCCTCCTCTCCTTCAGTCTCTCTTCCTGAGCTGTATCACTTTCCTACTGCAACTGTAACAAACTACCACAATCTTGGTGGGTTAAACAACACAATTTTATTATAATTCTGGAAGTTAGAAGTCCAACAGGGGTCTCACTGAACAAAAATCAAGGTGTCAGTAGGGCTGTGCTTTTTTCTTGAGAATCTAGGGGAGAATTCATTTCCTTTCCTTTTACAACTTCTAGAGACAAGCTGCAGTCTTTGGCTCATGGCTCTTTTCTGCATCCTCAAAGCCAGTTGAGGTCAAAGAGAGTTGAGTCCTTTTCACATTGCATCACTTTAACTCTGTTTCCCCCTCCCTCTATCACTTTTAATGACAGTTGGTTTTGGTTTTTTGTTTCTTTAATTTTCTTATTGAAGTATAGTTAATGTACAATGTTGTGTTAGTTTCTGGTGTATAGCAAAGTGATTTAGATACAGATATAGGTATAGATATTCTTTTTCATATTCTATTACAGGATACTGAATATAGTTCCCTGTGCTATACAGTAGGACCTTATTGTTTATCCATTCTATACATAATAGTTTGCATCTGCTAATTCCAAACTCCCAATCCATCCCTCCCTCAACCTTGACAACCACAATATGTTCTCTATGTCTGTGTTTCTGTTTCATAGATAAGTTCATTTGTGTCATATTTTAGATTCCACATATAAGTGATAGCATATGGTATTTGTCTTTCTCTTTCTGATTTACTTCTTTAGTATGATAATCTCTAGGTCCATCCATGTTGCTGCAAATGGCATTATTGCATTTTTTTATGGCTGAGTAATATTCCATTGTATATATCCCACATCTCCTTTATCCATTTATCTAAATGCCAATGGACATTTAGGTTGTTTCCATGTCTTAGCTATTGTAAATGGTGCTGCTATGAATATTGGGGTGCATGTATCTCTTCAAATTATAGTTTTGTCTGGATATATGCCCAGGAGTGGGATTGCAGGATCATATGGCAATTTTATTTTTAACATTTTAAGGAACCTCCATATTGTTTTCCATAGTAGCTGCACCAATTTACATTCCCACCAACAGTGTAGGAAGGTTCCCTTTTCTCCATACCCTCTCCAGCATTTGTTATTTGTGGACTTAATGATGGCTATTCTCACCAGTGTGAGGTGGTAACTCATTGCAGTTTTGATTTGCATTTCTCTAATAATTAGTGATGTTGAGCATCTTTTCATGTGCCTGTTGGCCATCTGTATATCTTCTTGCAAAAGTGTGTATTTAGGTCTTCTGCCTATTTTTTGATTGGGTTGTTCATTTTTTGTTTTTCAGCTGTGTGAGCTATTTGCATATTTTAGAAATTAAGCCCTTGTTGGTCACATTGTTTGCAAATGTTTTCTCCCATTCTGTAGATTGACTTTTCATTCTGTTTATGGTTTCCTTTACTGTGCAAAATCTTGTAGGTTTGATTAGGTCCCATCTGTTTCTTTTCATTTTTATTTCTATTGCCTTTGGAGACTGACCTAAGAAAATATTGGTATGATTTATGTCAGAGAATGTTTCGCCTAAGTTCTTTTCGAGGAGCTTTATGGTTCATGTCTTATGTTTAAGTCTTTTAACCATTTTGAGTTTATTTTTGTGTATGGTGTGAGGGTGTGTTCTAACTTCATTGATTTACATATGGCTGTCCAACTTTCCCAACACCACTTGCTGAAGAAACTGTCTTTTCTCCATTGTATATTCTTGCCTCCTTTATCGAAGATTAATTGACCGTAGGTATGTGGGTTTATTTCTGGGCTCTCTATTCTGTTCTATTGATCTATATGTGTGTTTCTGTGCCAATATCATGCTTTTTTGATTACTATAGCTTTGTAGTATAGTCTGAAGTCTTGGGAGGGTTATGCCTCCTGCTTTGTTCTTTTTCCTCAAGATAGTTTTGGCAATTCTGGGTCTTTCATGGTTCCATATAAATTTTAGGATTATTTGTTCTAGTTCTGTGAAAAATGTCATGGGTAATTTGATAGGGATTGCATTAAATCTGTAGGTTGCTTTGGGTGTATGACCATTTTAACAATGTTAATTCTTCCAGTCCAAGAGCATGGGATATCTTTCCATTGAGGCCATCCAGGATAATCTCCTTATTTTTAGGTCAACTGATCAACAATTAACTGATCAACAATTAACTGATCAGTTAATTTCATTTACAATTTTAATTCCCTTTGCCATGTAAGGTAACATATTCACAAGTACCAGGGATGTAGGCATTTGGTGGGGGTTGGAGGAGAGAAATACATATTCTGTCTACCGCATCTTTTCCATTTCCCTCCTTTCTCCCGTAGTACCCACTAAACTCCTTACTGAAGTTCCTATTATACTCAGAAAAAAAATTATTTTCATACCAATTGTTTCCTCTCCCTCTAATGCCCACCCCTACCCTTACCACTGCCTTATCTATCTGAAGCATCCCTACACATTCATTAGGGTGTTGTTGAAATCTTACTTCTCCTGTTAATGTCTCCCTGAATTCCCTAGGCAAAATTAGATACTCTGTGCTCTAAAAGTACTTTGTATACATCACAGAGATAACACTCATTACACTGTATTGTATATGTAATAATATAACAGTTAATACTAACTGAGCACTTACTAAAGCACCCAGCACTGTGCTATGTGTTTTACCTGCTGCACTATCTCATTCACTCCTCACAGCAGCTGTAACAGGTGGGCATTACTGATAATCTATCTCTTCCTTCAGCCTCAGACTGTGAGCACTTACAATTCATGAACAGTACATGCCTTATTCATCTCCATGCTATTAAAACCTCCCTCAAGGGTTAGCACTTAATTCAGACTCAATTCATTTGAATCAATTTAACTGCACTGCTGGTTTCTGAGCCAAAAAGTACTGTCAGCCACCCTACTATATGATGGAATCAAAGCTTTCCCAATGGTCAAATTAAAGGTATGTGACATCGGATTTGTCTCAAGTTTTGGGGTCAGGAGCAAATTTGTCTGATCTAGGCACGTGATGAATCACAATGCAGCCCAGCTGTTTGAAGATCATCATGAGAAGGCCACGATGATCAAGAGAGAACAGCTTGCAAAGCAAATGCTTTTTCAGGTGCAGATTTCTCCTGCAACAACTGCAGACACCACTGGAATGTCTAGCTGATCATGTGCTGCTTCTAAAAGAATGGGTCATCCATCATTGACTGATGACTCTGTTCTTAAACCACTTGGGAAATAAATATTTGTTGAGCATACCCCATTATGTATCAGTATAAAATAAACTCATCAATCAATAAATATATTAATGTATTGAATGGCAACATATCTTCATACAATAAATAGCTTCTGAGAACATGTCATTTTCAAGCATAGAAAGTGAATAAAATTAGACCCCTGCCTGTGAGGAGCTCAGACTGGAAAATAAATCAGTACAATGAACTGCAATATAATAATAAAGCCCTTGGACATTTGCTTTGTTTCATAAACCTCAGGTTCCTAAGCTTTGAATATGAGATAACAAACAGTACCTACTTCATAGAGTTTGTGTGAGCATCATTAAGGGTTAATGCATATAAAGAGCTCAGAACAGGGTCTGCACATAGGAAAATCTGATAAATATTAACAATAGGCAAAATGCTATGGAAGCAGAGAGGGACTGGGCTCATGCAGGACTAGGGAAAGGTTTCCTGGGGTGGTGGTGTTTAGTCTGGGCCTGGAAGGGTGAGGAGATGCTTACATGCCCAGAAAAGCAGGGCAAGGAGAGTGCCTGCCTCTGGGCTCTGACTTCAGGATCTGAAACTTGATGTTTCTTGGAAATCTGTTATCCTCTACCAATGGCATTTCACCCCCTGCAAAGACAATGGAATTAAAGGGAGCAGATTTATCGATTTCCTAATATTTTCTGTCTTTGGGAGCTATTTCCAAGTCTGCTAAAGGTCTTTATTCTCCCTTCATTCTCCTCCGTCCCTTTCCTAGAAGCTAGTGTTTTCTCCCAAATCTTTCTCTTCTTCAACCTTTCAAGGGTTTCCTCAATTTCTCCATTCTGTGATTCCCCACTCTGCAATTCCTTGCACCTAAGAAGGTAACAACAGTCTACACCAGGGATGGGCAAACTTTCTCTCTAAAGTACCAGATAATAGATATCTTAGGTTATGTGGCCATGCAGGCTCAACTCTGCTGTTGAGCCCTAGACAATATGTAATTGAATGAGCATGGCTATTTTCCAATAAATTTACTTACAGAAATAGGCAGTTGGGCCAAGTTTGACTTGGCCCATAGGCCACAGTTTGCCAACTCCTGCTCTGGAGAGACCCAGGGCCATATTGGAGCAGAAGCCACAGGAAGAAAGGAGCCTGAGTTGTGATCTGGTTTTACTGTGTCTACATGAGCAAAGCATATAATCTCTCTGGACCCAAGATCGGGGATAACAGGGATATTGTTTTCTGTTATTCCTGCCCTCCCTGATACTGCAGATAAACAAGGAGAAGGGAACCAGCTGCTGTTGCATGCCAACAAGGTGCTAGAAATTTTACATTCCATATTTTATTTAATCTGTAGAGGAACTCCATAATGTATTCTTATGCCCACTTTTCTGATGAGAAAGGCAAGTCTCAGAGGGATTAAGTAAGCATCTCAACACACATTGCTAAGAAATTACAAAGCTAGGTTTTGACTATGAGTCCACCCTGTTCCAAGTTCAAGCCCTGTCCAGCATATCACACTCTCTCCCAAGAATAGATATTGCCAGGGAAAGGCCAGCTGACCAGCTCTGACCAGAGAAGTCCTCAGGCTCACCACCCCCTTTCTGGGTCTTGTGTTCAGTCAAGCTCAAGAGTTGATTAACCAATTACTCTGGATAGACTCCCACTAACCAAGCTCATAATGAACTAGTTATAAATCAGGATGTCAAAATGCCTTTTTCTCATGGGGGACACCATTCCTCTGTTTTGTAACTAGAATTTTCTAGTCTGTTAACTAGTACACACCCCTTTCCGATATCAGGGTACACTAAGTTCGAATTTTAAATCCCAGTGAGTGTGAGAAACAGACTTAGACATAGAGAAAAAACTTGTGGTTGCCAAGGGGGAGGGGGTGGGGGAGGGCAGGACTGGGAGTGTGGGATTAGTAGATGGAAACTATTATATATTGGACAGATAAACATCAAGGTCCTACTGTATAGCACAGGGAACTATATTCAAGATTCTGTGATAAACGATAATGGAAAATAATATAAAAAAAGATTGTCTCTATGTGTATAACTGGATCACTTTGCTGTACAGCAAAGATTGCCACAACATTGTAAACCAACTATACTTCAATTAAAAAAATAATTTTTTTTAAAATAGAAAATCCCAGTGGGTGTGGAGTCAGAGCCAGGGAAGGAAGGAAGCCAAGGTGAGACCCAGCTCACAATCCATCTCTGGACACAACAGGGCCTAGAATTCTCAAATTCAGGTCTCAGTGATGAGGAGACTGCTGTAAACTGCACATTTCTATTCTCTTCCTGGCTCCCCATTTTCCTGAGCTTGACACCAAGTACCTCCTTTGAGTGGATTGTCCTTTCCTCCTTTTATAAATGTTTATCTTATTTCAAATACATTTCCATAAAAAAAAAAAAACTTCAAGAATACTACCGAAAAGAACAAAATTCTAAATCATCCACAGTCTCACCACTCTGAGATAACCACAGTCAATATTTTGGACTATAAACATCCAACATTTTTTCTGTACATGGTAAAACATATACATATAGATATATACATATATACACATGTGTGTCTTTATAAGAAAGATCATGCTGTACATACTTGCTGGTGACCTTTTCTTCACTAAATAATATATAGCAACCAACTTTTCATGTTGCCAAATATTCTTCTCAATCATTAATTTAATGGTTGTATGGTAGTCTATTACACATATGTGTTCATTTGACTAGTTTCCTACTTTTGAACTCATTCTTCCTTAAGCTGCATTAATATCCACCAATTTGACTCCAGCTTGGCCTGGGAACCATTTGGTCTCTTGACTTATTTGTATTAGTCGTACTCCCTGCCTCCTCACCTGAGCCCACTCCTGCCTCACAGCACACTCTGAGGTCTCAGTGAGGTGTGTGCATTAAAGCTCAATGTAGGCTGCAGATTACAGTCCCCAAGGGAGGGTTAATTGAACCTGCATACAAGGAGCCTGCAGGAGGCTGTGGCTAGCACCCGAGACAAAGGTGCCATGGAGTGGTGGTGGGAAATGACCCTGAGTCCACCGTCCCTGGCTTCCCCCTGCAAAGGAGCTCCAGAAGCCCACCCTAGAGAACGAGGACAGGGGATTGGGCAGGCAAAGGCCGAGGTGCATCGGTAGCCAGCACGCTTCACTGGTATGGTACAGGATGCTCCCGTGCCGGCTGCAGTTGCCCTTACGAACACACATATACATGCACACATATCTATACTCACATGCACACACACATACACACACACAAAGTCAGAGCGTGCTCAGAATAAGAAGTGCTTCAATGTCAATGTCAAAGTGAGATGTTCCCTTCTTCTGTCACTGTTAGCAGAGCAGGGCTAAATGCAAGCAGTGGTGGTGATGGACTCTGTCAAGAAGTAGTCCTTGTTTTCATTTCAGTCATCTCTATTTATCTCCACAGTGGCTGTTAGTTCAGGGAGCAAACAAAGCACTCGGAATTAATACCCATAAAAAAATAAAAATTAAATAAAACTAAAAACCCTGGATTCAGGCTAAGTTTGAATTCCCAGCTCAAATCCTGCCAACTGTGTGGCCTAGGAGACATGGCTTAACTTCAACATGTGTCCGTCTCCTCACCTGTAAATTAGTGATTGAATAATGTCTACCTTAGAAGACAGTTTGAGGAGCATGAAATAATGTATGTTGAGTGTTAACATATGTGCCAGTCACATACTAAAGTGTTAGCAGGCATGAGCTATTTATTATTATTATTATTATTACTGTTATTGATACTAACAGAGGTTAAGTGATATCTCAGTGCCAGCTCCACAGAGAAGAAGAACCTGGGCCTTGATAAATTCCAGCTCACTGGGGCCTGTTAACAAGTCCATTATCACAGCCATAAACCACTGGGGGCACCTTCAGCATAGTGGCTGATATATTGCTGTACTCTGGGAGACAGAGGCCAGCCCATAAATAAATCATACCAAGCTTCCAAGCCATGGTATTCAGACTCCTAAAATTTAATGGTATGCTTTCTCATCACCGCTTATACCATTTTCCCATCAGCAGGATCCGAGTTTTCTGTCACCACTCGCTGGCCTAATTAAGAAGGGAGGTGGTAAGGATCATGGTGGAAGTTAGGGAGGGCGTGAGTAGAAGGAGCAGAAGGGAAGGAGGCCTGATGTTGCTAGTGGTGGGTATATCTGGGGATGGACAGACCACAAGACAACTACTACCACAGTCTTTAAAAGGTTCAAACCGGTGCTGTTCATGTCCTCTGCATTTCAGAGTGAACAGAAACAGACCCAGGGCACAGCAGGCAGGATGCAAGGCAGACCTAGGGCACAACTTTGTGGCCAGAACAACAGTTAAAACAGAAACCTGAGGAGCTAGTTACTTTAGCATCCCTTTCCCTGGGGTATTATTTTTGTCAATAAATTTTTATTGGAGTATAGTTGCTTTACAATTTTGTGTTAGTTTCTACTGCACAGCAAAATGAATTAGCCACACATATACATGCATCCTTCCTTTTTGGATTTCCCTCCCATTTAGGTCACCACTGTGCATTAAGTAGAGTTCCCTGTGCTATACGGTATGTTTTCATTTGTTGTCTACTTTATACATAATATCAATAGTGCATATGTGTCAATCCCAATCTCCCAATTCCTCCCAACCCCTCATTCCCCCTTGGTATCCATACATTTGTTCTCTACATCTGTGTCTCTATTTCTCCTTTGCAAATAAGATCATCTATACCATTTTTCTAGATTCCACATATATGCGTTAATATACGATATTTGGTTTTCTCTTTCTGAGTTACTTCACTCTGTATGACACTCTCTAGGTCCATCCACATCTCTTCAAATGACCCAACTTCCTTCCTTTTAATGGATGAGTAATATTCCATTGTATATATATATATATATATATATATATATATATATATATATACCACATCTTTATCCATTTATCTGTTGATGGACATTTAGGTTGCTTCCATGTCCTGGCTATTGTAAATAGGGCTGCAATGAACATTGGGGTGCATGTGTCTTTCTGAATTACAGTTTTCTCATGGAATATGCCCAGTAGTGGGAATGCTGCATCATATGATAGTTCTTTTTTTTAGTTTTTAAGGAACCTCCATATTGCTCTCCAAAGTGGCTGTATCAATATACATTCCCACCAACAGTGCAAGAGGATTGCCTTTTGTCCACACCCTCTCCAGCATTCATTAATTTTTTTAGCATCTTTATTGTAGTATAATTTCTTTACAATGTGTTAGTTTCTGCTGTACAACAAAGTGAATCAGCTGTATGTATACATATATCCCCATATCCCTTCCCTCTTGTGCCTCCCTTCCACCCTCGCTATCCCACCCCTCTAGGTCGTCACAAAGCATCAAGCTAATTTCCCTGTGCTGTGTCCCAGCTTCCCACTAGCCATCCACTTTACATTTGGTAGTGTATATATGTCAATGCTACTCTCTCACTTCGTCTCAGCTTCCTCTCCCACCCCATTTCCTCAAGTCTGTTCTCTACGTTGGTGTCCTTATTCCTGCCCTGCTGCTGGGTTCATCAGTATCGTTTTTTTAGATACCATATTTGCATTAGCATATGGTACTTCTTTCTCTTTCTGACTTACTTCAATCTCTATGAAAGACTCTAGGCGCATCCACCTCATTACAAATAACTCAATTTCGTTCCTTTTTATGGCTGAGTAATATTTCATTGTATATATGTGCCACATCTTCTTTTATTTATTTATTTTATTTATTTATGTTTTGCAGTTCGCTGGTCTCTCACTGTTGTGGCCTCTCCCGTTGTGGAGCACAGGCTCCGGACGCACAGGCTCAGTGGCCATGGCTCACAGGCCTAGCCGCTCCGCGGCATGTGGGATCTTCCCAGACTGGAGCACGAACCCACATCCCCTGCATCTGCAGGCGGACTCTCAACCACTGTGCCACCAGGGAAGCCCTGTGCCACATCTTCTTTATCCATTCATCTGTTGATGCATATTTAGGTTGCTTCCATACCCTGGTTATTGTAAAAAGTACTGAAATGAATATTGTGGTACGTGTATCTTTTCAATTATGGTTTTCTCATGGTATATGCCCAGTAGTGGGATTGTTAGGTCATATGGTAGTTCTATTTTTAGTTTTTAAAGGAACCTCCATACTCTTCTCCACAGTGGGTATATCAAGTTACATTCCCACCAACAGTGCAAGAGGGTTCCCTTTTCTCCACACCCTATCCAGCATTTATTGTTTCTAGATTTTTTGATGATGGCCATTCTGACCAGTGTGAGGTGATACCTCATGTGGTTGTTTTTTTTTTTTTTTTTTTTTTTGCGGTGCACAGGATCCAGACGTGCAGGCTCAGCGGCCATGTCTCACGGGCCCAGCCGCTCCGCGGCATGTGGGATCTTCCCAGACTGGGGCACGAACCCATGTCCCCTGCATCAGCAGGCGGACTCTCAACCACTGTGCCACCAGGGAAGCCCCCTCATGTGGTTTTGATTAGCTATTCTCTAATAATTAGTGATGCTGAGCATCTTTTCATGTGTTTTTTGGAAATATGTATGTCTTCTTAGAGAAATGTCTATTTAGGTCTTCTTGCATTTTTGGATTGGGCTGTTTGTTTTTTTGATATTGAGCTTCATGAGCTACTTGTAAATTTTGGCGATTAATCCTATGTCAGTTGCTTCATTTGCAAATATTTTCTCCCATTCTGAGGGCTGTCTTTTCGTATTGTTTATGGTTTCCTTTGCTGTGCAAAAGCTTTTAAGTTTCATTAGGTCCCATTTCATTATTTTGGTGTTTATTTCCATTTCTCCACGAGGTGGGTCAAAAAGGATCATGCTGTGATTTATGTCATACAGTGTTCTGCCTATGCTTTCCTCTAAGACTTTTATAGTGTCTGACCTTACATTTAGACCTTAAATCATTTTGAGTTTATTTTTCTGTATGGTTTTAGGGAGTGTTCTAATTTCATTCTTTTACATGTAGTTGTCCAGTTTTCACACCACCACTTATCAATGGTGGCTGTCTTTTCTCCAATGTATATTCTTGCCTCCTTCATCAAAGATAAGGCGACTATATGCACATGGGTTTATCTCTGGGCTTTCTATCCTGTTCCACTGATCTATATTTCTGTTTTTGTGTCAGTACCATACTGCCTTGATTACTGTAGCTTTGTAGTATTGTCTGAAGTTGGGGAGCCTGACTCCTCCAGCTCTGTTTCTCTTTCTCAAGATTGTTATGGCTATTCTTGGTCTTTTGTGTTTCCATACAAACTGTGAAATTTTTTGTTCTACTTCTGTGAAAAATGCCAGTGATAGTTTGATAGGAATTGCATTGAATCTGTAGATTGCTTTTGGTAGTAGAGTCATTTTCACAATGTTGATTCTTCCAATCCAAGAACATGGTATATCTCTCCATCTGTTTGTATCATCTTTGATTTCTTTCATCAGTGTCTTATAGTTTTCTGCATACAGGTCTTTTTTCTCCTTAGGTAGGTTTATTCCTAGGTATTTTATTCTTTATGTTGCAATGGTAAATGGGAGTGTTTCCTTAATTTCATTTTCAGATTTTTCATTAATGCCAGAGATTTCTGTGCATTAATTTTGTATCCTGCTACTTTACCAAATTCATTGATTAGCTCTAGTAGTTTTCTAGTAGCATCTTTAGGATTCTTTATGTATAGTATCATGTCATCTGCAAACAGTGACAGCATTCTTTTCTGATTGGGATTACTTTATTTCTTTTTCTTCTCTGATTGCTGTGTCTAAAACTTCCAAACATATGTTGAATAATAGTGGTGACAGTGGGCAACCTTGTCTTGTTCCTGACCTTAGTGGAAAGTGTTTCAGCTTTTCACCATTGTGAACGATGTTGGCTGTGGGTTTGTCATATATGGCCTTTATTATGTTGAGGAAAGTTCCCTCTATGCCTACTTTCTGGAGGGTTTTTTTCATAAATGGGTGTTGAATTTTGTTGAAAGATTTCTCTGCATCTATTGAGATGATCATATGGATTTTATCCTTCAATTTGTTAATATGGTGTATTACAGTGATTGATTTGCGTATATTGAAGAATCCTTGCATTCCTGGGATAAACCCAACTGGATCATGGTGTATGATGCTTTTAATGTGCTGCTGGGTTCTGTTTGCTAGTATTTTGTTGAGGATATTTTCATCTATGTTCATCAGTGATATTGGTCTGTAGTTTTCTTTTTTTGTGACATCTTTGTCTCATTTTCTTATCAGGATGATGGTGGCCTTGTAGAATGAGTTTGGGAGTGTTCCTCCCTCTGCTATATTTTGGAAGAGTTTGAGAAGGATAGCTCTTCTCTAAATGTTTGATAGAACTCACCTGTGAAGCCATGTGGCCCTGGGGTTTTGTTTGTTGAAAGATTTTTAATCATAGTCTCAATTTCAGTGTTTGTGATTAGTCTGTTTATATTTTCTATTTCTTCCTGGTTCAGGCTCAGAAGGTTGTGCATTTCTAAGAATTTGTCCATTTCTTCCAGATTGTCCAATTTATTGGCATATAGTTGTTGTAGTAATCTCTCATGATCCTTTGTATTTCTGCAGTGTCAGTTGTTACTTCTCCTTTTTCATTTCTAATTCTATTGATTTGAGTCTTCTCCCTTTTTTTCTTGATGAGTCTGGCTAATGGTTTATCAATTGTGTTTATATTCTCAAGAACTGGCTTTTAGTTTTATTGATCTTTGGTATCATTTCCTTCACTTGTTTTTCATTTATTTCTGATCTGATCTTTATGATTTCTTTCCTTCTGCTAACTTTGGGCTTTTTTTGTTATTCTTTCTCTAATTGCTTTAGGTGTAAGTTTAGATTGTTTATTTGAGATGTTTCTTGTGTCTTGAGGTAGGATTGTATTGCTATAAGCTTCCCTCTTAGAACTGCTTTTGCTGCATCTCATAGGTTCTGGGTTGTCATGTTTCAATGTCATTTCTTTCTAGGTATTTTTTGATTTCCACTTTGATTTCTTCTGTGACCTCTGGGTTATTTAGTAGTGTATTGTTTAGCCTCCATGTGTTTTTTTTTCTTTTTAAATTTTTTTTTCCTGTAATTGATATCTAGTCTCATAGCATTGTGGTCAGAAAACATATTTGATACATTTTCAATTTTCTTAAATTTACTGAGGCTTGATTTGTGACCTAGGATATGATCTATTCTGGAGAATATTCCATGAGCACTTGAGAAGAAAGTGTATTCTGTTGTTTTTGAATGCAATGTCCTATAAATATCATTTAAGTCCATCTTATCTAATGTGTCATTTACAGGTTATGTTCCCTTATTTATTTTCTTTTTGGATTGGGTTTTTTTTGTTTTTTTTTTTTTGATATTGAGCTGCTTATATATTTTGGAGATTAGTCCTTTGTCTGTTGCTTCATTTGCAAATATTTTCTCCTTTTCTGAAGGTTGTCTTTTTCTCTTATTTATGGTTTCCTTTGCTGTGCAAAAGCTTTTAAGTTTCATTAGGTCCCATTTGTTTATGTTTGTTTTTATTTCCATTTCTCTAGGAGGTGGATTAAAAAAGATCTTGCTGCAATTTATGTCAAAGAGTGTTCTGCCTATGTTTTCCTCTAAGAATTTGATAGTTTCTGGCCTTACATTTAGGTCTTTAATCCATTTTGAGTTTATTTTTGTGTATGGTGTTAGGGAATGTTCTAATTTCATTCTTTTACATATAGTTGTCCAGTTTTCCCAGCACTACTTATTGAAAAGACTGTCTTTTCTCCATTGTATATTTTTGCCTCCTTTGTCATAGATTAGGTGACCATAGGTGTTTGGGTTTACCTCTGGGATTTCTATCCTATTCCATTGATCTGTATTTCTATTTTTGTGTCAGTACCATAATGTCTTGATTACTTGATAGCTTTGTAGTATAGCGTGAAGTTGGGGAGCCTGACTCCTCCAGCTCTGTTTTTCTTTCTGAAGATTGCCTTGGCTATTCGGGGTCTTTTGTGTTTCCATACAAATTGTAAAATGTTTTATTCTAGTTCTGTGAAATATGCCATTGGTAATTTGATAGGGATTGCATTGAATCTGTAGATTGCTTTGGGTGTTATAGTCATTTTCACAATATTGATTCTTCCAAACCAAGAACATGGTATATCTCTCCATGTGTTTGTGTCATCTTTGATTTCTTTCATCAGTATCTTATAGTTTTCTGTGTACAGGTCTTTTGCCTCTTTAAGTAGGTTTATTCCTAGGTATTTTTTTCTTTTCTTTGCAATGGTAAATGGGATTGTTTCCTTAATTTCTCTTTCAGATTTTTCATTGTTAGTGTATAGGAATGCAAGAGATTTCTGTGCAGTAATTTTGTATCCTGCAACTTTCCTAAATTCATTGATTAGCTCTAATACTTTTCTGATGGCATATTTAGGACTTTCTATGTATAGTATCATGCCATCTGCAAACAGTGACAGTTTTACTTCTTTCCAATTTTGGTTCCTTTTATTCCTTTTTCTTCTCTGGTTGCTATGGCTAGGACTTCCAAGACTATGTTGAATGATAGTGGTGAGAGTGGGCACCCTTGTCTTGTTCCTGATCTTATAGGTAATGTTTTCATTTTTTCACCCTTGAGAATAATGTTTGATGTGTGTTTGTCATATATGGCTTTTATTATGTTGAGTAGATTCCCTCTATGCCCACTTTCTGGAGAGTTTTTCTCATAAATGGTATTGAATTTTGTCAAAAGCTTTTTCTGCATCTATTGAGATGATCATGTGGTTTTTCTTCTTCAATTTGTTAATATGGTGTATCACATTGATTGATTTGCGTATATTGAAGAATCCTTGTATCTCTGGGATAAATCTCATTTGATCATGATCCTATTAATGTGTTGTTGGATTCAGCTTGCTAGTATTTTATTGAGGATTTTGCATCTATGTTCATCAGTGATATTGGCCTGTAATTTTCTTTTTTTGTAGTATCTTTGTCTAGTTTTGGTATCAGGTTGATGGTGTCCTCATAGAATGAGTTTGGGAGTGTTCCACACTCTGCAATTTTTTTGGAGAGTTTGAGAAGGATAGGTGTTAGTTCTTCTCTGAATGATAGAATTCGCCTGTGAAGCCATCTGGTCCTGGATTAGTCATCTTTATTTAACCAGACTCCCATTGTTTTTGCTGTACAAGTTCTGACTTAAGTGAACATTAAGATAATGCCATCAGTTCCAGTTGATGTAATATGCAAATTTGTGAACTTCTGTGCACATTACTCCAAAGGTGAAACAGGTGTCATGAATTGTTTCCCAAAATGCTTATCTCGGTGCTATGGGGTTGTCTCCTGCAGCTATGCCCCCATCTTCAATCCCCCATAGCAGACCCCACTCTGCCAAACACAAGCTGTGTATACAGGTGGGAAGCACACACTCTCTGACCACTGGCCCACTGTGCCCAGGATCTCCCTAGGGTATCAATGAAAAGAAAAGCAGATGGGTTCTCATTGGATCAGGACAGGGAGGAAGAGGGTGAGGTGGGGAAGAGAAGGCAGTGAACTAAATATCAGATGTGCAACGTCTATCTCTTTATCACGTTCTCACTTTGCTTGGAGATCAATTACATAACAAGTTTATATGCTCTAAAGTCAAACGTGACATTGATTCCAAAACGAGATTTATTTCCTCACCTGAGTGGAAAGTCCCATATTGACACACATCTGTTACTTGGCGCCCTTCTTATAAATTAATGGCTCTTTCCGTCAGGGTCTGCATGGTGATGAGAGCAGGTGGTTTTCAGTAACAGAGTCAGGTTCCAGCTGCATGGTTTGAAATTAAACTCCAGGGTGCAGTTTGATCGCAAGCAAGTCACTCGCTCCAGGCTAATGAGAGCCCTCACCACCACCCCCAGGAAAGGTGCTCTGGGAAGTCCTCCCTCATTCTCCCCTTCCCACAGTCACCCTTTCCTGAGCAGAGGTCCTTGGTAAGGCAGAAAATGAGCCACTTTGCTAAGATAATAATGCCGCTAGGTTCTCCTGTAAGAGGCTGTAGATAATAGCAAAGCAAAAGTTTTTGGTCTTAGGGAGGTTTCACTCTGACAACACAGCATGACCTGGGGCTGGGGCTATGGGGATGTCCTTCAGGATGGAGCCAGGGCTCTGGAGAGAAGTGAGAGCCTAGAAAAACCAAAAGCATCCCAGAGTGGGAAGCGGTCAGAGAGAGAAGAGCCTCCCAATCATCTAGCAATGAGAGTTCAATGTGGACTGAGAGGTGATGACATGGAGCAGCAAAGAAACAGGTTTTACTCTCTGAACTCCATGTATTTTTCTTGGTTAGCTGCAGGTAAGACTTTCTTTCTGGCAATAGTTCATATCAGCACACTGCTACAGATGTCATGGGCATTACCAAGTGTTCCATCCTGTTGTGACTCTGTTGGCCTTTCTCTGACAGCCCATTGAGAGCCCAAGAATGACAGCATGATAATAATAGTAACAGTAGACAGGCATTTCATGTCTATTGCATGTCACACGCTGGTCTAAGGGTTTTACACATATTTGATCATCTAATCGTCTCAGTAGTCTTCTGAAGGGTATCGCTATTATCCCCATTTCACCATCGGGGAACTGAGGAGCAGAAGGGTTAAGGAATTTGCCCAAGGCCGCACAGCTAGACAGTGAGTGAAGTTTAAATTAAAAAACCCAGGCACTCTGGCTCCAAGAAAAGACCATGGGCCAGGATCAAAGCTGAGGAGTAGAGCTTGTGGCCATGTCAAGGAATTTGGAACAAGGAGACAAAATGAAAAGGAGAGAAGGTCAGAGGCAAAAGTGAGCAATGAGGGAGGACTTGAGTGATTACCTGGAACATTCTCAGGCATTCAGGACTTGTTTGGGAGGCATAAAGGAGTATGGGGCATGGTGTGTGAATGATTCCACCTGGCTTAGTGGGCCAGGAGTAACAGGTAAACTGTATAAGCATCACCCATTACATTAGGGAGTGAGATACTGACTGACTGGTTCCCACCTCTCAACTCACTGCCTCTGCATGTGACCTTTTACCCCTCTCTAACCCTCCCACTATGGTGACTAGGAAGAGCCCATCAATTAATCAACAAAGATAAACTGAGAGCCTCCCGTGAGCTATGCTATGCACTGTCCTAGAAGCTGGAGCATACAGCAGTGAACAAGACACAGTCATGCCCTTAACGTGCTTGCATTCAAATGGGCTCAGAGAAATAAATTTTGAACTAGAGAATGAGTGAGTGAATGGGGAAAACACATCCAAAAGGATGCTTTGAAAATAAAAGTCCAAATATACTCTAGAACAAGACAATATTTTTACAGCCCTCTGGGCCAATCTGTAGGGAATGTCAGTGTTAAGGAAACAGGTTTGATGATTTCAGGGAATTTTCTTGCATGTGGTACAATAAGTCATTTAAGGTTTAGCTTAGACACCAATAAATTGTCCCAACAAATTCATCATAATCAGTCATTTGTATCAGCCTTCATGAATCCCATATTTTTAAGTGATAGTATTTGAATGCACATTGCAAATTATGGTGCCTCCCTCAAATGATATCTTAAAGTTCATGATAATTTTCAGTGGCAGCATTTGTGTGAGTGTGTGTGTCATTTCCTCACTTACATATTCAACAAGCAACCACTGACAACAACTGCTCTGTACTGGGCACTTGGCATGCAGTGGTGAAGAAGATAAAGTCTTTGCCCTCAAGGATTCATGGTAGAGGGGGGACACAGATAAGGAGCAGACAATTACAATACAGCAGTTAACACAGCACTGGGTGGATGAGTACCCAATACTAAGGAGGATGTGGACTTGAAGATAAGGCAGACTGCATGAAACAAATGACATCTGAGCTGAGACCTGCAGGGTTTACAGGAGCAGACAATAAAATACCCAAATAAAGCACATGCTATCACTTCTGGAAACAATAAGCACTCCAGATTCAAAAACCTAGGTTTGAATTCTAGCTGACCACTTGGGTGTTGTTGGGGAAATTCCTTCATTTATTTGAGCTTTGCTTCCCAATTTATGAGATGAGCCTAGTAACATTTACTTTGCATGCTCAGTTTAAAGATTACTTGTAAATTGCCTAGCACAGTGCCTGGCACACAGTAAATGCTTAATAAGTGAGAACCATTGTTTTTATGTTAGTGGGAAGTCCATAAACCTTCATTCCTTTCAACAGAGCAGGAGTAACCCTGAGCTGACTGACAGGCATGAGGCAGTGAGGGAAAAGAAGGTAAAAAACATTGCCTTATTTCTTCATTAAAACCTGGCTTCGTTTTGGAAACGAGATTTTTCCTCCCTCTCCTCCCATATGCAGTGATTAAATAACTTATTCCAAAGTAGGAGAAATGCCACTTCTCCCTCCAATAAATAATAAGCTAAAATTTTCCTACATGCTCCAGGCCACTCCCAGTCTCATCTTTGTAAGCCAGCAGGAAACCTCTCCTGAGTGCAGAGGGAAACTGTAATTGAATAATTTGGCATGAAATTGTGGAATGCATCATAATAAATCAGACCTACTCCTGCAACCTCAAAGAAGCAGGCACCTAAAAGACCCCAATGCCAGATCTAGCTGGGAGGGCCCAGCTGCTGAGGCCACAGGAGATTATGTGCACATCTACACAGTTGGCAAAAATTGTACTTCTTGGCATTGCTAAAAGGAAGGATATTGAGAGGTCATCCCACCCATCCTCTGGCTCCAGGTAGCCCTGCATTGATCTGTTGGACACAAATCGAGCCTTTGTTGTGTTCAAAATGCACTTAGGAAAGAAGATTCCACTGGCAGCAAAATCAGATAGTAGGAAATGCAGAGGCTCTGAGTCTGACAGTCTTGGGACCAAAGCTTTGTTCCATCTCTTACTAGCTGTGTGTTCTTGGGCATGTTACTCAACTCCATTGAGCTTTCCTTGTTTGTAAAAACAGGGATTACAAGAACAATACTGTATTAGTGTGCTACTGCTGCTATAAAAAATTGCCACAAATTTAGAGGCTTTAACACAGATTTACTCTCTCACAGTTCTAGAGGTCAGAAGTCTAAACTTGGATTCACTGGGCTAAAGTCAAGGTTTCAGCAGGACTGGTTCCTTCTGGAGGTTCTGAGGGGAAGATTCATTTCCTTGCATTTTTCAGCTTTTTATAGCTGTTAATATTCCTTGGCTTGTGGCCCCTTTCTCCACCTTCAAAGTATATCACTCCAATCTTGACTTCATCCCATAACCTTCTCCTCTGACACTGACCCTCATGTCTCCCTTTTATAAAGACCCTTGCGATTATACCAGCTCACCTGGATGATCCAGGATAATCCCCATCTCAAAATTCTTAGCTTAACCACATCACAAAGTCCCTTTTACCATATAAAATTACAAAGGTTCTGGGCATTAGAAGGTGGGCATGTTTGGGAGGCCATTCTTCTACCTACCACAACTACTGAAGGACAAAAGACATCTGTGTAAAGCACCTAACCCAGTGTCTGGAACCCCCTAGACCTTCAACCTTCCACTCTTTCTCTTCCCTGCTCTCTACAGGACACTTGTGCTCAGAGGCACCATCGCACAGCATGCCCTACCTGGGACAAATGGCATGCTCTGGCTCCAAGGAAGACTCTTTGGCCCAACTGGAAGCTGCAAACCTTTACACTGATAGTCTGACAATTCCTAACTCTGTGATCAGTCACCTCTGGTCAGCAGAGACCATTATTCTGGTCAGGGGTTGTTTGCTTGCAAGGAAGAGAAACCCACTCAAACTAGGCACTGTAGGACAACAAGCAGTTGAGCAACCAGGAAATTGGGCCCAGATGGACTGAGGATACTTCCAAAACCCTCCCTGTGTACCAGGTACTCCCACATCTCTGCTTCTCTCAACTCATGTTCTCCAAAGACCAGCTTCTGGGCAAGGCTCCAGAGTCTCTCCCCATACCTTCAGCTTGCCCACAGAACCAGCTGACCATGGCTCCAACTCTGGCTCCAACATTGTGTTGACATTTCCTGCCCAGTACCATCTCATCCAGCCATTCTCTTTAGCCTTTTATTCAATTTAGCAGTAGAAATAATAGACTGGCTCAAAGAATCATAGATCCCTGTGTTAGTCAGTTAGGGCTGCTATAGCAAGTACCATAGGCTGGGTGGCTTATAACAAGAAGGAATATATTTCTCACAGTTCTACAAGTTGGAAGCCCAAGATCAAGGTGCCAGCATGGTTGGATTTTGGTGAGACCCCTCTTCTGGGTTGTAGACAATGGATTACTCATTGTGTCCTCACATGGTGGAGAGAGAAAGAGGAAGCAAGCTCTCTTGTGACACTTATATGGGCAATAATCCCATTCATTAGGGCTCCATCCTCATGACCTCATCTAATCCTGATTACCTCCCAAAGGCTTTACCTCCTAATACCATCATGTTACGGGGTAGGGTTTCAACATATGAATTTGGGGGCAACACAAATACTTGTTTCCTAACAGTCTCCCTGAGTTAGGTGTCCAGCCTTGGCTTAATCAACTGTGTGTGGCTAAGGGACTAAGATCACATAGCACAGATATAAGCTCTTAGAGGTCCACACTGAGGGGGAAAGAACATTTGCCAAAAAAGGCAACTCGGGCTGGACACTCACTCTGAAATATATATACTTGACAGCCATCTATCTCTAAAAGGGATATAGAAATCTGCTAAAATTCAAAAGTAATCATTAGTTTTATTAGTGCTTAAAATACCCAAGAATCATTAATAATAAACTGCCTAGTCATTAAGAATGAGGACTACATGAATTGCTAATCACAAATTCCCACTGCCTTGCCCTACAGCTGCCAGCCTAGCGTAGTAAAGACACCAACAGGACCTAGGATCTAATGCAAAGCTGTCCATTTCCTCTAAGTGTCCATGGAGCTCAGAACATGGACAAGAGCTTAGGGCCTTAGGAATGTCCTTCTATGCTCTTAGACCTAAGACACTCATTGTCCAGCAAGACAAGTAACCTAAGCCCCACTGTCTGCGCTTTCAGTGACTAATGAAAATTCTCCCACTTAGGGAAATAGGGAGTTGAGTATTGACCTCAAAAAGCCAAGAATTCAAAGGCAGGCATAACAGCTATTAGAGAAGAAAAAGAAATAAAAGGAATCCAAACTGGAAAAAAATTAGTAAAATTGTCACTGCAGATGACATGATAATATACATAGAAACCCTAAAGACGCTACCAGAAAACTACTAGAGCTCATCAGTGAATTCAGTAAAGTTGTAGGGTACAAAATTTAATATATAGAAATCTATTGCATTTCTATACACTAACAATGAACTATCAGAAAAAGAAATTAAGGAAACAATCCCATTTATCATCACATCAAAAAGAATAAAATACTTAGGAATAAATCTACCTAAGGAGGCAAAAGACCTGTACCCTGAAAACTATAAGATGCTGATGAAAGAAATCAAAGATGACACAAACAGATGGAAAGATATACCGTGTTTTTGGATTGGAAAAATTGATATTGTCAAAATGACTATAGTATCCAAGGCAATCCACAGATTCAATGCAATCCCTATCAAAATACCAAAGGCATTTTCACAGAAATAGAACAAAAAATTTCACAATTTGTATGGAAACACAAAAGATCCTGAACAGCCAAAACAATCTTGAGAAAGAAGAAGGGAGCTGAAAGAATCATGCTCCCTAACTTCAGACTATACTACAGAGCTATGTTAATCAAACCAGTATGGTATTGGCCAAAAAAAAAAAAAAAAAAAGACACAGATCAATGCAACAGAATAAAAAGCCCAGAAATAAACCCACACACGTATGGTCAGTTAACCTATGAAAAAGAAGGCAAGAATATACAGTGGAGAAAAGACAGTCTCTTCAGTAAGTGGTGCTGGGAAAACTGGACAGCTACATGTAAAAGAATGAAATTAAAACATTCTCTAACACCATATACAAAAATAAACTCAAAGTGGATTAAAGACCTAAATGTAAGACTAGATACTATAAAACTTCTTGAGGAAAACCTAGGTAGAACACTGTTTGACATAAATTGAAGCAAGATTTTTTTGGATCTGCCTCCTAGCATAATGGAAATAAAAACAAAATTAAACAAATGGGACCTAATGAAACTTAAAAGCTTTTGCACAGCAAAGGAAACCATAAACAAAGCAAAAAGACAGGCTACAGAATGGGAGAAAACATTTGCAAACAATGTGACCACCAAGGGATTAATATACAAAATATACAAACAGCTCATACAGTTCAATATGAAAAAAACAAGCAACTCAATTCAAAAATGGGCAGGAGACCTAAATAGACATTTCTCCAAAGAAGACACACAGATGGCCAACAGGCACATGAAAAGATGCTCAACATCACCAATTATTAGAGAAATGAAAATACAATGAGATATCACCTAACACTGGTCAGAATACCCATCATTAAAAAGTCTACAAATAATAAATGCTGGAGAGGGTGTGGAGAAAAGGGAACCCTCCTACACTGTTGGTGAGAATGTAAATCAGTACAGCCACTATGGAGAACAGGATAGAAGTTCCTTTAAAAACTAAAAATAGACTTACCATATGATCCTGAAATCCCACTCCTGGGCATATATCCAGAAAAGACAAAAGCTGTAATTCAAAAAGGTACATGCACCCCAATATTCATTGCAGCACTATTTACAATAACCAAGATATGGAAGCAACCTAAATGTTTGTCGACAGGTGAATGGGTAAAGATGTGGTATATATACACAATGGAATATTATTCAGCCATAAAAAAGAATGAAATAATGCCATTTGCAGCAACATGGATGGACCTGGAGATTATCATACTATGTGAAGTAAATCAGACAAAGACAAATATCATATGATTCACTTATACGTGGAATCTTTTAAAATGATACAGTGAACTTATTTGCAAAACAGAAATAGACTCACAAACATAGAAAACAAACTTATGGTTACCAAAGGGGAAGTAGTAGGGGATAAATTAGGAGTTTGGGATTAACAGATACACTTTTATATACTACTACATATAAAATAGATAAAACAACAAGAACCTACTGTATAGCACAGGGAATTGTATTCAATATCTTGTAATAACCTATAATGGAAAAGAGTCTGAAATCAAATATAAATATATGTATATACACACATATGTATATTCTGAATCACTTTGCTATACACCTGCAACTAACACAACAATGTAAATCAACTATACTTCAATAAAAAGTTGTTTTGTTTTGAAAAAATAAAAATAAAGGGCAGGCAGAGAAAGAGATTGTGATCAGTGAAAGACCTCAGCCACACCCCAGAATCATGGGGGATGGAGTCACCATGCCCAGGGAATATCAGTGGTATCATTTGTCACTAAGAACTTGTGGGCTTTATGATCACATGGCTGTTCTCCCCAAAGAGAGGTGGGGACATCACTGTGTAGGTAAGCTTTGGCCCATTCTCCCAGCCCATGCAAAGGCAGCTAAATAAATGTGAGCTTGCTCCCATCTGGCCCTTTCTAGACATTGTTTCAAACACACTGGAGAAATGGAGGTACTTTAGGAGACTTGTGATTGGCACAAAGGGGCTCCTTCCCATAAGGGAGGAAAAAGAGGATCCTTCTAGGCCAGAGTTGACAGGGTTCTGCCTCTGTGCTGAGCCCAGCATTACAGAACACAGAGGAAGTGGGAGTAGGATGCGTGCTGCGTATGTTTATCAGCCCGTTTCCAATTTTGTGTCTGAAATCAAACAGCCAAGGATCTGCATGCTTTGAATTTTAATCTGTCCCTTAAGGGCAGTCACAGGTTATGAATACAGAGAACAAGTTCTGGGTACAGTGAGTCAGCTATGTACACACATTTATCCCTTGTGTTTCCCTTTGCCAAGGCCGCAGCATAGAGGTCCTCCTGGTCTTATTTTAGCCAAATTCTTGTGCCAAAAAATAAATAAATTAAGAGACATTTTCATTTCCATCCAATAAAGACCATCTGACCATGCTCTGGAGGCAACAGGATAGCTAACGAAACCTCATTTCCTCTCTCTAACAGTTATCTACTCTGACACCTCAGTCCCCAGGTGACCAAGTTAGGAAAGGACTTTGTTTATCACTGGAGCTTGGGCACCACAAAAGTGGATTCTCAGTTTAAAAAAAAATCTTCTTCATGGTGGCAAAAAGAAACCAAATATTCTATGAGATCTCAAAATTGAAATGGAAGTTAAAATAAATATCAAAAAATAAATCTTTAAAACTTTGTGAGTCACCATTGATTTTAGATATTTTGAACTTATGTATTTCTTTTATGTTGCTTTATGTTATGCATTTCAGTATCTTTAGCCATGCTCTGCATTCTCAAGAGTTATATGCTGTCTATAGATATGAGAGAGAGAGGTCTAAATTATGAAAGGAGAAAAAAGACATATTTTCTGAGTAGGAAAAGATGATACCACAAGCAGCTCCTGAAGTTCCCTATAAATCAAAGCACCTGACACTCAACTTGGCCATGAGGAGATCTGACTCTCAGCCAAGTCTACATATTTGGCAAGTGTATACTGAATGGCTGATTGGGATTTAATCCTGCTTTACTTGAAAAAATGAAATGAGAAAGCAATTGAGGTAAGTTTTTCAAGGCAAATTGGTTTTATTTTTGCAGAATCAAAGGGCAGTACTACTTTCTTTTCCCATTTCAGATGCTATTCAAGATGTCTGTTTAAATCTAATCAAAGTCTTCTTCTCTTGCATACCACATCAGTGTTTCTGAAATGATGGGTGATCAACCACCAGTCAACTCAAAAAATATGAAACAGTGTTATTGTTGTTTTTTTAATTTAGGATCTGCTTTAGTAAATGGGCTAAACTATTAAGTGAGCCAACAAATTTCATGTCAGTTATACTTCCTCTGGGACTGGCAAAGAAAAAAAAAAAAAGACTCAACCTTCTCTACAGGGGAATCTATGGCCATGAGTCATTTATGCAAACACAATTGAAGAAAAGAACCCCAGTTTACACTCAGGCATTTATCCTTGTACCTTTCCCACTTTAAATTGGTCTCAGTGCTAAACTGAGCCCTGCAGCTCATTGATTTCTTTCTCTGTTGCCTTCAAGGACAAAATTTCCTAGAAACAGGGCTACTAGGAGACTTAACTCTGCAAAGTAGGTAGAGAAAGCTGGGAATAGTAGATGTTCTCCAAAGGGATGGCCAGTGGGGCATTTTTCTGGAGCCAGGAGGTAATCTCAGTGAAAAACTAAGGGAAACTGAGAGCTGTACCCAGAAGCTTAAAATTCTAAAGATACATTTGACCTGCTCTTTGCTCTGCCTCTAATGCTCTTTTTTATCCTCTCTCTTATCTTTCTCAGCTGGAAGAAATGCCCATCCTTTGAGGCCCAGCCACAGTGGCCCCTCCTCTCTAAAGCCTTGTTGGCCTTATTGGCCAGATGATAACCTCAGAGGAGAAGAGTTTTTCCCATAAGGATGCATGAGTAATGGTCTGAAAATGGCAATGAGGACCAAGAATAAGGCCAATAATTACTCTACACCCCATTGAAAAGGACCACTCGGGTTCATCCACCCTCAACCATTTGACTGCATGTCCCTAGGGGCAAGGACTGTATTCCCAGGACCTCCCATAGAGCTGGGGACATAATCAGCTCTCAGAAAACTGTTGAATGGATGAATGATGGAGGCCATCTATTCTTAGACACAAAGAAAGACGGGCATTGTTTTTCTCTAAATTGGGAGCCATTAAGCATGAAGGGAATCAGGGGTATTCTGAAGGCAGGAACCCCTAAAGAAGGAAGTGCTGATGGACTCCACAGCTCAGCCACAAATCTTCCATAATGAGCCACTCTTTTGCGTCTAAAGTATTTTTGACTGCTACGCAGAAATTTGTAGTCTTCTTTATTTTCTCTCTTACAGGTGCCTAGGTCTGAGCTAGCCAGTTCTTAGAGATAGTGAAGGACTCAGCCAGGAACATGCTATTGGTATATAAACTAGCTAATCCAGAGCCATACCTCCTCTATCTGACCTATACACTCCAAGAGGTAATATCCTTCTTCCTTAATCATCCCAGGGCCAGGGAGCAGCAAGTAGAGACCACCTCTATAACGTGGAGCCTGCCAAAATTATTAAACTAGCCAATTCTAAGCTCTTTACCCTGCCCTGCTTTGCCTTTCCCATGGAAACTCAAAAAAGGGCTGTGGCCTAGGCTCTCACCTTGCTCCAGCCCCTTCTGCCTCCTGACCGATGTTGGTGCTTCCCCACGTGACCCTGCATGGAGTACCATGCATCCTGTTTCTAAGACCTGTGAACATAACAGACTGTTTTCCTGAGCCTCTCCTGTGTCTCCTCTTGTGGCTGCACCTGACTGATAATCACTGAAAAGAACAAGCCTTGACTCATACAACATAGATGCTAGAAGACATTTTTCTTCCCCAACAGTTCTGGATGCCCAGTGGAGCTGGACCACTGTATCCTTCCTTCGCTATCACTGTAACATGATAAGGCTCTATCTACCTTCTCTGCACTAGCTATAATCTTGATTTTCCCCATACTCTTTCATTCCCTACTTCTGGATTATGCCCAACCTGTGGCCAATAAAAGAATCAAATATCCCTCAACAAATATGACCCAAGCTGGGACCATGAGGGTCTTTTTGCACTGGAGCTCACAAGATATACTCTCTTGCTTTGGGCGTCATGGAGAAAGTCCCTCTGCAGGAAAAGGGAATGAAATTAAACAAAGCCAAGTGGAGAGAGGTAGAGATGAGAGAGACACCAAGAGACACATAGAGAAATGGGGACTCAGCTCCAGAGCCCTTCCTTTCATTCTATGCGCATGTGCCACCCTGTATTCTTTAAAAAACAAAACCAAAAACTGTTCTTTTTAGCCAGCTCCATCTCTCCCCCTAGACACCCACCATCACACTCTCCTGATTTTCATCATCAAACTGTGGACATAATACAGGGTCATCCCTTCTCAGCTGTGGCCTGTTTTGTTTCCCAAGAGCACCATTTCCTAAAGACTGTTCCCTAAACCACAAATTCCTCAATAGTGCCAAGGATTTCCCCATCTACTAAGATGGAGAAACACTAACTATTATGGGCTGAATTCTATCCCACCCCCCCAAATTCATATGTGGATAACCTAACCCTCATTACCTCAGAGGGGAACTGTATTTGGAGATAGGGGTTTTAAAAGGTGATTAAGTTTAAATAAGGCTCAAAAGAATGATTATATGTACATGTATAACTGAATCACTTTGCTGTATACCTGAAATTAACACAACATTGTAAATCAACTATACTCCAATCAAATTCTTTTAAAAGTTTAAATGAGGCCTTTAGAGTGGGCCCTAATCTAATCTCACGGGTGTCCTTATAAGAAGAGGAAATTTGCACATACAGAGAGACACCAGGGAGGCAGACACGGAAGAAAGAGTATGTGAAGAAATACAAGAAGGTAACCATCCAAAAGGCAAGGAGAGAGGCCTCAGAGGAAATCAACCCTGGCTGAAAACATACCTCAGACTCCAGCCTCCAGAGCTGTGAGAAAATTAATTTCTGTTGTTGAAGCCACCCAACGTGTGGTATTTTATTATGGCAATCCCAGAAAACTAATACACTGACTATACATCTCCTTGAAGAGTTATAGTGCGTGCAAACAAAGTAAAGGCTCTGCGAAGACCTGCTGTAAAGACAACTGTTTTCCTTCAAACTGCACTTCCTGAACTTCTATATTTACTTTCTGCACAGAAGTGCCATTACCAAGACTGGTGGCAGAGAAAAGGCCATCTGGATATCAGTTAAAATAATGTTCTTGTGCTTCAGAGGTGGATAGATAATTGTCAAAAACATTACCCAAATTATTAAAAAAGGAGGATGTCATAAAAATGTAGAAGGCTTCATGGCACAATGATGAAAGCACCAAAGTTAAAACCAAAGCTCAAGACTCCATCTCTGCTCTTAACTGATTCAGTGATCTTGGTCAAGCCCCTTTCTTTCTCTGACCTCAGCTTCCCCATTTGTAAAGTGAGTGGACTGTCTAGATTATCTCTTTAGCTAGATTGTGCCTGAGTCATCCAATGCTGGTGTGCCTAGGTTTCTTAGAATTCCTCTAGTCAACCTGCCAAGGCCGCCTCTTCCTGATTTTCAACATTCAGGTTGGAGTTTTCTCGTAGTTGCTGTTTTCAGCTTAGAAGCACACATCAGGACTAAGTGCCCAACTCCTCCTGCTTCCAGTGTTCCTGATCTTTAATTTTTCTAGTCTTTATCTATTGTAGCAGAATAATATTTTGATAAATTACCAGGGTGTCCCACCTCCATACATTTCCTTTTCCTTCTCTAGCCATGAATATGAGCATTCTTTCCATGCTACCCATCTTAGGAAAGGGATCACATAGCAAAATACAGAAGGCAAGTGAGTCAATTCTTGGCTTTTGAACTGAAAATCGTAAGTCCCAAGTGGATTTAGGGCATAGAAGATACACGAAGAAGGGCAAAACTGGACTGACTAGCTGGGGCTCCCTGGAAAGACTTCTGATTCCAAAATGGGAAAGCAAAACTCTTTCTACCCCCTTCCCATCTCAAAAATCACCCCAAAATAACAAGGAGAACACGATACAGAAACAGAAACTCCACATTAATGAGGCTACAGGTTATCTGTAAAATCAAACCGTGACACACAAAAACAGAAAGAGGAATGAAAAATGACACAGCAGAGAAAGGTCATAGCTGAGTGCCCAGAGGAAGAGATTTTGAGAAACAAACCAGTCCATGCTCTCAGGCCCACAAAAAGGTAAAAAGTCCTGGAAGCAAAAGATACCCTGAAAGGTGGGGCACTGAAAACTGGAGACTTCTTGAAAATCTGTGTAAAGAACAAATAGATCCTATGACAGCCTCTATGATGGCCCGCAAGGATCCCCAGGGCCTACTGTTCACACATTTGTATTATTTCCTCTCACATGTACCAGGGTCAGTCTGTGTGACCAACAGAACACAGCAGAAGCAATGTTAAGTCACTTCCAAGATTGGGTTATAAAAGACAGACTGCAGCTTCCATCTGGGTCTCAGTCTCTCTCTCGCTCTTTCTCATCACTTGCTCTAAAGGGCTGGTTCAGGACTTCTCAGCAGCAATACTGGAAGGTAGAAAAGAATGACGCAACACAACATTCTAACTGAAAATTACTTTCAACCTAAAATTCTTGCCCTGCCTGGCCAAACTATCAATCAAGTGTGAGGCTATAATAAAGATACTTTCAGACATTCCTGGATTCAAAAAGTTTACCTCCATGCACCCCATCTCAAGAAACTGCTAGAAGCTGTACCCAGCCAACATGAAGGACTAAATCATGAAAAACAGAGCTATGGTGTTGAGGAAACAGAATTTCCAACACAGGCAAGAAATAAAGGGAACCCCTGGATGATGGCCCAGCGAGCTGGGACAGGTGGGAGCAGGAGGACAGAGAACTCTCAGAGGAATACATCCAGAAGCGGGGAAAAAAGGGTTTGACTATGCGAAAATGTGTACCAAAAAATGTCATACAGAATTATTGGAGGATGTGAGAAGGTTTAACCAGAAATGCAAAGAAAACAAATTAAATGTCACAATTATTAACTTTTTAAACAAGTTGTTCAAGAACGGACATAGGATCATAGTGCATTCAATAGTGAACAATAATAGTATAATTATAATAATAAAACATTTTGTATTGTCAAAAGCTATACTATAACCGAATTGAAAGGATGACAGAGTTGAAGCGGGTGAACAAACAAACAAATTCTCCTCTACCAGAAAAAGAATTAAGCAGAGAATGTCTGAAGTGGGCAAATTAAAAGAGAGCCATAGACACATATTATTTATGAACCTGGAGAAATAGCTTTTAAAAATTGAAAGGGATGCCTCTGGGGAATGAGAAGGTGTAGAGGAGGGGAGGGAAGGCCAGAGTTGCTCCTTCTCATTATAAGACTTTCAGCTCTCTTGTCCTTCATGGGCTAATGCTGGGATGAGGAGGAGGATGTCCTGGGAATAACAGGGTGGCTGGCACTAAGTCCCCGCCTGAGACCTTGGCATGACATAAGGCTCCTAGAATTTGTCCCACCACAGGAAAAGGGAGAGGGACCTCAAATAGACCAGTAAGACTCCCTCACCCAGCAGAATGGGGCCTTGAAATTGAAAGTACATTCAGTCATAAAAAGTGAAATTACATTTCTAAGCCACCTAAGAATGAAGTGAATGGACCGATATTCATAATTTCTAACAACACAGCCCAGTAAGACTTTCTGCAGTGGTGGAAACGGTCTGCACTGTCCAACACCGTAGCCAGTAGCCACAAGTGGCTACCGAGCACTTGAAATGTGGCCAGAGTGTCTGAGTAACTGAATTTTTAATTTTATTTCATTTAAATTAATTTAAATTTAAGTAACCACATGTGGCCAGTGGTTAGCGTATTGGATGGCAGAGTAGAGTGTTGTTCTTTAAGTCAGTCTGTCATTCAATAAATATTGGTGACTACTGTGTGCCAGGCTCTGTTTAAGGCTATTGAACAAAACAATCCTCATCCCTTTCCTCACAGCGTGTGCAGGCAAGTAGGTCAGACATCATCATTCTAATTAGTATCTTATTGTAAATTATGGTAAGTGCAGTGAAGGAAAAGGATGGGGTAGTAAAAGAGAGTGTAATTGTGGCCCCTAATTTAGATTGAGGAGGCCTTTCTGGAAAGAAAAAGAAAAGCCAAGAATAAAAATCTGACTGAAGGGCCAGGGCGTCTGCAGCCCAGTGCAGAGTTGACACTGGAGAGGTGAGCAAAGACCAGATTGTAAGGTGCTCACAGGCCCAGTTGGGGGCTTTAAATTTTATTTTAAGTGAAATGAGTGTAAAAGCTTTCCATAGAAGTGGCAGGAGCACACTTCCACTTTTAAAAGACCAAAAGATTCTCCGGAGCTGTGAGAGGGCGCAGTGAGAAAGAGACTTGTATGAGGCTGTCTTGGCGGTCTAGGGAGAAGTGACAACAACAGTGACTCGGCCAAGTCAGAGGCAGCAGGAGCCATGTGAACAGGTCCCGTGTGTCTGGGGGGAAGTACCCATGGAGAGATGGATTAGGTAAGGGAGGGATGGAGAATCATGTCAAGGAGACGCCCTGCTCCCAGGACACGCAAAGCGGTGTGGTCCTCCCCGAGCGGAAGAGGGTGTGGAGAGACCACTGGAGGGGAAAGGTCAAGGGCTGACTCTTCCGGCGCTTGGCCACCTCCCAGGCCCGGAAGGATGGGGGAGGCGGGGCGGGGCCCTCAGCCGCCTGGTGGAGCCTCCCTCGGGGGACTGGGCCTGAGCTCCGCGGTGGCTTGGTCCTCGGCCACTGCACCCTCTGCGAGCCAAGCTCCCTCTCACGCCCCACACCCCCACCACCTACACCAGGCTGGGTTTTCACGGCAGGTCCTTACTTTCACCTAGGGTTCTTGCCACCAACATGCCTGTGCTAGAGGGGTAGGAGATGTCCCCAGGAACCTGTCCCAAGCTTTCTAGTGCAAGGACCCAGTGCATGCTCAGGGCAAGGTGTTCAGCAGGAGGGGCTGAGCATGGGCGTAGGCTGGATTCAGAGCGAGGTGCCTGGTGTCTGTTTGCAGGACAAAAGCATGACTGGAAATCCAGGGAGGAGCCAGATCAATAGGGGCAAGGAGCAGGAACAGAGCCCAAGCAGAAGGGAAAGTGGGGGAGGCATCCAGGCAGAGGGCGAATTTGGGAGAGGTCCTGGGACAGACATCCCGTCTTCCCCGAGAGTGAGATGCAAAGTGAGGGGCCTTCTATGGCCTACATGCAAAGGAGCTCCTGAGTTGACTCGGGAAAACATTTCCTGATTAACTCTGAAGGGCTGGGTTCATTCTTCTCTACACAGAAGAGGCACCACCCCAAACTCAGCAAAAGCCTCACTACCAAGGACCACCTGGCCAGAGCATCTGCTCCCTGACCAAGCTCAGCCTGCTAGGACTCTGGGGAAATGTGGCTCTGACCATATCTCTCAGGTCCAGCCAGTCCATAGGCCTGGTCATGACCCGAATGACCTCCAAGGCTCTGCTCAGGGCCAGCCTAGGCCCCTGATGAGCTTATGTTGGTCTTTTCTATGTCCCATAACCTGACTCTTAAAACATTCTGAGCTCTCAGGTATGTGTCCTTTCTCCATCTGGGATGAGGGTCCCAGTCTGAAGGGCTAAGCTGAGGGGCCCCTAGAATTTAGGCCTATCTGGGAAATCTGAAGAATCTGTGAGACCATCCCATGAGTGATCTGTGTACAAAGAGGAAATGGGGACCTCCTGGGAGAGGAATCTAATAAGAGAAGAGGAAGGGTGATCTATAAATTTTTTAGAAAGGTTCATGGGGGTGGAGGTGATTCTGGCCACAGCCCTAGGAAGAGGAGTTGGTTAGATAAGAGTTCCATGACAGTTTCTCCAAGGTGGTGTGAGCAGAAGCCAGCCCTGCTTCATAGCCTATGCTCCATGCTTCCAGGTGACACACACAAGCCCCTGCATAAATATTACCTCTTCCAGGAGGGCCTCGATGTACTCCAGACTAGGTAAGTTTCCCCTGCTATAAAACCTCATGGATGTATGCATCCTTCTCTCAATGTTTGTCAACTTTCTAACAATTGCCTATTGACTGACCTGTTTTCTCTTGCTGGGTGTCACCACCAAGAGCTTAGGGTCCACGTCTGTCTTGTTTGCTGTTTATGCCCAGCACCTGCAGCAGGGCCTGTCACAGAACCTGGCATGTCATGGTGCAAGCATAGGCATCTTTTCCCTTTTTCAATAAGGGACCCAGTTTTCTTCCTCAGGGAAGACACCTCAACACCCACTGCCCTTCAGTGCCAGAGACCTCTTCAAGGAGCTGGTAGGAATGCAGAAGATGCTGCAGTTTCCTAAAAGCATAGAAATGCTGCATTCGTGTGCCTGTATGCATAAATTTGCCCAGCTAGCAAACAAGTAGTACACATACTTGAACATCCTAAGCAAAGGATGCCAAGGTCAGGGCCACATCTCTCCCATCACAGGTTAAAAATGTTTGGACTAAGGTGTTGCAGATAAATGTATGTTAAATAAAAGGTCTAACAGAAGCAACATCTCTTCAGCTTTATGGAAGCTGTCAGATGCCACTACAATATTCACTCTCTTTTCTCCAGACTTAAACCATTACCTCAGCCATAGAGACCATCAGTTTAGAATCTGATGTACAGCTATCAGAGAGAATAACAGACACGTGCTGCTCCAACCTTGACTCCTAAAATTAGATAATAATTCTTTTGACACCTCAGAGAATATACCATCAATTGGTCAAAAATGGATGAAGTCATCTAACTATATTTTCAGGACCCAGTAGGGGTTGATTTAAGCACATTAGTTTTAAAGAACTGAAGGTGGGGGAAGGAGATTGCTGATTCTTAAATCCAGAAAAGTCTTGGATTTACTACTTGACCACAGGCTAAAATCATGTTAATTTTACTTCAAATATATGTATCCAAGCTTAGAGGTTGTCATGAAAGGTTTGAATCTTAAATCAAATGTTCTTTCCAATAAGGTCATTAGTGACAGGCTGAAATGTTGCAAGAGATGTATTACATGATGGATGTTTATCATTTATTCAAAGAAAAATGCTACAGTGAGCCTAAAGGTTCATTTCCCAAACATAAGGTATTCTCAAGAGGCAAAGCTGCCAAGGATGAAATGCAAATTGCTTTCCCCCGCCCCCTCTCACCATGTTAATTACTCTTGCACTTTGCAAGGACAAGCATCCTGCTAGTGCTCCGCTGTCTCCCCACGTTGCCTGGCTAAGGAACTTAAATCAGCACTTCGTACGAATGCTCCTCAGTAGACCACCAAACCCCAGGAAAGGGAGAAAGAGAGGAACCCTGTGCCATTAGAGAGGTCTGGAGGCTTCTCCCAAGTGTGATGTTTATGGACATTTCTGCATGTTTGTATTTGGAGATAACCAAGATAACCAAGGATATGGGTTGTGGATTCAAAGGTGAATGTGGGCCAGAGGTGGATGTGGATTCAAATTCCACCAGTCAGTACAAGACCTGTCACTGGGAGATTAAGTAATAATATCACTGCTATATCCTCAGCTTCTACAACAGTGACAATCAGGCATTTGCAGAATCCCTGAAGTCTCCACAAACAGTCTAAGGTTCCACGGAGCATTGTTCAAAAATCGTTGGGGAATTTGAGTTTGCATGTGTGTAGGCAAGGTCAAAGCCTGACCCCACCACTTCTCAGCTGGGTGACCATGTATAAATAGCGTAACAAAGTAAACAACTTTGTTTGCTTTTTTACCCTAGTGCCCTCTAATTCCTCCCTGAATCTCCTCTTTCACCCCAAAGACTGAGCCTCACTGACAAGTACCTATAATAATCAATAAGCAATGGTGGTTGCAATAAGAAGAATATCTCTCATATATTGTTGTTCAAGTATCAACTGTAGTGTTTTACATTTTGCAAAGCATTTTTAACATATGTTATCTCACACGCCCCTTCTGACAATTTTACCTGGGAGGGAGGGAGCACAGGGCTATCTCCCTATGTTATAGACCAAGAAACTGAAGCTCAGAGATGAAACAACTGGCCCAAAACCACACAGCAAAGAAGGAGACATGCCAGGACTGAGGCTGGGAATTTCTGTCTCCAGTTCCAATGTTCTCTCCCCTACACAGTCCAGGCTTCTCACCCAGCACCTGGAATCACCCATCACTCAGCACACACCTGAGCACATCACCATGCACAGTACATTCCAAGAGGCCTGCAGTCAGCCTGTGGTCCCGAGAAAAATGGCTGATCATGTCACATGACTACTCTGGGCTGAACTTCATCGAGGGATGAGCAAATAAATTAGCTCTTGCATAATACCCAAACCATTTCTTGAGTATTACAAACAAGAGTTTGTGGATGTCCATAGAAATGGCCATATTATGGTGGTACTGCTGCTCTGGCTCCTCTTGTCTACTTCATCCACAGTATTGGATTTTCTGTTTCAAAACTACATAGAGAAATATTATAAAATGATAGTTCTCTGTACTAGTTGTAAATTACCAGATGGACAGTCATCTATGATATCATATTCAAGAGGCACTTGGTATTGAAAAATTGTAATTCACAAGTCTTCCTGGACTGGCAGCTTCAAGCTGTAATAGCAAAGCGCAAAATCAAATGGCAGGGAGGCCTCTTTCCTTCATACACAAACACTCCCTGCTCAGGTCTTTCCACATCACTGGATTCAGAAGGAGCCACCCTCTGTTTCTAGCAGTCTTGTAAGTGGTCTTACAAGTCTTGTAGGTTTTGGGGGATTCATGCTCCTTTCCCAGAAGACCAAATGTACCTGGGCTTCCTTACCAGGAAGGACTTTGGAGATGATCTTATCTAACAACTTCATTTTTCAGTTGAGAAACTGAGGCCAAAAGAGTTGAAGCCCCTTGCCCAGAGACAGTTAGCAATTTAAGGTATGAGCTAGGACATGGATAAAGAGAGACAGTGGATAAACCAAAGCAGTGGGTGTTGTTCCTAACCAACTGTGCAATAATATATTCAACAGTTTTTGTTTCTTTAGGGTAAACATAACTCTTTTGTATCAGAAAGCTAAGCTCTGTGCCTTATGATTCTTATATCAATAAAACAAAAGATATACATTATTAACCTCATTTTAGAGACCAGGAACCTGAGATTGTGTTGTCCAAGGTCATAACTAGTAAGAAGCAGCACTAGAATGCAAAGAGTTTTGCGCGGCTCCAAAGAGCATACTCATTCTCCTTCCTCAAGCTGGGGAGTCGATCGAAGCACTCAGTTGAGTTGGTCTGAAGGCTGGAGCTCACCTGGATTTTGGAATTACGGTTCCAGGTAGGCTGCTAGGCACCTGGTCTTTGCTCTTACAGCAAGGAACTTTTTCTGCCTAGGTGTCAGTGGAACCTGTAGCAGCTAGGTGCTTACTACTGCCCACCTGAAGATATGGGAGCCATTCTCCTGACTGCTGCCCAGAATGTGCCTTTTATGAATGGACGAGCTGGGAATCCCCATCTTTACCTGTCACCATCATGCCTGAGCCCCAGGTTCATAGCCTTTCCTCCTCTGGCACTAGGAATCCAGCCAACTTCAAAGACTCCAATCAGGAAAAGTGGAAAACCTCCTGGACCAAGAAAGAGAGCAAAGGTCTAGGAGAGGCATGCAACTCAGACCCCTGTGATCCAGAATGCCACCTGAAACCTGCCTCATACTGGCAGGAAGGCCCTTCAAACCAGGCAGCCTGCCTCCCCTGGGCCCTGGGCTCCATGTTTCAGGAGTCTGCTTTATCAGAGGAAAAACAGACTGCCTCTGTATGCTGGTCAAAAAGGAAAGCAATTGATTTTGTTTGGGGGAATTTTATGTTAGTCCTTTTTATTATCTCAAGAAGGGCCATGAAATCCTCTAAAGCAAAATCAATTACAGCTATGCTCAGGGAGGCCAGAGCAGCCCTTTGGCTTATAAGCAACAGGCAGTTCTCCAGATGAGAAGCCCCAGCCTTGAGTAGCTGCTGTTCCTCCCCCGCTGCGGACTTGGATCCATGTCACCATCTGCCCTCCATCAGCTTACGGGATGGCTCTGTCCTGAGATCCTCAGTAGTTAATGGGACCATGGGGACACCTTGTCCAAGCTAGACCAGTTGATTTCCCCTCCCAGATATTAGGAAGTGTATCCAGAGCCTTTGAATATGGTGAGAACAGAAGGGATATTAACTGGGTGTTTGGAGAGAGGGCATCTTCTGACACAGGCTCTGAAAAGCAGAGAACCTGCCTAAGCAGACAAAGAAGCAACTGATGGGTAGAAAGAAGTAGAAATGGAAGACAGAGTTCTGGCAAGTCTTCCAACCCTGGCACCAGACCCTCTGATTGGGCTTGACTTCCAGAAGGAATTAAGGTGGATCGGTAATCCCCCTTTTCTCAGTTTAACTGGATCAAGCTGGTCTGTGTTGTTTGCACCAATATCAGAAATAACATTTTTTCTTTAGTTTGTTTGGTAACTATTAAAAAATATCCCACAAATTTGTTTACTTGTTTTCATTAAGAATATCCAGAATAGTTAAATCCATAGAGACAGAAAGCAGATTGGTGGTTACTAGGGGCTGGGGGAGGGATTAATGAGGAATGACTGCTTAATAGGTATGGGGTTTTCTTTGGGGTTGATGAAGATGTTCTGGAACTTGATGTAGGTGCTGGCTGCACAACATTGTGAATGCGCTATATACCAATGAATTATACATTTTTAGATGGCTAATGTTATACTGTGCAAATTTGAAATAATTAAAAAAAAAAAGGAAACAGTGTGTTATACCTGTGAATACCAGGAAGTCCCATTAAAGATGCAGATTTTGGCAACTAACTTACTGAAGTACCTTACTCACTTGTTCATTTATTCTAACAAATATATATTAAGCACTGACTATGTGCGAAGCACTACCCTGAGGATACTACGGTGAGGAAGACACAGTCCTTGCCTTGGAGAGCTCAGAGAGGACAATTAACAAGCTATAACATTAAAGTACTGCGGGGGCTGTATTTGTCCTCGAGTAGCCACTCCTTCCTTTCTTCTAGCAATAGAACTCCCCTTTCCAACAAGTAATGCATTCTCTGTGATACAGAAAGGAGGATCATTCCACCCACTTCTTCCAAGAGGCTTATCAAGATACCCCCATAAATGGACACATGACCAAAGGTGAGCCAGTCAGAATCTCCCTGGAACTTTTCTGCCATTGCTATCCTGAAAGGCCCTGTCTTTCCACTGGTGTTGCTAAACAGTAGGATGTTAAGTATGGGATGCTGGTGGCCACCTGGCCCATCAATGGAGATAACTGCTCCAAGAAATTGCAAGTGAGAGAGACCCAGAGTCCTAAAATTAGCTGCCCCACTGATGTTTCCTGTGATAGAGCTAAGAAATTCTTTTCTTTTTGGCTTAAGTTAGTTTGAGTTGCATTCTGTCACTTTTATTTAAGATTATTTTCTTGCAAGGAAGGTAAGTGTTTTGACAAGAGAAGTGTTTTGACCTGGTCCCATGGAAGCTGGAGCATCTGTCACAGGTTATATGAGGTACCTTGTCCTATAAGTACATGTATATTCTAGATTTCAGTGTTGACTACTGAACATTTATGTTCAACCTGCTGTTGCTGTATATTGCTACATTATGATTTCTAAAATGTTTTATGGTCATCAATGCTTGGGAAACAATACATCACAACATACCGTCTCTAAGCCCTGGGAGAATGGTGTATAATGGAAATACTCCTGGAGTATCTGTGTTTCTAGAGCCCTGAGAGAATAGCAGGCTGAAGCTACACGTGGTCCTGGCAGTACAGGGGGAACCCTCAGTCGCTGTCAGCTCTGAAGAGCCTGAACTGATCATGAATATCTGGCATCCTGCATCGCATCCTTCATCCCAGCAGGACTGAGGCTGGTTCCCTAGCAACCCTGCTTCCTTCCTGTCCATCCACCCAGAATTGCAGTCCATTCTTCCTCCCTAGGCTACTGGGATCACTCCCTGATGGTCTGATTCTCAAAGTCTCAGAGAAACTACCTCTTCCCTCCCTTAACTTCCCTCCAGGAAGAGAATTCTCACTGTTCATCGCACATGACAGTGACTTACAGGTTGAACAGTTTATAACATGCTTCCACTTACCTTTCTTCATCAGATGCTCACTGCCATCCCATTAGGGAGGAATTGTTCTCTCAATTTTACAGATGAGGAAATAGGCTGAGAGGACCTAAGTAACTTGCCCAAGGTCACACAGCTAGCAAACGAAGGGACTGTGGTAGGATAGTTAAAGAAGCTATCACCCCATCACAGCAGACTGCATTCCACATGAATATTCATAGACCAAACACTCTCCTACCCAGATTTCTGGACTTTTCCAGGTCATTCTATAATCAGTCTCATTGAAACTTTGTGCCTCCTGCTGTTTTAACTGGCAAAGGCCCTGATGCTGTTTTACCATCCTGGATGGGGTTTTCACATCCTGCCACATTCTCAAGGACATCTAGTCTCTTACTATTTTCCTTCTCACCCATGTACATCTTAGGGGGTCACAAGGTCACAGGCATAGGACAATTATTGAGAAGCACCAAATCCAGGAGGTCTTTTGACAACCAGAAAGTTTAGGCGCCCCCCCAGACAGTTACAGCTAATATGTAAGTTGACAATAGCAATACACAAAATAATTCAAGGTGTGGCTGACATTTCCAAAACTATTGTGGGCTTTGTGGCCAAGAGAACTTGACCCCAGCAAGACTATGCCCTGGATCTCTGGGACTGACCAGAGGGGCACATTCCACCAAGGCTGGAAAAACCAGAAGCAACGTAGTTTCTCCAGAAGAAGGCACTGGAGATTGTGTAAACTTGTTCAATTCGATTTAAAGTCCTGAGAAAAACTCCAGGAGACATCCTGTCATAATGTCAGTTACTGTGTCAGGGCTGGCCTTTCTGAGCCTATTTGCCAACCCCTGGTAATAAAAGCCTATCTGTACCTGACAGTACATGTTTATGTGCATGTGTGTATCGGTGTATGTGTGTAGTTTTATGATCATGACATGTAACTTGCTGTTTTTGTAGATCCAAAGCAGAGAAGTATTGGAAATTTTACTTGTTTGACCTAATGTTTTGAAAAATTCCATTCATGAATGATCTATTCACACCTTCCTCTGAAGATCTGCTTTTCAGAAACAACAAGCAACCAAAAAGAACTATTTGGTTTGTATTTGATGAGTGTTAGAGACAGGGGCTTGGACAGAGCAGGCCTTGTTCCCAGTTACACCCAGTAACCTGGCAGCCCTGGAAGGAGGGCTCACAGCTGCCCTTGCAAAGGCACCATCTGCTGGAGTCAAGTCAGACCCTCCCATGTTCTGCTCTGAGCCCCTGTTTGCCTCATTTGCTGGCAAGATTACCCTGATCTCTGCTTCTGTCTCCTTACCATGGATTCAAGAGCTTCCTATTCTTCGGAGTTTGAAGGCTTTCAGGGCTTGGGCCCAGCCTGCAGCTCCACCCCTGGCTTCTCAGACTGGAATTGTCTCTCCCTTGTTTCTGTCCCCCTCCACAAACCCTCTCCCCTCCCTCACCCTCTTGTTATGCCCCATTCCATGCCAGCACACCACAGGACAGCCTTTGCAAATGTTTTTTAAGGTCTAGGAAATGCATTACAATGAAAATGCTTGTCATTTTTATGCAAGTCTGTTCACCCTAAAAAAAGTGGGCAGTCTTGAGAAAATCTTAAAAAGGCAGCATGCTGCTTTCAGGGAGAAGCGGGGAGTCTTGCAAACTTGTTGAGAACCTGGGGAAAGAGAGACCTGGGAGCTGGCAACCCAGAAAGGGGCAGAGTCGCCCAAAGAAAGGGGCTGCCAAAGGGGGTGAGTCCAGAAAAGGTACCCAGAGGACTCGGCAGGGTCTGACTTGCCCCAGAAGGGATTTTCCAGGGGATACATCCTGCAGTAATACACCTTCAGGCTGGCAATGCAGCCCTGGGTTTGGATACCGCCTCTGGCAGTCCTGGAAGAGGAAGGCAGAGGTTGGGAAGAGGGAAAGGAGGTGGGCAGAGAGAGTCAGGGCTTTGGAGCCTGACTATGATGGTGCTTATACAATTCCCTCACTTCTTACAAAGCAGGCATTTCACCAAAACAAGGCTCTTGAATTGAGAGTTATATGATAGGTACGATATTTAGGACATACTTGTACTAAAAAATGATTCACTCTTTATCAGAAATTTAAATTTAACGGGGCATCCTGTATGTTACCTGGCAACCCTAGGACAGTGAGGAAGCTCTCAGAAGGGATACAGAACGAGCTGCTGAGCCTGGGATGACATCTACCCCCAGCCATCCCTCTCCCTGGAGGCTAAACACTACTCAGCACAGATGAGAGACATGCTCACACTTCAAGAGGGGATGTCAAGAAGGTCTCAGGATGAATGAATACACAGGAGAGAAGTGTCAGCTCCCATCCCAGTCCCCCACCTCCAAGCATCCCAGCTCCTCAAGCCCAGACTGGGCTCTGCCTCAGCTCCCAGACTAAGGGTCTGAGCATAAGTGTTTTAAGTAGCTCTGCACACCTCAACCATCATTGACAGGAGTTGCAGTCCTAGTCCCTACGCAGCCTTTTTTAAGAACAACTGTTTCTTTTAATCTTGACTATGCAAATGATAGAGATGAATGATTATGCAAATAAGTTGCTGTAAAAAATGGGAAATAGAGAAAATTCTAAATAAAAGAACACAACACAATGCTATTATGCTGGTTTGTTCTCGTGCAGTCTTTTTATATGCCTCTATGAACTTCTTTTTACATAGCTGGCGTCGTATTAAATGTTCAGGGTTTTTACTTGCTTTTTTCACTCAAGTTGTTTTATCCTTTAACGTCATCACATTCAAGTCAACTTTAGTCAGTAAATATTTAGCAAATGCCTACTATCAGCCCACACTGTGTATAGAGCAGTAAACAAACCTGACACAGTCCCTGCCCTGTGAGGCTTCGGGGCTGGTGGGTCAGGGGGTTGGGGGGAGGGGAAGGGTCAGACATTGAACCAGGGAGAAAAGAGCAAATGAAAGTCTTCTACAAAGTTTGCAGTAAAATCCAACTGTAAATTTTGCTTTTGAAGAAATATGTTCCTAAAACTACAGAGGAAATATTTTAAATAGTTATATTTAAATATTTTGTATATGACTCTTAAGTGGTAGAACATTTAAATGGAATAGATAAAGCTTGATTGCATTTTATTTTTTTCCCTAGTCACTCAAAAACTTTTAAGTAGCTTATTTTAGTGTTGTACTTTTTTTTTTTTTTAGTGTTGTACTTTTAATTTTTACAGTATCACCTTTATTTATGACCTAGGTAAAACATGAAACACAAGAGATATGACTGTTCCCAAGCTAAGAACAAGGCTTTCTCTTGAAAAACAAGTAAACAAACAAATACACAAAACCAACAACTATAAATCATATGCTAAAACCAGGTAAACATCCAATTATCTGTACATCAACAATAAGTGAATTGCCTGAATCTTACACTTTTAAAAATAACCTAATGAAATGGATAATGCCTGATTGCATTTTATTTTTTACTCACTTGGGTCCTGGGGCTTCCTAGGATTACTCCTTACTAAAGCACTATGATGACTGTGGGGCCAAAACACATCGCTCTACAGCACAGCTTTTAGTGGCAGCATAGACTTCCTTTGTGTGAAAAGATCATAAATTTTTTAATGCCTTATTGCTAAATATTTTAATTGATTCTAAATATTTACTTTTATAATAACAGAGCAGTGAGCATCTTCATGCACAAATATCCATGTGTGCAAATCTGATGATTTCTTTGGGATAAACTCTATAGTCGACTATTTCAATAATGAGCCTTAGGCAGAGACTGTCTCATCACACACAAAACCCACTTCCTCATCCCCCTGAGCACGCACTAGGCCACATCTCCCAGGCTGCTTTGTTGTTAGACATGGCTGTGAGATGCATTTCTGGCCAATGGAATGGAGATGGGAGCGATGCCTCCACCCACACTGGCCTGACCCATAAAGCTTCCCGTGTACCCTCTTCCATGCTCTTTCCCCTGCTCTTCAGGGTCCTTAGAAGACATGCACTGAAAATGGCAGAAGCATAAGGTAGAAGGAGCCTGGTCACGGAATCACCCATTTTGAACATTCCACAAAGAGGAAATGAACTTCTGTTGTGTTAAGCCTCTGAGATTTGAAGTTGCATCTGTTAAAGCAGCTAGTGTTACCTGATACAGGAGTCCTGCCCGCATTTCCCACACCTGAATCCAGTTCCTGTTGGGCATCTCAGGCAGTAGAAATGCAGTGGTCCCACTCCAAATGCCCCCCCTCTAGTCACTCTGCACCTCCCCATTTTCACCACAAGAACCAGAACCCATCTTGTTCATGGGAGTCTTCCTTCCTGGGGAATGGACGTAAAGCTGGGCCTCAGTTGAAGCTGTCCTACCCAGCCACTCACCTGGAAAGACCCTAGTGAAGGCTGCCAACTTCCTGTCCTGGGACTTGCTTTGTAGCCTCTATCCCTGAAAGGCTAGCACTAATCCCTCTCCATGGAGCAAAAAGAATCTACACAAGTCACAGGATAAATAACTCATTCAAATAACAGATCACAAATAACCCATTCTCCAGGCTCGCCGGCACTTATTTTGTGTCGGGAAACTTCTATGTCATTTTGTCTCTATGTCTCTTTCATCAGAAAGCAAAATGGATAATGCAGGTCTGTTCTGGGGAGGGCTGTGGGTTACTGGGAATGGAAGCATCTGAATATGACTGCCCGGCTGCCTGGGGTTTGGGTCAACAGGGGGTGTTGCCTTTGCAGTCCCCCTTGAAAAGCTCCTTCCTCCCACTGTACACTGGGGAAGAGTCTCTGTAGTTGGCAGACAGATGCTCAAGTGTTGCCTTGTGGAGGCTATAGGCTGGTCCATCATGTACCATGATTGCCATCTTGTGGCAGAGAAAGCATGAGGCTCTGGAGTGTCCCTGGTAGGCATCAAGAAGACCCATTCGACTACAAACAGCTTACAAAGAGCACAAGAAGATGATGGTCAAGACCAAAGTTGCTTCCTCACACTGCCTCTCAAAGCCCTTTCCTTTGCCTGACCAAAAATAGCCTAATCCCTGCTTCCTATTTAGCCTCCTGTAAATCATATGCTTTGGGGATTATCTGCAAATCTCATATTTCATTATTATCAAAATGATACATGTACATGATTTAAAAACTAAAACACTAATGAAGACTTTTCAAAAGACTGTCGCAAATCACCCCAAATCAAACCACTCAGAAGTAGCCAATGTTAGTACTTGGGGCAAGTCACTGCAGGCAGCTAACTCTCCGTGTCACCTACAGGTAGGAAGCAGCCTGGCTTCTAGTAGTTCAGGGCTTAGGCTCTGGCACCAGGCTGCAGGGGCTCCTGGCTGGCTCTGGGCAAGTTACTTAACCTCTGTATATCTCATTTTCTCATCTTAAAAACAGGGATAATAGTGGTATCTCCCTCACACTGTGACTATGAGGACTTAACTCTGAACTACTCAGCACAGTGCCCGGCACATGGAAAACCTTCACGTGTCAGCCTTTATTATAATGGATGGATGAACAGACAGAGAGCAAGATGCACTTTTAGGAGAAGAATATTGAACTATGCATGTTATTTTTTATATTAAAAAATAGAATTACCATGTAGTCTAGCAATTCCAATTCTGGGTATTTATCCAAAGAAAACAAAAAGATATCTGCACCCCCATGTTCACTGCAGCATTATTTACAATAGCCAAGATATGGAAACAACCTAAGTGTCCATCAATAGATGAATGGATAAAGAAAATGTGGTAGAAACATGCCATGTAATATTATTCAGCCATTAAAAAAGAAGGAAATCTTTCCATTTGCCACAATATGGATGGATCTCGAGGGCATTATGTTAAGTAAAATGTCAGACAGAGAAAGACAAATACAGTATGATCTCACTTATATGTGGAATCTTTAAAAAAAATTTAATAAACAAATAACAAAGCCAAGCTGATATTTACAGAGAACAGATTGGTGGTTGCCAGAGGCACAGGGTGGGTGAAATGGGTGAAGCTGGTCAAAAGGTACAAACTTCCAGTTATAAAATAAATAATAAGTCATAGGGATGGATGATGTAGTTAATAATGCTGTATGGCATATTTGAAAGTTACTCAGAGTAGATCTTAAAAGTTCTCATCACACAGATAAAAAAAAATTACCTATTTATGGTGACAGATGTTAACTAGACTTTCTGTGATCAGATTGCAATATATACAAATACTGAATCATTATTTGATATACCTGAAAATAATATAATGTTACATACCAATTATACTTCAATTTTAAAAAGTTATGGACAGGGCTTCCCTGGTGGTGCAGTGGTTGAGTCCGCCTGCCGATGCAGGGGACACGGGTTCGTGCCCCGATCCGGGAAGATCCCACATGCCGCGGAGCGGCTGGGCCTGTGAGCCATGGCTGCTGAGCCTGCGCGTCCGGAGCCTGTGCTCCGCAACGGGAGAGGCCACAACAGTGAGAGGCCCGTGTACCGCAAAAAAAAAAGTTTTGGACAATGAAAAGATGAGTGATAGGGAATCCACAATTGGAGAGACTAGGAACTGGTAGCTGAATCCCCCTGGGTCCACAGGTGATCAACTGTGTGTCTCTCGGCTGGTTCTTAACCCCCTGCTGCCTGCATGCCCCCAGGGATGCTGCCCCTAGCAGTACAGTTCCCCTTAAGCAGTTCCCACTCAGAAGGAATAAAGAGTGCCAGCAATCAACCAGGAGAAACAGAATTAGGAGAGAAAACCCATCCTGCTGTGGTACAAATCTTTGAGTTTCCCCGAGGGCGGACGCTGGCTCTCACACACCGAGTTGTCCCCACTCTTCTTTCCGTACCTGACTTGTCATGGATGCTCAGTCACATGCACTGAAGGAACAGGGACTGTGAGGTAGGCCTGGAAGGCCAGGCCTAGAGCCACTCCCAGGAGATGCCACACACACAGAAGTCATTCTGGCAAAATCCCTGCTCCCCATCAACAGACGTGGTCCATGATGGAAAGTTCCTACCCAACACCCCCAGAAGGTACCATAGACACACCTGTCACTTCACCCTCTGGGTTAGATATTATTATCTCAATTTCTCAGTTAGGTAAACTGAGGGTCAGAAAGACAAAGAAATTTATCTAGGAGCAATTTGCTAGTAAGTAGCAGAGCTGGGATTTAAATTCAGGATCCAAAATGTCTGACCCCAAATCTCTTTCAACTGATCCTGTTCTTACAGCAAAAGGAAATAATCATCAACCCATTTCCCTGTTACTTCTGAAGAACTTCAGGGAGTTTCCACATCTGTCCACAACCTACATTTAGTCTAGCCAATGAATCCCAGAGGTAATTAGAAGCTTGTTTTTTAATCCTTAATCCTTTAACAAGCATCAAATGGAGTAAAATCCTGGCCATATAGAATCCTTATGAAATTGGGGTGGGGTGGAGAAGAGGAGGTTAGTTGGCTGGTTTGTTGGTTCATTTCAAAGATATAACTCTAACTTCTTCAGAAATCTGTACTAAGAAAGAGTCATCACACGTCATCCAGAAAACTGTGATGGATGCAGGAGTGATCTTCTCTTTCTTGTCTCTTCTGTACAATCCATTGCCAACATAGCCACTGTCTTATTCAGTTCAGGCTGCTATAACAAAGTGCCACAGACTGAGTGGCTTATAAACATCAGAAATTTATTTCTTACAGTTCTGGAGGCTGAAAGTTCTAGATCAGGGTATCAGTATGGTCAGGCCCTAATGAGAACTCACTTTCTGGTTCATAGACGGCAGTCTTCTTACTATGTCCTCACATGGCTGACAGGGCAAGGGAACTTTCTGGGATCTCTTTTATAAGGACACTAATCCCTTTCATGAGATTACCTAATTATCTCCCAAAGGCCCCACTTCCAAATACCATCACAATGGAGATTTGGTTTCAACATAAGAGTTTTGGGCAGGACACAAACATTCAGCCTAGGGAAGGCCCCTAGTGACAGCATCTTCTCAAAAACAGAGCCAACCGTGTTTACTCTCTCACTTAAAACCCTTGCCTGGCTCTCTATCACCAAAGAAAAAAGCCTAAGACTCCCTTGCATGACATACAGGGGCCTTCATGGTCTGGCCTTAGCCACCGAGTCTGTACTTCCTCCTCTGAAAAAGTCCATGCCCCTATTCAAGCTGTTCCCTCTACCTGGAAATTCTTTTCCATTTTTTACATCAAGAATTCCTTGAGAAACACCAAAGCCCAACAAAAAAGAAAACAAAATCATTACTTCTGGAAAGCTCTCTCTAATATCCCTCAGTCAAAATTGATCAATCCCTTCTTTGTGTTCAGCTAAAACAAGTGTTGCTTGGGTCCCCTTCATGGGCACCCAACAGTTACTCAACAAACATTTGTTGATTGTTCAGAACAGATACAGAATAACCAACATGATGGGAGACAAGTCTTTATGGAGTAATGCTCTGGTCTATCAGTGCTCCATCCAGGGTCTTCAAAGCCACTGAGGAGGATGAAAGAAATCAAGGGTCATTCTTGTCCTTGTACCCTAGGTACCACACCTCCTCAGTGCCCCCATCCACTGCACAATGCAGACCGAAGCAGAATGTGAACTTGTCCTGGCTCTGACTACCCAAGAACCCAGAGGCAGTGGTTGGACCCATTTCCCACTCTGAACTGTGGGTGAGACAGCCAAGTAGGGCAGAGCTGACCAGCATGCGTTCCAGCTCCCTAGCTTCCCCATCCAGAATTTGAAGAATATACCCTGAGTTTCCAAAGCATGAAACAGAGACCCTGAGAACAATCACAGAGCTGGAAGGAAAGTTTCTAGTAAAGTCTTTCCCCCTTATCTCTGGGATCTGCTGCCTAGTAATGGGACATGAAAGGGTATGTCCAATTCCCCTTGGGAGTCCCAGAGCCTTGTGGGGAAAAAAGGCTGACAGGCTGGGAATGTGCTGTTAATAATGGTCAGAGCCCCAAAGGGCTGAGGGCAGGATAGAGGCACATACCCTGGGGCCAATATTCTCTTTCCTTCCTTGCTTCCCCTCCTCCAATGAGTGGAGGCCATATGCGTGATGAGGAACTGAGAAAGGGGAGCATTGTGTTCCTGGAAATGTGTCCCAGAATCCCACTAGCCCACAGATTTGTCACATTTGGGTGGTCCTGAGAGGGCCCCTAGATCTCTTGGTTGTACTAGTTTGGCTTTGTACATAGACATTGGATTTGGAGTCTGAAAGCCTGGGTTCAAGTCCAAATCCACCCACTTACTAGCCACATGATTGTATAAGGCACTCCCCATCTCTGGCCTGTTTGCTCAGGAGCGAGAGAAGGTAAAATAAGAGCTGTCTTTTTGGCCTCTTCCAAGTCTAACTCTACAGTCATCAGTGGTGATGAAAGTGGGCGAAAGGAGCAGAGGAGTTCCATGGAAGGCTCCTGCTCAGCTTAGCTCATCCCCAGATGTAGCAAATGGATGACTAATTGGCTGTGTTTCCACTTACCCTGTCTATTCAAAATGTGACCGCACCTTGATTAAGGAAGGAGATTCCTAATTTTCATCTTGACTTCATATAAGACAGATATAAGCAGGACTTCCCTGGTGATCCAGTTGTTAAGACTCTGCACTTCCAATACAGGGAGCATGAGTTCGATCCCTGGTTAGGGAACCAAGATCCCACATGCCGTGTGGCATGGGCAGAAAAAAAAAAAAGATGTAAGCAAAATGAAGTTTAGGGGAGACTCAGAGACCATCTGGGCAATACCCACGTTTTCCAGGCAAGGGAGATAAAGCCCTGGAGGCAGCAGCAGAGCCCAGGACCACCGCCACCCAGTGACTGCAGGATTTCTGGGTCATCCTATCCTTCTGACTCAGAGCACCCAGAACAATTGGGGCCAAAATGGCACTAGACGGGCTAGAGTGGTGTGCACAGAGTATAAACATGGGAAAAAAATGTTTAATATTTATTTATTTTGGCTGTGCTGGATCTTAATTGTGGCATGCAGGATCTTCGTTTTGGGATATTTAGTTGTGGTATGTGGACTTCTTAATTGGGACATGTGGGATCTAGTTACCCAACCAGGGATTTAACCTGGCCCCCTGCATTGGGAGCATGGAGTTCCACCCACTGTACCACCAGGGATGTCCCTGAACATGGAAATTATTAATTCTAGGAATCCAACTGCATTAGAGCCCAATTATTTGCATGATCTCAGCAATGGCAGTTTCAAATATTTGGAGTTTACTAAACAATTTTTGTCTCTTATAAGAAAGTCAGCAATAATGCAATGGCTCATCCTACGGACCTAAAGAAAGCAATGGACCCTGTCTCCAAATCACAAATACCCAATTTTGAAACTATTTCAAAGGGGCCCCAAACCCAATGAATCTTACCAATAATCCAATAAGTGTTCTTGGACCCCAGATTGAGAACTCCAGAAGAAAGACCTCAGGCTTTTTGCTTGAAAGTCCAAGGTTCAAATCTTGGCTCCACCACATACTATTTACATGATCTTGGTCCAGTTCCCAAATCTCTGAGCTTTCATTTCCTCATCTATGAAATGAAATAATACCTCCTACCTCATAGGGTAGTTGTGGGATTAAAGAAGATCTGAAACCGTAGAATATAGGCCTGTCACAGGGTTTGCAGACAGTAAATAAAGCTATTAGATTCTGGGTACTCTCTCAGCACCAGGCTCTGTCCTATGCACTTAATATTCACTTACCTCAACAACTCTATGAGACAGGTACTGTCATTTTCCCTGTCATAGATGAGGAAGCTGAGAAACAGAGAGGTTAGGAATTTTCCCAAGATGATACAAATCATTAAGGCCAGATACTGGGCTCCAGAGTCCATGTTCTCAACCACTACACCATATTGTCTCATTAAATGACAATTTAATTTACTCCAGAAGCATTGTTTTATTAAAAAAAAGAAAAAAAGTTAAAAGCAGAGAAGATAGAAGAATAGAAAGAAACAGATCTTATGAGAAAAAGAATGAAAAAGATCTTATGACCCAAAGACAGCTTTGCAAACCTGCCCACTTTGCCCCTTTCTAGGGACAGAGGCAGAAAATCAGTGTCCCAAGCCCAGGGGCAGCAGAAGCCCCTAAAAGTCAGTCTCACCCACATTCTGGCAGGCTAGTGCTTTGAAGACACATCTTTACATGTGCAAACAATGTTCTAAAATACCTTCTATAAATCACCCCATTCAATTCTTGTTCTCCCTATAAGATAGATACTACCACTAGCTCCATTTTATAGATGAGGAAACCCAAACACAGGTTAAAAATATCCCTCAAGCATCCCATCCTCGTCGCCAAAAAATATATATATATATATATCCCTCAAGACCACAAGCTAGAAAGAGGCAGAGCTATGCCAAAAACCCTGATTTGTCTGAGGCCAAAGCTCTTTTCCTTCTTTTTTTTTTTTAACAATTATGGCTCTGTTTATTAAACATTTATGTGCCAATAAAGTTTAAAGAATTTTACATATAATAATTATTTAATAAAAATATCAACAAATGGAAAACATAAAACAATCTGTATCATGAACCTTCACAATGTTTTTTTTTTTTAACATCTTTATTGGAGTATAATTTCTTTACAATGGTGTGTTAGTTTCTGCTGTATAACCAAGTGAATCAGCTATATGTATACATATATCCCCATATTCCCTCCCTCTTGCGTCATCCACCCACCCTCCATATCCCACCCCGCTAGGTGGTCACAAAGCACTGAGCTGATCTCCCTGTGCAATGCAGCTGCTTCCCACTAGCTATATATTTTACATTTGGTAGGTATATATATGTCAGTGCTACACTCTCACTTCGTCTTAGATTACCCTTCCCCCCACAGTGTCCTCAAGTCCATTCTCTATGTCTGCAACTTTATTCTTGTCCTGCCCCTATGTTCTTCAGAACCATTTTTTTTTTTTAGATTCCATATATATGTGTTAGCATATGGTATTTGTTTTTCCCTTTCTGACTTACTTCACTCTGTATGACAGACACTAGGTACATTCACCTCAATACAAATAACTCAATTTCGTTTCTTTTTATGGCTGAGTAAAATTCCATTGTATACATGTGCCACATCTTCTTCATCCAGTCATCTGTTGATGGACACTTAGGTTGCTTCCATGTCGTGGCTATTGTAAATACAGCTGCAATGAACATTTTGGTACATGACTCTTTTTGAATTATGGTTTTCTCAGGGTATATGCCCAGTAGTGGGATTGCTGGGACATATGGTAGTTCTATTTTTAGTTTTCTAAAGAACCTCCATACTGTTCTCCATCATGGCTGTATCAATTTACATTCCCACCAACAGTGCAAGAGGGTTCCTTTTCCTCCACACCTTCTCCAGCATTTATTGCTTCCAGATTTTTTGATGATGGCCATTCTGACTGTTGTGAGATGATATCTCATTGTAGTTTTGATTTGCATTTCTCTAATGATTAATGATGTTGAGCATTCTTTCATGTGTTTGTTGGCAATCTGTATATCTTCTTTGGAGAAATGTCTATTTAGGTCTTCTGCCCATTTTTGGATTGGGTTGTTTGTTTTTTTAATATCGAGCTGCCTGAGCTGCTTGTAAATTTTGGAGATTCATCCTTTGTCACTTACTTCATTTGCAAATATTTTCTTCCATTCTGAGGGTTGTCTTTTCGTCTTGTTTATGGATTCCTTTGCTGTGCAAAAGTTTTTAAGTTTCATTAGGTCCCATTTGTTTATTTTTGTATTTATTTCCATTTCTCTAGGAGGTGAGTCAAAAAGGATCTTGCTGTGATTTTTGTCATAGAGTGTTCTGCCTATGTTTTCCTCTAAGAGTTTGATAGTGTCTGTCCTTACATTTAGGTCTTTAATCCATTCTGAGTTTATTTTTGTGTATGGCGTTAGGGAGTGTTCTAATTTCATACTTTTATATATACCTGTCCAGTTTTGCCAGCACCAATTATTGAAGAGGCTGTCTTTTCTCCACTGTATATTCTTGCCTCCTTTATCAAAGATAAGGGAAACATATGTGTGTGGATTTATCTCTGGGCTTTCTATCCTGTTCCATTGATCTATATTTCTTGTTTAGTGCCAGCACCATACACTCTTGATTACTATAGCTTCGTAGTACAGTCTGAAGTCAGGGAGACTTATTCCGCCAGCTCCGTTTTTCTTTCTCAAGATTGCTTTGGCTATTTGGGGGCTCTTGTGTTTCCATACAAATTGTGAAATTTTTTGTTCTACTTCTGTGAAAAATGCCAGTGGTAGTTTTTTTTGTTTGCTTGTTTATTTGCAGTATGTAGGCCTCTCACTGTTGTGGCCTCTCCCGCTGCGGAGCAGAGCCTCCGGACACACAGGCTCAGTGGCAATGGCTCACGGGCTCAGCCGCTCCATGGCTGTGGGATCCTCCTGGACCGGGTCACGAACCCGTGTCCCCTGCTTTGGCAGGCAGACTCTCAACCACTGTGCCAGCAGGGAAGCCCCGCCAGTGGTAGTCTCATAGGGATTGCATTGAATCTGTAGATTGCTTTGGGTAGTAGAATCATTTTCACAATGTTGATTCTTCTAATTGAAGAACATGGTATATATCTCCATCTATTTGTATTACCTTTAATTTCTTTCATCAGTATCTTATAATTTTCTGCATACAAGTCTCTTGTCTCCTTAGGTAGGTTTATTCGTAGGTATTTTATTCTTTTTGTTGCAGTGGTAAATGGGAGTGTTTCCTTAATTTCACTTTCAGATTTTTCATCATTAGCGTATAGGAATGCTAGAGATTTATGTGCATTAATTTTGTATCCTGCTACTTTACCAAATTCATTGATTAGCTCTAGTAGTTTTCTGGTAGCATCTTTAGGATTCCCTATGTATAGTATCATGTCATCTACAAACAGTTACAGCTTTACTTCTTCTTTTCTGATTCAGATTCCTTTTATTCCTTTTTCTATTCTGATTGCTGTGGCTAAAACTTCCAAAACTATGTTGAATAATAGTGGTGACAGTGGGCAGTCTTGTCTTCTTCGTGATCATAGTGGAAATGGTTTCAGCTTTTCACCATTGAGGACGATGTTGGCTGTGGGTTTTTCATATATGGCCTTTATTATGTTGAGAAAAGTTCCTTCTATGCCTGCTTTCTGGAGGGTTTTTATCATAAAAGGGTGTTGAATTTTGTCAAAAGCTTTCTGTGCATCTATTGAGATGATCGTATGGTTTTTCTCCTTCAATTTGGTAAGATGGTATATCACATTGATTGATTTGCATGTATTGAAGAATCCTTGCATTCCTGGAATAAACCTCACTTGATCATGGTGGATGATCCTTTTAATGTGCTGTTGGATTCTGTTTGTTAGTATTTTGCTGAGGATTTTTGCATCTATGTTCATCAGTGATATTGGCCTGTAGTTTTCTTTCTCTGTGACATCTTTGGCTGGTTTTGGTATCAGGGTGATGGTGGCCTCTTAGAATGAGTTTGGGAGTGTTCCACCCTCTGCTATATTTTGGAAGAGCTTGAGAAGGATAGGTTTTAGCTCTTCTCTAAATGTTTGATAGAGTTCGCCTGTGAAGCCATCTTGTCCTGGGCTTTTGTTGGTTGGAAGATATTTAATCACAATCTCAATTTCAGACCTTGTGATTGGTCTCCTTATATTTTCTATTTCTTCCTGGTTCAGTCTTGGAAGGTTGTGCTTTTCTAAGAATTTGTCCATTTATTCCAGGTTGTCCATTTTATTGGCATAGGGTTGCTTGTAGTAATCTCTCATGATCTTTTTTATTTCTGCAGTGTCAGTTGTTACTTCTCCTTTTTCATTTCTAATTCTATTAATTTGAGTCTTCTCTCTTTTTTCTTGATGAGTCTGGCTAATGGTTTATCAATTTTGTTTATCTTCTCAAAGAACCAGCTTTTAATTTTATTGATCTTTGCTATTGTTTCCTTCATTTATTTCTGATCTGATCTTTATGATTTCTTTCCTTCTGCTAACTTTGTTTTTTTTGTTGTTGTTTTTCTTTCTCTAATTGCTTTAGGTGTAAGGTTAGGTTGTTCATTTGAGATGTTTCTTGTTTCTTTGGATAGGATTGTATTGCAATAAACTTCCCTCTTAGAACTGCTCTGGCTGTATCCCATAGGTTTTGGGTTGTCGTGTTTTCATTGTCATTTGTTTCTAGGTATTTTTTGATTATCTCTTTGATTTTTTCAGTGATCTCTTGGTTATGAAGTAGTGTATTGTTTAGCCTCCATGTGTTTATTTTTTACAGATTTTTTCCTGTAATTGATATCTAGTCTCATAGCATTGTGGTCGGAAAAGATACTTGATACAATATCAATTTTCTTAAATTTACCAAGGCTTGATTTGTGACCCAAGATATGATCTATCCTGGAGAATGTTCTGTGAGCACTAGAGAAGAATGTGTATTCTCTTCTTTTTGGATGCAATGTCCTATAAATTTCATACAAGTCCATTTTGTTTAATTTATCATTTAAAGCTTCTCTTTCCTTATTTATTTTCATTTTGGATGATCTGTCCATTGGTGAAAGTGGGGTGTTAAAGTACCCTACTATGATTGTTTTACTGTCAATTTCACCTTTTTATAGCTGTTAGTATTTGCCTTTTGTATTGAGGTGCTCCTGTGTTGGGTGTATAAACATTTACAGTTGTCATATCTTCTTCTTGGATTGATCCCTTGGCCATTATGTATGTCCTTCTTTGTCTCTTGTAATAGTCTTTATTTTTTTTTTATTTTTTTTATTTTTTTAATTTTTTTTTATTTTTTAACATCTTTATTGGAGTATAATTGCTTTACAATGGTATGTTAGTTTCAGCTTCACAACAAAATGAATCAGTTATATATATACATATATTCCCATATCACTTCCCGCTTGCGTCTCCCTCCCTCCGACCCTCCCTATCCCACCCCTCCAGGCGGTCACAAAGCACCGAGCTGATCTCCCTGTGCTATGCGGCTGCTTCCCACTAGCTATCTACCTTACGTTTGGTAGTGTATATATGTCCATGCCTCTTTATCGCTTTGTCACCGTTTACCCTTCCCCCTCCCCATAGTCTCAAGTCCATTCTCTAGTAAGTCTGTGTCTTTATTCCTGTTTCACCCCTAGGTTTTTCATGACATTTTTTTTAATTCCATATATATGTGTTAGCATACGGTATTTGTCTCTCTCTTTCTGACTTACTTCACTCTGTATGACAGACTCTAGGTCTATCCACCTCATTACAAATAGCTCAATTTCATCTCTTTTTATGGCTGAGTAATATTCCATTCTATATATGTGCCACATCTTCTTTATCCATTCATCCGATGATGGACACTTAGGTTGTTTCCATCTCTGGGCTATTGTAAATAGAGCTGCAATGAACATTTTGGTACATGACTCTTTTTGAATTTTGGTTTTCTCAGGGTATATGCCCAGTAGTGGGATTGCTGGGACATATGGTAGTTCTATTTTTAGTTTTCTAAAGAACCTCCATACTGTTCTCCACAGTGGCTGTATCAATTTACATTCCCACCAACAGTGTAAGAGGGTTCCCTTTTCTCCACACCCTCTCCAGCATTTATTGTTTCTAGATTTTTTGATGATGGCCATTCTGACTGGTGTGAGATGATATCTCATTGTAGTTTTGATTTGCATTTCTCTAATGATTAGTGATGTTGAGCATTCTTTCATGTGTTTGTTGGCACTCTGTATATCTTCTTTGGAGAAATGTCTATTTAGGTCTTCTGCCCATTTTTGGATTGGGTTGTTTGTTTTTCTGTTATTAAGCTGCATGAGCTGCTTATAAATTTTGGAGATTAATCCTTTGTCCGTTGCTTCATTTGCAAATATTTTCTCCCATTCTGAGGGTTGTCTTTTGGTCTTCTTTATGGTTTCCTTTGCTGTGCAAAAGCTTTTAAGTTTCATTAGGTCCCATTTGTTTACTTTTGTTTTTATTTCCATTTCTCTAGGAGGTGGGTCAAAAAGGACCTTGCTGTGATTTATGTCATAGAGTGTTCTGCCTATGTTTTCCTCTAAGAGTTTGATAGTTTCTGGCCTTACATTTAGGTCTTTAATCCATTTTGAGCTTATTTTTGTGTATGGTGTTAGGGAGTGATCTAATCTCATACTTTTACATGTAGCTGTCCAGTTTTCCCAGCACCACTTATTGAATAGGCTGTCCTTTCTCCACTGTACATTTCTGCCTCCTTTGTCAAAGATAAGGTGACCATATGTGCGTGGGTTTATCTCTGGGCTTTCTATCCTGTTCCATTGATCTATCTTTCTGTTTTTGTGCCAGTACCGTAATAGTCTTTATTTTACTGTCATTTTGTCTGGTATGAGAATTGCTGCTTCAGCTTTCTGTTGATTTCCATTTGCATGGAATATCTCTTTCCATCCCCTAACTTTCAGTCTGTATGTGTCCCTAGGTCTGAAGTGGGTCTGTTGTAGACAACATATGTACAGGTCTTGTTTTTGTATCTATTCAGCCAGTCTATGTCTTTTAGTTGGAGCTTTTAATCCATTTACATTTAAGGTAATTATCAATATGTATGTTCCTATTACCATTTTCTTAATTGTTTTGGGTTTTTTATTGTAGGTGTTTTCTTTCTCTTGTGTTTCTTGTCTAGAGAAGTTCCTTTAGCATTTGTTGTAAAGCTGGTTTGGTGGTGCTGGATTCTGTTAGCTTTTGCTTGTCTGTAAAGGTTTTAGTTTCTTCATCAAATCTGAATGAGATCCTTGCTGGGTAGAGTAATCTTGGTTGCAGGTTTTTCTCCTTCATCACTTTAAATGTGTCGTGCCACTCCCTTCTGACTTGCAGAGTTTCTGCTGAAAGATCAGCTGTTAACCTTATGGGGATTCCCTTGTGTGTTATTTGTTATTTTTCCCTTACTGCTTTTAATACTGTTTCTTTGTATTTAATTTTTGAGAGTTTGATTAATATGTGTCCTGACGTGTTTCTCCTTGGATTTATCCTGTATATTCTCTGTGCTTCCTGGACTTGATTAATTATTTCCTTTCCCAAATTAGGGATATTCTCAACTATAATCTCTTCAAATATTTTCTCAGTCCCTTTCTTTTTCTCTTCTTCTTCTGGGACCCCTATAATTCGAATATTGGTGCGTTCAATGTTGTCCCAGAGATCTCTGAGACTGTCCTCAATATTCTTCATTCTTTTTTCCTTATTCTGCTCTGCAGTAGTTATTTCCAGTATTTTATCTTCCGGGTCACTTATCCGATCTTCTGCGTCAGTTATTCTGCTATTGATCTCTTCTAGAGAATTTTTAATTTCATTTATTGTGTTGTTCATTACTGTTTGCTTGGTCTTTAGTTCTTCTAGGTCCTTGTTAAACATTTCTTGTATTTTCTCTATTCTATTCCCAAGATTTTGGATCATCTTTATTATCATTATTCTGAATTCTTTTCCAGGTAGACTGCCTATTTCTTTTTCATTTGTTAGGTCTGGTGGGTTTTTGTCTTGCTCCTTCATCTGCTGTGTGTTTTTCTGTCTTCTCATTTTGCTTAACTTACTGTGTTTGTGGTCTCCTTTTCACAGACTGCAGGTTCGTAGTTCTTATTGTTTTCGGTATCTGTCCCCAGTGGCTAAGATTTTTCAGTGGGTTGTGTAGGATTCCTGGTGGAGGGGACTAGTGCCTGTGTTCTGGTGGATGAGGCTGGATCTTGTCTTCCTGGTGGGCAGGTACACATCTGGTGGTGTGTTTTGGGGTGTCTATGGCCTTATTATGATTATAGGCAGCCTCTCTGCTAATGGATGGGTTTGTGTTCCTGTCTTGCTAGTTGTTTGGCATAGGGTGTCCTGCACTGTAGCTTGCTGGTCATTGAATGAAGCTGGGTCTTGGCATTGAGACGGAGATCTCTGGGAGATTTTCACCATTTGATATTACATGGAGCTGAGAGGTCTCTTGTGGAGCAGTGTCCCGAACTTGACTCTCCTACCTCAGAGGCATAGCCTTGATGTCTGGCTGGAGCACCAAGAGCCTTTTATGCACACGGTGATGATCAGAAGGCTCTTCTTTGTGATTCTGAGTCTGTCAGGGTATCATCAGGATGTCAGGATCTCCAATCTCCAGATCTCCAAACTCCAGAGGTCCTCCTTTCCACCACATGACTGTTTTTGAATTTTGGTTTTCTCAGGGTATATGCCCAATAGTGGGATTCCTGGGTCATATGGTAGTTCTATTTTTAGTTTTTTAAGGAACCTCCATACTGTTCTCCATATTGGCTGTGCCAATTTACATTCCCACCAACAGTGCAAGAGAGTTCCCTTTTCTCCACACCCTCTTCGGCATTTATTGTTTGTAGATTTTTTGATGATGGCCATTCTGACAGGTGTGAGGTGATAACTGCTTGAGGTTTTGATTGGCATTTCTCTAATGGTTAGTGATGTTGAGCATTCTTTCATGTGTTTGTTGGCAATCTGTATATCTCCTTTGGAGAAATGTCTATTTAGGTCTTCTGCCCATTTTTGGATTGGATTGTTTGTTTTTTTGATGTTGAGCTGCCTCTCACTGTTGTGGCCTCTCCTGTTGCAGAGCACAGGCTCCGGATACACAGGCTCAGCGGCCAGGGCTCACAGGCCTAGCTGCTCCGCAGCATATGGGATCTCCTGGACAGGGGCACAAACCCGTGTCCCTTGCATCGGCAGGCGGACTCTCAACATCTGCGCCACCAGGGAAGCCCCTGCTTGTATATTTTGGAGATTAATCCTTTGTCAGTTGTTTCATTTGCAAATAGTTTCTCCCATTCTGAGGGTTTTCTTTTCATCTTTTTTATGGTTTCCTTTGCTGTGCAAAAGCTTTTAAGTTTCATTAGGTCCCATTTGTGTGTTTTTATTTTTATTTCCATTTCTCTAGGTGTTTCAAAAAGGATATTGTTGTGATTTATGTCATAGAGTGTTCTGCCTATGTTTTCCTGTAAGAATTTTATAGTGTCTGGCCTTACATTTCAGTCTTTAATCCATTTTGAGTTTATTTTTGTGTATGGTGTTAGAGAATGTTCTAATTTCATTCTTTTACATGTAGCTGTCCAGTTTGCCCAGCACCACTTACTGAAGAGGCTGTCTTTTCTCCATTGTATATTCTTGCTTCCTTTATCAAAGATAAGGTGATTGGTCTGAGGCCAAAACTCTTAACTGCCATTCTAAATTGCTTCCCACCACAGGGTCCCGTAAACAGTTTTAGTATTGTATGATGGTTGAGATCAGAGGCTTTGAGGGCAAATCCAGGTAAAAAGTGTGGGAGATGTTTGGGAGAGGGGTTAAATAAGAACAATCCATGTATTGCACCTGGAGCTCCTTCTAGCCAGTGTGAACTGCTCAGATATGGGGGATACATCAGAGAAGCTTCCCAAAGCTAGGAGTGGGGGTGGTGAGCTGGTGAATATGAGAGCAGAGGGCTGGTGGGCAGGGCAGGTGATACTTTAAATAAGAAAATCATGGATCTGATCTCCAGCTAGAAAATAACAATGTTCTGAGTTCCAGTGCCCCTGAGAAAACTCTCACACCCATCAGCTGGCAACACAGCACTTTGTTGTATGGTTTAAAAACCATCAGAGCAAAGGAACAGCCCCTCGTCCCAGCCCCTTCAGCCAGATGAACCAGAGTGGTCCCTTGGCTCTGAAGTCAGCCTCAAGATCAGCAGTGGCAACTCAGTGGCGTGAGACAGAAACTTTCCAAAGGAAGAAGTACAGGGCAACAAAAAAGCTGACAAGCCTGCATGTACATTTTTTTGCCCCTCACCCTGCTTTTAAAATACTGGTTCTTAACCTTGACCACACAATGGAATTACCTGAGGAGCTTTTATAAAATATCAATATTCTCTCGGGATGGGACCTGAAGATTGGTATATCAAAAATTCACCAAGGGTCTGAATGTGCAGCCAGAATTGAGAATCCATCCACTGTGTCTCATCTAGGACAGGCTCTGAGATTCCTCAAAGTGAGGTCCATGGAACCTCAGCATCAGCATTGGCATCACCTGTGAGCTTGTTAGGAATGCAGAAACAGACTTTCAGTCATAAGAGAAATAAGTGCTAGGGAGGTAATATACAACATGGTCAATATAATTAACACTGTTCTATGTTATATGTGAAAGTTGTTAACAGAGTAAATCCTAAGAGTTCTAGGAAAAAAAAATTTCTAGGGACTTCCCTGGTGGTGCAGTGATTAAGAATATGCCTGCCAATGCAGGGGACACGGTTTTGATCCCTGGTCCTGGAAGACACCACATGCCGCAGAGCAACTAAGCTCGTGCACCACAACTACTGAGCCTGCACTCTAGAGCCCGTGAGCCACAACTACGGAGCCCATGCACCACAACTACTGAAGCCTGCATGCTTAGAGCTCATGCTCCACAACAAGACAAGCCACCACAATAAGAGGCCCGCGAACGGCAATGAAGAGTAGCCCCCGCTTGCTGCAACTAGAGAAAGCCCGTGAACAGCAAGAAAGACTGAACACAGCCAAAAATTAAAAAATTTTTAATTTTCTATTTCTTTAGTTTCATATCTATATGAGATGAAGGGTATTCACTAAACTTACTATGATAATTATTTCATGATGTATTGTATGTAACTCAAATCATTACATTGTACAACTAATATTTATACAATGCTGTATGTCAATAATATCTCAATTAAACTGGAAGAAAAAAAGAAATGCAGAATTACAGCTCCCACTCTGCACCTATTAAATCTGAATCTGCATTTTAACAAGATCCCCAGATGGTGTATATGCACAGCATAATTTGAGAACCACTGGTTTAGCATTTGGCTCTTACTACCCACCCAACACTTCCCATCTGTACAACCAGCAGCTGTTCATCTCAGCACCTCCCTCAGCCCGAGAGAGGAATCAAGATGTAATGCAAGAGTTCCCAAGTTCTAGCATGCCTCAGAAGCATCTAGACAGCTCATTAAAAATACAGATTCCAGGAAGACCTTCAAGATGTCGGAAGAGTAAGACGTGGAGATCACCTTTCTCCCCACAAATACATCAGAAATACATCTACATGTGGAACAACTCCTACAGAACACCTACTGAATGCTGGCAGAAGACCTCAGACATCCCAAAAGGCAGGAAACTCTCCACGTACCTGGGTAAGGCAAAAGAAAAAACAGACAAAAGAATATGGACGGGACCTGCACCTCTGGGAGGGAGCTGTGAAGGAGGAAAATTTTCCGCATACTAGGAATCCCCTTCACTGGCGGACTAGGGGGGTGGCGGAAGCTTCAAAGCCATGGAGGAGAGCGCAGAAACGGGGGTGCAGAGGGCAAAGTGGAGAGATTTCCACACAGAGGATCAGTGCCAAGCAGCACTCACCAGCCTGAGAGGCTCGTCTGCTCACCCGCCGGGGCGGGCGGGGCCTGGGAGCTGAGGCTCAGGTTTCGGAGGTCAGATCCCAGGGAGAGGACTGGGGTTGGCTGCGTGAACACAGCCTGAAGGGGGGTAGTGTGCCACAGCTACCCGGAAGGGAACTCGGGAAAAAGTCTGGACCTGCCTAAGAGGCAAGAGACAATTGTTTCGAGGTGTGCGAGGAGAGGGGATTCAGAGCACCACCTAAACGAGCTCCAGAGATAGGCGTGAGCCACGGCTATCAGCACAGACAATAGATACGGGCATGAAACCCTAAGGTTGCTGCTGCAGACACCAAGAAGCCTGTGTGCAAGCACAGGTCACTGTCCACACCTCCCCTCCCAGGAGCCTGTGCAGCCCGCCACTGCCAGGGTCCCGTGATCCGGGGACAGCTTCCCCGGGAGAACACACGGCACGCCTCAGGCTGTTGCAATGTCATGCTGGCCTCTGCTTCCACAGGCTTGCCGCGCATTCCATACCCCTCCCTCACCCGAGCCTGAGTGAGCCAGAGCCCCCTAATCAGCAGCTCCTTTAACCCCGTCCTGTACGAGAGAAGAACAGACGCCAAAGCTGAACCCCGGGAGCTGTGCGAACAAAGAAGAGAAAGGGAAATCTCTCCCAGCAGTCTCAGGAGCAGCAGATTAAACCTCCACAATCAACTTAATGTAACCTGTATCTGTGGAATACCTAAATAGACAACGAATCAACCCAAAATTGAGGTGGTGGACTTCAGGAGCAAGGATATATATATTTTTTCCCTTTTCTCTTTTTGTGAGTGTGTATGTGTATGCTTCTTTGTGTGATTTTGTCTGTATAGCTTTACTTGTACTATTTGGGTTAGGGTTCAGTCTGTTCATTTTTTTTCTTTTATTACTTTTTAACATTTTTTATTAATTATTATTTTATTTTAATAACTTCATTTTAGTCTACTTTATTTTTTTCTGTCTTCCTTTTTTTCTCCCTTTTCTTCTGAGCCGTGTGGCTGACAGGGTCTTGGGGCTCTGACCGGGTGTTAGGCTTGGGCCTCTGAGGTGGGAGAGCTGAGTTCAGAACATTGGTCCACCAGAAACCTCCCTGTTCCACGTAATATCAAACAGTGAAAGCTCTCCCAGAGAGCTCCATCTCAACGCTAAGACCGAGCTCCACTCAACAACCAGTAAGATACAGTGCTGGACACCCTATGCCAAACAACAAGCAAGACAGGAACACAACCATGCCCATTAGCAGAGAGTCTGCATAAACTCATATATGGTCACAGACACCCCAAAACACATCACCAGACATGGTCCTGCTCATCAGAAAGACAAGATTCAGTCTCATCCACAAGAACACAAGCACTAGTCCCTCCACCAGTAAGCCTACACAAACCACTGAAACAACATTACCCACTGGGGGCAGACACCAAAAACAACAGAAACTATGAATCTCCAGCCTGAGAAAGGAGACCCCAAACAAAGTTAAGAAAAATGAGAAGACAGAGAAACACAGCAGGTGAAGGAGCAAGGTAAAAACCCATTAGAGCAAACAAATAATGAGGAAATAGGCAGTCTACCTGAAAAAGAATTCAGAGTAATGATAGTAAAGACGATCCAAAATCTTGGAAACAGAATGGAGAAAATACAAGAAATGTTTAACAAGGACCTAGAAGAACGAAAGAGCACACAACGATGAACAACACAAAAAATGAAATTAAAAATTCTCTAGAAGGAATCAATAGCAGAATAACTGAGGCAGAAAAATGGATAAGAAGCCTAGAAGACAAAATAGTGGAAATAGGTCTTCCCTGGTGTCCAAGTGGTTGAGAGTCCACCTGCCAATGCAGGGGACATGGTTTCGTGCCCCAGTCCGGGAAGATACCACATGCCATGGTGTGGCTAGGCCCATGAGCCATGGCCACTGAGCCTGCACATCCAGAGCCTGTGCTCTGCAATGGGAGAGGTCACAACAGTGAGAGGCCTGCATACAGAAAAAAAAAATAGTGGAAATAACCACTGCAGAGCAGAATAAATTAAAAAGAATGAAAAGAATTGAGGGCAGTCTCAGAGATGTATGGGACAAAATTAAATGCACAAATATTCGAATTATAGTGGCCCCAGAGGAGGAAGAGAAAAGGAAAGGGACTGAGAAAATATTTGAAGAGATTATAGTTGAAAACTTCTGTAATATAGGAAAGGAAATAGTTAATCAAGTCCAGGAAGCACAGAGAGTCCCATACAGCATAAATCTAAGGAAAAACACACCAAGACACATATTAATCAAACCAACAAAAAATAAATACAAAGAAAAAGTATTAAAAGCAGCAAGGGAAAAACAGCAAATAACACACAAAGGAATCCCCCATAAGGTTAACAGCTGATCTTTCAGCAGAAACTCTGCAGGGCAGAAGCGAGTGGCAGGACATATTTAAAGTGATGAAAGGGGAAAGCCTACAGCCAAGATTACTCTACCCAGCAAGGATCTCATTCAGATTCAATGGAGAAATTAAAACCTTTACAGACAAGCAAAAGCTAAGAGAATTCAGCACTACCAAACCAGCTTTACAACGAATATAAAAGGAATTTCTCTAGGCAGGAAACACAAGAGAAGGGAAAGACCTACAATAACAAATCAAAAAAAAGTAAGAATATGGTAATAGGAACATACATATCAATAATTACCTTAAATGTAAATGGATTAAATGCTCCAATCAAAAGAGAGAGACTGGCTGAATGGATACAAAAACAAGACCCATATATATGCTGTCTACAAGAGACCCACTTCAGACCTAGGGACACATACACACTGAAAGTGAGGGCATGGAAAAAGATATTCCATGCAAATGGAAATCAAAAGAAAGCTGGAGTAGCAATTCTCATATCAGACAATAGACTTTAAAACAAAGACTATTATAAGAGACAAAGAAGGACTCTACATAATGACAAAGGGATCAATCCAAGAAGAAGATCTAACAATTGTAAATCTTTATGCACCCAACATAGGAACACCTCAATACATAAGGCAAATGCTAACAGCCATAAAAGGGGAAATTGACAGTAAAACAATCATAGGAGAGGACTTTAATACCCCACTTTCACCAATGGACAGATCATCCAAAATGAAAATAAATAAGGAAACACAAACTTTAAATGATACATTAAACAAGACAGACTTAATTGATATTTATAGGACATTGCATCCAAAAACAACAGAATACATTTCTCAACTTCTCATGGGACATTCTCCAAGATAGGTCATATCCTGGGTCACAAATCAAGCCTTGGTAAATTTAACAAAATGGAAATCTTATCAAGTATCTTTTCCAACCACAATGCTATGAGACTAGATATCAATTACAGGAAAAAAATCTGTAAAAAATACAAACACATGGAGGCTAAACAATACACTACTTAATAACCAAGAGATCACTGAAGAAATCAAAGAGGAAATTAAAAAATACCTAGAAACAAATGACAATGGAGACACGATGACCCAAAACCTATGGGATGCAGCAAAAGCAGTTCTAAGAGGGAAGTTTATAGCAATACAATCCTACATTAAGAAACAGGAAACATCTCGAATAAACAGCCTAACCTTGCACCTCAAGCAATTAGAGAAAGAAGAACAAAAAAAAACCCAAAGTTAGCAGAAGGAAAGAAATCATAGGGGCTTCCCTGGTGGCACAGTTGTTGAGAGTCTGCCTGCCAATGCAGGGAACATGGGTTCGTGCCCTGGTCCAGGAAGATCCCACATGCCACGGAGCAGCTGGGCCCATGAGCCATGGCCACTTAACCTGTGTGTCCAGAGCCTGTGCTCCGCAACAGGAGAGGCCACAACAGTGGGAGGCCCGTGTACCACAAAAAAAAAAAAAAAGAAAAAAAAAGAAATCATAAAGATCAGATCAGAAATAAATGGAAAAGAAACGAACCAAACAATAGCAAAGATCAATAAAATTAAAAGCTGGTTCTTTGAGAAGTTAAAGAAAATTGATAAACCATTAGCCAGAGTCATCAAGAAAGTAAGGGAGAAGACACAAATCAATAGAATTAGAAATGAAAAAGGAGAAGTAACAATTAACACTGCAGAAATACAAAGGATCATGAGAGATTACTACAAGCAACCCTATTCCAATAAAGTGGACAACATGGAAGAAATGGACATATTGTTAGAAAAGCGCAACCTTCCAAGACTGAACCAAGGAGAAATAGAAAATATAAAGAGACCAATCACAAGCACTGAAATTGAGACTGTGATTAAATATCTTCCAACCAACAAAAGCCCAGGACCAGATGGCTTCACAGGAGAATTCTATCAAACATTTAGAGAAGAGCTAAAACCTATCCTTCTCAAGCTCTTCCAAAATATAGCAGAGGGTGGAACACTCCCAAACTCATTCTATGAGGCCACCATCACCCTGATATCAAAACCAGACAAACATGTCACAGAGAAAGAAAACTACAGGCCAATAATATCACTGATGAACATAGATGCAAAAATCCTCAACAAAATACTAGCAAACAGAACCCAGCAGCACATTAAAAGGATCGTACACCATAATCAAGTGGTGTTTATCCCAAGAATGCCAAGGTTCTTCAATATATGCAAATCAATCAATGTGATAAACCATATAAACAAATTGAAGGAGAAAAGCTACATGATTATCTCAATAGTTGCAGAAAAAGCTTTTGACAAAATTCAACACCCATTTATGATAAAAACTCTCTATAAAGTAGGCATAGCAGGAACTTACCTCAACATAATAAAGGTTATATATGACAAACGAACAGCCAACATTGTTCTCAATGGTGAACAACTGAAAGCATTTCCACTAAGATCAGGAACAAGACAAGGTTGCCCACTATCACCACTATTATTCAACATAGTTTTAGAAGTTTTAGCCACAGCAATCAGAGAAGAAAAAGAAATAAATGGAATCCAAATCAGAAAAGAAGAAGTAAAGCTGTCACTGTTTGCAGATGACATGATAGTATACATAGCGAATCCCAGAGATGCTACCAGAAAACTACTAGAAGTAATCAATGAATTTGGAAAAATAGCAAGATACAAAATTAATGCACAGAAATCTCTTGCATGCCTATACACTAATGATGAAAAATCTGAAAGAAAATTAAAGAAACATTTCCATTTACCATTGCAACAAAAAGAATAAAATACCTTGGAATAAACCTACCTGAGGAGACAAAAGACCTGTAAGCAGAAATCTATAAGACACAGATGAAAGAAATTAAACATGATATAAACAGATGGAGAGATATACCACATTCTTGGATTGGAAGAATCAACATTGTGAAAATGACTATACTACTCAAAGCTATCTACAGATTCAATGAAATCCCTATCAAACTACCAATGGCGTTTTTCACAGAACTAAAAGAAAAAATTCACAATTTGTATGGAAACACAAAAGACCCTGAATAGGGCATATACCCTGAGAAAACCATAATTCAAAAAGAGTCATGTACCAAAATGTTCATTGCAACTCTGTTTACAATAGCCAGGACATGGAAGCAACCTAATTGTCCATCAACAGAGTAATGGATAAAGAAGATGTGGCACATATATACAATAGAATATTATTCAGCCATAGGAAGAAACAAAATTGAGTTATTTGTAGTGAGGTGGATGGATATGGAGTCTGTCATACAGAGTGAAGTAAGTCAGAAGGAGAAAAACAAATACTGTATGCTAACACATATATATGGAATCTAAGAAAAAAAATGTCATGAAGAGCCTAGGGGTAGCATGGGAATAAAGACACAGACCTACTAAAGCATGGACTTGAGGATATGGGGAGGGGGAAGGGTAAGCTGTGACAAAGTGAGAGAGTGGCATGGACATATATACACTACCAAACGTAGGGTGAATAGCTAGTAGGAAGCAGCCACATGGCACAGGGAGATCAGCTAGGTGGTTTGTGACCACCTAGAGGGGTGGGATAGGGAAGGTGGGAGAGAGGAAGATGCAAGAGGGAAGACATATGGGAACATATGTATATGTATAATTGATTCACTTTGTTGTAAAGCAGAAATTAACACACAATTGTAAAGCAATTATTCTCCAATAAAGATGCTAAAAAAAAAAAAGACCCAAAATACACAAAGCAATATTGAGAAAGAAAAACAGAGCTGGAGAAATCAGGCTCTTGGACTTCAGACAATAATACAAAGCTAGAGTAATCAAGACTGTATGGTACTGGCATGAAAACAGGAATATAGATCAATGGAACAGGATAGAAATCCTAGAGATAAACCCACACACATATGATCACCTTATTTTTGATAAAGGAGGCAAAAATATATGATGGAGAAAAGAGAGCCTCTTCAATAAGTGGTGCTGGGAAAACTGGACAGCTACATGTAAAAGAATGTAATTAGAACACTCCCTAAAACCATACACAAAAATAAACTCAAAATGGATTAAAGACCTAAATGTAAGGCCAGACTCTATCAAACTCTTAGAGGAAAACATAGGCAGAACACTCTATGACATAAATCACAGCAAGATCCTTTTTGACCCACCTCCTAGAGAAATGGAAATAAACACAAAAATAAAGAAATGGGACCTAATGAAACTTAAAAGCTTTTGCACAGCAAAGGAAACCATAAACAAGATGAAAAGACAACCCTCAGAATGGGAGAAAATATTTGCAAATGAAGCAACTGACAAAGGATTAATCTCCAAAATTTACAAGCAGCTCATGCAGCTCAATATCTAAAAAACAAACAACCCAATCCAACAATGGGCAGAAAACCTAAATAGATATTTCTCCAAAGAAGATATACAGATTGCCAACAAACACATGAAAGAATGCTCAACATCATTAATCATTAGAGAAATGCAAATCAAAGCTACAATGAGGTATCACCTCTCACCCGTCATAATGGCCATCATCAAAAAATCTACAAACAAGAAATGCTGGAGAGGGTGTGGAGAAAATGGAACCCTCTTGTACTGTTGGTGGGAATGTAAATTGATGCAGCCACTATGGAGAACAGTATGGATGTTCCTTAAAAACTAAAAATAGAACTACTATATGACCCTGGAATCCCACTACTGGGCATATACCCTGAGAAAACCGTAAATCAAAAAGAGTCATTTACCACAATGTTCATTGCAGCTCTATTTACAATAGCCAGGACATGGAAGCACCCTAAGTGTCCATCGGTAGATGAATGGATAAAGAAAATGTGGCACATATATACAATGGACTAATATTCAGCCATAAAAGGAAATGAAATAGAGTTGTTTGCAGTGAGATGGAGGGAACTAGAGTCTGTCATATTGAGTGAAGTAAGTCAGAAAGAGAAAAACAAATACCATATGGTAACACATATATATGGAATCTAAAAAAAAAAATGGTTCTGATGAACCTAGGGGCTGGATAAGAATAAAGACACAGAGGTGGAGAATGGACTTGAGGACATGGGGAGGTGGACGGGTAAGCTGGGACAAAGTGAGAGACTAGCATTGACTTATATATACTACCAAATGTAAAATAGATAGCTAGTGGGAAGCAGCCGCATAGCACAGGGAGGACAGATCAGTGCTTTGTGAACCCCTGAGGGGTGGAATAGGGAGTGTGGGAGGGAGACGCAAGAGGGAGGAGATATGGGGATATATGTATATGTATAGCTGATTCACTTTGTTATAAAGCAGAAACTAACACACCATTGTAAAGCAATTATACTCCAATAAAGATGTTAAAAAAATAAAATAAAATAAAACATTGGAAAAAAAGGTGAACTACAACAAAGCTAAAAATTTTTTTAAATAAATAAATAAAATAAAACAGCTGTAAAAAAAAAAAAGAATGCAGATTCCCCAGTCCCAGGTGTGTTTTACCAGCCCTCCCAGCCCCAGGTGCTCTTGATCCAGGTGGTCCACAGGCTGTGAATGGAAATGTTCTGTCACACTGGAGCATGCATGGGTATCAGAACCAGAATTACACCCCAAATTCTGACTCTGCCACTTCCCATATACATGAACTTATAGGAGTCACAAACTCCTCTGAACCTGTTTTCTCATCTATAAAAATCAGGATCTCTGGGACTACACTGGTGGTGCAGTGGTTAAGAATACACCTGCAAATGCAGGGGACACAGGTTTGAGCCCTGGTCAGGGAAGATCCCACATGCTGTGGAGCAACTAAGCCCATGTGCCACAACTACTGAGCCTGTGCTCTACAGCCCAAGAGCCACAACTACTGAAGCCCTCATGCCTAGAACCCGTGATCCACCACAAGAGGATCCACCACAAGAGAAGCCACCACAAGGAGAAACCCATGCATCACAACGAAGTGTAACCCCCGCCCGCCACAACTAGAGAAAGCCCACACGCAGCAGCGAAGACTCAATGCAACCCAAAATTAAAAAACATTTAATTTAATTTAAAAATCAGGATCTCACTTATAGTGATGATATGCATTAAACTGTGTTCCCCTGCTAAAAAACATGTTCAAGTCCTAAACCCCAGAACCAGAAAATGTGACCTTATTTGGAAACAGGGTCATAGCTGAGGCAATTAGTTAAAATGAGGTCATACTGGAGCAGGGTGATCCCTGAATCCAATATGATTGGTGTCCTTATAAGAAAACACACAGACACATGAAGAGAGAATGTCACGTAATGGCAGAGACAGAGATGGAAGTGATGCAGCTGCAAATTGAGGAATACCAAGGATCACCAGCAACTGCCAGAAGCTAGGAAGAGACAAGGAAGGATTCTTCCCTACAGGTTTCAAAGAGAGTATGGCCCTGTGACACCTTGATATCTGTTGTTTGAAGCCACCTAGTTTGAGGTGCTTTGTTACAGCAGCCCTTGGAAATAAGTACAAATTAAGGTTCAAGGATTAGGTCACTAATGTGAGAGTTCCTACAAATAGTATGTATGAAAAAGGAGGGTTCCCATCTCCTATACCCCAATTTCTGATCTTCTGGTCATTTGTCAGCACTCAAACTCAACAGCATTGTAGCTGCCCATCCCTTCAAAGTGTTTAGGGTCCAGTGTGAAGTGGCAAGGAAAATTCACAGGGTGATACACAAAGAAATTCAAAGTCCTTGTCCCATGAGCAGCCAGACAACAGCTCTCAAACCAGAGTAATATGATCAAAATCATATCAAAATCTGCAGAATCAAGATCAAAATCTGCAGAAACAGCAGCAGCAGTGCTACCCCTGTGACAGCCACAGCAGCTGTCAGTGACCCTGAAGGAAGCATTCACCCCGAGTGGTCCACTCCCCTCCTACTCACACCGCCAAAGAAAAGCACAAAGGTTGGATCAAAGAGCAAGTTGGGCTTGGAAAAAAATTTCAGAAAAGTCGTAAAATCTTAAAAAGAACTTTGAGTGATGCCCACTTGATGGGCTAAAAGAGAAAAGAGATGCTAGGGCCAAGCTATTTGAATATGAAAAGAAAAGAGTTGCTCTTAGAGTGAGTGAAGAATCATAAGGCATCCATGTCAAAGGGGACACAACTATCTCCCTATCTGCACCCCCATGTTCATTGCAGCATTATTCACAATAGCCAAGATATGGAAACAACCTAAGTGTCTGTCGACAAATCAATGGATGAAGAAGTTATGGTATTTATATATACATAGTGGAATATCATCCAACCATAAGAAAGAAGGAAATCCTGCCATTTGCAACATGGATGGACCTCAGAACATTATGCTAAGTGAAATAAACCAGACAAAGACAGACAAATATTGTATGATCTCACTTATATGTGGAATCTAAGATAGTCAAACTCAAAGAAACAGAGACTAGAATGGTGGTTACCAGGGGCCAGGGGGTGGGGGAAATGGGTAGATGTTGGTCAAAGGGTATAAACTCCTAGTTATAAGAAGGATAAGTTCTGGGGATCTGATGTACAGCATATTGATTATAGTTAATAATAATGTATTATATACTTGAAAGTTGCTAAGAGAGTAGATCTTAAATGTTCTCACCAAAAAAAAAAAAAGAAATAGTAGTCATGTGATGTGATGGAGGTGTTACGAATGCTGTGGTGGTAATCTTATTGCAATATAAGTGTATCAGATCTGCACATTGTAGACCTTGAACTTACACAAGCTATACATATCAATTATATCTCAATAGAGCTGGGGGGGAGGGGGACATCTCCCATCCCTGCTGCCCAGAGGACAATGAGCTTACCCTAATCCATTTTACAGAGAGAGAGACTGAGGTCCAAAGCCAGGAAGGGCTGTCCAAGGCTATACAGTTAAGTATGTAACAGAGCTGGGACCTGAGACTCCTGTCCCCCAGCCTGGTGCTTTTCTCACCACACTAGGATTCCTGGGAAAATGGCTCATTCTTTTGTCTGTACAAGATTACAACATCCAAGCTGGTTGACTGGGAGTGGTTTCCTAAAGCCATTAAGGCATGAGCCTGTGAAAGAAACCCCATAAGAGTGTGGCAGTAAGGATTCTGTTCTGCTCAAACTCCCCCATTGCACTCTAAAAGCCAGGCCCAGAAAAGGAAGGAGCTAGCCTAAGAGCAGTGCTGAGTCAGGGAAGGAGTCAACTTGAACTCAGGTCTTCTGGCATTAATTCTACCTCCACACAATGCTAGGATTTTTTGGTTGTAAATGGTCTGAATGTGTAAAATAGACTGTATAGATTGAAGCTTTAACTCCTAATGTGATTATAGCTGGAGAGAAGGCCTCTAAGGAGGTAATTAAGGTTAAATGAGGTCATTAGGGTGCGGTCCTAGTTCAATAGGACTGATATCCTTATAAGAAGAGGGAGAGACACCAGGAGAGGGCGTGCACAGAGGAAGGATCACTGAGGAGACACAGCGAGAAGGCAGAGACAAATCAAGGAAAGAGGCCTCAGGAGAAACCAATCCTGCTGACAGCTTAATCTTAAACTTCCAGATTCCAGAACTATGAGAAAACTAATGTCTGTTGTTTAAGCCACCCAGTCTGTAGTATTTTGTTATGGCATACCTAGCAAACTAACATAATAAGGAAGAGGTCTCACTCAGCTCCCTCAAGTTTGGGACATTTATTATTTTGATGCTTCCTAGAGTTTGAAAACCACTAGGCTAAGACTCCCTCCATCTTGGCCCCACACAAGTTGTGTTCAAATCACCAGTCATACCATAGGCCTATGAGCTAACTAGAAGCCTTTGAGAAGAATCAGGACCCTAAAACATATTAAAATAAATTGTTCCATTTCCAGTTGCTTGATCCAAGTATAATTTGTTATTACCAAAGTCCAGTTTTATTTCCAATTATTAGGTGTAGTTATTAATATCACAAAACTTTAGACCTATAAAGGATTTCAAAACCTCCATTTGCAAATGAAGAAAATAAAGCCCAGAAAGGTTGTGGGACATTCCTAAGGTCACACAGCAAGTATGTGGCAGGACAGGAATTTGAAATGAAGGAAGTCTTAAGTGTCTCGTGCAGGGACAAGTGACTGAGATGATGGCCACCCCTCCTACCCAATCCTTAGAGCTGCCCACCAGGCATACCCACCCTACCATTTATTTATTCAGCAAACATTTATTAAATACCTAGTAAATATTAGGCACTATGTCAGGCACAGGAATAATAATGACAATAAAGTGTGATCCCTGCTTTCAAGTTGCTGACAATCTAGGAGACTTACAAGTAAAAATGTGATTAAATACACAATAACAAAGGCTATGATACAAGAATACACTTGGGACTATGTGATGGGAGTATGGCTTTCACCAGTTCCTCTTGGATTTATCTCTTCTTCTTTGGCTCCAGAACCAAGGAATTAGCCCTATTTTTGTCTTTAACTGGGTAGTTTAAATCATGAAATTTTTTAAAATTTGTAGAGATGAAATAAAAACACCTTGAATTATGTAGGACACTAGAAATAGTACTTTTTTACACAGCAAGAGCTTCCTACCAGCATAGTCACTTAGAGGGTTTTTAACCTGAAAAGTTCTTTGGCATATTTTTTCTTTGCTAGCCACTTTTTTTCTATTTTTTGTTTGTTTGTTTCTCTTCTCCACTTTATCATCTAGAGACCTGGGTAGTTCCCAATGAAAGAGTGTTTTAAAGATTCTAAGGGTGATTTATAGGTAAAGACAGAAAATGATTTTTTTTAACCTTCAAGTTCCATACCAAAAAAAATGAATATAAGCTTTCATGGAAGTAATTGAAAATGCAGATAATTTTAATTCCATTCCATTTTTCAGAATTCTCAATCGTAATCCTTTGACAACAGTTTAAGATTCTTTTTTTTTTTTTTTTTTTTTCGGTACGCGGGCCTCTCACTGTTGTGGCTTCTCCCGTTGCGGAGCACAGGCTCCGGATGTGCAGGCTCAGCAGCCATGGCTCACGGGCCCAGCCGCTCTGCGGCATGTGGGATCTTCCCGGACGAGGCTACGTACCCGTGTCCCCTGCATTGGCAGGCGCACTCTCAACCACTGCGCCACCAGGGAGGCCCCGAAGATTCTTATCTTTTTAAATTGCCAGCATTAGAATATTTATAAGTATTGCAACAGTTTCATGGCTCATGAGATAATTTCTGCTCTATTTTACTTTCGTCAAAGTTTGAGTACTTTGGCTAAAAAGTCATAATTTATATTTTAACTGGGTTATTGAAAATAAGAGTTACTGGTAAAGAAAAGGATTAAGAAAGAATATATATGAGTAAGACAGCCAGCAGAGAATGAGAACAGTGTTGAAGAACACATATAGATATGGAACATGAAGATGCATGTAGGAATATTATTTATTACAGAAAGCAAAAATGATTAAGGGGTACATTATTTTTTTAAAAAAGAGTGATCAAAAGAGGTAGATGCAATTGAAAATGACAAGTTAGGATAATAAAAAATGATTGTACTGTTCAGCAGCAAGGTCATTAATTTGATGATGCAAATTTAAATTACTTCAATAAGAGCTCTTTGGAATTATCATCTATGGCAAGTAAGAAGCCAGAATTGAAGCAACCACATGTTAAATATCTTTTTAAGTTTAGAATGTTTGTCTTTGGGTTTTATATCTTGCATGTTTGGGCTTCTCCTTCAGAGACATAGGAACAACACAAGTGTCACTTACAACAATTGAAAGCATCCTAATGATGACCCTTGAATTGGAAAAACTGTAAGTTGATTTTTCTTGTATTTATTTTCACTCAGTTGTTTTTTTTTACATTTGTTTTATTATTTTCTTAAGTCAGGTTTATTTATATATAATTTTCATTTAACAAAATTAACTATTTTTAAATATAGAGTGTGATGTGTTTTGATAAATGTATAGTTCTGTAGCCACCACCACATTTGAGGTGAAGAAAACTTCTGCACTCCCAAAAGACCCCTCATGTCCCTTTGTAGTCAATCCATCCTCCTCCCACTACCAGCCCCTGACAACCACCAATCTGATTTTTGTCCTTATAACGTTGCCTTTTCCAGAATATCTTATAAATGAAATCATGTGGTATGCAGCCTTTTGTTTTTGACTTCTTTCAGTTAGCCAGTCTCTTTGGAGATTCATCTGTTTTGTTGCACCTGTCAGTAGTTCATTCCTTTTTATTGCTGAGTAGTATTCTAGTTGTGTGGATACACAGTTTGTTTACACATTCATCATTTGATGAACATTTTAGTTTTTTCTAGTTTTTTGGCTATTATGAGCAAAGCCTCTGAAAACACATGTGTGTGTGAACATATGTTTTATGAGAGCATATGTTTTCATTTCTTTGGGGTAAAATACCTAAGGGTGGGATTGCTTCATCATATGCTAAGTGCATATTTAACTTTTTAAGAAACTGCTGAACTGTTTTCTAAAGTGCCTGTGCCAGTTTGCTTTCCCACTAGCAGTCTATGAGAGTTGCAGTTGCTCCACATCTTCACCTGATCCTTATATTTGGTTTTAAAAAAATTTTAGCCTTTCTAATAGGTGTGTAGATGCATCTCGTGGTTTTTGCCACATTTTGCAATTCTGTAATAGCTGCTGATGTTGAGTGTCTATTCATGTGCAAATATCTTTTGAAATGAAGAGTCTGTTCAAATCCATTTTTAATTGAATATTTATATTGGGTTCCAAGAGTGCTTTATATAAAAAGCAATGGAAAAAGTCCTTTCTCTCAGATATGTGTTTAGTAAATGTCTTCTCCCAGATTGTGACTTATCTTCATTGTATTAAAGTGTCTCTGAAGACTAGAAGTTTTAAATTTTTGATGAACTCTAATTTAGCAATTTTTCTTTTTTTTCATATTTATTTAATTTATTTATTTGGTTGTGCTGGCTGTTAGTTGTGACAGATGGGCTCCTTCGTTGCGGCTCTTGGGCTTCTTAGTTGTGGCATGCAAACTCTTAGTTGCTGCATGCATGTGGGATCTAGTTCCCTGACCAGGGATCGAACCCGTGCCCCCTGTATTGGGAACTCAGAGTCTTAACAACCAGGGAAGTCCCTTAGCAATTTTTCTTAGATGGTTTGTGCTTTTTTTTGTCTATCTAAGAAAACTTTGTCTGAGACCCCATTGTCTAACCCAAAATCACAAAGATTTTCTCCTATATTTTCTTCCAGAAGTTGTATAGTTACATTTAGGTCTATGAGTCATTTTGAGTTACTTTTCATATATGTTGTGAGGGACGGATCAAGTTTCATCTTTTTGCAGTTTTAAAAACTCTTTCTGGGGCTTCCCTGGTGGCGCAGTGGTTGAGAGTCCGCCTGCCGATACAGGGGACACGGGTTTGTGCCCCGGTCCGGGAGGATCCCACATGTCGTGGATCGGCTAGGCCCGTGAGCCATGGCTGCTGAGCCTGCGTGTCCGGAGCCTGTGCTCCGCAACGGGAGAGGCCACAAGAGTGAGAGGCACGCTTACCGAAAAAAAAAAAAAAAAACTATTTCTGTAGGACCCTATTGTGACAGTTTATTACACAACTTACTGCACCTTAAATAGTGCCATACCCCTGCAATATGGCAAGCTAATAGAAACTTTCTGTTATGCCAAGGCTCGTTGAGGGGATTGCATGAGATTAGTATGTGCAAAGGGTCCTGCATTTAGCAGTCTGTTCCAACCCTCTTTGTCAGGTCAGCTGACTAATGACTGTCTTCACCATGCCGTCACGCATTGGTCACTGCTCTAGACTATCTTCCTCAGCTTCCCACAGCATCTGCCACAATTGCGATCCCTCTCTTGTCAGCTTGATGCCCTCCTCTCTGGATATTAAAAATTATTTCCCTGTGCAACTACAATACTGTTAACACACAGTATTGAAGAAATTAAATTCCTACACAATAATATTACCTAATAAAGAGTTGCTATTCAAATTTCCCCAATTGTCTATCTCATATAATATCATTTCCTTTAACAGCTTTTTGAGGTATAATTGACATACAGTAATCTGTGTTCACACACACACATACATACACAGCATGAAGACATCACCAAAATCAAAGTGTCCATCACTTCAGAAAGTTTCTTAATGTCTCTTTGTAATTCTTCCTTCCCATCGTTCCTTGCCCTTCCCAATGGCCATGCAACCATTGATCTGCTTTCTGTTTGCATTTGTTAGAATTTTATGTAAATGGAATCATACAGTGTATACTTTTTTCTAACTGGCTTCTAACTCAGCATGATTATTTTAGTCTTCATCCATATTGTTGTATATGTCAGTAATTCATTTCTGTTTATTGATGAATAGTATTCCATTATATGTATGTACCACAATTTATCTATTCACCATTGATGGACATTTGAGTTGTTTCAGTCTTTGTCTATTACAGGTAAAATTGCTATGAATATTTGTGTACAAGTCTTTGTATGGATGTATACTTCCATTTCTCTTGGGTAAATACCTGCAAGTAGAATGGCTGGATCATTGGTAAACGTATGTTTAAGTTTTTAAAAAAATACCTATTTTCCATAGTGGTTTGATCATTTTACATCTCTACCAGCAGTGTATGAGAGTTGCATTTTCTTCACATTGAGGCCAACACTTGCTATGCTCAGTATTTTTAATTCTAGATAGTTTAATAGATGTGTAGTTGTATCTCACTGTAGCATCCCTAATGATTAATCATGTCAAACATCTTTTCATATGCTTATTTTCCTTCTGTATATCTTTGAATCTTTTATCTATATTTTTTTAGAGTTTTGAGAGTTCTTTATATATTCTGGAAATTAGTCCTTTATCCAGTATGTAAGTTGCTACGTATTTTCTCCCATTCTGTGACTCATCTTTTCATTCTCTCAGGAATGTCTTTTGCAGGGCAGAAATTCCTAATTTTGATGGTGTCTAATTTATCTATTTTTTTCTATTATGGATTATGCTTTTGGTGTTGTACCTAAGACATTTTGCTGAACTCAAGGTCATAAAATTTTTCACCTGTTTTGCTCTAGAAGTTTTATAGTTTTATGTTTTACATTTAGATCTTTGAACCAATTTGAGTTCATTTCTGTATATGGTTTGGATGGAAGTTCTATTTTTATTTATTTATTTATTTGCATCTGGATATTCAATTGTTCCAGCATCATTTGTTGAAAAGACTATCGTTTCTCCACTTAAATGCTTTTGAACCTGAAAATCAGTTGTCCACATCTCTCTACTACTGAACTTTCTATTCTGTTCCTTGGATCTTTTTGTCTATCTTTACCCTACTATCACAATGTCTTCAAAGTGTAGATTCATAAGCCTTGAAATCAGTTACTGTTAGTTCTTCAACTTTGTTTTTTTTCAAAGTTGTTTTAGTTATTCTAAATTTTGTTTCCATATGAGTTTTAGAATTAGCTTGTCAATTTCTATAGAAAAGCCTACTGGAATTTTGGTCTATATATCAATTTGGGGAGAATTGATGTCTTAACAATATTGAATGTTCTGAACCATGAATACATTATATCTCTCCATTTATTTAGGTCTTTCTTAATTTCTCCCAGCAATATTTTACAGTTTTCAGTGTGCCAGTCTTTTACCTCTTTTGTCAAATTTATCTTAAGTATTTTATATGTTTGATTCTATTATAAGTAATATTTTAAAACTTTGATCTCTGATTGTTTGTTGAGAAAATTTATCTTTTTGTATGTTGATCTTGTACCCTGCAAACTTGATAAACTCATTTATTAGTTCTAGTAGCATTTTTGTAGATTCTATCAGGTTTTGTACATAATCATGTTTTCTGCAAATAAAGATAGTTTTACTTCTTCCTTTCCATTCTAAATATCTCTTTTTTTTTATTGCACTGGCTAGAACCTTCAGTGCAGTGTCAAATAGAAGTAATGAGAGCAGACATCCTTGCCTTTGTCCTGATCCAGGAGAGAAAGTACTTTGTCCTTCACTATTAAATATGATGTTAGGTTCTGTTTAGAAGTCATTATCAAGTACAGGAGGTCTCCTTCCATTCCTAGTCTACTCAGGTATGTTTTTTTCTTTAATCATGAATGGATGTTAGATTTTTTTTTCATTCTTTTCCTTCATCTATTGCAATGATTATGTGATATTTCTCTTTTTTATTTTTCTTAATTGGTTCATTTATTTTTGGGGTGCATTGGGTCTTCATTGCTGCATGGAGGCTTTCTCTAGTTGTGGCGAGCAGGGATTACTTTTGGTTGCAGTATGCAGGCTTGTCACTGTGGTGGCTTCTCTTGTTGCAGGGCACGGACTCTAGGTGCACAGGCATCACTAGTTGTGGCACATGGGCTCAGTATTTGTGGCACACGGGATCTAGAGCGCAGGCTCAATAGTTGTGGTGCATAGGCTTAGTTGCTCTGTGGCATGTGGGATCTTCCCAGACCAGGGGTCAAACCCATGTCCCCTGCACTGGTAGGCGGATTCTTAACAACTGCCCCAACAGAGATGTCCTGATTTTTCCTTTTTATTGTACTAAGTTGGGTAAATTGATTTGCAAATATTAAACCAACCTTTCATTCTTGAGATAAACCTCACTTGGTCATGATGTATCATCTTTTTACATATAATTGGATTTGATATGCTAAAATTTTGTTAAGAATTTTTGCCTCTGTGTTCATAAGAGATATTGGTCTATAGTTTTCTTGTAATGTCATTGTCTAATCTTGATATGGTAAAAGTTGGCCTTATAAGAAAGTTGGGAAGTATTCCCTTCTCTTCATATTTCTGGTAGTGTTTTGTGGAATTGGCATTATTTTATTCCTTAAATGTTCAGTAGAATTTATCAGTTAAGCCACCTAGACTTGACGTTTTCTTTGTTGGAAGGTTTTTAACTGCACATCCAATTTCTTTAATATCTTTATTCTTGAATAAATGTTAGTAGTGCATGTCTTTCAAGGAATTTGTCCATTTCGTCTTGAATTTATCGATATAAAGTGTTCTATAATATTCTTTTTTTAACATCTTTATTGGGGTGTAATTGCTTTACAATAGTGTGTTAGTTTCTGCTTTATAACAAAGTGAATTAATTATACATATACATATGTTCCCATATCTCTTCCCACTTGCGTCTCCCTCCCTCCCACCCTCCCTATCCCACCCCTCCAGGCAGTCACAAAGCACTGGGCCGATGTCCCTGTGCCATGCGGCTGCTTCCCACTAGGTATCTACCTTACATTTGTTAGTGTGTATATGTCCATGACTCTCTCTCACCCTGTCACAGCTCACCCTTCACCCTCCCCATATCCTCAAGTCCGTTCTCCAGTAGATCTGTGTCTTTATTCCTGTCTTACCCCTAGGTTCTTCATGACATTATTTTCTCTTCTTAAACTCCATATATATGTGTTAGCATATGGTATTTGTCTTTTTCTTTCTGACTTACTTCACTCTGTATGACAGACTCTAGGTCTATCCACCTCATTACAAATAGCTCAATTTCGTTTCTTTTTATGGCTGAGTAATATTCCATTCTATATATGTGTCACATCTTCTTTATTCATTCATCCTATGATGGGCACTTAGGTTGTTTCCATCTCCGGGCTATTGTAAATAGAGCTGCAATGAACATTTTGGTACATGACTCTTTTTGAATTATGGTTTTCTCAGGGTGTATGCCCAGAAGTGGGATTGCTGGGTCATATGGTAGTTCTATTTGTAGTTTTTTAAGGAACCTCCATACTGTTCTCCATAGTGGCTGAACCAATTCACATTCCCACCAGCAGTGCAAGAGTGTTCCCTTTTCTCCACACCCTCTCCAGCATTTATTGTTTCTAGATTTTTTGATGATGGCCATTCTGACTGGTGTGAGACGATATCTCATTGTAGTTTTGATTTGCATTTCTCTAATGATTAATGATGTTGAGCATTCTTTCATGTGTTTGTTGGCAGTCTCTATATCTTCTTTGGAGAAATGTCTATTTAGGTCTTCTGCCCATTTTTGGATTGGGTTGTTTGTTTTTTTCTGATTGAGCTGCATGAGCTGCTTGTAAACTTTGGAGATTAATCCTTTGTCAGTTGCTTCATTTGCAAATATTTTCTCCCATTCTGAGGGTTGTCTTTTGGTCTTGTTTATGGTTTCCTTTGCTGTGCAAAAGCTTTGAAGTTTCATTAGGTCCCATTTGTTTATTTTTATTTCTATTTCTATAAGAGGTGGGTCAGAAAGGATCTTGCTGTGATTTATGTCATAGAGTGTTCTGCCTATATTTTCCTCTAAGAGTTTGATAGTTTCTGGCCTTACATTTAGGTCTTTAATCCATTTTGAGCTTATTTTTGTGTATGGTGTTAGGGAGTGATCTAATCTCATACTTTTACATGTATCTGTCCAGTTTTCCCAGCACCACTTATTGAAGAGGCTGTCCTTTCTCCACTGTACATTCCTGCCACCTTTATCAAAGATAAGGTGTCCATATGTGTGTGGGTTTATCTCTGGGCTTTCTATCCTGTTCCATTGATCCATCTTTCTGTTTTTGTGTCAGTACAATACTGTCTTAATTACTGTAGCTTTGTAGTATACTATGAAGTCAGGGAGCCTGATTCCTCCATCTCCGTTTTTCGTTCTCAAGATTGCTTTGGCTATTCGGGGTCTTTTGTGTTTCCATACAAATTGTGAAAATTTTTGTTCTACTTCTGTGAAAAACGCCAGTGGTAGTTTGATAGGGATTGCATTGAATCTGTAGATTGCTTTGGGTAGTAGAGTCATTTTCACAATGTTGATTCTTCCAATCCAAGAACATGCTATATCTCTCCATCTATTTGTATCATCTTTAATTTCTTTCATCAGTGTCTTATAATTTTCTGCATACAGGTCTTTTGTCTCCTTAGGTAGGTTTATTCCTAGATATTTTATTCTTTTTGTTGCAATGGTAAATGGGAGTGTTTTACTAATTTCACTTTCAGATTTTTCATCATTAGTGTATAGGAATGCAAGAGATTTCTGTGCATTAATTTTGTATCCTTCTACTTTACCAAATTCATTGATTAGCTCTAGTAGTTTTCTGGTAGCATCTTTAGGATTCTCTATGTATACTATCATGTCATCTGCAAACAGTGACAGCTTTACTTCTTCTTTTCCGATTTGGATTCCTTTTATTTCCTTTTCTTCTCTGATTGCTGTGGCTAAAACTTCCAAAACTATGTTGAATAAGAGTGGTGAGAGTGGGCAACCTTTTCTTGTTCCTGATCTTAGTGGAAATGCTTTCAGTTTTTCACCATTGAGGACGATGTTGGTTGTGGGTTTGTCATATATGGCCTTTATTATGTTGAGGAAAGTTCCCTCTATGCCTACTTTCTGCAGGCTTTTTATCATAAATGGGTGTTGAATTTTGTCAAAAGCTTTCTCTGCATCTATTGAGATGATCATATGGTTTTTCTCCTTCAATTTGTTAATATGGTTTATCACATTGATTGATTTGTGTATATTGAAGGATCCTTGCATTCCTGGAATAAACCCCACTTGATCATGGTGTATGATCCTTTTAATGTGCTGTTGGATTCTGTTTCCTAGTATTTTGTTGAGGATTTTTGCATCTATGTTCATCAGTGATATTGGCCTGTAGTTTTCTTTCTTTGTGACATCCTTGTCTGGTTTTGGTATCAAGGTGATGGTGGCCTCGTAAAATGAATTTGGGAGTGTTCCTCCCTCTGCTATATTTTGGAAGAGTTTTAGAAGGATAGGTGTTAGCTCTTCTCTAAATGTTTGATAGAATTCGCCTGTGAAGCTATCTGGTCCTGGGCTTTTGTTTGTTGGAAGATTTTTAATCACAGTTTCAATTTCAGTGCTTTTGGTTGGTCTGTTCTTATTTTCTATTTCTTCCTGATTCAATCTTGGCAGGTTGTGCATTTCTAAGAATTTGTCCATTTCTTCCAGGTTGCCAATTTTATTGCCCTGGTGTTTCTTGTAGTAATCTTTAATGATCTTTTTTATTTCTGCAGTGTCAGTTTTTACTTCTCCCTTTTCATTTCTAATTCTATTGATTTGAGTCTTCTCCCTTTTTTTCTTGATGAGTCTGACTAATGGTTTATCTATTTTGTTTATCTTCTCAAAGAACCAGCTTTTAGTTTTATTGATCTTTGCTATTGTTTCCTTCATTTCTTTTTCATTTATTTCTGATCTGATTTTTATGATTTCTTTCTTTCTGCTAGCTTTGGGGTTTTTTTGTTCTTCTTTCTCTAATTGCTTGAGGTGCAAGGTTAGGTTGTTTATTCGAGATGTTTCCTGTTTCTTAAGGTAGGATTCTATTGCTTTCAACTTCCTTCATAGAACTGCTTTTGCTGCATCGCATAGGTTTTGGGACATCGTGTCTCCATTGTCATTTGTTTCTGGGTATTTTTTGACTTCCTCTTTGATTTCTTCACTGATCACTTCGTTATTAAGTAATGTATTATTTAGCCTCTATGTGTTTCTATTTTTTACAGATCTTTTCCTGTAATTGATATCTAGTCTCATAGCATTGCGTTTGGAAAAGATACTTGATAGAATTTCAATTTTCTTAAATTTACCAAGGCTTAATTTGTGACCCAAGATATGATCTATCCTGGAGAATGTTCCATGAGCACTTGAGAAAACTGTGTATTCTGTTGTTTTTGGATGGAACGTCCTATAAATATCAATTAAGTACGTCTTGTTTGATGTACCATTTAAAGCTTGTGTTTCTTATTTATTTTCGTTTTGGATAATCTGTCCATTGGTGAAAGTGGGGTGTTAAAGTCCCCTATTATGAATGTGTTACTGTTGATTTCTCCTTTTATGGTTGTTAGTATTTGCCTTTTGTATTGAGGTGCTCCTATGTTGGGTGCATAAATATTTAAAATTGTTATATCTTCTTCTCGGATCGATCCCTTGATCATTATGTAGTGTCCTTCTTTGTCTCTTATAATAGTCTTTATTTTAAAGTCTATTTTGTCTGATATAAGAATTGCTACTCCACCTTTCCTTTGGTTTCCATTTGCATGGAATTTCTTTTTCAATCCCCTTACTTTCAGTCTGTATGAGTCTCTCGGTCTAAAGTGGGTCTCTTGTAGGCAGGATATATATGGGTCTTGTTTTTGTATCCATTCAGCCAATCTGTGTCTTTTGGTGGGAGCATTTAGTCCATTTACATTTAAGGTAATTAGTGATATGTATGTTCCTATTCCCATTTTCTTAAGTGTTTTGGGTTTGGTATTGTAGGCCTTTTCCTTCTTTTGTGTTTCTTTTCTAGCAAAGTTCCTTTAGCATTTGTTGTAAAGCTTGTTTGGTGGTGTTGAACTCTCTCAGCTTCTGCTTTTCTGTAAAGGTTTTAATTTCTCCATGAAATCTGAATGAAATCCTTGCTGGGTAGAGTAATCTTAGTTGCAGGTTTTTCTCCTTCATCACTTTCAATATTACCTGCCACTCCCTTCTGGCTTGCAGAGTTTCTGCTGAAAGATCAGCTGTTAACCTTATGGGGATTCCCTTGTGTGTTATTTGTTGTTTCTCCCTTGCTGCTTTTAATATGTTTTCTTTGTATTTAATTTTTGATAGTTTGATTAATATATGTCTTGGCATGTTTCTCCTTTGATTTATCCTGCATGGGACTCTCTGTGCTTCCTGGACTTGACTAATTATTTCTTTTCCCATATTAGGGAAGTTTTCATCTATAATCTCTTCAAATATTTTCTCAGTCCCTTTCTTTTTCTCTTCTTCTTCTGGAACCCCTTTAATTCAAATGTTGGTGTGTTTAATGTTGTCCCAGTGGTCTCTGAGACTGTCCTCAGTTCTTTTCATTCTTTTTTCTTTATTCTGCTCTGCAGTAGTTATTTCCACTATTTTATCTTCCAGGTCACTTATCCGTTCTTCTGCCTCAGTTATTCTGTTATTGATCCCATCTAGAGTATTTTTAATTTCATTTATTGTGTTGTTCATTGTTGTTTGTTTCATCTTTAGTTCTTTTAGGTCTTTGTTAAACTTTTCTTTTATTTTGTCTATTCTATTTCCAAGATTTTGGATCATCTTTAGTATCATTATTCTGAATTCTTTTTCAGGTAGACTGCCTATTTCCTCTTCATTTGTTAGGTCTGGTAGGTTTTTATCTTGCTCATTCATCTGCAGTGTGTTTTTCTGCCTTCTCATTTTGCTTATCTTACTCTGTTTCGGGACTCCTTTTTGCAGGCTGCAGGTTCGTAGTTCCCGTTGTTTTTGGTGTCTGTCTCCAGTGGCTAAGGTTGCTTCAGTGGGTTGTGTAGGCTTCCTGGTGGAGGGGAGTAGTGCCTGTGTTCTGGTGGATGAGGCTGGATCTTGTCTTTCTGGTGGGAAGGTCCACATGTGGTGGTGTTTTTTGGGGTGTCTGTGGACTTATTATTTTAGGCAGCCTCTCTGCTAATGGGTGGTTTTGTCTTCTTGTCTTGTTAGTTGTTTGGCATAGGGTGTGCAGCACTGTACCTTGCTGGTCGTTCAGTGAAGCTGGGTGTTGGTGTTGAGATGGAGATCTCTGGGAGATTTTTGCCATTTGATATTATGTGGAGCTGTGAGTTCTCTTGTGGACCACTGCCCTGAAGTTGTCTCTCCCACCTCAGAGGCACAGCACTGACTCCTGGCTGCAGCACCAAGAGGCTTTCATCCACATGGCTCAGAATAAAAGGGAGAATAAGTAGAAAGAAAGAATTCGTAGAAAAAGAAGAAAGAAAAAGAAAGAAAGAAAGAAAGAAAGAAAGAAAGAAAGAAAGAAAGAAGGAAGAAAGAAAGAAAAGAAAGAAAGAAGAAAGAAAGAAAGAAAGAAAGAAAGAAAGAAAGAAAGAAAGAAAGAAAGAAAGAAGAAAGAAAGAAAGAAAGAAAGATGGAAGGAAGGAAGAAAAGAAAGGAGGGAGGGAGGAAGGAAGGAGGGAGGGAATTAAGGAAAAAATAAAGGAAGAAAGAAGATAACGTAAAATAAAGTAAGATAAAATATAATGAAGTTATTAAAATAAAAAATAATTATTAAGAAAAAAAATTAAAAAAAAAAACAAAACGGATGGATAGAACCCTAGGACAAATGGTGGAATCAACACTATACAGACAAAATCTCACACAGAAGCATACACATACACACTCACAAAAAGAGGAAAAGGGGAAAAAATCATAAATCTTGCTCTCAAAGTCCACCTCCTCAATTTGGGAAGATTCGTTTTCTAAAGGAGTGAAGGAAGGAAAGAAAGAAAGAAATAAGATAAAGTAAAATAAAATAAAGTTATTAAAATAAAAAATAATTATTAAGAAAAATAATTTTTAAAAAAAGGACGGATAGAACCCTAGGACAAATGGTGGAAGCAAAGCTATACAGAGAAAATCTCACACAGAAGCATACACATTCACACTCATTAAAAGAGGAGAAGGGGAAAAAAATAATAAATCTTGCTCCCAAAGTCCACCTCCTCAATTTGGGATGATTCGTTGTCTATTCAGGTATTCCACAGATGCAGGGTACATCAAGTTGATTGTGGAGCTTTAATCCGCTGCTTCTGAGGCTGCTGGGAGAGATTTCCCTTTCTTTTCTTTGTTCTCACAGCTCCCAGGGGAACAGCTTTGGATTTGGCCCCGCCTCTGCATGTAGGTCGCTGGAGGGCGTCTGTTCTTCGCTCAGACAGGACGGGGTTAAAGGAGCGGCTTCTTCGGGAACTCTGGCCCACTCAGGCCAGGGGGAGGGAGGGGCACGGAGTGTGGGGTGGGCCTGTAGCGGCAGAGGCCAGCGTGATGTTGCACCAGCCTGAGGCACGCCATGCGTTCTCCCCAGGGAGTTGTCCCTGGATCCCGGGACCCTGGCAGTGGCGGGCTGCACAGGCTCCCCGGAAGGGGAGTGTGGATAGTGACCTGTGCTCACATGCTGGCTTCTTGGTGGTGGCGACAGCAGCCTTAGCATCTCATGCCTGGTCTCTGGGGTCCGCACTTGTAGCCACGGCTCACGCCCGTCTCTGGAGCTTCTTTAATCAGTGCTCTTAATCCCCTCTCCTCCCGCACCAGGAAACAAAGAGGCAAGAAAAAGTCTCTTGCCTCTTCGGCAGCTCCAAACTTTTCCCCGGACTCCCTCTCTGCTAGCCTTGGTGCACTAACCCCCTGCAGGCTGTGGTCATGCCGCCAACCTCAGTCTTCTCCCTGTGCTCTGACCGAAGCCCGAGCCTCAGCTCCCAGCCCCGCCCGCACCGGTGGCTGAGCAGACAAGCCTCTTGGGCTGGTGAGTGCCGGTCGACACCGATCCTCTGTGGAGGAATCTCTCCACTTGGCCCTCCGCACCCCTGTTGCTGCGCTCTCCTCCACAGCTCCGAAACTTCCCCCCTCTGCCACACGCAGTCTCCGCCCGCGAAGGGGCTTCCTAGTGTGTGGAAACCTTCCCTCCTTCACAGCTCCCTCCCACTGGTGCAGGTCCCGTCCCTATCCTTTTGTCTCTGTTTATTCTTTTTTCTTTTGCCCTACTCAGGTACGTGGGGAGTTTCTTGCCTTTTGGGAGGTGTGAGGTCTTCTGCCAGTGTTCAGTAGGTGTTCTGTAGGAGTTGTTCCACGTTTAGATGTATTTCTTGTGTATCTGTGGGGAGGAAGGTGATTTCCGCGTCTTACTCTTCCGCCATCTTCCCCTAGTCTCCAAACCCACACTTCTTATTGAAGAGTAGTCAGCAATGAAAGTACATTGAATTAGGCTACAGCAATGTATTTTCTTTGTATTTTTCACATTACAGCTGAACACAAACAACGTCTCTTCCCATACTGCAAACGTTACTATTGGCCACAGATAATTCACTTCAGAGATATATGCTTTTTGAAAAAGAATGTTCTGGGTGGCTGGGGAGAGCTCTGCGGTGGGTGTTCAGGGATTCTTTCTGTTTTACCATGTAAAAGAGCTAATAAAGGTTGGGGAAGCACCCACACATTTTGCTCCCTGAAGAATTCGGTGGTAAACTTAATTCTTTGCAATTCTGTGTTGCATACATTTTAAGCAGTTAGGAACTTTGCTCATGAGCAGGAATCAAAGATAAATTCAAAAGTGGAACTTAATGGACCATCCGCGTATTGGAGAGGCATCAGTGGGATTCCATGACAAGGCTAACTTGAGTGTTTTTGCTTGGTTCATTTTATTGCCCATGCCAAAGATCAGTACTATGGAAAGCAGAGCGTTTCATATATGTGAGTTAAACAAGTCTCTTGTCCTCTTTGTACCTTAGTTTCCTCATTTGAAAAAAATATATAAATGGCTCTCAAGACATACTTTCCAGAATTCATACTGGACTTACTTTCACCCAGCTAACCAATAACTGCATGATGTTTTTACACACAGTTTTTTACATGTATTCATCTTCTATTTCACTTACAACTTGTGTAATAACTGCATTCTATGCCAGGCCTGAAACGTTCCAAAGCTCAGTTCTGTCAGTAAATTGCAACCAAGATTTCTACAAAAAAAGACACAAGCAAAAGAAGAATAAAAATATATATTCTTTCAGAACATTTATCATTTGGCAATAATTCTAATTTGTAAATGATGAAACATAAGATAACTACTCCCTCCATACACTAAAGAAATCTCACTGTGGAATATATTATGATTTATACTTTCATGATTATATATGTGGTGCAGTAGATACAAAATAGTAAATGCTCATTAAATACTTGTGTTAAGTAATCTTTATTTCTCTAGAAAGGCAGCACTATTGACATTTTGGACTGGATAATTCTTTGCTGTGGGAGGCTCTCCTGTACACTGTTGGATGTTTAGTAGCATCTCTGGCCTCTGTCCACTAGAGGCCAGTAGCATATACAGTTCTGACAAGCAAAAATTTCTCCAAACACTATCAAATGTAACCTGCGTGCAAAATCACCCGGCTTGAGAACCACTGCTCTATAATGATTCACTCTGATCTGTGTAATAATTCTCACACTAATCTTTGCTAAGGACAAAAATGATTTGTTACAAAGTTTTAGTAGTAATTTTAATCATATTTCAAAATGAGTAACAAATTAATTTTATAAAAAATTAAGCTTTATAAAAATTCCAAATATAATGAAGTTATATTTGTAACTTACATAAACTGCAAAAAAGGTAGTGGTTCAAATGTATGTCTTTCGATAGACTGTATTATTTTCCAGGATAAATCTCTAGGAAATGTAAAAGGAAAATATTGCCTCAATTAGCTATTAGATATCTAATTAGTAGGAATAATTAGTAGAGGTTAGAATGATAATAATAAATAAGAAGCTTTGGTCTAAACTCAAACGTTAGGAATTATTATTTGAACCTTCCAGACCCCTACCCTGCCTTCACCTCTCTTAATAGTCTCACCTTCAAGATCTTCAAAAATTAAATATACAACTATAGAGCTTGATAGATTTTGGAGGTAATCTTTCCTGAGCACAGAAGCATTGATTACATTCCACCTTTGTGGTCTCATCAAATTCTAGATTATGAGCTCAAAGTTTTTATCTCTATATATCATTATAATTTCTAATATTAAAAGGAATATTCTTATATTTCACACTTCCCAGTATAGTTCTGTTTTGCTAGGCCAATTCATTAGGAGAAGAAATAAAAGATACCCTTTCACACAATTTGAAATGAAGTTACTCCTCTCATTAATATGTAACTTTAATTCAGTATTACACTTTCTATCATATTGACTTTTATTCAAAAATACCTACTCTTGACTATAGCTGACTATCTTATTTCCGCTGACTCCAGCTTAGTCTCTCATTTCACCTGGATGGGTATAACTGTCTTCTGACTGGTGTTTCCATCTCTACCCTCTTCCTTTCTAAGCCATCCTCCACGCAATCACCAGATTAACTCTCCGGAAGTGGTTCTCAAATACCAGCATCACTTTTGAACTTATTGAAGATACAAATACTCAGCCCTACTCTGGACCTCTGGAATCAGTAATTTTGAGGGTGGAGCTTGTATTTTCACAAGCCCTCCAAGTGGTTGGTTCTCTTGCAGGCTAAAGCTTGTCCTAAAGCGCTGCTGTGGTAACATGGTAGCTTGGCACGTTATCCTTGGCTTGGCCACCAAAGCTCTAGAAGATCTGGCTCTAATCTCTTACTCTCCACACTTGTATTCTACAGGTACTAAGAGTATTTTTTCTGTGTTTGGCCTCTCTCTCCCACTTTCCTTTTGCAATTTTATTCTTCCCAAGATATCTGTCATTGATATCCAATGGCCCTTCGAGGTCCCATTTAAATAGCATTTCTCCAGTAACATCTTCCCTGATCCGATTTGAAGTCTTTTTTCCCTCTTTTGCGCTCTAATACCAACTTATAGTTCTCATTGCCCATATTCATTTCTTTCTTTAAATATAGTTATTTTTGCAACCCATTTCCTCTGAGCATAAACTCCTCCAAAGTATGGACTAGATGCTGCTTATGTGCATCATCTGTCTTATATAAAGCCAACGCGTGGACATAAAGCCAACTGAAATATTTTATTTATAAAATCAACAAATAGCTGGGGAGTGGATACAATGAGGAAATGACTGAAAAGAAATGTAGTTTTATTACTTAATGGTGCCTCCACAGCACTTTGTCATTATGGTTTGAACTTATATGTTTATTTTACCTGTGAGACCATGAGCTGCTAAAAGGAATTCTGTCTTAGCCATCTTAGTGTTTAAAATAAGACTCTTGTTTTAATCATTTGTCTCTCTTGCTTGAAAACTTGTAGTGGCTCCCCATATCTTACAGTGTAACTTTCAAACCCCCGTTGCCAATAGCCAAGGTTTTTCATAATCCTATCTTTCATTGTTACCTAACCCAATTCTTTACAGCCAGACTAATCTATTAAATTCTGATCTTCCCTGCAGTCACACCTTTGCGTATGCTGTACGGCCTATTATTTTTCTGACAAATCACAGCCAATCTTTAAGTCCCAGCTAAAGATTTAGCTTATCCATGCAGCCTTCCATGACCTCCACACCCCTGTGATTACGGGTTCTGGTGAATTATAGCACCTATCTGTATTTCTCTTAATACTTAATTATATATTACCTCCCTTTAAAGGCATATCCCCTTTCTTCCCACTTGTCATTGTCATGTTCTGGAGACAATGCCATATATTTATGTGGCTCCCAGAGCACATCGTGCTGGGTTGGGCACAAAATGCTTGCTACACATAGAAAACCAGGGGACAAAGATGAGTTCTAGATATAACTGAGGGATTGAATAAAAATAATAGCTAACACTAAAATTTAGGCTTGGCACTGATAGAAGAACTTTACCTATATTAACTCATCTAAATCTCCCAATGAGATTGTACTCATTTGGAGATTTACGAGTCATAGGAGTCATCCTATGACATGATGACTACCATAATCCTCATTTTACAGATGAGGAAATGGAGTCATAAAGCTAAAAAATGATAGACCTGGGTTCAAACCCAGGTACTCTGGCTCCGGAAACTCTACTCTTAACAACATTGTTGTATTACCACCAATGAGATGGGGAGAGGGACATGTTGATGTAAAGAGGATGGTGTAAAGATGGGAAAAGAATAGATGATAAGGAATTAAATAATGGGGTAAAAAAATGGAGAAGGAAAAAATAAGGGCAATTAAAATAAAAGACTGGAGGAGAGGTAAAAATAGTAAGAAGGAGAATGAAGATAAGGAATCATTGACAAACAAAAGGTGGAAACAGAAAGTCAGTCAATGTGGATTGGGAAGATAAGGAGGACCCAGGAAGACCTGAAGAAAGGCTTCCATGTCAGGCAGAATGCACAGAACAAATGAGGAGAGGCAATTCTTACATGATGGTGAAGGTGCCGTTGTAGGCATTAGGCTCTGACTCAAGCACTCTGTGGAGCTTCTACTTTGGGCTAAGACCAAGAGACGACAGCGTCTCATTTTTGAAGGCACAGAGCTCACATATGCTGATGTTTGCGGTGGCATGTTGTTCTGGCTGCCTTTTTTCTGGGGTATATTTTAAACCAGGAAGTCCTGTGGATACTGAATACTGAGTTGAAGGAAAAAGAACTGTCTCAGATGGCCTTGTTTGCTGAGATATGTTACTCCCAGGTCCACAGGTGGAACTGTGACTTGAGTCAGGTTTGGCTGTGCAAGTGTCACCTCAGGGTGTTTTAAGGGGGAGCTATAGTCTGCTGTAGGGATGTAGAATGTCCAGCGTCCATAGTGGGTTCTGGAATTGTGGTTTGCTCTAGGTTCACATGATGAACAATGACGCTGGATGATGTTGAATACTGACCTTGATCTTTCCTTGTAGTTGGAACTGTCACCTGCTGCTGGAATGGAGATTGAACTACAACATGCTGAGGTGTCTCTGGAGGCTGATTTGGGGTCTCCTGCATGATTGGAGAAGGTAAAGTCTCCATATTGGATCCTACAATAACGGTAAGTTCCACATCCATAGGATGAATTGCGACTTGATTCAGGTTTGGCTGTTCAAGTGTCATCTCAGGGTGTTTTGGAGGGGGAGCTGTAGTCTGCTGTCAGGCTGTAGAATGTTCAGACTCTGTAGTAGGTTCTGGAGTTGTGGTAAGCTACAGGTCTCTAAGTTTAACTGTGTTACTGGGTGATGTTGGATGCTCAGCATGATCCTGATCTGGTGATGGAACTGTCACCTTGGGATACAATGGAGACTGAGCTACAACTTCCTTAATGAGCTCTCATGGCTGAGCTTGGGTATGCTGCATGGTTGGAGAAGGTTCAACCTCCATACTGGATTCCAGAGTTAACGTAATTCCAGGTCCAAAGGTTGAACTGTGACACTGGGTGATGTTGGAGGCTCAGTGTGATCCTCATCTGGTGTTGGAACTATTGGGTTCTGATATACTGGAGGCCGAGCTACAAAAACTTCCTTAGGTGGCTCTGGAGGCTGGGTTAAGTTCTCCTGTATGGTTGGAGATGGTTCTTCCTCCTTAGTGGGTTCTGGCCTTATGGTCAGTTTAAGGGCCAAAGGTTGAATCGTGACCTCAGTGAAGGTTGGATGCTGAGCCTGAACTTGCTCTGGATTTGGATATGTCACCTCGGGGTATGTTGGTTGAGTTGGGGCTCCCTGCTGAACTGGAGAATGTTCAATTTCACAGGGTGTTGGATGATGATCTGAAACCTCTTGCTGGACTGACAAAGGTTCCAACTGCTCAGGGGACACTGTTGACTGAGCTGAGGTTTCTTGTTGGGGTGGAGAAGTTTCAACCTCCTTAGTGAACGCTGGAGTTACGATAAATGCAAGATCCATAGGTATAACAGTGACATCGGGCCGCTGCAAAAGCTGAGCTTGATCCTGACCTCGAGGAGAAACTGTTGTCACATGATGCTCTGCAGAGAAAACTACAGTCACATTAGAGAGCTCTGGAGACTGAGTTGGAGAGGATTCAACCTCACCAGGAGACTCTGGATACTGAGCTGTGCCTTCCTGTTAAGGTGGAGAAGGTACAACGTCAGGAGCCTGTGGATGCTGATCTGGAATCTCCTGCTGGGTTATGGCAGGTATAACTTCTTCTCCAGGATGCTCTGGATACTGAGCTGGGGTCTCCTATTATACTGAAATTTTATTATGTGTACCGGCTTCTGGAGATTGGGCTGGAGCTTCCTGTTGAACTGACAAAGGTTAAACCTCCTCAGGTGGCTTTGAAAGCAGCGTGGGGGTCTCATGCTCTATTGTAGAAAAATCTGCATTAGTAAGGGGCACTGAGCGCTGGGCTGAAGACTTGTGCTGTAATGGAGAAAGTCCTACCTCTGGAGTGGTTCTTTTGTTATGGTAAGCTCCACATCTGCAGATTTGACAGAGACACTGGAGAAGTTTGAATGCTGAGCTTGAGGGTGACTTGGAGGTGAAACTGTCATTTCATGATGCTCTGGAGGTTGAGCTGCTGTTCCTGTTGAGTTGGATAAGGTTCAACCTCCCCTGAAGAAGGCTCTGGAGGCTGAGCTGGTTGCTCCTGCAGGGTTGCAGAAGGTTCTCTCTCCACTGGAGACAGAGCTGGGATCTCCAGCTGGGTTGGAGAAGATTCTGCCTCATTAGGAAGCTCTGGAGACTGAGCTGAGGCTTCCTCCTGGATGTGGAAGTTTCAGCTTCGGAAGACTCTAAAGCTGAGATGTTGCCTCCTTATGGGTTGCTGGTTTCACCTCCTCAGGAGGCTCAGAAGGCTGAGTCGGTTGTTCCTGTTCACTTGGAGAAGGCTCAGCTTCCACAAGAGGCTCTGGAGGCTGACCTGTGGTCTCCTGCTGGGTTGGAGAAAGTTCAACTTCCCCAGGAGGCTCAGAAGGCTGAGCTGGTTGCTGCTGCTCACTTGAAGGCTCAACCTCTCCAGAAGGCTCTGGCGTCTTAGCTGAGGTCTCTTTGTTCGGTTGGAGAAGATTCTGTCTCCTCAGGATGCTCAAGAGGTGGAGTCAGGGCCTCCTCCTGAGCTGTAGGAAATTCAGCTTCTGTAGTGTGCTCTGGAGTGATGGTAACTTCCAAATCCAGAGGTTGAAGTGTAACATAGGGCAAGTTTGAATGAGCGTGATGCTGAACGCCAAGGTAGAGATGCTACCTCATCACTCAGCGGAATTTCAAGTACATACTCAGTAGGGAGCCCTGGAGTCTGAGTTGGGGCCTCTTGATGGAGTACTGAAGATTCAACCTCCTCAGGGCGCCCTGGGGGCTGAGTTGGTCCTGATGCTGGAGTGGCGGAAGTTTAACCTCCTCAGGGTGCTCTGGAGGCTGAGATGGGGTCTGCTGCTGGACTGGAGAAGGTTCAACCTCTTTAGTGATGTGTGGAGCTATGGTAAGTGCCAGATCCAGAGGTTTAACAGTGACATTGTACAAGTTTGACTGCTGAGTTTCATTTACCCCATGATGTGCTACTGGTTAAACTACAACCTCCTTAAGTGTCTCCAAAGGCCGGGCGAGGGCCTCCTGAGGACTTGAAGTTATTAGTTCCTCAGGGGTCTCTGAAGGATGAGATGGAGCCTCCTGCTGAAGTGGAGGTGGTTCTACCTCTTCAGGGGGCTCTGGATGCTGAGCCTGGGCCAATGCCTAGGGTGAAAAAGATTCAACTTGTTCAGGGATCTGTGGATGCTAAGCAGGGGCCTCCTGCTGGGTAAAGATTCAGCCTCCTCAGTGAGCTCTGGATGATGAGTTTGGGCCTCCTGCTAGGATGGAGAAATATCTCATCCTCATTAGAAGTCTCCCTGTCGTGTAGATTTTGTGCCATGTTTTCCTTGTGTGTGGCGTTGAGAGTCCTATATGTATCCCTAAGCCAAAGTGGCCGCCTTCTCCTGAGAAAGCCCTCCTAGAACACAGAAAGGTAAATATTAATTCTGCATCTCCCCTGCTTTCTCTGGCCACAGTACTTTATCCTCCTCAAATATACCTGACTCTCACTTCCCCTGAGCTTCTCTTACACCACAGAAATCGAAGAAAGCCCCTTGGAGGAAAACACACACAGTTAGTGTTACATGTCATTTTTCATCTCTCTCACAATGTGTTAACTCTGGACTTATTAGGACTAAATGGGTACCTCAGTCCATAATCACAATAAGCAAAATCACCACAGACCTGGGATCTTGAAAATCATTCTATGCATGCTGGCCTTCCAGAAGTTCTGTGTGTCTGTCCACAATGCCCACCCCCCCAGTGCCTCTGGGGAGACCTTTGCATGTGGCTTAGCATGGAGTATAGGCAGGATTTTCAGCCCCCTTCACCTTTCTTGGCCCTTGGCAAAGTGCCCTCGTGCAATGAAAACACTGCACAATGGCGCTGGGCAGAAACACATTACTATCTAGATGCGTTTCAAACCAGTCCGCTTCGGAATTAGTCGCACATGCAGCATTTGCTGGAGGTGTGGGAGTGGGGAGAAGGTGCTTTTGTTTTCCTGGCTGCTCTATCTTATAAGTTGAATCACACCAAGTAAACACCTGAACCCAATGAGCAAAGTTATCTATAGCTCTCTGACTTTTATACTGCAGGCTGTCACTGAGGTGTCAGTGAATTGTGGAATCAGTTTAAAGGCCATGACCAACAGGGTAACACAAAATACTCTTTCTGAATACAAATAGAATAGAAAAAAATCAGAGTGCACAATAAGTTTGTTTCAGAAACTACTTATGTCCATATAGTATGTGTCTACTGAATCGTGACATAAAATGTAGCTCACAGCCCAAGCACAGTGTGACCAGTAGAGAAGTCCTCAGTGGAAAGGAACCATCTTCTTTTTGATAATCACTAGCAGTATGAACATGGGGCAAGATATTTTCCCTTTCTCTTTCTCCAGTTCCTTATTCTTAAAGGAAGAGACAAATTACTGTCTAAAGTTTCTTCCAGTTAAAATTCTATGAGCTTTGGATAAAGGGAATAGAGAGTAGGGGCCTGAAAAACAGTAGGATGAGAAGGGAAGTTTTCTTGCCACTTTACAGAAGGGACTCACATATTCTAACTTTCCTCAGCTTTGAGTGAGGCCAGCCCCTAAATCCCTAACCATGTGGCCCTCCCTACCCCAGAGCCTCCTAGAAGGCCTCTGGCCTGGCCTGATGCCTAAGAACCAGGCATCAGGCCAGCAGGAACAGGTACAACCAAAACCTCTCCCCGTCCACCCTCTTTCCTTAAAGCACTAGTGAAAGCAGATGTATCTGTGCCAGTCCTGTTCTAACTCAGCTTGGGCTGGGGAGCTAATTCTGCTGATACATAAATTAGGGTAAAACATTAGGGTAATTAAACATTCTTCCTGCTTTTGGTGAGAAAATTGAAATAGATGAGTTCTAAGTTCTCCTCTAGTTGTAAAATTCTGCTTTAAAAGACCGATATTTAACTTCTGATTCTTTTTTTTATCTTCCTCTTTTGCAATTCTATGAGAATAAATCTGTTTTGAAAGAAAACATGATCATGATCATCCATTACAACTATTTCCAAATACTTATTCATTCCTTTTTCCTTTAAATCTATCTACCCAGTGAGATGATGACTTTCTTAAGGAAAGGAATTCTACCCTGTTTAATAATCCTTTGACTCTTCCACAGTACCTAACTTAGGGTCTTGCATGCAGCTGGCGATATATTTTACTGACTGTTTTAGATAACGTCCAACAGATAATTCCTAATAAAATCTCTTAGAAGTAGGAAAAGAAAATAAAAGTATCTAGCAGAAACCTAAGCATTGTTTTAAAGTCAAGAACAAGAGTAGGATGCCCATCATTACTGCTACTATTGATCATTGTGGAGGAGGTCTTAATCAGTACGATAAGAAAAAGGAAGTATTGGAAAGGATGAGACAAACATATTTGCATATGAAATGAGAGACCTAAAAAGACCAAAAGAATCAACCGAAATTTTATTGTAAGTAACATGAGAAAGATGGCTCCATACAAAATCAAGAGATCAACATATAAGCCTCAATAGCTTTCCCATATAACACAAATAACTAACTACAGAAGAAACACCCCATTTACTATATCAATAAAAATGCATAAAGTACCTGGGAATAAACTTAACCAAAAATTTGTAAGACCTATGTGATGAAAATATTAAAACTTTTCTGAAGGACATTAAGTAGAAGTACTTACATGGCATGAGATACCATCCTCCTAGAATGTTGTCAAGAGGTCAATTCTCCTCAAATTAACCTACAAATTCAATGCAATCCATTTATATCCAAAATAATTTTTAAATAAAACCTGGCCAGCTGACATTTGGTAGACAATATATGTAAGAATAGTTATGAAATGTATCAAAAATAAGGTCAAAGAGTAGGACCTTGCCCTACCAGATATAAAATATGTTATAGAGCAACTGGAATTAAGCAGTGTGATATTGGTACTGGTACAGGACAAAAAAACTGGAACACAGAATAGAGTCCAGATGAAGATAGTATATTAGACCAGGGAAGAAAGAATAAACCATTAAGTGAAAGATTTGAGAACAATTAGACCTTCATGTAGGGGGAAAAATTTAGATCCCCTACCTCAACCACACTAAAAAACAAATACAACAAATTCTAGACAGATTATAAAAGTACTTGAAGAAAATATTAGAGATTATTTTTACGTCATGAGGTGACAAAGGCCTGGCTAACAAAACCTACCCCACATGAGCCATGAAGAGAGGACGGGCAGATATGGTGGCAGACTGTCAACACACCTCCTACTCTTCACAGTCCTTGTCCCCCTTTCCCCTGGACTCTTTCTCTTCTGTTGTTGCCTTATAAAACTCTTGGGAGTTCCCTGGTGGTCCAGTGTTTAGGGCTGGGCTCATTCACTGCTGTGGCCCGAGGTTCAATCCCTGGTCAGGGAACTAAGATCCCACAAGCTGCACAGCATGACCAAACACCGCCACCCCCAAACAAACAAACAAACAAAAAACTCTTTATAGTAAAGAAATACTGGCTTTCATTTAATTTCAGTGTTTCGTATCGTTCCAGCATTTTTGTCTCTAAGGAGACAAGACAAAAGAGTGGAGTAGGGAGCACAAGCTTTGCAGTCAGGTGAAACTGGCTTCTGCTTTTCGTTTGGCCACTGGGGCCTTACATTGATCTCCTTCATCTATGAAGGAGGGATAGTAATATCATCCTCACAAGACTGTGGGCATTAAATCAGACAATATATGGAAAACTCTTCCTCTTACTCTTGGCGTGAATCAGTGCTAAGCTGGTGTCACAGACAAGATGGTGGAATATATCAAAGGCTCTGCTTGTGGTATCAGGCTCTGAAGGCTCTTTCCCACCATAAGATTATAAAAATATTGCTTTTATTTTCTTCTAATACCTTTATGTGGTCTTTTTTCACATGTATCAAAATATGTTTATTTAAGATGAAAAATGGGGAACTGCTATTATTTATCCCCCAAATAGTTAGGCAGCTATTCTATCACCATTAATTCATTTTCTTCCACTGACCGGAACATTAAAACATGACATTTCAAAAGTCTTAAGAAATCATGGGTCTATTGCTGGACTCTATGCTTCTTCAAATAAATATTTGGTTGCATTATTCCTCACTGTGGAATTGACATAACGCCTCATCTCTCTTCCATTGAACACCATTATTGTCTACCATAGGAAGAACACTGCATGCCCCAAAAAGCTTATCATATAAGTGGGGAGAGGAAATAATGGTTAGGACTCCTCACTTTCACTGCCGAGGGTACAGGTTCAATCCCTACTTGGGGAACTAAGATCCCGCACGCCAAAACAAAACAAAACAAAACAAATGCAAGGTTAAACTACATAGAAGTTAAAAACAATAAAAATGGGACTTTCCAGAAATTCTAAAAAAGCAAAAGGCCATATGCCACCTGGAGGTGTAGAGGGTACAGTCTGGGCAATGGCCAAGGACTAGCAAGCTGATCCCATGCTAGTCCCCAGCCTCCTAGGCTCAGAAATCATACTCTTCCTCACCAAGAGAGAACTCACGTCTTCCTGTTGTGGCAGTCTCATTTTATCAATATCACAGGATTGATCAAAAATCAGAATGCCAAATTATTACTTGACAATGAGAAATACATTTGTTCTACACACAGGGCATCCATGTCTACACAAAGAGAGGCTTACCTTCTGTGGGACAGGCCTCCGTGGCACACTAAAGCACAATCAAACAATCGAAGGCTACTTGGTGAGAACAGAATTAGAAAAGGAATCAGCTGAATCCAGAATTTAATGGGAAGGCCTGAGGTAGCTGGATCCGTCCATCTCCTCAACAGGTACAGCCTGGCTAGTGGGCCTGACTCTTCAGTTATGCTGCCTAAGGTGCCATCTCTACTCTCGGGCAATGTGAGGATGGGCAATGCCCATGTTGGTCTCTCCTCACCTTTTCTATGCTTTCACTACTGGCCAACCCTCCTGCAGATAGACACATTTCTCTTTAGAAGTTAGTACATCATGTCAGGTTTTATTCAAGTCTGCTAGGCCAGGAAGCCATTGGTCCTTACACATCTCTTCTCAACTCCATGATGTGCTAACCTTGGTGTTTCTCCCTTGGGGGCTGCCTTTTAAAAAACTGCTTACCACTTTTGTGAGTTCTGAGGGGAGGCGACTGCTTTGCTATGGCCCTTAAGAAATGGTGACAGGGCTTCCCTGGTGGCGCAGTGGTTGAGACTCCGCCTGCCGATGCAGGGGGCATGGGTTCGTCCCCCGGTCCGGGAAGATCCCACGTGCCGTGGAGTGGCTGGGCCCGTGGGCCATGGCCGCTGGGCCTGCGCGTCCGGAGCCTGTGCTCCGCAACGGGAGAGGCCGCAGCGGTGAGAGGCCTGCGTACCGCAAAAAAAAAAAAAGAGAAATGGTGACAAACCTCACAGGACTAAGATCAGGATGGCTGGAGTATTCAGGGAAGGCTTTACTAAGAAACATTTCTGAAATTGAGTTGACTTTTGAGAGATTCATAGGACTTCCACAGGCAAAGCAAAATAAAGCAATTTTAGATGGGCAAAGGCACAGACAAAAGTAAGAATGGGTATGGTGTAACTAGCGTATAGTGAGAAGCTGCTTTGGCTGGAATGGAGGGCTGCCATTACAAGAGAAAAGGTAAATAAAGTAGGTTGGATTGGTAGGGTAGAATGTAGATTGTCAGCTTATTAAAATCACTCTTTTAATATTAGCAACTGTCTGTTGGGAAAAGTAATAAACCATTATGTAACTGAACAAAAGGTAAACAGGCTAGCTCCAGGAATAGGCTACTATAAATATGACATACTTTAGGGTAGCCTGCTGTAGGATTTTACTTGCAATGTTTTAATGGAGCCTATCTACACAATTGCTAATACACCGGAGAAGAAAGCTGCTAAGTAAACCTAAGGAATTGACGAGATCACACTTTTATCTTTTAGGCATGTCCTTTTAGCCCTCCCAGGGTGACTGATAGTTCCATGAGTATGGAGACCCTATATCTCTCATCACTTCAGCCAACAAGGAAAGAAATCAACAGCAGAATGAGAGTGACTGGTGAGTACATCAAATCAGCATAGTTTTTTGAGTTGAAGAAATTTTACTATCATGTCAACTCTGGCCTTCTTATAAACTTAACTTGTCAAAATAGTCCAATGGCTTGTTATCACGGATCCAATCCCATAGAGATCTCCTGGGAGTGGAGTTCCTTTAGAAACCCTGTGGGGACTTCCCTGGTGGCACAGTGGTTAAGAATCCACCTGCCAATGCAGGGGACACGGGTTCGATCCCTGGTCTGGGAAGGTCCTACATGCTGCAGAGCAACTAAGTCCATGCGTCATGACTCCTGAGCCCACATGCCTAAAGCCCGTGCTCCACAACAAGAGAAGCCACGTCAATGAGAAGCCCATGCACTGCAATAGGGACCCAATGCAGCCAAAAACAAACAAAAAAATCCTGGGAATATACTTTTAAGTAAAGGAGCAAAGTGTATCTCAGTCCTCATGACTAAAAAGAAGAATCAAGCAGTAGTAGGTGGAAGGGTGACTTTGATTCTCAGGTTGTGGGTTCTGAATCTCAATTAATTATTGTCCTTACCTCAATGAGACAGAGAATTGTAACCAAAATCGTCACTACTACAGTTATAGATATTGCCAAGATGAATTTGTTGTTATAGCCATATCCTGGAACTTCTCATGTGAGCTAAGAAAATAAATAACATTTTTTTTAAAACAAGGAGATAGAAGGGATGAAAGCTAACTATTCCTAAACCTATTCTAAACAATAGCTAACTATTCTTAAACGACTATAAAACCCAATCCTTTCACGTGAGTAGCTTCCATAAGAACAAGCCAAATTTAATGTTATTAATCTTATCATTAGCATTTTTTTCTACAATTTATTTATCTACAATTTATTTATCTTGTGTTATGTCCTTTTCTCGTCCACCCTAGGAATAGTGGCACACTCTCTAAATGAGCAAAGTGGAAGATCACTGTCTTAGCCAGTTTCATGGCTGAAGATAAGATACAGACTAGGAGCCCATGGTATTCCTGCTTGGGCACGTTAATGGCATGTCCTAAACTGAGTAAAAGTCCAGGTCCCATGTTTCAGGGGTTATCCTCACATCACTTGACTCCTGTTCTTTCTGCTAACTCTGGGCTTCTGTGCTCTCACTGATATAGTTTTCAGTTTTCCACTGGTCCGTATCCCATTTTGCTTTGGACATCTTTATTTCTTGCTGCTTGCTGAGAAGCTTCATCAGGAGCCCTGTTCTAGAGATGAGGTTGGCATAGGCCAGCTGTACGTGGGTCCCCGAGCAGTCCATTTTCAAAGTCTGGATAACATAAGAAATGAGCCTTCGCATGTCATTGTTAGGGATGAGGGACCATAGCTGCTAGTTTAGCTGAGTTTCAACTTGATCACCCGGGGATGTGAGCTCTGGGAAAGTGAAGCCTGTGAGCTTAGAGGATAATTCAGTGCCCATGTTGTGGTACTCCCATTGTGTTTTGTTGGTGTGTTGAACAGTTGGCATACTGTTGTCTGCAGCAACAGTAGAATGTGCAGTGGAGACGTTCCTATGGGTAGTGTTTCCAGGACCAATTACTACTGGCAGAGTAGAGTTTCCTGTAGAAATAATTTCTTCAGAAACATTTTGTGCAGTATTGTTTTCTGAAGTAGTGTTTTCTGTAGAAGGGTCTGAAAGAGAAAATAATTCTGGAAAAGGATTTTCCTGAGAAGTCACTTCTCTTGAAGGTGAAACAGCCTCTCCTGTAGGGGAATTTATGAGACTCCTTGCTACAGAGAACAGAGGGCTTGCAAGTATCATTCTATCGAGTAAACTTTTCTTTCTGAACTTTCAACTCCTTTTGACTTTGGGTTTTCTGTGGACCCGATGAGACTGAGTTTTATGGAAGATGTATTTTTTACCCAGAATGTGAGATTAGTTCAGGAGCTTTGATATTTCTAACTCTAGCCTTTGCAGCTTCTAAAACAAAAATAGTGTTGGATAAGTCTTTTGATTTGCTTTTATCCTCAGATGGGGATTTTGGAGGGATGGAGGCAGAAGGCCTGCCCTTGAAGTACTGTTTCAGGGAAGAGGAGCCTGCTGCCTTGTGTTCCTTTATGAATGAAGGTTCTGCATTGGAGGACTTTCCCACCAGCTTCCTAGGCCTCTGCACCATGAGAAGCTGTTTCAGCTTTCTTGGGGATGGCCTCCTGAGCATTCTTTCTTTGGCAGTGTTCGCCACAGATGCCTGGGCATTCTGTTTTCCCCTGACCCTGTCATCACCCACTGCTTTGAGGTACATTTTCTGTATGCCCTTTGGGCCCTTGAGGACCCTGTTCACTCTCAGCAGCTTTTCCTCTGTACTCTCAATTTTTGCTAGGCTGTCTTTCTGTGGTTGGGCAGTTTCCAATTTCCTTTGAAAGATGTAACGTTTAAACATGGCACCTAAAAGGTTGCAACGCATACACATGGCAGCTTTTTCTTCCTTTTTAACCTCATCAATTTTTCTTGAGTTTCTGCATCTAACAAATTTTCCAGAAAATGGAGTTTCCTCAATTTATTTTTATTAGTTGAATTGTTGGGTACAGATTTAACAGTAGGACTCCTTGTATTGTTTTTCAAAAGACCCAGCAACATATCTCCATCTTGTGTATTTGAAAAAAGAAGTTAAATGAATGGTAATAATGCTGATTCCACATCTCCTAGATTTCCCTTTGAGATATAGGGCAGTATGTAATTTAGTGCACTGATAATATAACTTTTATTATTAAAGGCCAGCTGCTCATTCATGAAGCCTGACAAGCTGACAGCACTTTTATCTGAGGATGCCATCTCTGACTCAATAGTCAGCTCGGTGCTATTGTTCTTCTTCCGGGCTTGTAACACCTTCATCAACGATTCTTCTGCATTCCCTATAGATGTTTCTTCATCTGTCAAAAAAGAAGAGACTGTTTTTCATCATTGATGACTGATGGGACAGCTTTTTGTCAGTCCACAGCCAAATAAATTAGGAATCACTCAACGTTTGAGTGCCACTTAGGAGAAAAAGAAACCCATACTTAATCCTATGACTGGCAACAACAAAATGTGAAAAAGATATCTCTTGAAAAAGGGGCTATCTACTCAGAAAATTCTGTAGCGTGAAATATAGTAACTATATTCAGGATTACTCCACTGGTTCCCAGGGGCCAGTATTCAAGAATAGCCAAAGCTGGAAGACAAATATTCTTCTACTCAGCTGGACTCTCTGCAGATCTACTGTGACTCCTCACATTCATATACCCCATCCTGTCCTGCCTCAGAGGCAGAGGAGTGTGAGGCTTCCTCTCTCCACCTCTTCAGTGTGCTTGTGTTCTTGCTGCTATCACAGATGACCACGACAACAACCGCCGCTAACAGGTCGTCATCTAGACATGTCCTTCTCCACCGCCCTCACCGAGTCCTTTTCTCAGTCCCTGCTTCCATATATCACAGCCCCCATAAAATAAGGCTCTATACAGAAAAAAACACTATGTCCGCCGTGGCTCTTTGCAAAAATTTGGGCAGGGATCTCGGGTATAAGGTAAGAGAATAGCCAGATTGTATGCCAATGTGGAATGTTCACCAAATCAATGGAATAATACTTGAGGTCCTAAAATGCAGAAGGGAAAAAGCAACTTCTGTCAGATGGCTACTTTGCTTTCATTTCATTTTACTTCTAATTCCAGTTTTACTTGGGGAACCATCCAAATCTTCTGACTGTGTGAAGGTAAGGTGTACCATTGTGTAGCTGAGCTTCTCTTCCAAAACAATTGAAAGTGTTTTTGGTGAGGGTCAAAGGAGGAGGGAAGTGTCATAAGAAAGGGGACACATGGGCTTGCTGAGAGCTGCAAAATGGGGACAGGAGATTGGGGCACTAGTGTCATAGCACTTAACACCTCTGATCCTGTTTTTCCTCACCTTTAAAAGGAGATTAAAATTGCCTTTTCTGTCCACTTCAGGGGGAGAAGAGAGTAATACAATTAGTAAAAAAATTGTTTGGGGGAGTTACCTGGTGGTCTAGTGGTTAGGACCAGGCACTTTCCCTGCTGTGGCCAGGATTCAATCCCTGGTTGGGGAACTAAGATCCCACAAACTGTGTGGCATGGACAAAAAAAAAAAATGTGTTGAAAAATCAGCAATATTTTCTTTATAAAAGTAGCAAAGTGTTATTATTTATGATGTGCTCTAGATCACTGAAAGAGACTTGTATTCAAGCTACGTGGGCATGAAAGTACATTTTGGAAGTCATCAAGTTAGTGTCAATAAATCTAATATATAGAAAAAGAGTTGAAAGCCCCTGAGTGTTTTCTGGATAGAAAAGCTTAAGATTCAGAGCAAGTTCAGAGGTTGACAGACTAAGAATAAACTATCTCTCTCATCCATTAGAAGGGCTAGGTAGCAGCTTCTGGTTATGGAATCAGAAACTCTCAGGCTCCAAATAGGACATAAAACAGCATCACTTGTACTCTTTATAAAATTGCAGAAACAAACAAAATGAACAAAAATATATTTATACCTGTCCTATAAGACAAAGGGTACTTGAGACTTAATGTATATAAAGTCAGTTTACAAACTGTGATGCACTATATGAATAAGTTCTCATTTGCAGAGAGCACAGCATAGGATATGTGGCCATTAATGTTAATTCCCTTCCCCCTTCCATTCCTTTCTCTTGTTCCTTTATGTATGCGGATCAGTTACATTATTAAGCTAACAATGTAACTGAGCTATTATTAGCTTAATAATGTAACCAAGAATCTGATTTTTAGCAAGGTGGTAGTTCTTAGAAACATAGGGAACTGGAACTCGGAATGAATGAATTAAAATAATGCAATTACATCATTAATTTTAAAATTTATCATCATTGATTAAAAATTAAAGAATAAAATTAATAATTTATTATCCTGCAATGGAGACTCACCACAATGTGTGACGTCTGTCAGGCATTCATTCTCACAACACAGCTTGACTGTCTTACAGAAAACCTCAATAGTATTTTTAAATTGGCAGAGGCAGCAGGCCATACGGTTAGATAAGATCCTATAAATGGAAACACAGGTAATTAAATTTGTGGTAAAAGAGTTACTTGAGTAGGTAGAAGAGGTAGTACAAGGCCACCACAGAACAGTGTAAAAAGGAGTTCTTGGGGCATATGGACTGGAGAACTGGATAGGGGCCGGTTGGCCAATTGCTGTTCTTGACTGTTGTAAATAAATATAGAGGAGGAGAGAGGTGCCCAACAGAAGGATTAGGATCGCAGAATGTACAGTATGCCTAGAAAAAAGGGAATAGAGATTAGAATTTGGTGACATTGATCTGTAGTTTACTTCAGATGTATATCCTTCCAACCCAAAAGTCTCACTTTGGGTTGAGAGTACACAGGAAGAAGGCAGACTTCTAAGAAGAGTCTGAATAAGACCGTACCTTCTGGAGTCCGTTTCTCAGTTCCTATTTGTGAGTAGTAATATATTAGAAATTATTCTAGTAGTAAAAAAGCATCGTGTGGTTAAACATAACAGAGATTGCATTGTCCAAATCTGGACAAAAGGAACATTCCAAAGAATAATATTATCACATTATAATAAGGTATAACATCGTTAATTTTTTAAAAGGTACATAAGTTCATAATAATACTCAAAATGAAAAGTGGGGGAGCTCTTCTTTATAGAATAATGTCAGCTAATAAATGCAAAAGGAATTATAGAATTGGGAAAGTGTCATTTTGCAAGTATGAATGTAATAATCAATTTAGACAAGGATTATCATTGATGCACAGTAGCGTGAAAAGGTGTTTGAAAGTAGGATCTTCACTGATCCCAAAGTATCACCCCACATATTATTTATCAATTACCAAGGGGAAAAATAACTTTACAATGGAGAGATATGGAAGATAGCACCTTAATCAGGTGATCAAACTTAGCACTTGGACACCTGATATGATGAAATATGAAGAATACATCACCTATATAGTATTCTTCCCCAAAATGTTTACTTTCAATCTAATCAGGAAACAGACAAATCCAGATTGTGGGGCAATTTACAAGACAACTTGCTAAGACTCTTCAAAAATGCCAATGTCATAAAAGACCAAAAAAAAAAAATAGTAGGGAGATATTCTACATTAAAGGAAGCAAAGACATGACATGCAATGCCTAATCTTTAATTGGACCCCATATCAAAACAAAACAGACTTAAAGAATATTATTGGATTCTGTCCAAGATGAAGTAACAAGGACCAATTTAACCTCCCACCTGAAACAATGAAAAAATCAGGCAGAACATATGAAACAACAGTTTTCAAGAAACTGCACCTCAGGCAATAAAGTTCAGTGATCCCCAGGAGATGGGAAATAAATGAAGTGATCCCTATAATTGCCCTAACTTACTTCTCTGAGAGAGTTTACAGGTTGTGGTACAGGGAAGAGAAGTCCAGGCAGACTGGTGGAGTCCTGACTGAGGAAATGGAGCTGAGTGTCTGGGAAACCAAGGTAACTAGAGTTCACAAAGCAGAGTATCAGAGAGAAAAGAAGTGCACAGACAAAGAACTCTGGAGATATGCAGAGGGATCTCTTGAGAATTCAACAAAATATTGGTCAGTACATTTGTGTGAGGAATTACTTGATGACAGGAAAACAACCACATGAAAGGATTAATAATAATAACTGGATATCACACAGGGTTGTAGGAATAGTACCTGTTCCTACAAGTCAGACTGGAAAACCTCATGATACTCAGAAAGGACTTGCCTCCGTAGTTGCAAATAATGAGCTCCAGACTAAAGGCTACTTGGACTCTTACCCAACAAATCTTAAAAGCTAGACCTAAAAGAATAAAATTGTTTTGAGTAACTTAATTTCACCCAAAACAAAGCCCAAGCATTTTACAAGAATATAAATATATATAGCACACAATAAACTAAAACTCACAATACCTGGTATCATATGAAAAATTGTCAAACATGCAAAGAAGTAGGAAAATATGACCCATACTGAGGAGAAAAGGCAACCAATCAAAACTAACCCATAGTCTATACAGATGTTAGAATTGGCAGAAAAGAACATTTAAAAAGTTATTATACATGATTAAAAGTTATTATAACTGTATTTCATATGTTAAAAAACCCAGACTAAACACTGAAAATGTTAAGTACAGGCATGGAAAATATAAAACAGATACAAATTGAGCTTCTAAAGATTAAAAACAATGTCTAAATGAAAAAGATATTGAACGAAGTTAATGACAGATTAAACACTGCAGAAGAAAGGGTCAGTGAACATTAAGGCATAGTAATAGAAACTATCCAAAATGAAACAAAAAGAGTAACAAAACAAAACAACAACAAAAATGAATAGAGCATCAGTGAGTTGTGCAACAACTTCAAGTGGCCTAATACATGTGTACTTAGAGTCCATGAAGGAGAGGAGAAATACAAAAATTTGAAGAAATAATACCCCAAAAATTTCCAAATTGGTAAACACTATAAACCCACAATGTCAAGAAGATAAATGAACTTTAAGCATAAGAAACATGGAGAAAACAACACCAAGGCACAAAAATAGTCAAATTGCTCAAAACCAGCAATAAAGAGAAAAATTTGAAAGCAGCCAGAGGGAAAAAACTATACACTACAAACAGAGGAACAAAGATAACAGTGACAGCAGAATTCTTGTTGGAAACAATGTAAATGAGAACTCAGTGGAATAACATCTTTAAAGTAGTGAACTGAGTTCTATCAAACTAGAATTCTACACCCAGATCTGTCAAAACAAAAGTAAAATACAGACTGTCTCAGACATACAAAAGCTGAAAGAATTCATTACTAGTAGACTTTCACTGTAGGAAATATTAAAATAAGTATTTTTAAGCAGAAGGAAAATGACACCAGTTTAGAATATGGATCTAAACAAAAGATTAAGAATATTGGAATTGGGACTTCCCAGATGGTTCAGTGGTTAAGAATCTGCCTGCCAATGCAGGGACATGGGTTCAATCCCTGGTCTGGGAAGATCCCACATGCCACACAGCAACAAAGCCTGTACGCCACAACTACTGAGCCTGCACTCTAGAGCCTGTGTGCCACAACTACTGAAGCCCACGCACCTAGAACTTGTGCTCTGCAACAGTATAAGCCAACCAATGAGAAGCCGGTTCACTGTAGTGAAGAGTAGCCCCTGATTGCTGCAATGAGAGAAAGCCCAGGGAAAGCAAAAAAGACCCAATGCAGCAAAAAAATAAATTAAAAAGAAATACTTAAAAAAAAATTTTTAAAGGATTTTAGACAATCAATATATGTCTCTGACCACAATGGAATTAAATTAGAAATTAACAAATCTGAAAAAGCTCCAAATATTTGGAAACTAAACAACAAACTTCTCAGTAACTTTGTGGTCAAAAAAGAAATCAAAAGGGAAATCAGAAACTATTTTGAACTCACTGAAACTGAAAACATAATATGTCAACATGTGGGCTATTGCTAACACTGTATTCAACTTCCTCAACTGCCACATTAAACTGGAAAAATGACAGCAAATTAATCACTGAGTAAGAGAAGAAAGAACACAATAAAGATCAAAGTAGAAATAAATAAACTGCAAAACAGAAAAGTACTATAGATATTAAAAGGATAATAAGAGAATATTATAGAATACTTTATACCAATAAATTCAAGATGAAATGGACAAATTCCTTGAAAGACATGCTCTACTAAAGTTTATTCAAGAATAAAGATAATAAAGAAATTGGATGTGCAGTTTAAAACCTTCCAACAAAGAAAGCTTTAAGTCCAGGTGGCTTAACTGATAAATTCTACCAAACATTTAAACAATAAAATAATGCCAATTCTACAGAAACTCTACCAGAAAGTTGAAGAGAAGGGAATACTTCCCAACTTATTTATAAGGCAAACATTCACCATATCAAGACTACACCATGGGGCTTCCCTGGTGGTGCAGTGGTTGAGAGTCGCCTGCCGATGCAGGGGTCACAGGTTCGTGTCCCTGTCTGGGAAGACCCCACATGCCATGGAGTGGCTGGGCCCATGAGCCATGGCTGCTGAGCATGAGTGTCCGGAGCCTGTGCTCCGCAAAGGGAGAGGCAACAACAGTGAGAGGCTCGCATACCGCAAAAAAAAAAAAAAAAAGATTACACAATGACATTACAAGAAAACTATAGACCAACATCTCTCATGAACACAGAGGCAAAAATTCTTCACAAAATTTTAGCGTATCAAATCCAATAATATATAAAAAGATGATACATCATGACCAAGTGGGGTTTATCTCAAGAATGACAGTTTCATTTAATATATGAAAATCTATTTACCCAACTTAGTACACTAAAAAAGAAAAATCAGGACATTTCTGGTGGGGCAGTGGTTAAGAATCCACCTGCCAGTGCAGAGGACATGGGTTTGAGCCCTGGTCTGGGAAATCCCACATGCCACTGAGCAACTAAGCCCATGCACCACAACTACTGAGCCTGCACTCTAGAGCCCGTGAGCCACAACTACTGAGCCCATGTGCCACAACTAGTGAATCCCGTGCACCTAGAGCCTGTGCTCTGCAACTAGAGAAGCTACCGCAATGTTAAGCCTGCATACTGGAACGAAGAGTAGTCCCTGCTCGCCACAACTAGAGAAAGACTGCATGCAGCAATGAAGATCCAATGCAGCCAAACATAAATAAACAAATGAAGAAAAGAAAAGAAGAGAAAAATCACATAATCATTGCAATTGATGCAGGAAAAGAATGAAAGAATCTAACATCCATTCCTGATTAAAGAAAAAACATCCCTCAGTAGACTAGGAATGGAAGCAGACTTCCTCAACTTGATAAATGACTTCTACAAAAAGCCTAACATCATATTTAATAGTGAGGGACAAAGTACTTTCTCTCCAGGATCAGGACAAAGGCAAGGATGTGTGCTCTCATTACTTCTATTTGACAGTGCACTGTAGGTTCTAGCCAGTGCAATAGGACAACAAAAATAAAAGAGATATTCAGAATGGAAAGGAAGAAGTAACACTATCGTTATTTGCTGATAACATGATTATATAGAAAGCCTGAGAGAATCTACAAAATTGCTACTGGAACTAATAAATGAGTTTATCAAGTTTGCAGCATACAAGATCAACATACAAAAAGATTAATTTATCTCAACAAACAATCAGAGATCAAAGTTTTAAAATACTACTTATAATATAATGAAACATATAAAATACGTAGAATAAATCAGACAAAAGATGTAAAAGACTTGCACACTGAAAACTGTAAAATATTGCTGGCGGAAATTAAGGAAGACCTAATTAAATGGAGAGTTATAATGTATTCATGATTCAAAGACTCAATATTATTAAGACATCAATTCTCCCCAAAATAGATTTATAGATCAAAATACCAGTAGGCTTTTCTATAGAAATTGACAAGCTAATTCTAAAATTCATATGGAAATTAAATTTAGAATAACTAAAACAACTTTGAAAAAGAACAAAGTTGAAGAACTAACAGTAACTGATTTCAAGGCTTATGAATCTACACTTTGAAGACATTGTGATAGTAGTGTAAAGATAGACAAAAAGATCAAAGGAACATAATAGAAAGTTCAGAAGTAGAGAGATGTGGACAACTGACTTTCAGGTTCAAAGGCATTTAAGTGGAGAAACGATAGTCTTTTCAACAAATGATGCTTGAACAATTGAATATCCAGGTGCAAAAAAAAAAAAAAATTTCCATCCAAACTATATACAGAAATGAACTCAAATTGGTTCAAAGACCTAAATGTAAAACATAAAACTATAAAACATAAAAGTATAAAACTTTTAGAACCAAAGAGGTGAAAAATTTTATGACCTTGACTAGGGCAAGTTTTCGTAGATACAATACCAAAAGCATAATCCATAAATGAAAAAAATAGATAAATTAGACACCATCAAAATTAGGAATTTCTGCCCTGCAAAAGACATTCCTGAGAGAATGAAAAGATGAGTCACAGAATGGGAGAAAATATGTAGCAACTTACATATTGGATAAAGGACTAATTTCCAGAATATATAAAGGACTCTCAAAACTCCAGAAAAATATAGATAAAAGATTCAAAGATATACAGATGGAAAATAAGCATATGAAAAGGTGTTTGACATGATTAATCATTAGGAATGCTACAGTGAGATACAACTACACACCCGTTAAACTACCTAACATTAAAAATACTGAGCATAGCAAGTGTTGGCCGCAACGTGAAGAAAATGCAACTCTCATACACTGCTGGTAGAGATGTAAGTGATCAAACCACTATGGAAAATAGGTATTTTTTTTTAAACTTAAACATACACTTACCAATGATCCAGCCATTCTACTTGCAGGTATTTACCCAAGAGAAATGGTAGTATACATCCATACAAAGACTCATCCACAAATATTCACAACAGCTTTATTTATAATAAACAAAGACTGAAACAACCCAAATGTCCATCAATGGTGAATAGATAAATTGTGGTACATACATATAATGGAATACTATTCAGCAATAAACAGAAATGAATTACTGATATATACAACAATGTGGATGAAGATTTAAATATTCATGCTGAGTTAGAAGCCAGTTAGAAAAAAGTATACACTGTATGATTCCATTTACACAAAATTCTAGAAAATGCAAATAGAAAGCAGATCAATGGTTGCATGGCCATTGGGAAGGGCAAGGAACGATGGGAAGGAAGAATTACAAAAAGACATTAAGAAACTTTCTGAGGTGATGGACATTTTGATTTTGGTGAAGTCTTCATGGGGTGTATGTATGTGTGTGTGTGAACACGGATTATTGTTTGTCAACTATACCTCAAAAACCTGTTAAAATAAATGATATTATATGAGAGAGACAATTGGGGAAATTTGAATAGCAACTCCTTATTAGGTCATATTATTGTGTAGGAATATAATTTCTTCAGTATTGTGTGTTAACAGTATTGTAGTTACATAGGGAAATAATTTTTAATATCCAGAGAGGAGGACCTCTAACTGACAAGAGAGGGATCGCAATTGTGGCAGATGCTGTGGGAGGCTGAGGGAGATGAGACTAGAGCAGTGACCAATGTGTGACGGCGTGGTGAAGACAGTCATTTGTCAGCTGACTGACAAAGACGGTTGGAACAGACTGCTAAACGCAGGGCATTTCCGCATACTAAACTCATGCAATACCCTCAACTAGCCTTGGCATAACAGAAAGTTTCTATTAGCTTGCCATATTGGAGGGGGGATAGCACAATTTAAGGTGCAGTAAGTTGTGTAATTAACTGTCACAATAGGGTCCTACAGAAATAGTTTTTTAAACTGAAAAAAAAAGAAACTTGGCCCTTCCCTCACAACATATATGAAAATTAACTCAAAATGAATCATAGACCTAAATGTAATGATATAACTTCTGAAAGAAAACATAGGAGAAAATCTTTGTGATTTTGGGTTACATAATGGGGTCTCAGACAAACATTTCTTAGATAAGACACAAAAAAGCACAAACCATCTAAGAAAAATTGCTAAGGGACTGCCCTGGGGGTTAAGACTCCAAGTTCCCAAAGTAGGGGGCCCGTGGTCGATTCCTGGTCAGGCAACTAGATCCCGTATGCATGCCACAACTAAGAGTTCACATGCCACAACTAAGAAACTCAGGAGCCGCAACTAAGGAGCCCATCTGCTGCAACTAAGACCCAGCACAACCAAATAAATAAATTAAATAAATATGAAAAAAAAGAAAAATTGCTAAATTAGAGTTCATCAAAAATTTAAAACTTCTAGTCTTCAGAGACACTTTAATACAATGAAAATAAGTCACAGTCCAGGAGAAGATATTTATTATACACATATCTGAGAGAAAGGACTTTCTCCATTACTTTTAATAGAAAGCACTCTTGAAACCCAATATAAGTATCCAATTAAAAAATGGATTTGAACAGACACTTCATTTCAAAAGATATTTGCACATGAATAGGTACTCAACATCATCAGCTATTACAGAAACGCAAAATGTGGCAAAAACCACAAGATGCAACTACACACCTACGAGAAAGGCTAAATTTAAAAAAAATATATAAGGATCAGGTGAAGATGTGGAGCAACTGTAACTCTCATAGACTGCTAGTGGGAAAGCAAAATGGTACAGGCACTTTAGAAAACAGTTTAGCAGTTTCTTAAAATGTTAAATATGCACTTAGCATATGATGAAGCATTCCCACCCTTAGGTATTTTACCCCAAAGAAATGAAAACATATGCTCGCACAAAACATATGTTCACACACACATGTGAGTGTTTTCAGAGGCTTTGTTCATAATAACCAAAAAACTAGAAAAAAATTCAAATGTTCATCAAACTATGAATGTGAAAACAAACTGTGTATCCACACAACTAGAATACTACTCAGCAATAAAAAGGAATGAACTACTGACAGGTGCAACAAAACAGATGAATCTCCAAAGAGACTGGCTAACTGAAAGAAGCCAAAAACAAAAGACTACATACCACATGATTTCATTTGTAAGATATTCTGTAAAAGGCAACATTATACGGACAAAAATCAGATTGGTGGTTGCCAGGGGCTGGTAGTGGGAGGAAGATGGATTGAGTACAAAGAGACATGAGGGGTCTTTTGGGAGTGCAGAAGTTTTCTTCACCTCAAATGTGGTTGTGGCTATAGAACTATATGTTTGTCAAAACACATCACACTCTATATTTAAAAATAGTGAATTTTGTTAAATGAAAATTATACATAAATAAACCTGACATAAGAAAATAATAAAACAAACCTAAAAAAACTACTGAGTGAAAATAAATGTAAGAAAAATCAACTTACAGTTTTTCAAATTCAAGGGTCATCATGAGGATGCTTTCAATTGTTGTATGTGACACTTGTGTTGTCCCCATGTCTATGAAGGAGAAGGCTTAACATGCATGGTACAAAACTGAAAGACAAAAATTCTAAACCTAAAAAGATACTTAGCATGTGGTTGCTTCAATTCTGGCTTCTTACTTGCCATAGATGATAATTCCAAAGAGCTCTTATTGAAGACATTTAAATTTGCATCATGAAATTAATGATTTGGTGCTGAACAGTACAATAATTTTTTATTATTCTAACTTCTCTAACTTCTGCAATTTTCAATTGCACCTACCTCTTTTGATCACTCTTTAAAAAAAATAATGTACCCCTTATTCTTTTTTCCTTTCTGGGATAAATTATATTCCTACATGCATCTACATGTTCCATATCTATATGTGTTCTTCAACACTGTTCTCATTCTCTGCTGGCTGTCTTACCCATATATATTCTTTCTTAATCCTTTTCTTTGCCAATAACTCTTATTTTCAATAACCTAGTTAAAATCTAACTTATGACTTTTTAGCCAAAGTACTCAATCTTTGACTAAAGTAAAAAAGAGCAGAAATTATCTCATTAGCTATGAACTGTTGCAATACTTACAAATATTCTAATGCTGGCAATTTAAAAAGATAAGAATCTTCAACTGTTGTCAAAGGATTATGATTGAGAATTCTGAAAAATAGGAATGGAATTAAAATTATCTGAATTTTCACTCACTTCCATGAAAGCTTATATTCATTTTTTTTGGTATGTAACTTGAAGGTTACAAAATAAATCATTTTCTGTCTTTACATATAAATCAGCCTTAGAATCTGTAAACACTCTTTCATTGGAAACTACCAAGGTCTCTAGATGATAAAGTGGAGAAGAAAAACAAACACACAAACAAACAACAACAAAAAGTGGCAAGCAAAGAAAAAATATGCCAAAGAATATTTCAGGTTAAAAACCCTAGAAGTGAGTATGCTGGTAGGAAGCCCTTGCTCTGTAAAAAAGTACTATTTCTAGTGTCCTCCATAATTCAAGGTGTTTTTCTTTCTACAATTTTTTTTTAATTTCATGATTTAAACTACCCAGTTAAATACAAAAATAGGGCTAATTCCTCGGTTCTGGAACCAAAGAAGAAGAGGTAAATCCAAGAGGAACTGGTGAAAGCCATACTCCTATCACATAGTCCCATGTGCATTCTTGTATCATAGCTTTTCTTACTGTGTATGTTATCACCTGTTCACTTGTCACTCTCCTAGATTGTCAGCAACTTGAGAGCAGGGACCACACTTTATTGTCATTATTATTCCTGTGCCTAACATAGTGCCTAATATTTACTAGGTATTTAATAAATGTTTGCTGAATAAATAAATAAAATTTTGTTTATTTATCAATAAAATAAACAAATTAACTTTGGGGAAAAAAATTTATTCCAAAATGCTGGAGTAGATTTTCTTCTTAGTTCTTTCTTTCTATTTTTTTGTTTGTTTGTTTCTTAGTTCTTTAAAACAAATACGGGGAAAAAAAAAACGGAAGAAAGAAAAGAATATCTGACTTTAGGTTAATTCAAGAATTATTAGCATATTTTTGCAGAATATTATAAAGATAATTATCAAAACTAATATCTTTTGGGTTACCAGGCATCTGTGATCAGCATTTAACATTTATTCTTCACAGTAACCTTATGTGATAGATATATTACCCCATTGTACAAATGAGGAAACTGAGGCACAGAGAAGTTACATAACTTGTCCTAAGTAATCAAGCTAGAAAGAAGCAGAGCTGGAATTTGAACTCAGTTCTGACTCTAAAGCCTGTGTTTAACATGAATGAAAAAAAAGGGGGGGTTGTTGTTTTAAAACATCTGTTACTTTAACCTTAATTTTGAGAGCACTAAATATAGAAATACCTTTTCAACCTTAATCTACCCATCTGGGAAAGCCTCTATGAGAATTATATTGTCTCTTTTTATTTGCTTATTTATTTCTCTGTTTATTTATTTTTTCCTTAATCATCTCCCATGATAAATATTTAATTAGGCTATGGTCATTGAGACTTTAGAGATATTAAAAAGTATTGCAGGAAAATCAGTAAAAATGATGGAGGAAAGACATCTGAAAATTCATCCCTCCATAGAAGCAACAATAACAATAACAACAACAACAACAAAAGTGGCAAAAATGGTCAGAATCAAATTCTTCTGAACTCTGGAAATTTAACCAACAGGCTTGCAGCAAATTGGGAAGCAACTTATTAAAGGAAAACAAATTAATTTCTGTAAGAACAATGAGATCTGTGTTCCTTTAACTTGTCCTTGAACTTTGCTCTCCATGACAGGGGTAGCCTTGAAAAAAAGCCCACATCCCTGGTACCAGAAGGAGCAAGATGGACTGGGAGGTCCTTCAAAGCCTCATTCCCAAAGAACTGTCATTGTTTTACATATCTGGTGGTCCCCTGGAAGACCTCACTTGAAAGGATTGCCTTTGACCTGACTGAGAGCTGTCTAGTGAGAAAAGCCTCTCCTCATGTGGCATTTCTGGAAAACGTTTTGAAGCAAATATTTTAACATGGTGGTTGCATGAGGCAATGGATAACATTTTGGGGCAAACAATAGCCCAAACTAAAAGCTTAAAAAGAAAAGCTGAGGAATGAGATGTCCACAGAGACTTTGAAATGTTCCAATGTATTCCTGGGAAACTGGAAGACCACAGAGATATTCCTGGCAATCCAGGAAAATAACTGTTAGCATTAATAAATGAGTTCAGCAAGGTTGTAGGATATAAGATCAATATTATTTCTACACACCAGCAATGAGTAATCCAGAAAAGAAATTAAGAAAACAATTCCTTGTGTAATAGCATCAAAACAAATAAAATACCTAGGAAAAAATTTAACCAAGTAAGTGCAAGATTCACACTGAAAAGCACAAAACTGTTGAAAGAACTTGAAGAAGCTCTAAATAAATATAAAGACATGCTGGATTCATGGACTGGAAGATAAACTTATTAAAATGTCACTACTTCCCAAATCGACCTATGGTTCCATTGCAATTCCTATCAAAATACCAGCTGACTTCTTTCCAGAAATTGCCAAGCTAATTCTAAAATTCATATGGCAATTCAAGGAAACAGATTAACCAAAAGAATGTTGGTAAAGAACAAAGTGGGAGGATTCACACATCCTGGTTTCAAAACTCAGTTCAAAGCTACTGCAATCACAGTGTGGTACTGGAATAAGAACAGACATGAAAATCAATGGAACAGAATTGACAGTATAGAAAGATACCCTCATATTTATGGTCTATTGATTTTCAACAAGGGTGCCAAAGCAATTCAACGTAGAAAGAACAGTCTTTTCAAATGATGCTGGGACACCTGTACATCCACACACGAAATAATGAAGCTGGACTCCTACACTTCAAACCATATATTAAAATTAATTTGATCTAGATGGATCAAATATCTAAATGTAAGAGCTCAGCCTATAAAACTCTTAGAAGAAAACACAGGAGTAAATCTTTATGACATTGCATTAGACAACAGTTTCTTAGATATGCTACCAGAAGCACAAACAACCAAAGGAAAAATAGATGAATGGGATTTTATAAAAATTAAACAGTTTGTGCTTCAAAGGACACTATCAAGAAAGTGACAAAACATATAGAATGGGAGAAAATACTACAGGTGGGAAGAATAAGATGCAGTTGGGAAAAGAAAAGTATAGTAGTTGCTAGGTGTGACAATCTCAGAATTTTGAACTATTAAAAATAAAACAGCCACCCTGAATCACCCCAAAGGGCAGATCCAAGTTATTTTTAGTGTTATACATTTCTAAATCTGAGAAGCTGCCGGGATTCTAGTACATAGCAAAAAGTGATGCCAGCACCCTGAAGTGTGTAAGCTTTTGTGTGTACATAGCTATCTAAAGGAAACAAAAGCTAGTTGACTGGGGGAGTGTTAGGGAGGCTCTGTGAGGGCAGCTCAATTTGCCTTCGTAGTGTGGCCACACCTCTCTCATTGATATTCTCAAAAATGGGGTAAATAACTCACTAGGGATAAGACTTTGATTTTTCTTTTATCCCTCTTAGTGCTTACGTTCTTGGTACAATATTGATTTACCACAGACAACCCAGCATGTGAATGTGCTCTGTCTGGTTAAATTATAAAGCCTTTCTACATTGTAGAGTAATTCAGTTTCTAAAATCATGGAGCTTGTATTGTTAGAACCAATGAAGTGACTAAAAGCATTTTAAAAAATAAGCCATCAGTCTGAACCTGCATAGGTGAATGAAGGAGAAACACTTTAAAGTCAGAAAATAAAGTATACTTAACATTTAAGGTTATCAACCACTGCTGGTTTTCCATAATATATTTCATTCCTGATTTTATCTGAAAGAGATATGATTACTACCACCATTCAAAAAGTGGTACTTTATTAATTAATAAGCTCTTGGCTCATCTTTGAGATAGATTTCGGATTTAAAATAGACACTGCTAACTACTTCACCTGATGTCTGTCAATAACATAGAGGCTTCATTCAAGAAATCTACTGACTTATAATTACCTGAAACCCGGTGATGAATCAAGGTTTTGTGGGGCCTGAACCTCATCTACTTTGGGAAATCCTATCAAATAAAAATATCCGAAGTTATGAATACAAATTCGCTAGGACCCCTCTCAAGACCTTGCAAGGGACCTATAAAAGTGAGGAGCCATCAAGCCTAAGCTTCATTGAATTCATGATAAATCCAGCTCAGCTGGGGCCCTTTTCCAAACTTATTTAATGCAGGCAACTTATAAACACCCCAGTATTATGTCATTATATGTAGTAAAATGACTTAACTCGAGGGTGGCATCTTCCCTTGGTGTCTTGCCTTTGGAAAGAGATGCAATAGAGTTTATATCTCACAATGGCAAATGTTTCCTGAAGCAAATTAGCTTTGTCTATAAGAAATACTTAGCCCAAAACAAAGGCTTACTATATTGTGACAATCTTTTGAAAATAACTGTGAACGAGTTTCAGGAGTACAGTACTAATTTATTTCCAACACCAGATAGTTCTGATTCTTTCACTACCTTTTTCTGTTATTTAATAGGAACACAAATTTAAAAGGAACAAGTTGGTGCCTCTTCCCTTACCAACTTTTCTAACCTACCACCCATTTTCTACTTCATCACCCCCTTCCCTCAGCTTGTCACCCTGCTGCATAGATGCTAGAATAGCTCTCATATATGTTTTCCCATCAACATCCATCTTTCTCCTTCCAGTATGAAAGCTTCTTGGGGACAAAGTCCCTGCCCATGTGTCTTTGCATCCCCAGCAGTTAGTACAGTGCTGACACACAGTGGGCATGGCACTCAGTGAATGTTTTTGAATGAATTCATTAATTTTTAAACTGTGATTGATTGATTGATTGTTTTCCAAAATGTATTTTCTGTGTTGCCTACATAACTATAGTGAAACTCTGATTCTTGTAAGGAACTCTTGGTGTTATAGGATGTTTAGGAAAGGTGGTGAGTTTAAGACGTTGTATTGACGCTACTAAAACCTCCTGGAGGAGGGACCTTATAAGCTTTCTCTCCGGTGAGCTGGCAAGAGAAAAACTGACCCTTGGTGCTCTCTGCCCAAGGTAGGCATCAGCAAACTAACAAGGGAAAGGAAGGAGGCCACTAAAGATAGGCATCTTGAGGAATTTCTAATCCAGCTCCAGACACAGCCTCAACATCTTCATTAACCAAAAATGTGTGAACTGTGTGAAACTGGGTTTCTGAACCACAAGACAGGTAAGAGTCTTTTCCAAAGCCAGGTGTAGAAGAGCTCTTTACCTTGAGTCTAAAATCGCCTTCAGGCCATTGAACGTACCCATTATCATTTCCTTGTGTCATGAGAAATCACAGAATTTTTGAGGTGAAGGGGTATAAAACCCACACTTCTTATTGAAGAGTAGTCAGCAAAGAAAGTATATTGAATTAGGCTACAGCGATGTATTTTCATTATATTTTTCACACTACAGCTGAATACAAACAATGTATTTTTCCATACCACAAAGGTTCCTATTGGCCACAGATAATTCACTTCAGAGATATATGCTTTTTCAAAAATAATGTTCTGGGTGGCTGGGGAGAGGCCCTGTGCTGGGTGTTCAGAAATTCTTTCTGCTTTACTATTTAAAAGAGCTAATAATGGTTGGGGAAGAACCCACACATTTTGCTCCCTGAAGAATTCGGTGCTAAAATTAGTTCTTTGTAGCTCTGTGTTGCTTACATTTTAAGCAGTTAGGAACTTTGCACATGAGCAGATATCAAAGTTAAATTCAAAAGTGGAACTTCATTTACCATTTGCAAATTGGAGAGGCATCAGTGGGATTCCATGACAAGGCTAATTTGAGTGTTTTTGCTTGGTGCCTTTTATTGCCCCTGCCAAAGATCAGTACTATGGAAAGCACAGAGTTTCATATATATGAGTTAAACAAGTCTCTTGGCCTCTTTGTGCCTTAGTTTCCTCATTTGAAAACAAAATAAATGGTTCTCAAGACATCCTTTCCATGGACGAGGGGAAGATGGCAGAAGAGTAAGATGCGGAGATCACCTTCCTTGCCACAGACACACCAGAAATACATCTATACGTGGAACAACTCCTACAGAACACCTACTGAATGCTGGCAGAAGACCTCAGACCTTCCAAACGGCAAGAAACTCCCCACGTACCCGGGTAGGGCAAAAGAAAACAAGAAAAATCAGAGGCAAAAGAATAGGGACGGGACCTGCACCAGTGGGAGGGAGCTGTGAAGGAGGAAAGGTTTCCACACACTAGGAAGCACCTTCGCTGGCGGAGACTGCGGCTGGTGGAGGCGGGCAGCTTCAGAGCCGCGGAGGAGAGTGCAGCAACAGGGGGGCGGAGGGCAAAGCGGGGAGATTCCCGCACAGAGGATCGGTGCCGACCGGCACTCACCAGCCTGAGAGACTTGTCTGCTCACCCGCCACGGCGGGTGGGGCTGCGAGCTGAGGCTCGGGCTTTGGTCGGAGCACAGGGAGAGGATGGTGGTTGGTGGCATGAACACAGCCTGAAGGGGTTAGTGCACCACGGCTAGCTGGGAGGGAGTCTGGGAAAAGTCTGGAGCTGCCAAAGAGGCAAGAGATTTTCTCTTCCTTCTTTGTTTCCTGGTGCGCGAGGAGAGGGGATTAAGAGTGCTGCTTAAATGAGCTCCAGAGATGGGCGCGAGCTGCGGCTAAAATCGCGGACCCCAGAAACGGGCAGGAGACAATAAGTCTGCTGCTGCCACCACCAAGAAGCCTGTGTGCGAGCACAGGTCACTATCCACACCCCCCTTCCGGGGAGCCTGTGCAGCCCGCCACTGGCAGGTTCCCGGGATCCAGGGACAACTTCCCCGGGAGAACACATGGCGAGCCTCAGGCTGGTGCAACGTCACGCCGGCCTCTGCTGCCGCAGGCTCGCCCCGCACTCTGTGCCCCTCCCTCCCCACGGCCTGAGTGAGCCAGAGCCACCGAATCAATGGCTCCTTTAACTCCGTCCTGTCTGAGCGAAAAACAGACGCCCTCTGGCGACCTACATGCAGAGGCGGGGCCAAATCCAAAGCTGAGCCCCTGGGAGCTGTGACAACAAAGAAGAGAAAGGGAAATCTCTCCCAGTAGCCTCAGAAGCAGAGGATTAAAGATCCACAATCAACTTTATGTACCCTGCATCTGTGGAATACATGAATAGACAACGAATCATTCTAAATTGAGGAGGTGGACTTTGAGAGCAAGATTTATGACTTTTTCCCATTCCGTTTTTTTTTTAATTTTTTTCGTAATAATTATTTTTTATTTTAATAATTTTATTTTATTTATCTTCTTTCTTTCTTTCTTTCTTTCTTTCTTTCTTTCCTTCCTTCCCTCCATTAGACAACGAATCATCCCAAATTGAGGAGGTGGACTTTGAGAGCAAGATTTATGATTTTTTCCGCTTTTCCTCTTTTTGTGAGTGTGTATGTGTATGCTTCTGTATGAGATATTGTCTGTACAGCTTTGCTTCCACCATTTGTCCTAAGGTTCTATCCGTTTTTCTTTAAATTTTTTTCTTAATAATTATTTTTTTAATTTAATAACTTTATTATATTTTACTTTATTTTATTTTACTTTATCTTCATTCTTTCTTTATTTTTTCTTCCTTCCCTCCTTCCTTCCTTGCTTCCTTGCTTCCTCCCTCGCTCCATCCCTCTTTCCCTCCATCCCTCCCTCCCTCCCTTCTTCCTTTTTTCTTTCTTTCCTTCTTTCCTTCCTTTCTTCTTTCTTCCTTCCTTCCTTCCTTCCTTCCTTCCTTCCTTCCTTCCTTTCTTTCTTTCTTTCTTTCTTCCTAATTCTACTAATTATTTCTCTCTAATTTTTCTCCCTTTTATTCTGAGTTGAGGGGATGAAAGGCTCTTGGTGCCACAGTCACTAGTCAGTGCTGTGCCTCTGAGGTGGGAGAGCCAACTTCAGGACACTGGTCAACAAGAGACCTCCCAGCTCCACATAATATCAAATGGCGAAAATCTCCCAGAGATCTCCATCTCAACATCAGCACCCAGCTTCACTCACCGACCAGCAAGCTACAGTGCTGGACACCCTATGCCAAAACAACTAGCAAAACAGGAACACATACCCACCCACTAGCAGAGAGGCTGCCTAAAATCATAATAAGTCCACAGACACCCCAAAACACACCACGACATGTGGACATGCCCACCAGAAAGACAAGATCCAGCCTCATCCACCAGAACACAGGCACTAGTGCCCTACACCAGGAAGCCTACACAACCCACTGAACAAACCTTAGCCACTGGGGACAGACACCAAAAAAAACGGGAAGTACGAACCTGCAGCCTGCAAAAAGGAGACCTCAAACACAGTAAGATAAGCAAAATGAGACGACAGAAAAACATACTGCAGATGAAGGAGAAAGATAAAAACCACCAGACCTAACAAATGAAGAGAAAATAGGCAGTTTACCTGAAAAAGAATCAGAAAAATGATAGTAAAGATGATCCAAAATCTTGGAAATAGAATAGACAAAATGCAAGAAACATTTAACAAGTTCCTAGAAGAACTAAAGATGAAACAAACAATGATGAACAACACAATAAATGAAATTAAAAATACTCCAGATGAGATCAATAGCAGAATAACTGAGGCAGAAGAACAGAGAAGTAACCTGGAAGATAAAATAGTGGAAATAACTACTGCAGAGCAAAATACAGAAAAAAGAATGAAAAGAACTGAGGAAAGTCTCAGAGACCTCTGGGACAACATTAAACGCATCAAATTTTGAATTATAGGGATTCCAGAAGAAGAAGAGAAAAAGGAAAGGACTGAGAAAATATTTGAAGAGATTATAGTTGAAAACTTCCCTAATATGGGAAAGGAAATAGTTAATCAAGTCCAGGAAGCACAGAGAGTCCCATACAGGATAAATCCAAGGAGAAATATGCCAAGACACATATTAATCAAACTGTCAAAAATTAAATACAAAGAAAGCATATTAAAAGCAGCAAGGGAAAAACAACAAATAACACACAAGGGAATCCCCATAAGGTTAACAGCTGATCTTTCAGCAGAAACTCTGCAAGCCAGAAGGGAGTGGCAGGACATATTTAAAGTGATGAAGGAGAAAAAACTGTAACCAAGATTACTCTACCCAGCAAGGATCTCATTCAGATTTGATGGAGAAATTAAAACCTTTACAGACAAGCAAACGCTGAGAGAGTTCAGCACCACCAAACCAGCTTTACAACAAATGCTAAAGGAACTTCTCTAGACAAGAAACACAAGAGAAGAAAAAGACCTACAATAACGAACACAAAACAATTTAGAAAATGGGAATAAGAACATACATATCGATAATTACCTTAAATGTAAATGGATTAAATGTTCCCACCAAAAGACACAGATTGGCTGAATGGATACAAAAACAAGACCCATATATATGCTGTCTACAAGAGACCCATTTCAGACCTAGAGACACATACAGACTCTAAGTAATGGATGGAAAAAGATATTCCATGCAAATGGAAACCAAAAGAAAGCTGGAGTAACAGTTCTCATATCAGACAAAATAGACTTTAAAATAAAGAGTATTAGAAGAGACAAAGAAGGACACTACATAATGATCAAGGGATCAATCCAAGAAGAAGATATAACGATTGTAAATATTTATGCACCCAACATAGGAGCACCTCAATACATAAGGCAAATACTAACAGCCATAAAAAGGGAAATCGACAGTAACACATTCATTGTAGGGAACTTTAACATCACACTTTCACCAATGGACAGATCATACGAAATGAAAACAGAACACACATTTTTCTCAAGTGCTCACGGAACATTCTCCAGGATAGATCATATCTTGGGTCACAAATCAAGCCTTGGTAAATTTAAGAAAATTGAAATTGTATCATGTATCTTTTTCAACCACAACGCCATGAGACTAGATATCAATTACAGGAAAAGATCTGTAAAAATGCAAACACATGGAGGGTAAACAATACACAAATTAATAACGAAGTGATCACTGATGAAATCAAAGAGTAATTTAAAAAAATACCTAGAAACAAATGACAATGGAGACACAACGACCCAAAACCTATGGGATGCAGCAAAAGCAGTTCTAAGAGGGAAGTTTATAGCAATACAAGCCCACCTTAGGAAACAGGAAGCATCTTGAATAAACAACTTAATCTTGCACCTAAAGCAATTAGAGAAAAAAGAACAAAAAAACCCCAAAGTTAGCAGAAGGAAAGATATCATAAAAATCAGATCAGAAATAAATGAAAAACAAATGAAGGAAACGATAGCAAAGATCAATGAAACTAAAAGCTGGTTCTTTTAGAATATAAACAAAATAGATAAACCATTAGCCAGACTCATCAAGAAAAAACGGGAGAAGACTCATATCAATAGAATTAGAAATGAAAAAGGAGAAGTAACAACTGACACTGCAGAAATACAAAAGATCATGACAGATTACTCCAAGCAAATCTATGCCAATAAAATGGGCAACCTGGAAGAAATGGACAAATTCTTAGAAATGCACAACCTGCCAAGACTGAATCAGGAAGAAAGAGAAAATATGAACAGACCAATCACAAGCACTGAAATTGAAACTGTTACTAAAAACCTTCCAACAAACAAAAGCTCAGGACCAGATGGCTTCACAGGCAAATTCTATGAAACATTTAGAGAAGAGCTAACACCTATCCTTCTCAAACTCTTCCAAAATATAGCAGAGGGAGGAACACTCCCAAATTCATTTTACGAGGCCACCATCACCTTGATACCAAAACCAGACAAGGATGTCACAAAGAAAGCAAACTACAGGCCAATATCACTGATGAACATAGATGCAAAAATCCTCAACAAAATACTAGCAAACAGAATCCAACAGCACATTAAAAGGATCATTCACCATGATCAAGTGGCATTTATTCCAGGAATACTGGGATTCTTCAGTATACACAAATCAATCAATGTGATAAACCATATCAACAAATTGAAGGAGAAAAATGATATGATCATCTCAATAGATGCAGAGAAAGCTTTCAACAAAATTCAATGTCCATTTATGATAAAAAGCCCGCAGAAAGTAGGCATACAGGGAACTTTCCTCAACATAATAAAGGCCATAAATGACAAACCCAGAGCCAACATCATCCTCAATGGTGAAAAACTGAAAGCATTTCCACTAAGATCAGGAACAAGACAAGGTTGCCCACTCTCACTACTCTTATTCAACATAGCTTTGGAAGTTTTAGCCACAGCAATCAGAGAAGGAAAGGAAATAAATGGAATCCAAATCGGAAAAGAAGAAGTAAAGCTGTCACTGTTTGCAGATGACATGATACCATACATAGAGAATCCTAAAGATGCTGCCATAAAACAGCTAGAGCTGTTAAGGTAAAGCTGCAGGATATAAAATTAATGCACAGAAATCTCTGGCATTCCTATACACTAATGATGAAAAATCTGAAAGTGAAATCAAGAAAACACTCCCATTTACCATTGCAACAAAAAGAATAAAATATCTAGGAATAAACCTACCTAAAGAGACAAAAGACCTGTATGCAGAAAATTATAAGACACTGATGAAAGAAATTAAAATGATACAAATACATGGAGAGATATAGCATGTTCTTGGATTGGAAGAATCAACATTGTGAAAATGACTCTACTACCCAAAGCAATCTACAGATTCAAAGCAATCCCTATTAAACTACCACTGACATTTTTCACAGAACTAGAGCCAAAAATTTCAAATTATGTATGGAAACACAAAAGACCCCGAATAGCCAAAGCAATCTTAAGAACGAAAAATGGAGCTGGAGGAATCAGGCTCCCTGACTTCAGACAATACTACAAAGCTACAGTAATCAAGACAGTATGGAACTGGCACAAAAAAAGAAACATAGATCAATGGAACAGGACAGAAAGCCCAGAGGTAAACCCACACACATATGGTCACGTTATTTTTGATAAAGGAGGCAGGAATGTACAATGGAGGAAGATAAACAAGTGGGACATAATGAAACTTCAAAGCTTTTGCACAGCAAAAGAAACCATAAACAAGACCAAAAGACAACCCTCAGAGTGGGAGAAAATATTTGCAAACGAAGCAAATGACAAAGGATTAATCTCCAAAATTTATAAGCAGCTCATGCATCTCAATAACAGAAAAACAAACAACCCAATCCAAAAATGGGCAGAAGACCTAAATAGACATTTCTCCAAAGAAGATATACAGACTGCCAACAAACACATGAAAGAATGCTCAACATCATTAATCATTAGAGAAATGCAAATCAAAACTACAATGAGATATCATCTCACACCACTCAGAATGGCCATCATCAAAAAATCTAGAAACAATAAATGCTGGAGAGGGTGTGGAGAAAAGGGAACACTCTTGCACTGCTGGTGGGAATGTGAATTGTTTCAGCGACTATGGAGAACAGTATGGAGGTTCCTTAAAGAACTACAAATAGAACTACCATATGACCCAGCAATCCCACTACTGGGCATATACCCTGAGAAAACCAAAATTCAAAAAGAGTCATGTACCAGAATATTCATTGCAGCTCTATTTACAATAGCCCGGAGATGGAAACAACCTAAGTGTCCATCTTCGGATGAATAGATAAAGAAGATGTGGCACATATATACAATGGAATATTACTCAGCCATAAAAAGAAACAAAATTGAGCTATTTGTAATGAGGTGGGTAGACCTAGAGTCTGCCATACAGAGTGAGGTAAGTCAGAAAGAGAAAGACAAATACCGTATGCTAACACAAATATATGGAATTTAAGAAAAAAAATGTCATGAAGAAACTAGGGGTAAGACAGGAATAAAGACACAGACCTACTAGAGAACGGACTTGACGATATGGGGAGGGGGAAGGGTGAGCTGTGACAAAGTGAGAGAGAGACATGGACATATATACACTACCAAACGTAAGGTAGATAGCTAGTGGGAAGCAGCCGCATAGCACAGGGAGATCAGCTCAGTGTTTTGTGACCGCCTGGGGGGTGGCTTATGGAGGGTGGGAGGGAGGGAGACGCAAGAAGGAAGAGATATGGGAATGTATGTATATGTATAACTGATTCACTTTGTTATAAAGCAGAAACTAACACACCATTGTAAAACAATTATACCCCAATAAAGATGTTTAAAAAAAAAAAGACTTACTTTCCAGAATTCATACTGGGCTTACACCCAACTAAACAATAACGGCATGAGGTTTTTACACACAGTTTTTTCCATGTATTAATCTTCTAATTCACTTAAAACTTGTATAAAAACTGCATTCCATGACATGCCTGAAACGTTCCAAAGCTCAGTTCTGTCAGTAAATTGCCACAAAGATTTCTACAAAAAAGACACAAGCAAAAGAAGAAGAAAAATAAATATTCTTTCAAAACATTTATCCTTTGGCAATAATTCTAATTTATATATGATGAAACATAAGATAACTACTCCCTCCATACACTAAAGAAATCTCACTGTGGATGATATTATGATTTATACTTTCATGAGTATATATCGGGTGCATTAGATACAAAATAGTAAGTGCTCATTAAATACTTGTGTTAAGTGATCTTTATTTACTTAGAAAGGCAGCACTATTGACATTTTGCGCTGGATAATTCTTTGCTGTGGGAGGCTCTCCTGTACACTGTTGGATGTTTATAGCATCTCTGGCCTCTGTCCACTAGATGCCAGTAGCATATACAGTTCTGACAAGCAAAAATATCTCCATACACTACCAAATGTCACCTGCGTGCAAAATCACCCTGGGTGAGAACCTTTGCTCTGTAATGATTCACTCTGATCTGTGTAATAATTCTCACACTAATCTTCGTTGGAGACAAAAAGGATTTGCAACAAAATTTTAGTAGTAATTTTAATCATATTTCAAAAGAAGTAACAAATTAATTTTATAAAAAATTAAGCTTTATACAAATTCCAAATATAATGAATTTATATTTGTAACTTACATTAACTGCAAAAAAATGGTAGTGGTTCAAATGTATGTCTTTTGATAGACTGTATTTTACTGCAAGATAAATGTCTAGGAAATGTAAAAGGAAAATATTGCCTCAATTATCTATTAGATATCTAATTAGTAGGAATAACTAGTAGAGGTTAGAATGATAATAATAAAGAGGAAGCTTTTGTCTAAACTCCAAACCTTAGGAATTATTATTTGAACCTTCCAGAGCCCCTAACCCTGCCTTCACCTCTCTTAAGAGTATCCCCTTGAGTATCTTCATAAATTAAATATAAAACTATAGACCTTGATAGATTTTGGAGGTAACCTTTCCTGAGAGCAGAGGCATTGATTAGATTCCACCTTTTGTGGTCTCATCAAATTCCAGATTATGAGCTCAAAGTTTTTAACTCTATATATCATTATAATTTCTACTATTAAAAGGAATATTCTTATATTTACACACTTCCCAGTATAGTTCTGTTTTGCTAGGCCAATTCATTAGGAGAAGAAATAAAAGATACCCTTTCATACAACTTGAAAGGAAATTACTCCTCTCATTAATATGTAACTTTAATTCAGTATTACACTTTCTAGCATATAGACTTTTATTCAAAAATACCTACTCTTGACTATAGCTGACTATCTTATTTCCATTGATTCCAGCTTAGTCTCTCATTTCACCTGGATGTGTATAACTGTCTTCTGACTGGTGTTTCCATCTCTACCCTCTCCCTTTCTAAGCCATCCTCCACGTGATCACCAGATTAACTCTCTGGAAGTGTTTCACAAATACCAGCATCACTTTTGAACTTATTGAAGATACAAATACTCAGCCCTACTCTGGACTTCTTGGATCAGTAACTATGGGGGTTGAGCTTGTGTTTTCACAAGCCCTTCAAGTGGTTGGTTCTGTTGCAGGCTAAAGCTTTTTTGAAAGCGCTGCTGTGGTAACATGGTAGCTTGGCATGTCATCCTTGGCTTGGCCTCCAGAGCCCTAGATGATCTGGCTCTAATCTCCTACTCTTCCCACTTGTATTCTACAGGTACTCAGAGTATTTTTCCTGTGTTTTGCCTTTCACCTTCTTTCCTTTTGCAAGCTTATTCTTTCCAATGTCTGTCATTGATACCCAATGGCCCTTCGAGGTCCCATTTAAACAGCATTGCTCTAGTAACATCTTCCCTGAACCAATTTGAAGACCTTTTCCCCTCTTTTGTGCTCCAATACCAACGTATAGCTCTCATTGCCCATATTCATTTCTTTCTTTAAATATAGCTATTTTTGCAACCCATTTCCTCTGAGCATAAACTCCTTCAAAGTATGGACTAGATCCTGCTTATGTGCATTGTCTATCATGTTTAAAGCCAATGCGTGGACATCAAGCAAACTCAAATATTTATAAAATCAACAAATAGCTGGGGAGTGGATAGAAGGAGGAAATGACTGTTTTACAAGACATGTACTTTTATTACTTAATGGTACCTCCACAGCACTTTGTCATTATGATTTGAGCTTATTATGTGTTTATTTTCCCTGTGAGATCATGAGTTTCTAAAAGGAATCCTGTCTTACCCATCTTCGTGTTTACAACACTAGGCATAGTGCTTATCAGCATATTCTTTTTTTTTTACTTTTTTATTGATTGAAATTTTTTTGTAAAGAATGAGAATACTTATGCTAACATGAAATAATCAGATTATAAATTATTTCATAGTAGAAGTAATGAAGGGCCTAGTCCACTGAGCAATTATCTTATTTCTTTTTCTGCAAACTCTGTAAGGTTTGGAGCCCAGATGGCAGAGAAGAGACTACTATAAAGGTGATTGCCCCTTAAGGCTGGAAAGGTTTCAAAATTAAAAGAACTATTTTTAGGGTCATGTGAGGCTCTTTATACCCACTTCCCATAAGACTTTTACATTTGCAAGAAGGATCTATTTGCTAAAGCGAATCATTAATTGGCTTAATAAGGATTAATGACATACACAGCTTTGGATGCCATGGACAAAGGACAAACCTGAGCTTTATAGAGGAAAACACAGTTATCTCATTATCCCTGAATAAAAAGAAATACTAGGCAAGAATTTCCTCTTTGATAAAGAAGCTGGAGAGGGAATTCCCTGGAGGTCCAGGGGTTAGGATTCGGCCCTTCCAATTCTGGGGACGTGGGTTCAGTCCCTGGTCAGGGAACTAAGATCCCACAAGTCATGTGTCGTGGCCCAAAAAACAAAACAAACAAACAAACAGAAAAAAAAAGGCTGGAGAGATTTTTGTTAGGGGCATTTCTGATATACTTATATAGTGTAAACATTTCTAAATATACCACTTAACCATCACCTTAAACCTTCTTAATATTGGTATCACAATTCCTGCATTGAAATCCTTAACAGTTTGTTCTTTTAGTAACTTAATGTGTTGACAATACTGATTTTTCTATTAAGATGTTTTTCTCATGTGGACCATTTTTAAAGTCTTTATTGAATCTATTACAGTATTGCTTCTTTTTTTTTAATGTTTTAATTTTTTGGCCATGAGCATGTGGGATCTTAGCTCCCTGACCAGGGATTGAACCCGCACACCCTGCATTGGAAGGCAAAGTCTTAACCACTAGACCAACAGGGAAGTCCCTTGACAATACTGTTTACATAATTCATCTGCTTGAATATTTAAATGTTAATTTAATTTAGATTAAATTATCAAAGTTAGAAGTTAATGGCATTCATATTAATGTAAGTGTTCTATATTTTCTTCTCCTTTAGGTGACAATTTGAGGTTAACTTTAATTCCTCTCATTTCACTAAGCCAACTGTTTCAAACATTTTCTGTAAAGGCCAGATAAGTAAATATTTTAGGCTTTGCAGGCCACATAGAGTCTCTGTCACATATTTTTCTTCGTTTCTTTTTTATCTCATTTACAGCCCTTTAAAAACCACTTTTAACTTATGGGTTGTATAAATACGGACTGTGGGTCAGATTTCTTTTTTTTTAACATCTTTATTGGGGTATAACTGCTTTACAATGGTGTGTTAGTTTCTGCTTTATAACAAAGTGAATCACTTATACATATACATATGTTCCCATATCTGTTCTCTCTTGCGTCTCCCTCCCTCTCACCCTCCCTATCCCACCCCTCCAGGCGGTCACAAAGCACCGAGCCGATATCCCTGTGCCATGCGGCTGCTTCCCACTAGCTATCTACCTTACGTTTGTTAGTGTATATATGTCCATGACTCTCTCTCGCCCTGTCACAGCTCACCCTTCCCCCTCCCCATATCCTCAAGTCCATTCTCCAGTAGGTCTGTGTCTTTATTCCTGTCTTATCCCTAGGTTCTTCATGACATTTTTTTTTTCTTAAATTCCATATATATGTGTTAGCATACAGTAATTGTCTATTTCTTTCTGACTTACTTCACTCTGTATGACAGACTCTAGGTCTATCCACCTCATTACAAATAGCTCAATTTCGTTTCTTTTTATGGCTGAGTAATATTCCATTGTATATATGTGCCACATCTTCTTTATCCATTCATCCGATGATGGGCACTTAGGTTGTTTCCATCTCTGGGCTATTGTAAATAGAGCTGCAATGAACATTTTGGTACATGACTCTTTTTGAATTTTGGTTTTCTCAGGGTATATGCCCAGTAGTGGGATTGCTGGGTCATATGGTAGTTCTATTTGTAGCTTTTTAAGGAACCTCCATACTGTTCTCCACAGTGGCTGAACCAATTCACATTCCCACCAGCAGTGCAAGAGTGTTCCCTTTTCTCCACACCCTCTCCAGCACTTATTGTTTCTAGATTTTTTGATGATGGCCATTCTGACTGGTGTGAGATGATATCTCATTGTAGTTTTGATTTGCATTTCTCTAATGATTAATGATGTTGAGCATTCTTTCATGTGTTTGTTGGCAGTCTCTATATCTTCTTTGGAGAAATGTCTATTTAGGTCTTCTGCCCATTTTTGGATTGGGTTGTTTATTTTTTTTGTTATTGAGCTGCATGAGCTGCTTGTAAATTTTGGAGATTAATCCTTTGTCAGTTGCTTCATTTGCAAATATTTTCTCCCATTCTGAGGGTTGTCTTTTGGTCTTCTTTATGGTTTCCTTTGCTGTGCAAAAGCTTTGAAGTTTCATTAGGTCCCATTTGTTTATTTTTGTTTTTATTTCCATTACTCTAGGAGGTGGGTCAGAAAGGATCTTGCGGTGATTTATGTCATAGAGTGTTCTGCCTATGTTTCCCTCTAAGAGTTTGATAGTTTCTGGCCATACATTTAGGTCTTTAATCCATTTTGAGCTTATTTTTGTGTATGGTGTTAGGGAGTGATCTAACCTCATACTTTTACATGTATCTGTCCAGTTTTCCCAGCACCACTTACTGAAGAGGCTGTCCTTCCTCCACTGTACATTCCTGCCACCTTTATCAAAGATAAGGTGTCCATATATGTGTGGGTTTATCGCTGGGCTTTCTATCCTCTGCCATTGATCTATCTTTCTGATTTTGTGCCAGTAACATACTGTCTTGTTTACTGTAGCTTTGTAGTATAGTCTGAAGTCAGGGAGCCTGATTCCCCCAGCTCCTTTTTTTGTTCTCAAGATTGCTTTGGCTATTCGGGGTCTTTTGTGTTTCCATACAAATTGCGAATTTTTTTGTTCTAGTTCTGTGAAAAATGTCAGTGGTAGATTGATAGGAATTGCACTGAATCTATAGATTGCTTTGGGTAGTAGAGTCATTTTCACAATGTTGATTCTTCCAATCCAAGAACATCGTATATCTCTCCATCTATTTGTATCAACTTTAATTTATTTCATCAGTGTCTTATAATTTTCTGCACACAGGTCTTTTGTCTCCTTAGGTAGGTTTATTCATACATATATTATTCTTTTTGTTGCAATGGTAAATGGGAGTGTTTTCTTGATTTCACTTTCAGATTTTTCATCATTAGTATATAGGAATGCCAGAAATTTCTGTGCATTAATTTTGTATCCTGCTACTTTACCAAATTCATTGATTAGCTCTAGCAGTTTTCTGGTAGCATCTTTAGGATTACCTATGTATAGGATCATGTCATCTGCAAACAGTGACAGCTTTACTTTTCTTTTCCAATTTGGATTCCTTTTATTTCCTTTTCTTCTCTGATTGCTGTGACTAAAACTTCCAAAACTATGTTGAATAAGCGTGGTGAGAGTGGGCAACCTTGGCTTGTTCCTGATCTTAGTGGAAGTGCTTTCAGTTTTTCACCATTGAGGATGATGTTGGCTGTGGGCTTGTCATATATGGCCTTTATTATGTTGAGGAAAGTTCCCTCTATGCCTACTTTCTGCAGGGTTTTCATCATAAATGGGTGTTGAGTTTTGAAGAAAGCTTTCTCGTATCTATTGAGATGATCATATGGATTTTCTCCTTCAATTTGTTCAGATGGTTTATCACATTGATAGATTTGCGTATATTGAAGAATCCTTGCATTCATGGAATAAACCCCACTTGATCATGGTGTATGATCCGTTTAATGTGCTGTTGGATTCTGTTTGCTAGTATTTTGTTCAGGATATTTGCATCTATGTTCATCAGTGATATTGGCCTGTAGTTTTCTTTCTTTGTGATATCCTTGTCTGGTTTTGGTATCAAGGTAATGGTGGTCTCGTAGAAGGAATTTGAGAATGTTCCTCCCTCTGCTATATTTTGGAAGAGTTTGAGAAGGATAGGTGTTAGCTGTTCTCTAAATGTTTGATAGAGTTCGCCTGTGAAGCCATCTGGTCCTGGGCTTTTGTTCGTTGGAAGATTTTTTTTTTAACATCTTTATTGGAGTATAATTGCTTTACAATGGTATGTTAGTTTCAGCTTCACAAAAAAATGAATCAGTTATGTATATACATATATTCCCATATCTCTTCCCGCTTGCGTCTCCCTCCCTCCCACCCTCCCTATCCCACCCCTCCAGGCGGTCACAAAGCACCGAGCTGATCTCCCTGTGCTATGCGGCTGCTTCCCACTAGCTAACTACCTTACTTTTGGTAGTGTATATATGTCCATGCCTCTTTATCGCTTTGTCACCGTTTACCCTTCCCCCTCCCCATAACCTCAAGTCCATTCTCTAGTAAGTCTGTGTCTTTATTCCTGTTTCACCCCTAGGTTTTTCATGACATTTTTTTTTAAATTCCATATATATGTGTTAGCATACGGTATTTGTCTCTCTCTTTCTGACTTACTTCACTCTGTATGACAGACTCTAGGTCTATCCACCTCATTACAAATAGCTCAATTTCATCTCTTTTTATGGCTGAGTAATATTCCATTCTATATATGTGCCACATCTTCTTTATCCATTCATCCGATGATGGACACTTAGGTTGTTTCCATCTCTGGGCTATTGTAAATAGAGCTGCAATGAACATTTTGGTACATGACTCTTTTTGAATTTTGGTTTTCTCAGGGTATATGCCCAGTAGTGGGATTGCTGGGTCATATGGTAGTTCTATTTGTAGCTTTTTAAGGAACCTCCATACTGTTCTCCACAGTGGCTGTATCAATTTGCATTCCCACCAACAGTGTAAGAGGGTTCCCTTTTCTCCACACCCTCTCCAGCATTTATTGTTTCTAGATTTTTTGATGATGGCCATTCTGACTGGTGTGAGATGATATCTCATTGTAGTTTGGATTTGCATTTCTCTAATGATTAGTGATGTTGAGCATTCTTTCATGTGTTTGTTGGCACTCTGTATATCTTCTTTGGAGAAATGTCTATTTAGGTCTTCTGCCCATTTTTGGATTGGGTTTTTGTTTTTTTGTTATTAAGCTGCATGAGCTGCTTGTAAATTTTGGAGATTAATCCTTTGTCCGTTGCTTCATTTGCAAATATTTTCTCCCATTCTGAGGGTTGTCTTTTGGTCTTCTTTATGGTTTCCTTTGCTGTGCAAAAGCTTTTAAGTTTCATTAGGTCCCATTTGTTTACTTTTGTTTTTATTTCCATTTCTCTAGGAGGTGGGTCAAAAAGGACCTTGCTGTGATTTATGTCATAGAGTGTTCTGCCTATGTTTTCCTCTAAGAGTTTGATAGTTTCTGGCCTTACATTTAGGTCTTTAATCCATTTTGAGCTTATTTTTGTGTATGGTGTTAGGGAGTGATCTAATCTCATACTTTTACATGTAGCTGTCCAGTTTTCCCAGCACCACTTATTGAATAGGCTGTCCTTTCTCCACTGTACATTTCTGCCTCCTTTGTCAAAGATAAGGTGACCATATGTGCGTGGGTTTATCTCTGGGCTTTCTATCCTGTTCCATTGATCTTTCTGTTTTTGTGCCAGTACCATACCGTCTTGATAACTGTACCTTTGTAGTATAGTCTGAAGTCTGGGAGCCTGATTCCTCCAGTTCCTTCTTTCGTTCTCAAGATTGCTTTGGCTATTCGGGGTCTTTTGTGTTTCCATACAAATTGTGAAATTTTTTGTTCTAGTTCTGTGAAAAATGCCAGTGGTAGTTTGATAGGGATTGCATTGAATCTATAGATTGCTTTGGGTAGTAGAGTCATTTTCACAATGTTGATTCTTCCAATCCAAGAACATGCTATATCTCTCCATCTATTTGTATCATCTTTAATTTCTTTCATCAGTGTCTTATAATTTTCTGCATAGAGATCTTTTGTCTCCTTAGGTAGGTTTATTCCTAGATATTTTATTCTTTTTGTTGCAATGGTAAATGGGAGTGTTTTCTTGATTTCACTTTCAGATTTTTCATCATTAGTATATAGGAATGCCAGAGATTTCTGTGCATTAATTTTGTATCCTGCCACTTTACCAAATTCATTGATTAGCTCTAGTAGTTTTCTGGTAGCATCTTTAGGATTCTCTATGTATAGGATCATGTCATCTGCAAACAGTGACAGCTTTACTTCTTCTTTTCCGATTTGGATTCCTTTTATTTCCTTTTCTTCTCTGATTGCTGTGGCTAAAACTTCCAAAACTATGTTGAATAAGAGTGGTGAGAGTGGGCAACCTTGTCTTGTTCCTGATCTTAGTGGAAATGCTTTCAGTTTTTCACCATTGAGGATGATGTTTGCTGTGGGCTTGTCATATATGGCCTTTATTATGTTGAGGAAAGTTCCCTCTATGCCTACTTTCTGCAGGGTTTTTATCATAAATGGGTGTTGAATTTTGTCAAAAGCTTTCTCTGCATCTATTGAGATGATCCTATGGTTTTTCTCCTTCAGTTTGTTAATATGGTTTATCACATTGATAGATTTGCGTATATTGAAGAATCCTTGCATTCCTGGAATAAACCCCACTTGATCATGGTGTATGATCCTTTTAATGTGCTGTTGGATTCTGTTTGCTAGTATTTTGTTGAGGATTTTTGCATCTATGTTCATCAGTGATATTGGCCTGTAGTTTTCTTTCTTTGTGACATCCTTGTCTGGTTTTGGTATCAAGGTGATGGTGGCCTCGTAGAAGGAGTTTGGGAGTTTTCCTCCCTCTGTTATATTTTGGAAGAGTTTCAGAAGGATAGGTGTTAGCTCTTCTCTAAATGTTTGATAGAATTCGCCTGTGAAGCCATCTGGTCCTGGGCTTTTCTTTGTTGGAAGATTTTTAATCACAGTTTCAATTTCAGTGCTTGTGATTGGTCTGTTCATATTTTCTATTTCTTCCTGATTCAGTCTTGGCAGGTTGTGCATTTCTAAGAATTTGTCCATTTCTTCCAGATTGTCCATTTTATTGGCATAGAGTTGCTTGTAGTAATGTCTCATGATCTCTTTTATTTCTGCAGTGTCAGTTGTTACCTCTCCTTTTTCATTTCTAATTCTATTGATTTGAGTCTTCTCCCTTTTTTTCTTGATGAGTCTGGCTAGTGGTTTATCTATTTTGTTTATCTTCTCAAAGAACCAGCTTTTAGTTTTATTGATCTTTGCTATTGTTTCCTTCATTTCTTTTTCATTTATTTCTGATCTGATTTTTATGATTTCTTTCCTTCTGCTAGCTTTGGGGTTTTTTTGTTCTTCTTTCTCCAATTGCTTGAGGTGCAAGGTTAGGTTGTTTATTCGAGATGTTTCCTGCTTCTTAAGGTGGGCTTGTATTGCTATAAACTTCCCCCTTAGAACTGCTTTTGCTGCATCCCACAGGTTTTGGGTCGTTGTGTCTCCATTGTCATTTGTTTCTAGGTATTTTTTGATTTCCTCTTTGATTTCTTCAGTGATCACTTCATTATTAAGTAGTGTATTGTTTAGCCTCCATGTGTTTGTATTTTTTACAGATCTTTTCCTGTAATTGATATCTAGTCTCATGGCATTGTGGTCAGAAAAGATACTTGATACAATTTTAATTTTCTTAAATTTACCAAGGCTTGATTTGTGGCCCAAGATATAATCTATCCTGGAGAATGTTCCATGAGCACTTGAGAAAAATGTGTATTCTGTTGTTTTTGGATGGAATGTCCTATAAATATCAATTAACTCCATCTCGTTTAATGTATCATTTAAAGCTTGTGTTTCCTTATTTATTTTCATTTTGGATGATCTGTCCATGGGTGAAAGTGGGGTGTTAAAGTCCCCTACTATGAATGTGTTACTGTCGATTTCCCCTTTTATGGTTGTCAGTATTTGCCTTATGTATTGAGGTGCACCTATGTTCGGTGCATAAATATTTACAATTGTTATATCTTCCACTTGGATCGATCCCTTGATCATTATGTAGTGTCCTTCTTTGTCTCTTCTAATAGTCTTTGTTTTAAAGTCTATTTTGTCTGATATGAGAATTGCTACTCCAGCTTTCTTTTGGTTTCCATTTGCATGAAATACCTTTTTTCATCCCCTTACTTTCAGTCTGTATGTGTCTCTAGGTCTGAAGTGGGTCTCTTGTAGACAGCAAATATATGGGTCTTGTTTTTGTATCCATTCAGCCAATCTGTGTCTTTTGGTGGGAGCATTTAGTCCATTTACATTTAAGGTAATTATCGATATGTGTGTTCCTATTCCCATTTTCTTAATTGTTTTGGGTTCGTTATTGTAGGTCCTTTCCTTCTTTTGTGTTTCTTGCCTAGAGAAGTTCCTTTAGCAGTTGTTGTAGAGCTGGTTTGGTGGTGCTGAACTCTCTCAGCTTTTGCTTGTCTGTAAAGGTTTTAATTTCTCCATCAAATCTGAATGAGATCCTTGCTGGGTAGAGTAATCTTGGTTGCAGGTTTTTCTCCTTCAACACTTTCAATATGTCCTGCCACTCCCTTCTGGCTTGCAGAGTTTCTGCTGAAAGATCAGCTGTTAACTTTATGGGGATTCCCTTGTGTGTTATTTATTGTTTTTCCCTTGCTGCTTTTAATATGTTTTCTTTGTATTTAATTTTTGACAGTTTGATTAATATGTGTCTTGGCGTATTTCTCCTTGGATTTTTCCTGTATGGGACTCTCTGTGCTTCCTGGACTTGATTAACTATTTCCTTTCCCATATTAGGGAAGTTTTCAACTATAATCTCTTCAAATATTTTCTCAGTCCCTTTCTTTTTCTCTTCTTCTTCTGGAACCCCTATAATTCGAATGTTGGTGCGTTTAATGTTGTCCCAGAGGTCTCTGAGACTGTCCTCAGTTCTTTTCATTCTTTTTTCTTTATTCTGCTCTACAGTAGTTATTTCCACTATTTTATCTTCCAGGTCACTTATCCGTTCTTCTGCCTCAGTTATTCTGCTATTGATCCCATCTAGAGTACTTTAATTTCATTTATTGTGTTGTTCATCGTTGCTTGTTTCATCTTTAGTTCTTCTAGGTCCTTGTTAACTGATTCTTGCAATTTGTCCATTCTATTGTCCATTCTATCTCCAAGATTTCGGATCAACCTTACTATCATTATTCTGAATTCTTTTTCAGGTAGACTGCCTATTTCCTCTTCATTTGTTAGGTCTGGTGGGTTTTTATCTTGCTCCTTCATCTGCTGTGTGTTTTTCTGTCTTTTCATTTTGCTTATCTTACTGTGTTTGGGGTCTCCTTTTTTGCATGCTGAAGGTTCGTAGTTCCTGTTGTTTTTTCTGTCTGTCCCCAGTGGCTAAGGTTTGTTCAGTGGGTTGTTTAGGCTTCCTGGTGGAGGGTACTAGTGCCTGTGTTCTGGTGGATGAGGCTGGATCTTGTCTTTCTGGTGGGCAGGTCCACGTCTGGTGGTGTGTTTTGGGGTGTCTGTAGACTCATTATGATTTTGGGCAGCCTCTCTGCTAATGGGTGGGGTTGTGTTCCTGTCTTGCTAGTTGTTTGGCATAGGATGTCCAGCACTGTAGCTTGCTGGTCGTTGAGTGAAGCTGGGTGCTGGCGTTGAGATGGAGATCTCTCCGAGATTTTTGCTGTTTGATATTATGTGCAGCTGGGAGGCCTCTTGTGGACCAGTGTCCTGAAGTTGGCTCTCCCACCTCAGAGGCACAGCACTGACTCCTGGCTGCAGCACCAAGAGCCTTTCATCCACAGGGCTCCTTAATTTGGGATGATTCGTTGTCTATTCAAGTATTCCACAGATGCAGGGTATATCAAGTTGATTGTGGAGCTTTAATCCGCTGCTTCTGAGGCTGCTGGGAGAGATTTCCCTTTCTCTTCTTTGTTCTCACAGTTCCCAGGGGCTCAGCTTTGGATTTGGCCCCGCCTGTGCGTGTAGGTCGCCGGAGGGCGTCTGTTCTTTGCTCAGACAGGACGGGGTTAAAGGAGCCGCTGATTCGGAGGCTCTGGCTCACCCAGGCCGGGGGGTAGGGAGGGTCACGGAGTGCGGGGCGGGCCTGCAGCGGCAGAGGCCGGCGTGACGCTGCAGCCTGAGGCGAGCCGAGCGCTCTCCCGGGGGAGCCGTCCCCGGATCCCGGGACCCTGGCAGTGGCGGGCTGCACAGGCTCCCCGGAAGGGCGTGTGGCTAGTGACCTGTGTTCGCACACAGGCCTCCTGGCGGCGGCAGCAGCGGCCTTAGCGTCCCATGTCCGTCTCTGGGCTCCGCACTCTTAGCCGCGGCTCGCGCCCGTCCCTGGAGCTCTCTCAAGCAGCGTTCTTAATCCCCTCTCCTCGTGCACCAGGAAACAAAGAGGGATGTAAAAGTCTCTTGCCTCTTCGGCAGGTCCAGACCTCTCCCCGGACTCTCTCCCGGCCAGCCGCGGTGCACCAACGCCCTGCAGGCTGTGTTCACGCCGCCAACCTCAGTCCTGTCCCGGCTTTCCGACAAAAGCCGGAGCCTCAGCTCCCAGCCCCACCCGCCCCGGCGGGCGAGCAGACAAGCCTCTCGGCTGGTGAGTGCCGGTCGGCCCCGATCCTCTGCGCTGGAATCTGTCCGCTTTGCCCTCCGCACCCCTGTTGCTGTGCTCTCCTCCGCGGCTCCCAAGCTCCCCCACTCCGCCTCCCGAAGTCTCCACCCGCAAAGGGGCTTCCTAGTGTGTGGACACTTTTCCTCCTTCACAGCTCTCTCCCGCTGGTGCAGGACCCGTCCCTATCCTTTTGTCTCTGTTTAGTTTTTTCTTTTGTCCTAACCAGGTACGTGGGGGGTTCCTTGCCTTTTGGGAGGTCTGAGGTCTTCTGCCAGCGTTCAGTAGGTGCTCCGGAGGAGTTGTTCCACGCGTAGATGTATTTCTGGTGTATCTGTGGAGAGGAAGGTGATCTCCGCGTCGTACTCTTCCGCCATCTTCCCGGAAGTCTCCTCGTTGGAAGATTTTTAATCACAGTTTCAATTTCAGTGCTTGTGATTGGTCTGTTCATATTTTCTCTTTCTTCCTGATTCAGTCTTGGCAGGTTGTGCATTTCTAAGAATTTGTCCATTTCTTCCAGGTTGTCCATTTTATTGGCATAGATTTGCTTGTAGTAATCTCTCATGATCTTTTTTATTTCTTCAGGGTCAGTTGTTACTTCTCCTTTTTCATTTCTAATTCTATTGATTTGAGTCTTCTCCCTTTTTTTCTTGATGAGTCTGGCTAGTGGTTTATCTATTTTGTTTATCTTCTCAAAGAACCAGCTTTTAGTTTTATTGATCTTTGCTATTGTTTCCTTCATTTCTTTTTCATTTACTTCTGATCTGATTTTTATGATTTCTTTCCTTCTGCTAGCTTTGGGTTTTTTTTGTTCTTCTTTCTCTAATTGCTTGAGGTGCAAGGTTAGGTTGTTTATTCGAGATGTTTCCTGCTTCTTAAGGTGGGCTTGTATTGCTATAAACTTCCCCCTTAGAGCTGCTTTTGCTGTATCCCATAGGTTTTGGGTCGTTGTGTCTCCATTGTCATTTGTTTCTAGGTATTTTTTTATTTCCTCTCTGATGTCTTCAGTGATCACTTCATTATAAAGTAGTGTATTGTTTAGCCTCCATGTGTTTGTATTTTTTACAGATCTTTTCCTGTAATTGATACCTAGTCTCATGGCGTTGTGGCCAGAAAAGAAACTTGATATAATTTCAATTTTCCTATATTACCAAGGCTTGATTTGTGACCTAAGATATGATCTATCCTGGAGAATGTTCCATGAGCACTTGAGAAAAATGTGTATTCTGTTGTTTTTGGATAGAATGTCCTATAAATATCACTTAAGTCCATCTTGTTTAATGTATCATTTAAAGCTTATGTTTCCTTATTTATTTTCATTTTGGATGATCTGTCCATGGGTGAAAGTGGGGTGTTAAAGTCCCCTACTAAGAATGTGTTACTGTCGATTTCTCCTTTTATGGCTGTTAGTATTTGCCTTATGTATTGAGGTGCTCCTATGTTGGGTGCATAAATATTTACAATCGTTATGTCTTCTTCTTGGATTGATCCCTTGATCATTACATAGTGTCCTTCTTTGTCTCTTCTAATAGTCTTTATTTTAAAGTCTATTTTGTCTGATATGAGAATTGCTACTCCAGCTTTCTTTTGGTTTCCATTTGCATGGAATATCTTTTTCTATCCCCTTACTTTCAGTCTGTATGTGTCTCTAGGTCTGAAGTGGGTCTCTTGTAGACAGCATATATAAGGATCTTGTTTTTGTATCCATTCAGCTAATCTGCATCTTTTGGTGGGAGCATTTAATCCATTTACATTTAAGGTAATTATCGATATGATGTTCCTATTCCCATTTTCTGAATTGTTTTGAGTTCGTTATTATAGGTCTTTTCCTTCTCTTGTGTTTCCTGTCTAGAGAAGTTCCTTTAGCATTTGTTGTAAAGCTGGTTTGGTGCTGCTGAACTCTCTCAGCTTTTGCTTGTCTGTAATGATTTTAATTTCTCCAGCTAATCTGAATGAGATCCTTGCTGTGTAGAGTAGTCTTGGTTGCAGGTTTTTCTCCTTCATCACTTTCAGTATGTCCTGCCACTCCCTTCTGGCTTGTAGGGTTTCTGCTGAGAGATCAGCTGTCAACTTTATGGGGAGTCCCGTGTGTGTTATTTGTTGATTTTCCCTTGTTGATTTTAATATGCTTTCTTTGTATTTAATTTTTGACAGTTTGATTAATATGTGTCTTGGCATATTTCTCCTTGGATTTATCCTGTATGGGACTCTCTGTGCTTCCTGGACTTAACTATTTCCTTTCCCATATTAGGGAAGTTTTCAACTATAATCTCTTCAAATATTTTCTCAGTCCCTTTCTTTTTCTCTTCTTCTTCTAGAACCCCATTAATTCGAAATTTGGTGCATTTAATGTTGTCCCAGAGGTCTCTGAGACTGTCCTCAGTTCTTTTCATTCTTTTTACTTTATTCTGCTCTGCAGTAGTTATTTCCACTATTTTATCTTCCAGGTCACTTATCCGTTCTTCTGCCTCAGTTATTCTGCTATTGATCCCATCTAAAGTACTTTTAGTTTCATTTATTGTGTTGTTCATCGTTGCTTGTTTCATCTTTATTTCTTCTAGGTCCTTGTTAACTGTTTCTTGCATTTTGTCCATTCTACTTCCAAGATTTTGGATCATCCTTACTATCATTATTCTGAATTCTTTTTCAGGTAGACTGCCTATTTCCTCTTCATTTGTTAGGTCTGGTGCATTTTTATCTTGCTCCTTTATCTGCTGTGTGTTTTTCTGTCTTCTCATTTTGCTTATCTTACTGTGTGGGGTCTCCTTTTTGCAGGCTGCAGGTTCGTAGCTCCTGCTGTTTTTGATGTCTGTCTCCAGTAGCTAAGGTTGGTTCAGTGGGTTGTGTAGACTTCCTGGTGGAGGGGGCTACTGCCTGTGTTGTGGTGGATGAGGCTGGATCTTGTCTCTCTAGTGGGCAGGTTCACGTCTGGTGGTGTGTTTTGGGGTGTCTGTGGCCTTATTATTATTTTAGGCAGCCTCTCTGCTAGTGGGTGGGTATGTGTTCCTGTTTTGCTAGTTGTTTGGCATAGGTTGTCCAGCACTGTAGCTTGCTGGTCGTTGAGTGAAGCTGGGTGCTTGTGTTAAGATGGAGGTCTCTGGGAGATTTTTGCCATTTGATATTATGTGGAGCTGGGAGGTCTCTTGTTGACTAGTGTCCTGAAGTTGGCTCTCCCACCGCAGAGGCAGAGCCCTGACTCCTGGCTGGAGCACCAAGAGCCTTTCATCCACACGGCTCAGAATAAAAGGGAGAAAAAGTAGAGAGAATTAGTTGAAGTATGAAGAAAGAAAGAAAGAAAGAAAGAAAGAAAGAAAGAAAGAAAGAAAGAAAGAAAGAAAGAAAGAAAGAAAGAAAGAAGGAGGGAAGGAAGGAAAGGAGGAAGGAACAAAGAAAAAACGAAAGAAAGGAGCAAACAAGGAAAGAAGGCAAGAAGGAAAGAAAGGAGGGAGGGAGGGAGGGAGGAAGGAAGGAAGGAGGGAAGGAAGGAAAAGAGACAGAAAGAAAGAAGATACAGTAAAATAAAATAAAGTATAATAAAGTTATTGAACTAAAAAATAATTATTTAGAAAAAAAAAGGGACGGATAGAACCTTAGGACAAATGTTGGAAGCAAAGCTATACAGACAAAATCTTACACGGAAGCATACACATACACCCTCACAAAAAGAGGTAAAGGGGAAAAAATTATAAATCTTGCTCTCAGAGACCACCTCCTCAATTTGGGATGATTCGTTGTCTAAAGGAGGGAAAGAAAGAAAGAAAGAAAGAAAGAAAGAAAGAAAGAAAGAAAGAAAGAAAGAAAGAAAGAAAGAAAGAAAGAAAGAAAGAAAGAAAGAAAGAAAGAAAGAAAGAAAGAAAGAAAGGTATAATAAAGTTATTAAAATTAATTATTAAGAAAAAAATTAAAAAAAAAAAACATGGACAGATAGAACCCTAGGACAAATGGTGGAAGCAAAGCTATACAGACAAGACCTCACATGGAAGCATACACATACATATTCACAAAAAGAGGAAAAGGGAAAAAAATCATAGATCTTGCTCTCGAAGCCCACCTCCTCAATTTGGGATGATTCGTTGTCTATTCAGGTATTCCACAGATGCAGGGTACATCAAGTTGCTTGTGGAGCTTTAATCTGCTGTTTCTGAGGCTGCTGGGAGAGATTTCTCTTTCTCTTCTTTGTTCTCACAGCTCCTGGGGCTCAGCCTTGGATTTGGCCCCGCCTGTGCGTGTAGGTCGCCAGAGGGCGTCTGTTTTTTGGTCAGACAGGACGGGGTTAAAGGAGCCGCCGATTCAGGGGCTCTGGCGCACTCAGGCCGGGCTGTGGGCCAGATTTGATCCATAGGTCATAGACAAAATATAAATACAGATGGAGAGTATATGAACACTTATATAACAAGGTTCATATGGGAGTCTATAATTGCTCAGACCTCATTACCACTTTTCCTCTACAACTAAAGTGTATTTTTCTAACTACACCTTGTCTATATAATTAAAAAATTAAAAATGAATAGGAGATATTTAGTGCTAGTGATGGGCTGCGGCCCTAAACAGACTAACAGAATTGTAGAATTTTATTGCTATAAGAAATTGAAGAGATATTCTAACTTGAACCCCTTAATTACTTTATAGATAAGAACTCATAAATAAATATGATTAACTTACAAATATCGGAGGGATAACAAGCCTTCAAATGAGTCCTTATGTAATTCAGTCAAAAATTTTTCAATGAGAATTCTGAAAAATGAAAAGGTTATTTCTGGTCAAAATGCAAAATAACTACAACTGTATACTACATAGGACTAACTCCTATATGTGGCGGAAAGCAGGGTAATGGTGCCACCTAAGCAACCTAATTCTTATTTAATTTAGGGATGGTGATTTCTGCTCTGTTTTCCTTTAAACCTTCTTTTCACATCCTCCTTTTTGTCCATCTCTCTCCATCACGCATGTGCACACATGCGCTCACACACACACACACACACTCCACCCACTCTTTCCACCAAATCATATAGTTAATGCCTACTCTCTAGGTCACGAAATCTCTGATAGAACCCAGCTCTGGGTGGCACCAACGTTGCAGAGCTGCCCTTCCCTCTCTCTTTCCCCAAACCTTATTGGGAAGTCCCACACAGAATTGTATCAGGGCAAATGAAGCCATCTGAATTTTTCCCCAATTAAAATTCTTTTGAAAACTAAAATGTGCATAAAATATACATAACTGTTCAATTGAACAACTGTTTAATACTTACAAAACAGATCCCCACGTAACACCATTCATGTCAAAAAAGAATCCTACCACCATCCCAGTAGCCCCCCGTGTGCCCTTTCCAAGTCACAACCCTCTCTCTGACTTCCAAGAGGTAACCACTATCCTGACTTTAATAATAATTTCCTTGCTTTTTAAACGTAGTTTTACCTTTCTCTATCAGCCATAAACAACACAGTTTAGTCTTGCTTCTTCTTGAACTTTATATAAGGGGAATCATAATATACGTATTATTTTCCACATTGCTTCTTTCATTCAACATTAGTTTGTAAAATTATTTTATTTTTTCCTGTAGTATGTACTGTTGTATGTCCAACTACATGAGGCTTCTGAGTATTTGAAAGTGGCTAATGTGACTAAGGAGTTGAATTTTTAATTTAATGAATTTCAATTATTTTAAAATTAAAAAGTTGATACACAATGTAATTATTGGAAAATGTTTATGTTAGCAACAATTTGCATATGTGACACTACTTTTTCGACTGTAAATTTTATGAAATCTAAATACCGATCAAGTTTTTGTTATAAAGTTTAGCAACCAAATTTTGATTTCAAAGAGTTAGTATGGGAAATAAACTAGATTCTCTCATTAATTTGTATATTGATTACATGTAGATATGATACTACTTTGGATATTTTTAAATACTTAGTATGAAACACAAGTAGAATATCTTATTAATAATATATATAAAGATTACATGTAAAAATGATAATATTTGGGATATAAGGGTTAAGTAAAAGATATTAACATTTATTTCATCTCTTTCATTTTACTTTTATTTTTAAGGGGCTACCAGAAAATTTAAGATTACTTATGTGGCTTGAATTATGTTTCTAATGAAGTGTATGACTTCTAAGTGTGATTAAACCACATTTTAGTCATTCAACTGTTGGTGTATACTGAGATTTTTCTAGTTTTTATTTATTAAAAACAATACTGCTTGAACATTCTTGTATTTGTATCCTGATACATATTTGCCTGAGTTTGTCTAGGATGTAATAGGGATACAAAATTGTTTCCTAAGAAGTTGTGGTATTTTAAGTTGGCATATTGAAACATGTCAAGTCTCCACCCCTTCAACTTCCATCAAAATCCCTAAGAATGAGAGAAAAGATATAACTTAGAAATTACAACCTTAGCTCAATGTGTGGGAGCAGCTCCACAAATGCTCCCCTACCAGAATCGTCCCGGAGGTACCTACAGGGTGATCAGTTGGAATAGGGTGGTAGGAGCAGCCTACAGCACACATCAAACCCACATCTTCCCTCCTTGATCCAGGCAGCAAAATGTGTCTTCCTCTAGGCAGGAGCAATTGGTGTTAGAAAGGGGGCAAGGTCCCAGAACCCTGGAAGAAATGTATGCACTCCCTGATTAGCCACCAGAAGGCATCTTCCACCTCTGCCTTATTCTCAGGGGAACCCATTGGGAGTAATAAACTCCCAAAGCTCATTTCAATTCTCCGCTAAAGCTGGGAAACAAATGCAGTAGAATCTCAACTAAAAAGATGAATTACACTCAGGAATGACCAGACAATGTGAGAAAGCCTACTCCATTAAGGACAGAAAACAAAAACAAACAAGAGCTCATAGCCAATGAATCAGAGTTAACAAAACACAAGAGAACCTTAGGATAGCACAATTATTACCCTCAGAAAAATGTAAGCAGATAGTACATCCATTAATCAACTCAAGAATATACAAATGAAATGTGTTAGCAGTAATTAAAAAAACTCAGCATATGGGCAGCAGAAATGACAGTTAAAGAATAAATTAGGAAAATGAGAGATCTAGCCAATGACTTCTCCAGAATGCAGAATGAAGGGAGGAGGAACGATTCACAGTCAAGCCTGACGCCTGGGTTTGCCCGAGGAATGTTATGACCTTTGCTTCCGCTGGTCTCACAATAAAGACTAGGAACATGCTGCAGGGAGGTGGGGGTCGTGTTTTGCACCTGTTTCTTATATCTGATCAGCAGGAAGGCACATAGCCAGTATTCCAAGAGTGGAGTGACGGAATGGTAGAGAGAGCTAGTACAGAAGAAACTCTATAAGATGTCAAAGGTAGGTTTCTCTTGCCTGGAAGAATCCCCTTCCTTGCAGGTAATATTAACAGTGGTACATCCTTCAGGAGCCTTGGGGATCTGAGCACAGACTATGTTGCTTTGTGAAGCTATTTCCACTGAGTTCTGCATGTAAAACCTTCTGCTTTTCACTCACAGTGTCTCTTGGTCACATATTTATATTAATTCCATCTCATAGCTTAATTCCACCTCATAAATTAATTCTTTACTCATAGCTTATGAGAACTAAAATATTACTACCTGGAAACTCTGCAACTCAGTTATTAAGGTGGTTCATACTATACAGAATATAGTCATACACGTTTTTAAAAGATCACTAAAACAAAAACACAAAAGACTTTAATTCCCACAAAGAACTCTTGGAGCCCTGAGCATGCTTCAAAGACACTGACCTCAAATTGAAATTCACCATGTTAGAAGGAATCGCAGAAATTGTCAGAATACATCTTACGGGGAATGGTCAACAGATGGTGCTAAGATTGATTGTTTTCTCACCTCTAAGTACTTGTTTCATATTTCCATGGAAATGATCCAGAAAGAGAAAAACCAAATCAATATGTCCAACGACATGTATGGTAACCCTTTTCATACCTTCAAAGGTAGGAAAAAACTCTACCTCCCCATATTGCATAACATAACTGTATGTATACACCATAAATGATATAGAAACGTCACCAAAATGATGGTGTATGAAAAAAAGCTACACAAAAGTGGAACTCATATATACTAATTATAACTTTGAACGTTGACAAGGATTCAGTAAGTACAGCAAATAGATGGGACTGATCCTCAACTCTTTATGGCACTGTCTTCTCTGATTGCCTGATGCCCATATCAGACTGGTTTGAGTTTGAATATCGTGATAGACAGGGAGTAACCAAAGAGTATATATTTCAAATTAATGGGGATCCTTTCTGTGAAGTTGTTTGGATGACAGGATAGTAGAAATTTTAAAAATAACAATGGTAAATTCATCCTAGAAGTAAAGTTTAGACTGAGAACGAGTCAGTCACCAAAAAATTACCTAAAAAGGAGCTTCAAATAAGCAATAAATGAATAACTGAAATAAAATCCATTAATCTGTAGAACTCCAAATATTCATTTTGACTGAAGAAAAAATTTTAAAACTATGGGGAGATAGAGTTAAAGCCAGATCTATAACTTTCTCAAACCATGAAAATATCAAAACCAGGCATGAAGGAACATTTAAGAAAGATCCATGTCTAACTTCTGACCAGGGTTCTGGTCTAAGGCAATCTTCTGAATTTAACATTCATTCTTGATTCTGTATTACTGACAATTATCCTTCTCTCCACCTCTGTAACTTCTAGGAAATTGAGAGGACTCAAGGTTTGTTTGTTTGATTGATTTAACTATGTATATAATGCAAACAGTAGGCCTTTCTGGAACTGATTTAACTCTCCTTCCCCTGCTTTCTTTCCTCCAAAGTACTTAGCAATGCTTGAAATTATATCTATCTATTTATTACACTTATATACTTATTTCTACTTATTTGTAAACCCTCTGAGAACTGGGATACTTGGGCTCTTTCATTCTTGAGCCTGTAACCCTAGCATGTAAAACAGTTCCTGGCATATAGTAGATACTCGAAAAATATTTATTGAATGAATTCAGAAAGTGACAAGTTATCAACTATTAGATACTTTTATTTTAAAAAAATTATCCATTTACCGTCACTCATGAGGATAAGTACAGGAAAAGAAATGTCTTTCTTCTCCCCTACATTTGTGACTCAATCTTTTGAGACAAGAATCCTTTGAGAATTTCATAAAAGCAATGGTTCTTTTCCCTAAAAACATACACTTTCTTGAACACACGCAAAAGTGTGCATGCAATTTCGACTTGTGGGTCATCCTTTTAGGGCAGAGGTCTGTGAATAGAGAGGACTGAATCCAGAGAGCCAAACTTGGATGGGAAATAAAATTACATCTCAGTATTCACAAACCTCTAACTAAAATCAGCACTTCCTTCCATTATGAATGTAGGCAACAAACCACAGTCGATCAGCAGTATAGTTTATTTGGTCCCCAATAGAAATCACAGGTCATTTCATATCATGTATATGCTGCAGATACCTCGAAATATCATTTATTCTCACCACTATCCTGGAGTTATAATATTTATTAGACCTACCACTCTATCTTGTTATTTAATGTGTTAAGAGCAGCATATATACTATTGTTTCACTACTTTTAAAAATATTCTGAAAACTCTTTCAATATATTTGTTCTCCTTTGTTTTTGTATATATTTTGACTTATTATACATTTTATAACACTATTCCAAGAACATAAGTTTCTGAAGCTTGCCAAAGAGGTATACATGGGGGAGCAGGAGTGAGGTTAAGAAATACTGCTTTGGGGAACCACTGACCTCAAGTTAGGAACCTCTGCTTATTAGGTATAAACCTCAAGCTGAATTAGAAATCTTCAAACCTTACCAGACTCATGTTATAGTGTATCGCCTCCCAAACACATGCTTTTTAAAAACTAATTTTTTAATTTCAATTTACTTTTTAAAAATATGTGATATATATTCACATCTCAAAATTCCAAAAATATGTAGAACACAATTCAAACTTTTTCTCTTAACTCTGTCCCTCAGTCTACCACCCAGCTCCACTCCCAGAGGAAATTAAGTTATCTATTTCTTGTTCCAAATGATATTCTTACAAGTTTGGGAAATAAAATCTCCAAGTTACATACTATCATGGGAAATATAGACTATATATAGTATTTAGGAAATCTGTAAATTAAAAAAAAATTGCCTGGCTCTAGCACTTTTTTCCTTACCAATAAGACATCAGACTAAGGAGGGGGCATCTCTTTAAGGGTGGTCATAATACCTGTTTTTAGATTGATTGTTATGTGTTTTATTATTAATTTAGAAGTCATTTATGACTTGTCTATTCAAGATGAACTAAGGATATGACCAGAGACTGTCATGAAAAATTACTTTGAATGTTTTTTTCCAAAATCACTTATGTATTTAAAATGACTTTTTCTACAAATCAATAAAAAAAATAGTAACAGAAAATTGGGCAAAGGACAGACAATTCAGAGATAAAATACAAATGTTCAGTAAACATATAAAGATATTTAAAGTTCACAAGTAATAAGAAAAGCTGAAATTCAGATGGGATCCCTTTTATTCACCCGTCAGTTTAGAAAAAAAAAAAAAAAGGGAGAGGGCTTCCCTGGTGGCGCAGTGGTTGAGAGTCCGCCTGCCAATGCAGGAATCACGGGTTCGTGCCCCGGTCCGGGAAGATCCCACATGCTGCAGAGCGGCTGGGCCCATGAGCCATGGCCGCTGAGCCTGCGCATCCGGAGCCTGTGCTCCGCAACGGGAGAGGCCACAGCAGTGACAGGCCCGTGTACCGCAAAAAAAAAAAAAAGGGGGAGAATATCCGGTGGTGGAAGGCTGTGGGGAAATGAATGTCATCACAGCATGATGACTGGAGTATAAGCTGGCAAAACATTTTTTGAGGGCAATTAATATTTTATATCTAAATAGTCTTCACCCCAACAATCCCATTTGTAGATAACTATTCTATAGAAATAAATGACCAGGCTCACAAAAATGCATGTACAAGGATATTCATTGCAGCAATGCAAATAACAAGAAAACTGGACAAAATCTAAACATCCTTCAATAGGGGTATTATTAAACTGTGATACATTCATACTATGTAATATTATGCAGGACTTTAAATGAATGGGGTAACCCTCTATGTACTGGGAAGGAAAGAAATCTAAGACATATCATGAAATGAAGGAATCAAGTGGCAGGATATTACTTATGCAAAAAAAAAGATAAGAAAAACACACAAACCTATTTTGCTATCTGTAAATATGTATGTACTCAAACGTATGGAAAAGAGTCTGAAAGGATTAATACAAAACTCAAAGTAGTGGGTGGGGGATTAGGGCACAAGGAGGGTTTTCACTATACCTGTTATTTCATTGTTATATATTGAGAATATAATCATGTATTACTTGTAAAATGGAAAATAAGTTTAAATTGTCTCTACTGATTTTCAAGAGGTCCTACCAAATTTCATTTTTAAAATAAACACAGAATTTCAATCATTAGGTTGCTTTGGGATATGGAAGGGGAAATACCTTTTCTCACAGGTATTGACCTCAAAATTCTGGACCAAGAAGGATATTACGATGCAGTTAGCTTTTTGTATTCATATTTGGGGAGAGTATACCCACAGCTTCTCAGCCCAGCGGTATGCCTTCCATATACTTCCATCAATGTAAGAAATAGAGTTTCCCTGGAAATTTCTGTGAAGAACCACAGTTCATATGCTTGAATAGGTAGGAAAAGAATGTAGAGAAGGAGGAAAAGAATCATGGCCACCTTGTGGGGAATATTCAAATGCTGAAAAGACCAGCTTTCTAATTCCCACAGCTCATCAGCTTCCCAGTGTGCATAATTAATAAAAACATACTGTGAGGCCACTGGCACAAACAATGAGGCATCTTCCTATCTGTCCAATTTCTTGGATACATAATGCCAATTACTTATTTTCCAAAATCACTTATGTGTCTAAAATGACTCCTACAAATCAATGAGAAAAATGGCAAACATTTATCAATATCAGCAAATAAATATAAAGAAATCCTATGCCAGGCAACAACAAAGCTTAGGCTCAGTGCCCTCAGAATCTCTCCAGGTGTTAAAAGGATATGGGCAATTAGAAAATAGAGGGACTAATACAAAAATATCTCTTAAACATATTGCATAGGGAAAAGCACAAGTCACTGAGCAAGGAGTAAAGTTATTACCTCATTAGGGGAACAAAATGCAAAGGAAAGAGATTGGAAGGAAGGACACACATCAAAACAGTAACAGGAGTTACCTTATTGGCGGTACGGAAGGTGGGGTGGAATTTTCACATTTTATCCTAAATACTTTGGTGACATGTCTTTTATTAAGCAGTGAGAATGTATCCATGAATTAGACATGTTTAAGAGAAGCTGTTAAATGCCTGAGGTTCAATTTCAACCACTAAAGCAGTAGATGACTTTGAATCTTAAATTTAGCGTTGTCCTCTTCCCTCAGCAATAATGTAACTATTCAGTTTATAAGCACATTTCTCACGGGAGTCAGAAATAGGTCAAAATGGATACCTGTCTACCAATCTGACTGAGGGACATTTCCACTCAAACAGAGCCTTCTGGTTGCTTTATGCTCACCGATAGAAAATGCCTAAGACTGAACTCATCTCCCTCAAATTGACTCTGCTTCCCAAATGCTGTATTTCCACCTGTTATACCACTATCATTTTGCCCATCAACACAGGTGAGTTTTCTCTTTCCTGTACTACAATCCCCCAACTCTAGTCAATTACTACATCTTGTCAGTTTTTCCTCTGTAGTACTCTCAGGTTTTTCTTTCTACTACCATCACAACCACTCTAATTTGGCCCCTTCTCACTTCACTCCTAGAATTTGCTAAAGCATTCTATTTGGTCTCCCTGAATCAAGATGTCTTCTCTAGATCGCTCTACATATGAAATTTAAAATAAGCCTCTTGTTTTAATCATTTGTCTCTCTTGCTTGAAAACTTGCAGTGATGAAAAATCTGAAAGTGAAATCAAGAAAACACTCTCATTTACCATTGCAACAAAAAGAATAAAATATCTAGGAATAAACCTACCTAATTAGACAAAAGTCCTGTATGCCGAAAATTATAAGACACTGATGAAAGAAATTAAAGATGATACAAATAGATGGAGAGATATAGCATGTTCTTGGATTGGAAGAATCAACATTGTGAAAATGACTCTACTACCCAAAGCAATCTACAGATTCAATGCAATCCCTATCAAACTACCACTGGCATTTTTCACAGACCTAGAACAAAAAATTTCACAATTTGTATGGAAACACAAAAAACCCCAAATAGCCAAAGCAATCTTGAGAACGAAAAACGGAGCTGGAGGAATCAGGCTCCCTGACTTCAGACTATACTACAAAGCGACAGTAATCAAGACAGTAAGGTACTGGCACAAAAACAGAAAGATAGATCAATGGAACAGGACAGAAAGCCCAGAGAAAAACCCACACACATATGGTCATCTTATATTTGATAAAGGAGGCAGGAAAGTACAGTGGAGGAAGGACAGCCTCTTCAATAAGTGGTGCTGGGAAACTGGACAGGTACATGTAAAAGTATGAGATTAGATCACTTCCTAACACCATACACAAAAATAAGTTCAAAATGGATTAAACACCTAAATGTAAGGCCAGAAACTATCAAACTCTTAGAGGAAAACATAGGCAGAACACTCTATGACATAAATCACAGCAAGATCCTTTTTGACCCACCTCCTAGAGTAATGGAAATAAAACAAAAATAAACAAATGGGACATAATGAAACTTCAAAGCTTTTGCACAACAAAGGAAACCATAAAGAAGACCAAAAGACAACCCTCAGAATGGGAGAAAATATTTGCAAATGAAGCAACTGACAAAGGATTAATCTCCAAAATTTACAAGCAGCTCATGCAGCTCAATAAGAAAAAAAAAAACAACCCAATCCAAAAATGGGCAGAAGACCTAAATAGACATTTCTCCAAAGAAGATATAGAGACTGCCAACAAACACATGAAAGAATGCTCAACATCATTAATCATTAGAGAAATGCAAATCAAAACTACAATGAGATATCGTCTCACACCAGTCAGAATGGCCATCATCAAAATATCTAGGAACAATAAATACTGGAGAGGGTCTGGAGAAGAGGGAACACTCTTGCACTGCTGTTGGGAATGTGAATTGGTACAGCCACTGTGGAGAACTGTATGGAGGTTCCTTAAAAAACTACAAATAGAACTACCATATGACCCAGCAATCCCACTACTGGGCATATACCCTGAGAAAACCAAAATTCAAAAAGAGTCATGGGGCTTCCCTGGTGGCGCAGTGGTTGAGAGTCCGCCTGCCGATGCAGGGGACACGGGTTCGTGCCCGGGTCTGGGAGGATCCCACATGCCGCGGAGCGGCTGGGCCCGTGAGCCACGGCCGCTGAGCCTGCACGTCCGGTGCCTGTGCTCCGCAGCGGGAGAGGCCACAACCGTGAGAGGCCCGCGTACCGCAAAAAAAAAAAAAAAAAAAAAAAGAGTCATGTACCAAAATGTTCATTGCAGCTCTATTTACAATAGCCCAGAGATGGAAACAACCTAAGTGTCCATCTTCGGATGAATGGATAAAGAAGATGTGGCACATATATACAATGGAATATTACTCAGCCATAAAAAGAAACAAAATTGAGCTATTTGTAATGAGGTGGATAGACCTAGAGTCTGCCATACAGAGTGAGGTAAATCAGAAAGAGAAAGACAAATACCATATGTTAACACATATATATGGAATTTAAGAAAAAAAATGTCATGAAGAACCTAGGGGTAAGACAGGAATAAAGATACAGACCTACTGGAGAACGGACTTGAGGATATGGGGAGGGGGAAGAGTGAGCTGTGACAAAGCGAGAGAGAGGCATGGACATATATACACTACCAAATGTAAGGTAGATAGCTAGTGGGAAGCAGCCTCATAGCAAAGGGAGATCAGCTCTGTGCTTTGTGACCGCCTGGAGGGGTGGGATAGGGAGGGTGGGAGAGAGGAAGACGCAAGAGGGAAGAGATATGGGAACATATGTATATGTATAACTAATTCACTTTGTTATAAAGCAGAAACTAACACACCATTGTAAAGCAATTATACCCCAGTAAGGATGTTTAAAAAAAAAACATTTAATCGTCACAGTAACCTTATGTGATAGATATATTACCCCATTGTACAAATGAGGAAACTGAGGCACAGAGAAGTTACATAACTTGTCCTAACTCATCAAGCTAGTTAGAAGCAGTGCTGGAATATGAACTCATTTCTGACTCTAAAGCCTGTGTTTAACATGAATGAAAAAAACAAAAATGGGGGATGTTTAAAACATCTGTTACTTTAACCTTAATTTTGAGAGCACTAAATATAGCTATACCTTTTCAGACTTCATCTACCCATCTGGAAAAGCCTCTATGAGAATTATATTTTCTCTTTTTATTTATTTATTTATTTCTCTTTTTACTTATTTTTTTCTTAATAATCTCCCATGATAAATATTTAATTGGCCTATGGTCATTGAGACTTTAGAGATTTAAAAAAATATTGAAGGTAAATCAGTAAAAATGATGGGGGAAGGACATCTGAAAATTCATCCCTCCATAGAAGCAACAATAACAAAATCAACAACAAAAATGGCAAAACTGGCAAAAATGGTCAGAATCAACTTGTTCTGAACTCTGGAAATTTAACCAACAGACTAGCAGCAAATTGGGCAACAATTTATTCAAAGAAAACAAATTAATTTCTGTAAGAACAATGAGATCTGTGTTCCTTTAACTTGTCCTTGAACTTTGTTCTCCATGCCAGTAGTAGCCTTGAAAAACAGCCCACATCCCTGGTACCAGAAGGAGCAGCATGGACTGAGAGGTCCTTCAAAGCCTCATTCCCAAAGAACTGTCATTGTTTTACATGTCTGGTGGTCCCCTGGAAGACCTCACTTGAAAGGATTGCCTTTGACCTGACTGAGAGCTGTCTAGTGAGAAAAGCCTCTCCTCAGGTGACATTTCTGGAAAATATTTTCAAGCAAATATTTTAACATGGCAGTTACATGAGGCAATGGATAACAGTTTGGGGCAAACAACAGCCCAACCAAAAAGCTTAAAAAGAAAAGCTGAGGAATGAGATGTCCACAGAGACTTTGAAATGTTCCAATGTATTCCTGGGAAACTGGAAGACCACAAGACATATTCCTGGGAATCTAGGAAAATAACTGTTAGCATTAATAAATGAGTTCAGCAATGTTGTAGGATATAAGATCAATATTATTTCTACACACCAGCAATGAGTAATCCAGAAAAGAAATTAAGAAAACAATTCCTTGTGTAATAGCATCAAAACAAATAAAATACCTAGGAAAAAATTTAACCAAGTGCAAGATTCACACTGAAAAGCACAAAACTGTTGAAAGAACTTGAAGAAGCTCTAAATAAATATAAAGACATGCTGGATTCATGGACTGGAAGATAATTTTATTAAAATATCACTACTTCCCAAATCAACCTATGGTTCCATTGCAATTCCTATCAAAATCCCAGCTGACTTCTTTCCAGAAATTGCCGAGCTAATTCTAAAATTCATATGGCAATTCGAAGAAAAAGAATAACCAAAACAATGTTAGTAAAGAACAAAGTGGGAGGATTCACACATCCTGGTTTCAAAACTCAGTTCAAAGCTACTGAAATCACAGTGTGGTACTGGAATAAGAACAGACATATAAATCAATGGAAAAGAATTGACAATATAGAAATAAACCCTCATGTTTATGATCTATTGATTTTCAACAGGGTGCCAAAACAATTCAATATGGAAATAACAGTCTTTTCAAATGATGCTGGGACAACTGTACATCCACACACGAAATAATGAAGCTGGACTCCTACACTACAAACCATATATTAAAATTAAGTCCAAATGGATCAAATATCCAAATGTAAGTGCTAAGCCTATAAAACTCTTAGAAGAAAACACAGGAGTAAATCTTTATCACTTTGCATTAGACAACAGTTTCTTAGATATGATACCAGAAGCACAAACAACAAAAGGAAAAATAGATGAATTGGATTTTATAAAAATTAAAAAGTTTGTGCTTCAAAGGACACTATGAAGAAAGTGAAAAAGCATGTAGAATGGGAGAAAATACTACAGGTGGGAAGAATAATATGCAGTTGGGAGAAGAAAAGTATAGTAATTTCTAGATGTGACAATCTCAAACTTTTGAACTATTACAAATAAAACAGCCGCCATGAATCACCACAAAGGGCAGACTCAAATTATTTTTGTTTTTAGCGTTTATGTTTTTCTAAATCTGAGAAGCTGCCAGGATTCTAGTACATAGCAAAAAGTGATGACAACACCCTCAAGTGTGTAAGCTTCTGTGTGTACATAGCTATCTAAGGGAAACCAATGCTAGTTGACTGGGGGAGCATTAGGGCAGCTCTGTGACCGCAGCTCAATTTGCCTTCATAGTGTGGCCACACATCCCTCACTGGTATTCACAACAATAGGGTAAATAATTCAATAGGGATAAGGCTTTGATTTTCCTCTTATTCTCTCTTAAGCTTATGTTCTTGGTACAATATTGATGTATCACAGAAAAGCCAGCATGTGAATGTGCTCTGTCTGGTTAAGTTATAAAGCCTTTCTACATTGTAGAGTCCTTCAGTTTCTAAAATCATGGAGCTTGTATTGTTAGAACCAATGAAGTGACTAAAAGCATTTAAAAAAACCTGAAACCCAGTGATAAATCAATGTTTTGTGGGGCCTGAACCTCATCTACTTTGGGAAATCCTGTCTAATCAAAACATGCAAGTTATGAATACAAAAATCGCTAGGACCCCTCTCAAGACCTTGCCAGGGACCTATGTAAGTGAGGAACCCTGAAGCCTAAGCTTCATTGTATTCATGATAAGTCCACCTCAGCTGGGGCCCTTTTCCAAACTTATTTAATGCAGGCAACTTATAAACACCCCAGTAATATGTCATTATAGGTAGTAAAATGACTTAACTCGAGGGTGGCATCTTCCCTTGGTGGCTTGCCTTTGGAAAGTGTTGCAAAAAAGTGTATATCTCACCATGGAAAATGTTTCCTGAAGCAAATTAGCTTTGTCTATTAGAAAGACTTAGTCCAAAACAAAGACTTACTATACTGTGACAATCTTTTGAAAGTAACTGTGAACGAGTTTTAGGAGTAGAGTACTAATTTATTTCCAACACCAGATAGTTCTGATTCTTTCACTACCTTTTTCTGTCATTTAAGAGGAACACAAATTCAAAAGGAACAAGTTGGTGCCTCTTACATTAGAAATCTTTTCTAACCTACCACCCATTTTCTACTTCATCACCCCCCTCCCTCACCTTGTTATACTGCTGCATAGATGCTAGAATGGCTCATATATATGCTTTCCCATCAACATCCATCTTTCTCCTTCTAGTATGAAAGCTTCTTGGGGACAAAGTCCCTGCCCTATGCATCTTTGTATCCCCAGCAGTTAGTACAGTGCTGACACACAGTACGCATGGCACTCAGTGAATGTTTTTGAATGAATTCATTAATTTTTAAACTGTGATTGATTGATTGATTGATTTCCACAATGTATTTTCCTGTGTTGCCTACATAGCTATAGTGAAACTCTGATTCTTATAAGGAACTCTTGGTGTTATAGCATGTTTAGGAAATGTGGTTAGTTTAAGACATTGTATTGACGCTACTAAAACCTCCTGGTGAAGGGACTTCATAAGCCTGCTCTCCGGTGTGCTGGCAAAAGAAAAACTGACCCTTGGTGCTCTCTGCCCAAGGTAGGCATCAGCAAACTAACAAGGGAAAGGAAGGAGGCCGCTAAACATAGGCATCTGCAGGAATTGCTAATCCAGCTCCAGACACAGCCTCAACACCTTCATTAACCCAAAATGTGTGAACTATGTGAAACTGGATTTCTGAACCACAAGACAGGTAAGAGAGTCTTTTCCAAAGCCAGGTGTAGAAGAGCTCTTTACCTTGAGTCTAAAATCGCCTTCGGGCCTTTGAACGTACCCACTATCATTTCCTTGTGTCATGAGAAATCACAGAATTTTTGAGCTGAAGGGGTGTAAAACCCACACTTCTCATTGAAGAGTAGTCAGCAAAGAAAGTATATTGAATTAGGCTACAGCAATGTATTTTCTTTATATTTTCACACACAGCTGAACACAAACAATGTCTTTTTCCATGCCTAAAAAGTTCCCATTGGCCACAGAAAATTCACTTCAGAGATATATGCTTTTTGAAGAAGAATGTTCTGCGTGGCTGGGGAGAGCCCTGTGGTGGGTGTTCAGGAATTCTTTCTGCTTTACCATTTAAAAGAGCTAATAATGGTTGGGGAAACACCCACACCTTTTGCTCCCTGAAGAATTCGGTGCTAAACAGTTATTTGCAGCTCTGTGTTGCATACATTTTAAGCAGTTAGGAACTTTGCACATGAGCAGGAGTCAAAGATAAATTCAAAAGTGGAACTTCATGGACCATTCGCATATTGGAGAGGCATCAGTGGGATTCCATGACAATGCAAATTTGCGTGTTTTTGCTTGGTGCCTTTTACTGCCCGTGCCAAAGATCAGTATTATGGAAACCACAGCGTTTCATATATATGAGATACTCAAGTCTCTTGGCCTCTTTGTGCCTTAGTTTCCTCATGTGAAAAAAAAATAAATGGCTCTCAAGACAGATTTTCCAGAATTCATACTGGGCTTACACCCAGTTAACCTATGACTGCATGATGTTTCTACACACAGTTTTTTACATGCATTCATCTTCTATATCACTTAAAACTTGTGTAAAAACTACATTCCATGCCAGGCCTGAAACATTCCAAAGCTCAGTTCTGTGAGTAAATTGCAGCCAAGGATACTACAAAAAAAGACACAAGCAAAAGAAAAATAGATATTCTTTCAGAACAGTTATCGTTTGGCAATAATTCTAATTTATATATGATGAAACATAATATCACTACTCCCTCCATATTCTAAAGAAATCTCACTGTGGAAGATATTATGATTTATACTTTCATGATTATATATGTGGTACAGTAGATTCAAAATAGTAAATACTCATTAAATACTTGTGTTAAGTGATCTTTATTTCTCTAGAAAGGCGGCACTATTGACATTTTGGGCTGGATAATTCTTTGCTGTGGGAGGCTCTCCTGTACACTGTTGGATGTTTAGTAGCATCTCTGGCCTCTGTCCACTAGATGCCAGTAGCATATACAGTTCTGACAAGCAAAAATGTATCCAGACACTACCAAATGTCACCTGCTTGCAAAATCACCCTGCTTGAGAACCACTGCTCTATAATGATTCACTCTGATCTGTGTAATAATTCTCACATTAATCTTTGCTAGAGACAAAAAGGATTTGCTACAAAATTTTAGTAGTAGTTTTAATCATATTTCAAAATGAGTAACAAATTAATTTTATAAAAAATCAAGGTTTATAAAAATTCCAAATAAAATGAATTTATATTTGTAACTTACATAAATTGCAAAAAAGTAGTGGTTCAAATCTACATCTTTCGATAAACTGTCTTTTATTGCAGGATAAATCTCCAGGAAAAGAAAAAGGAAAATATTGCCTCAATTATCTATTAGATATCTAATTAGTAGGAATAACTAGTAGAGGTTAGAATGATAATAATAAAGAGGAAGCTTTTGTCTAAACTCCAAACCTTAGGAATTTTTATTTAAACCTTCCAGAGACCTTAACCCTGTCTTCACCTCTCTTAAGAGTCTCACCTTCAGGATCTTCATAAATTAAATATACAACTATAGAACTTGATAGATTTTGAAGGTAATCTTTCCTGAGCACAGAAGCATTGATTAGATTCCACCTTTTGTGGTCTCTTCAAATTGTAGATTATGAGTTCAAAGTTTTTATCTCTATATATCATTATAATTTCTAATATTAAAAGGAATATTCTTATATTTACACACTTCCCAGTATAGTTCTGTTTTGCTAGGCCAATTCATTAGGAGAAGAAATAAAAGATACCCTTTCACACAACTTGAAAGGAAATTACTCCTCTCATTAATATATAGCTTTAATTCAGTAGTACACTTTCTATCATATTGACTTTTATTCAAAAATACCTACTCTTGACTATAGCTGACTATCTTATTTCCATTGATTCCAGCTTAGTCTCTCATTTCAACTGGTTGTGTATCACTGTCTTCTGACTAGTGTTTCCATCTCTACCCTCTCCTTTTCTAAGCCATCCTCCACGCGATCACCAGATTAACTCTCCAGAAGTGGTTCTCAAATACCAGCATCACTTTTGAACTTATTGAAGATACAAATACTCAGCCTTACTCTGGACCTCTTGAATCAGTAACTATGGGGCTGGAGCTTGTATTTTCACAAGCCCTCCAAGTGGTTGGCTCTGTTGCAGGCTAAAGCTTGTCCTAAAGCACTGCTGTGGTAGCTTGGCATGTTATACTTGGTTTGGCCTCCAAAGCCCAAGATGATCTGCCTGTCATCTCCTACTCTTCCCACTTGTACTCTACAGGTACTCAGAGAATTTTTCCTGTGTTTTGTCTTTCTCCCACGTTCCTTTTGCAAGCTTACTCTTCCCAACATGTCTGTCATTGATACCCAATGGCCCTTCGAGGTCCCATTTAAACAGCATTGCTCTAGTAACATCTTCCCTGATCCAATTTGAAGTCTTTTTTCCCTCATTTGTGCTGCAATCCCCACTGATAGCTCTCATTGCCCATATTCATTTCTTTCTTTAAATATAGCTATGTTTGCAACCCATTTCCTCTGAGCATAAACTCCTTCAAAGTATGGACTAGATCCTGCTTATGTGAATCGTTTATCATACTTAAAGCCAACACCTGGACATAAAGCAAACTCAAATATGTATAAAATCAAGAAATAGCTGGGGAGTGGATAGAATGAGGAAATGACTCTTTGAAAAGAAATGTAGTTTTATTACTTCATGGAACCTCCACAGCACTTTGTCCTTGTGGTTTGAGCTTATATGTTTATTTTCCCTGTGAGATCATGAGTTGCTAAAAGGAATCCTGTCTTACCCATCTTCATGTTTACAGCACTAGGCACACTGCTTATTAGCATATTCTTTTTTCGCTTTTTTATTGATTGGCATTTTTTTAAAGAATGAGAATACTTATGCTAACATGAAATAATCAGATTATAAATTATTTCATAGTATAAGTAATGAAGGGCCTAGTCCACTGAGCAGTTATCTTATTTCTGTTTCTCCAAACTGTGTTTGTAAGGTTTGGAGTCCAGATGGCAGAGAAGAGACTACTATAAAGGTGATTGCCCCTTAAAACTTGGAAGGTTTGATAATTAAAAGAACTATTTTTAGGGTCATTTGAGGCTCTTTATACCCACTTCCCTTAAGCCTTTTATATTGGCAAGAAGAATCTATTTGCTACAGAGGGTCATTCATTGGCTTAATAAGGATTAATGGCATACACAGCTTTGGATGCCATGGACAAAGGACAAAAACTGAGCTTTTATAGCAGAAAACACAGTTTTCTCCTTATCCCTAAATAAAAAGAAATACTAGGCAAGCATTTCCTCTTTGATAAAGAAGCTGGAGAGGGAATTCCCTGGCAGTCCAGGGGTTAGGACTCGGCACTTCCACTGCTGGGGACCTGGGTTCAATCCCTGGTCGGGGAACTAAGATCCCTCAAGTCATGTGGCGTGGCCCAAAAAACAAAACAAACAAAAGAACCAGAAAAAAAAAAGGCTGGAGAGATTTTTATTAGGGGCATTTCTGATATGCTTATTTAATGTAAACATTTCTGAATATACCACTTAACCATCATCTTAAACATTCTTAATATTGGCATCACAATTCCTGCCTTGAAATCCTTAACAACAGTTTGTTTTTTTGGTAACTTAATGTGTTCTTGACAATACTGATTTTGTTTTTAAGATTTTTATTTTTTTTTGAAATAGACCATTTTTAAAGTCTTTATTGAATTTCTTACAATATTGCTTCTTTTTCTTTATGTTTTGTTTTTTTGGCCATGAGGCATGTGGGATCTTAGCTCCCTTACCAGGGATCGAACCCACACACCCTGCATTGGAAGGCAAAGTCTTAACCACTAGACCAACAGGGAAGTCCCTTGACAATACTGTTTACATAATTCATCTGCTTGAATATTTAATATTTAAATGTTAATTTAATTTAGATTAAATTATCAATGCTATAAGTTAATGGCATTCATATTAATGTAATTGTTCTCTATTTTCTTTCCTGTAGGTGACAATTTGAGATTAACTTTAATTTCTCTCATTTCACTAAACCAACTTTTTTAAACCTTTTCTGTAAAGGCCAGATAAGTAAATATTTTAGGCTTTGCAGGCCACATACAGTCTCTGTCGCATATTTTTCTTCATTTCTTTTTTTTCTCATTTACAGCCCTTTAAAAATCACTTTTAACTTATTGGCTGTATAAAAATGGACTGTGGGCCAGATTTGATCCATAGGTCATAAACAAAATATAAATACAGATGGAGACTATATGAACACTTATATAACAAAGTTCATATGGAAGTCTATAATTGCTCAGACCTCATTCCCACTTTTCCTCTACAACTAAAGTGTATTTTTCTATCTATACCTTGTCTGTATAATTAAAAAATTAAAAATGAATAGGAGATATTTAGTGCTAGTGATGGGCTGGGGCCCTACACAGACTTACAGAATTGTAGAATTTTATTGCTAGAAGAAATTAAAAAGATTATCTAACTTGAAGCCCTTACTTACTTTATAGATAATCTACTTTATAGATAAGAACTCATAAATAAATATGATTAACTTACAAATATCGGAGGGATAACAAGCCTTCAAATGAGTCCTTATGTAATTCAGCCAAATAATTTTCGCTGAGAATTCTGAAAAATGAAGAGGTTATTTCTGGATCAAAATGCAAAATAACTACAACTATATACTACATAGGACTAACTCCAATATGTGGAGGAAAGCTGGGTAATGGTGCCACCTAAGCAACCTAATTCTTATTTAATTTAGGGATGGTGATTTCTGTTCTGTTTTCCCTTAAACCTTCTTTTCACTTCCTCCTTTGTGTCTATTTCTCTACATCATGCATGTGCGCACACACGCGCACACACACACACACAAACTCACAACCCACCCACTCTTTCCCCCAAATCATATAATTAATGCCTACTCCTAGATCACGAAGTCTCTGTTATAAACCAGCTCTGGGTGGCACCAACGTTGCAGAGCTGCCCTTCCCTCCTCTCTTTCCCCAAACCCTATTGGGAAGTCCCACACAGCACTGTATCAGGGCAAATGAAGCCATCTGTTTTTACCCCCATTAAAATTTTTTGAAAACTAAAATGTGCATAAAATATACATAACTGTTCAATAATTCAATTGAACAACTGTTCAACTGTTTAATAATTACAAAACAGATCCCCACGTAACACCATTCATGTCAAGAAAGAATCCTGCCAGCATCCCAGAAGCCCCCCGTGTGCCATTTTCCAATCACAACCCTCTCTCTGGCTTCCAGGAGCAAACTACTATCCTTACTTTAATAATAATTTCCTTGCTTTTTAAATATAGTTTTGCCTTTTCTCTATCAGTCATAAACAACACAGTTTAGTCTTGCTTCTTCTTGATCTTTATATAAGTGGAATCATATTATATGTATTATATGCCACATTACTTCTTTCATTCAACATTATTTTGTAAAATTATTTTATTTTTGCCTGTAGTATGTAGTGTTGCATGTCCAACTAAATGAGGCTTCTGAGTATTTGAAAGTGGCTAATGTGACTAAGGAGTTGAATTTTTAATTTAATTAATTTCAATTATTTTGACATTAAAATTTAAAAAAACTGATACTAAATGTAATTATTGGAGAATGTTTTGGTTAGCAACAATTTGTATATGTGATACTACTTTTTCGACTGTAAATTTTATGAAATCTAAATACCAATCAAGTATTTGTAATAAAATTTAGCAACCAAATTGTGATTTCCAAGAGTTAGTATGGGAAAAAAATCTAGATTCTCTCATTAATTTTTATATTGATTACATGTAGATATGGTAATACTTAGGATATTTTTAAATACTTAGTATTAAAAAAATTAGAATATCTTATTAATAATGTATATAATGATCACACGTTAATATTTTGGATATAAGGGTTAAGTAAAAGATATTAATTTTTTTCATCTGTTTCATTTTACTTTTATTTTTAAGTGGCTACCAGAAAATTTAAGATTACTTATGTGGCTTGCATTATGTTTCTGATGAAGTGTATGACTTCTAAGTATGATTATACCACATTTTAGTCATTCAACTGTTGGTGTATACTGAGATTTTTCTAGTTTTTATTTATTAAAAACAATACTGCTTTGAACGTTCTTGTATTTGTATCCTGATACATATTTGCCTGAGTTTGTCTAGGATGTAATAGGGATACAAAATTGTTTCCCAAGAAGTTGTGCTATTTCAATTTAGCAGATTAAAACATGTCAAGTCTCCACCCCTTCAACCTCCAACAAAATTCCTAAGAATGATAGAAAAGATATAGCTTAAAAAATCACAACCTTAGCTCGATGTGTGGGAGAAGCTACACAAATGCTCCCCTACCAGAAACATCCTGGAGCTACCTACAGGGTGATCAGCTGGAATAGTGCGGTAGGAGCAGCCTACAGCACACATCAAACCCACATCTTCCCTCCTTGATCCAGGCAGCAAAATGTGTATTCTTCTGGGCAGGAGCAATTGGTGTTAGAAAGGGGGCAAGGTCCCAGAACCCTGGAAGAAAGTTATGCACTCCCTGACTAGCCACCAGAAGGCACCTTCCACCTCTGCCTTTTTCTCAAGGCAACCCATTGGGAGTAATAAGCCCCAAAAGCTCATTTCACTTCATCCCTAAAGCTGTGAAACAAAAGCAGCAGAATCTCCACTAGAAAGATGAATTACACTCAGGAATGACCAAACAATGTGAGAAAGCCTACTCCATTAAGGACAGAAAACAAAAACAAACATAAGACCTTATAGCCAATGAATAAGAGTTAACAAAGCACAAGACCTTAGGATAGCACAATTATTACCCTCAGGCAGATGTAAGCAGATAGTGCATCCATTAGTCAACTCAGGAATATACGAATGAAAAGTGTTAGCAATAATAATAATAATAAAAAACTCAGTGTATGAGCAGCAGAAATGACAGTTAAAGAATAAATTAGGAACCTGAGAGATCCAGCCAATGACTTCTCCAGAATGCAGAATCAAGGGAACAGGAACATTCACAGTCAAGCCTGACGCCTGGGTCTGCCTGAGGAATGTTAAGCCCTTTGCTTCCGCTGGTCTCACAATAAAGACTAGGAACATGCTGCAGGGAGGAGGGGGTGGCGTTTTGCACCTGTTTCTTATATCTGATAAGCAGGAAGGCACATAGCCAGTATCCCATGAGTGGAGTGAGGGAGTGGGAGAGAGAGGCAGTACAGAAGAAACTCTATAAGATGTCAAAGGTAGCTTTCTCTTGCCTGGAAGAATCCCCTTCCTTGCAGGTAATATTAACAGTGGTACATCCTTCAGGAGCCTTGGGGATCTGAGCACAGGCTATGTTGCCTTGTGAAGCTATTTCCATTGAGTTCTGCATTTAAAACGTCCTGCTTTTTACTCACAGTGTCTCTTGATCACATATTTATATTAATTCCATCTCATAGCTTAATTCCACCTCATAAATTAATTCTTTACTCATAGCTTATGAAAATTAAAATATTACTACCTGGAAACTCTGCAACTCAGTTATTAAGGTGGTTCATATTATACAGAATATAGTCACACACATTTTTAAAAGATCACTTAAACAAAAACAGAAAAGACTTCAATTACCACAAAGAACTCTTGGAGCCCTGAGCATGCTTCAGAGACCCTGACCTCAAATTGAAATTCACCATGTTAGAAGGAATCTCAGTGATAGTCAGAACACATGTTAGGGGGAATGGTCAACAGATGGTGCTAAGATTGATTGTTTTCTCACCTCTAAGTAGTGGTTTCATATTTCCATGGAAATGATGCAAAAAGAAAAAAAACAAATCAATATGTCCAAGGACATTTATGGTAACGCTTTTCATACCTTCCAAGGTAGGAAAAAACTCTACCCCCCCCCATATCGCATAACAAAACTGTAGGTATACATCAAAAATGATATACAAACGTCACAGGAAATGCTGGCATATGAAAAAAAGCTACACAAAAGTGGAACTCATATATGCTAATTATAACTTTGAACGTTGACAAGGATTCAGTAAGTACAGCAAAGAGATGGGGCTGCTCATCAACTCTTTATGGCAGTGTCTTCTCTGATTGGCTGATTCCCATATCACACTGGTTTGAGTTTGAATATCATGGTAGGACAGGGAGTAACCAAACAGTATGTATTTCAAATTAATGGGCTTTCTTTCTGTGAAGTTGTTTGGATGACAGGATAGAAGAAATTTTTAAAATAACAACGGTAAATTCAGCCTAGAAGTAAAGTTTAGACTGAGATTGAGTCAGTCACCAAAACATTACCCAAAAAGGAGCTTCAAATAAGAAATAACTGAATAACTGAAATAAAATACATTAATCTGTAGAACTCTTTCTTCTTGATCGAAGAAAAAATTTTAAAACTATGGGGAATCAGAGTTAAAGCCAGATCTAAAACTTTCTCACACCAGGAAAATATCAAAAGCAGGCATGAAGGAACATTTAAGAAAGATCCATGTCTAACTTCTGACCAGGGTTCTTGTCTAAGGCAGTCTTCTGATTTTTACATTCATTTTTGATTCTGTATTATTGACAATTATCCTTCTCTCCACCTCTGTAACTTCTAGGAAATTGAGAGGGTTCAGGGTCTGTTTGATTGATTTAACCATATATATATAAAATGCAAACAATAGGCCTTTCTGGAACTGATTTACTCTCCTTCCCCTGCTTTCTTTCTCTCCAAAGTATTTAGCAATGCTTGAAATTATATCTATCTAGTTATTACACTTATATACTTATTTCTATATATTTGTAAATCCCCTGAGAACTGGGATACTTGGGCTCTTTCATTCCTGGGCCTGTAACCCTAGCATGTAGAACAGTTCCTGGCATATCGTAGATACTGGAAAAAAAATTACTGACTGAATTAAGAAAGTGACAAGTTATCAACTATCAGACACTTTTATTTAAAACAAATTATCAATTTATCGTCACTCATGAGGATAAGTACAGGAAAAAAAATGTCTTTCTTCTCCCTTACATTTGTGCCTCAATCTTTTGAGACAAGAATCTTTTGAGAATTTCATAAAAGCAATGGTTCTTTTCCCAAAATACTGCACTTTCTTGAACACACGCAAAAGTGTGCAGGCAATTTCGACTTGTGGATCATCCTTTTAGGGCAGAGGTCTGTGAATAAAGAGGACTGAACCCAGAGTGCCAAACTGGGGTGGGAAATAAAATTACATCTCAGTTTTCACAAATCTCTAACTAAAATCAGCACTTGCTTCCATTATGAATGTAGGCAACAAACCACAGTAGATCAGCAGTATAGTTTATTTGGTCCCCAATAGAAATCACAGGTCATTTCATATCACATATATGCTGCAGATACCTTGAAATATCATTTATTCTCATCACTACCCTGGAGTTATAATATTTATTAGACCTACCACTATATCTTGTTATTTAGTGTGCTAAGAGAAGCATATTTATTACTATTTCACTAATTTTAAAAATATTCTGAAAACTATTTCAATATAGTTGGTTTTCTTTTTTTTCAATATATTTTGACTTATTATATATTTTAAAACACTATCCCAAGAACATAAGTTTCGATATATTTTGACTTATTATATATTTTAAAACACTATCCCAAGAACATAAGTTTCTGCAGCTTGCCAAAGATATATACACGGGAGAGCAGGAGGGAGGTTAAGAAATTCTGCTTTGCGGAACAACTGACCTCAAGTTAGGAGGTTATAAGGTATAAACCTCAAGCTGACTTAGATACCTTCAAACCTTACCAGACTCATGTTTTAGAGTATCGCCTCCCAAACTCATGCTTTTTAAAAATTAATTTTTAAATTTCAATTTATTTTTCAAAAATATGTAATATATATTCACATCTTAAAATTCCAAAAATATGTAGCACACAATTCAAACTTTTTCTCTTACCTCTGTCCCTCAATCTACCACCCACCTCCACTCCCAGAGGAAATTAAGTTATCTATTTCTTGTGCCAAATGACTTTCATTTTTCTTACAAGTTTGGGAAATAAAATCTCCAAGTTAGATACTATCACAGGAAATATAAACTACATATAGTATTTAGGAAATCTGTAAATTAAAAAAAAATTGCCTGATTCTAGCATTTTTTCCTTACCAATATATATCAGACTAAGGGGTCATCTCTTTAAGGGTGGTCATAATACCTGTTTTTAGATTGACTGTTATGATTTTTTATTATTAATTCAGAAGTCATTTATGACTTGTATATTCAAGTTGAACTACGGATATGACCACAGACTGTCATGAAAAATTACTTTGAATGTTTTTTTTCCAAAATCACTTATATATCTAAAATGACTTTTTCTACAAATCAATAAAAAAAATAGTAACAGAAAAATGGGCAAAGGACAGACAATTCTCAGATAAACTACAAATGTCCAGTAAACATATAAATATATTTAAGTTCACAAGTAATACGAAAAATTCAAATTCAGATGGAACCCCTTTTATTCACTCGTCAGATTAGCAAAAAAAAAAAAAAATGTAGAATATCCAGTGGTGGTGGAAGTGTGTGGGGAAATGAATGTCATCACAGCATGGTGACTGGAGTATAAGCTGGCACCACTTTTGTGAGGGCAATTAAAATTTTATGACTAAATAGTCTTCACTCAAACAATCCCATTTCTAGATAACTATTCTATAGAAATAAATGACAGGCTCACAAAAATGCATGTACAAGGATATTCATTGTAGCAATGTAAGTAACAAGAAAACTGGACAAAATCTAAACATCCTTCAATAGGGGCATTATTAAACTGTGATACATTCATACTATGGAATATTATGCATGAGTTTAAATGAATGGGGTAACCCTCTATGTACTGGGAAGGAAAGAAATCTAAGACATATCATGAAATGAAGGAATCAAGTGGCAGACGTCACTTATGTAAAAAAAGATAAGAAAAACACACAAACCTATTTGCCTATCTGTAAATATGTATGTACACAAAAGTATGGAAAAGAGTCTGGAAGGATTAATACTAAGCTTAAAGTAGTGGGTGGGGGATTAGGGCACAAGAAGGGTTTTCACTATACCTGTTATTTCATTGTTATATATTGAGAATATAATCATGTATTACTTGTATAATGCAAAATAAGTTTAAATTGTCTCTTACTGATTTTAAAGAGGTCCTGCCAAATTTCATTTTTAAAATAAACACAGAATTTCAATCATTAGGTTGCTTTGGGATATGGAAGGGGAAATACCTTTTCTCACAGGTATTGACCTCAAAATTCTGGACCAAGAAGGATCTTACAAGGCAGTTAGCTTTTTGTATTCATATTTGGGGAGAGTATACCCACAGCTTCTCAGCCCAGCGGTATGCCTTCCATATACTTTCATCAATGTAAGAAATAGAGTTTCCCTGGAAATTTCTGTGAAGAACCGCAGTTCATATGCTTGAATAGGTAGGAAAAGAATGTAGAGAAGGAGGAAAAGAATCATGGCCACCTTGTGGGGAATATTCAAATGCAGAAAAGACCAGATTTATAATTCCCACAGCTTATCAGCTTCCCAGTGTGCACAATTAATAAAAAACATACTGTGAGGCCACTGCACAAACAATGAGGCATCTCCTCAGAACTTGAACTTCCTATCTGTCCAATTTCTTGGATACATAATGCCAATTACTTATTTTCCAAAATCACTTATGTGTCTAAAATGACTCCTACAAATCAATGAGAAAAATGGCAAACATTTATCAATATCAGCAAATAAATATAAAGAAACCCTATGCCAGGCAACACCAAAGCTTTGGCTCAGTGCCCTCAGAATCTTTCCAGGTGTTAGCAGGCTACGGGCAATTAGAAATTATAGTAACTAATATGAAAATATCTCTTAAACATATTGCATAGGGAAAAGCACAAGTCACTGAGCAAGGAGTAAATTTATTACCTCATTAGAGGAACAAAATACAAAGGAAAGAGATCAGAAGGAAGGACACACATCAAAACAGTAACAGGAGTTACCGTATTGGTGGTAGGGAAGTTGGGGTGGAATTTTCACATTTCATCCTATATACTTCTGTCACGTTTCTTTTTTTAAACAGTGAGAATGTATCCATGAATTAGATATGTTTAAAAGAAGCTGTTAAAAGCCTGAGGTTCAGTTTGAAGCACTAACTCAGTGGATGACTGAATCTTTGGCTTTAGCATTGTCCTCTTCCCTCAGCAACAATGTAACTATTCAGTTTATAAGCACATTTTTCATGGGAGTCAGAAATAGGTCAAAATGGATACCTGTTTGCCCATCTGCCTGAGGGACATTTCCACTCAAACAGAGCCTTCTGGTTGCTTTATGCTCACCAATAAAAGATGCCTAAGACTGAACTCATCTCCTTCAAACTGACTGTGCTTCCCAACTGCTGTATTTCCACCTGTTAGACCACCATCATTCTGCCCATCAACACATGTGATTTTTCTTTTTCCTGTACTACAATCCCCCAACTCTAGTCAATTACTACATCTTGTCAGTTTTTCCTCTGTAGTACTCTCAGGATTTTCTTTCTACTTCCATCACAACCACATTAACTCAGCTCCTTCTCACTTCACTCCTAGATTTTGTTAAAGCATTCTATTTGGTCTCCATGAATCAAGATTTCCTCTCTGATCGCTCTACATATGAAATCTAAAATAAGCCCCTTGTTTTAATCATTTGTCTGTCTTGCTTGAAAACATTCATTGGCTCCTCATATCTTACAACGTAACTTTCAAACCCCCATTGTCAGTAGTCAAGGGTTTTCATAATCCTATCTTTCATTGTTGCCTAACCCAATTCTTTACAGCCAAACTAATCTATTAAATTCTGATCATCCCTGCAGTCACACCGTTGCCTAGACTGTACTGCCTATTATTTCTCTGACAAATCACAGCCAATCTTTAAGTCCCAGCTGAAGATTTAGCTTATCCATGCAGCCTTCCGTGACCTCCATACCCCTGTGAGTACAGGTTCTGGTGAAATACAGCACCTATCTGTATTTCTTTTAATAATTATATATTACCTCCATTTTAAGGCATATCCCCTTTCTTCCCACTTGTCATTGTCATGTTCTGGAGACAATACCATATACTTCTGTGGCTCCCACAGTACTTAGCCCTGGGTTGGGCACAAAATGGGTGCTACATATAGGAAGCCAGGGAACAAAGATGAGTTCTAGATATAACTGAGGGATTGAATAACAATAATAGCTAACACTAAAATATATGATAGGCACTGATAGAAGAGCTCTACCTATATTAACTCATCTAAGTCTCCCAATGAGATTGGAGTCATTAGGAGAATTAGGAGTCATCCTATGAGACGATGACTACCATAATCCCCATTTTACAGATGAGGAAATTGAGTCATAAAGCTAATAAATGGCAGACCTATGTTAAAACCCAGGTAGTCTGGCTCCAGAATCTCTACTCTTAACCACTTTGTTGTATTACCACCAATGAGATGGGGAGAGGGACATGTTGCTGTAAAGAGGATGGAGTAAAGATGGGAGAAGAGTAGATGTTAAGGAATTAAATAATGGGGTAAAAAATGGAGAAGGAAAAAATAAGGGCAATTAAAAGTAAAAGACTGGAGGAGAGGGAAAAATAGTAAGAAGGAGAATGAAGATAAGGAATCATTGACAAACAAAAGGTGGAAACAGAAAGTCAGTCAATGTGGATTGGGGAGATAAGGAGGACCCAGGAAGACCTGAAGAAAGGCTGCCGTGTCAGGAAGGATGCAGAGAACAAACGAGGAAAGGGGATTCTTACATGATGTTGAAAGTGCCTATGTAGGCATTAGGCTCTGGCTCAGGCACTCTATGGAGCTTCTGCTTTGAGCTGAGACCGACACATGACAGCATCTCATTTTTGAAGGTACAGAGCTCACATATGCTGATGTTTGTGGTGGCATGCTGTTCTGGCTGCTTCTTTTCTGGGGTATATTTTACACCAGGAAGACCTGTGGATACTGAATACTGAGTTGAAGGAAAAAGAACTGTCTCAGATGGCCTTGGTTGCTGAGATATGTTAACTCTCAGGTCCACGCGTGGAACTGTAACTTGAGTCAGGTTTGGCTGTGCAAGTGTCATCTCAGGGTGTTTTAAGGGGGAGCTATAGTCTGCTGTAGGGATGTAGAATGTCCAGCGTCCATAGTGGGTTCTGGAATTGTGGTTTGCTCTAGGTCCACATGATGAACAATGACGCTGGATGATGTTGAATACTGACCTTGATCTTTCCTTGTAGTTGGAACTGTCACCTGCTGCTGGAATGGAGATTGAACTACAACATGCTGAGGTGCCTCTGGAGGCTGATTTGGGGTCTCCTGCATGATTGGAGAAGGTAAAGTCTCCATATTGGATCCTACAATAACGGTAAGTTCCACATCCATAGGATGAATTGCGACTTGATTCAGGTTTGGCTGTTCAAGTGTCATCTCAGGGTGTTTTGGAGGGGGAGCTGTAGTCTGCTGTCAGGCTGTAGAATGTTCAGACTCTGTAGTAGGTTCTGGAGTTGTGGTAAGCTGCAGGTCTCTAAGATTAACTGTGTTACTGGGTGATGTTGGATGCTCAGCATGATTCTGATCTGGTACTGGAACTGTCACCTTGGGATACAATGGAGACTGAGCTACAACTTCCTTAATGAGCTCTCATGGCTGAGCTTGGGTATGCTGCATGGTTGGAGAAGGTTCAACCTCCATACTGGATTCCAGAGTTAACGTAATTCCAGGTCCAAAGGTTGAACTGTGACACTGGGTGATGTTGGAGGCTCAGTGTGATCCTCATCTGGTGTTGGAACTATTGGGTTCTGATATACTGGAGGCCGAGCTACAAAAACTTCCTTAGGTGGCTCTGGAGGCTGGGTTAAGTTCTCCTGTATGGTTGGAGATGGTTCTTCCTCCTTAGTGGGTTCTGGCCTTATGGTCAGTTTAAGGGCCAAAGGTTGAATCGTGACCTCAGTGAAGGTTGGATGCTGAGCCTGAACTTGCTCTGGATTTGGATATGTCACCTCGGGGTATGTTGGTTGAGTTGGGGCTCCCTGCTGAACTGGAGAATGTTCAATTTCACAGGGTGTTGGATGATGATCTGAAACCTCTTGCTGGACTGACAAAGGTTCCAACTGCTCAGGGGACACTGTTGACTGAGCTGAGGTTTCTTGTTGGGGTGGAGAAGTTTCAACCTCCTTAGTGAACGCTGGAGTTACGATAAATGCAAGATCCATAGGTATAACAGTGACATCGGGCCGCTGCCAAAGCTGAGCTTGATCCTGACCTCGAGGAGAAACTGTTGTCACATGATGCTCTGCAGAGAAAACTACAGTCACATTAGAGAGCTCTGGAGACTGAGTTGGAGAGGATTCAACCTCACCAGGAGACTCTGGATACTGAGCTGTGCCTTCCTGTTAAGGTGGAGAAGGTACAACGTCAGGAGCCTGTGGATGCTGATCTGGAATCTCCTGCTGGGTTATGGCAGGTATAACTTCTTCTCCAGGTTGCTCTGGATACTGAGCTGGGGTCTCCTATTATACTGAAATTTTATTATGTGTACCGGCTTCTGGAGATTGGGCTGGAGCTTCCTGTTGAACTGACAAAGGTTAAACCTCCTCAGGTGGCTGTGAAGGCAGCGTTGGGACCTCATGCTGTGTTGTAGAAAATTCTGCATTAATAAGGGGCACTGAGGGCTGAGCTGAAAGCTTGTGCTCATTTGGAGAAGGACCCACCTCTGGAGTGGTTCTTTTGTTATGGTAAGCTCCACATCTGCAGGTTTGACAGCGACACTGGATAAGTTTGAATGCTGAGCCTGAGGGTGACTTGGAGGTGAAACTGTCATTTCATCATGCTCTGGAGGTTGAACTGGCTGTTCTTGTTGAGTTGGAGTAGGTTCCACCTCCCCTGAAGAAGGCTCTGGAGGCTGAGCTGGTTGCTCCTGCAGGGTTGCAGAAGGTTCTATCTCCACTGGAGACAGAGATTGGATCTACTGCTGGGCTGCCAAAGATTCTGCCTCATTAGGGGGCTCTGGTGACTGAGCTGAGGCTTCCTCCTTGGTTGTAGAAGTTTCAGCTTCTCCAAAAGCCTCTGAAAGCTGAGCTGGGGTCTTCTGCTGGGTTGCTGTTTGCAAGTCCTCAGGAGGCTCTGTAGGCTCAGAAGGCTGAGTCGGTTGTTCCTGTTCACTTGGAGAAGGCTCAGCTTCCACAAGAGGCTCTGGAGGCTGACCTGTGTTCTACTGCTGGGTTGGAGAAGGTTCTGTCTCCTCATTATGCTCAAGAGGTGGAGCCAGGGCCTCCTGCTGAGCTGTAGGAAATTCACCTTCTGTAGTGGACTCTGGAGTGTTGGTAAGTTCCAAATTCAGAGGTTGAAGTGTAACACTGGGCAAGTTTGAATGAGCGTAACGCTGAGCACCAGGTAGAGATGCTACCTCATCACTCACTGGAGTTTGAAGTACATATATGTAGGGAACCCTGGAGCCTGAGCTGGGGCCTCTTGATGGAGTAGAGAAGGTTCAGCCTCCTCAGGGTGCTCTGCAGGCTGAGAAGGGGTCTCCTGTGGACTGGAGAATGTTCAACCTCCTCGGGGCACTCTGGAGGCTGAGATGGGGCCTCCTGCTGGACTGGAGAAGGTTCAACCTCTTTAGTGACCTGTGGAGTTATGGTAAGTGCCAGATCCAGAGGTTTAACAGTTACATTGTACAAGTTTGACTGCTGAGTTTCATTTACTCCATGATGTGCTACTGGTTGAACTACAAACTCCTTAAGTGTCTCCAAAGGCTGGGCTAGGACCTCCTGAGGACTTGAAGTTTCTAGTACCTCAGAGGCCTCTGAAGGCTGAGATGGAGCCTCCTGCTGAAGTGGAAGTGGTTCTACTTCTTCATTGGGATCTGGATGCTGAGGCTGGGCCTCTGCCTGAGGTAAAAAAGATTCAACCTCCTCAGGGGTCTGTGGATGCTGAGCAGGGACCTCCTGCTGGGTAAAGATTCAGCCTCCTCAGTGAGCTCTGGATGATGAGCTTGGGTCTCCTGCTGGGATGGAGAAATTTCAGCTTCCTCAGGGGGCTCTGGAGGTACATCTGGGATCCCCCAAAAATCCCTAGGTATGCTCTCCTCAGGATAAAAGGCATCCATACTGGGATCTAAATAATCACCCGGCAACTGTTGTTCTAGACCCTGAGTGTTTTTATGAAATTGGCCTATAGTTCAAACAACAACTTTGGCAAGCTGTTGATGCTGAACTAGATCTTTCTTCAGGTTTGGTGGTGAAACAGTAAACTTCATTGGTTTTGAGCTCTTACTACCTAGAGTTGGAACAAGTATTTCAAATGATTGGTGACCTTCAGTCTGATCTAGACCTATGTGTTTAGTCTTACTTTTGTGTCGAGAAAGCAGAACAAAGGGCTGATTTTGATCCCAGTCTAGCACTGGACCCGGCTCTGGGAGCTTTTGATGTTGGGTTTGCTAGTTATTCAGATCATGATGTGGAACAGCAAACTGATCTGTAGGCAGCTCTCCAACGTAATCCGTGTCCGGGTATGGAAACTCAGTCTCAGTCAACTCCTGATGAGGCGGGGCCAACATCTGGACTGGAGACGAGGACACCAAGTAATTAAAGCCCCCAGCTTCTACCAGGGGTGTAAGGGCATGGAGCAATTTGGGAGGGGGTTCTGAGGCGTGTGAAGACCAAGCCTCGGTCAGCCGCGGGGGGTTGGGTGTCACCTGGATGGGGCCCAGGGCCCACTCCGGAGGCTGAACTGCCTGGACTAGAAGCCACACTCGTTGCCATGTGAGGAGGAAACGTAGGGCGCAGATGCGACATAACATGCGGCGGCTCCCAGGCGCAGTGACCCAGGCCAGTGAGGAGCCGGAGTCACATCCTGCGTCCAAGCTTGAACCGCTATGCCAGCGCCAACGCGAGGGCTCACGTTAGCAACCGCGCACGCCTCCCCCGTCTAACGTCCCACCCATTATTTATGACATCTTTAGTTACACCACCGTTATTAGGTTTGTACGGAGATCCAATCCGCTCCACCAGAGTGGGTCTTTTTCCCAGAGTCCCCAGGGCGCAAGCCATCCTTCCCCTTACAAAGGAGACAATTACCTCCTGCCGGGACCCTCTTCCCAACCCCTCCCTGCCCTCCCTGGCCACAAACAATGAGGCGGGATTTGGGCTGCAGACCCGAGTGACCCCAAACTCCAGTAGTCCAGGGGTGGAGGGGTGTTGGGAAGGATGCAGAGCTTCCCAAGGAAACCACAGGACGTGGCATTCTGGGAAATTCAAGAGTGCTAGTCCAGTCTGGCAATCTGAACTCTTCCTCCTCAAAGCTGAAGTCCGAGAGACATTCTTCCTCCCTTCCTCCCTCCCTGATAAGAAAAGTAGCTGACCTGCAAAATGAGCACCAGTTATGGTGGCGGGAGGGGAACACACCTTAAAATTGTTCTAAAATGTTGCCATTTCCTCCAAACTCTCAGTATTCACGTCTCATTATTCATTCACCACTCTGTTATTAGGGGTTACCACTGAATCAGTGATGACTCCACAACTTCCGTAGGAGGGGTTTGGGGCAGGTGAGCAATTTATTCTGGGAAAGAGAGTCTAAAACCAAGTGAATGACCCTTTATATTAGCATGGGAAAACTTCCCCCATCCCACCTTGTCTCAACAGAGCCATTAATCTAGAAAAAACTACAGTGTCACTTTTCAGAGGTCTACCCTGTGTGCACACATGGAGAAGACACTTAGAATGTTAAAGTCAGCATGTTAAGTAATTTTCTTGAAATACTGTAACTCGCACCCAGTTTACTTTCTTCACAGTCCTTTTCATAATCTATTTAATTTTAGTCCTTTTTAATTGTCTGGTACACCTTTAACACCTAAACTCCAAGAGAGAAGTAGATTCATCTTATTTCCAGTACCTAGCACATAATGGAACTGAATGGAATTTCTGAATGGAACTGATTCCAAGATTGGCCTCATTTAGGAATGGATCTGTTATTATAATCAGGTTTCCGAAATCTTTAGTATCAATACGGAATCCTTTCCTCCTACATTACACAGGAAGCTAGACTTCTTAAAGCCCAAACATGGATAAGTTTGAAGTTTCCTTGACTGATTTAAATTGAATTAAAATAATTATTTTTTATGGGAAAAACTATCAAAATATCTACATTTTTCAGAACAAAACCACCTTTTCTTTCTTTACTTTCTTCCCTTCAAAACAAACTTTGCAACATTGGGGTGAGTTAAATAATCAGCAATCTAGCCCCAAATAAAGCTCTCAATGACATGAAACACATTTTTTGCTTCTTTTTAATAAAAATATTATATGCACTACATTAATGTTTTCTTTTAGAAATTACATTAACAACTTAATCCCTAATTCGAGGCATCCATATAATTGATTTACAGAAAGGTTCTTCGGCAAAATATTTAACACAAGATATATATGTGATTATGAGATTTGGGTTATACACCTTACTTGAAAGACATGAATAGTTTTTAAACTCTGTAGCATAATCACACTTAAGGCCATAGTTACTTTGTTCCCAAATTCCTGCAATTCTATTTGAGGGGAGTTCTAAAAGACCTGTGTCTTCTTCTGTGTCCACAACTGTAGACGTACACTGATGGCCCTCAATCCTGCTCTCCAAACTTCAAATAAGGGGCCAGAGACAAGGCTTGGGACTTGGAAAAGTCCTAGAAATTCCCTGCCTCAAAAGCAGTTTCAGAGTTTCACATTATCCTAAGGATGACAGAGCTGAGTAGACATGCCAAAGTCTTCCAAATCCTGCTGGTTATTTTGAATTATGGCTACACTGGCTGTGTACCCCTTGAGTTTTTATCTCCACATACTTGAATTAAATCCTGTAGTTCCTCTTCGTTTCTAGCACCTGTGACCTCTTCACAGGGTCTCTCTTCCACAGCTATTTTACCATTTTCTGAAATAAAGTTAACAAGAATCAATTCAGAAATGTTCTTGTTCTAAAACTTCCTGTATACAATGGTAGCACCCAATAATTAGACATCCTTTTGATTTCTAAAAGCAGAAAATAAGAGCATTTTCCTAGAAGTTCCCTCATCTGACACTTCAGTTTTTATCATAATTATTTGTGAAAAAATATATAAGAAATATCAACTTTGTTTCAAAAACTTTTATGATCTTAGAAATAAGAACTAAGGAATAATGACATAGGAATTAAAACTGTGGAAACAAAAATGTTCAATCACAATACAATTACATAGTAAGGTATGAGGTGGGGGTCAAAGTGAGTTCAAACCTGGGATACATACCACTGGACTATAATAGATACTTCGTATTAGAAGCAAGGCAAGTGCCTACTCCTTGGGAACAAAATTCTACCAGATACAATGAACAAAGCTTTGGAGACAGAGACAGAGAGAATTTGAACACTCCACTGGCAGCAACTGGCCCATGTACCTTTTGAACAATACAGCTTTCCTCAAGGCAAGCTAGAGCCACCAGGCTTTTTGGTCTAAAAAAAAGTTTTGAGTACATATAAGGAATACCTTGGCATATTAGGAACAAACAACCCAGACATTTAGTTTGGTTCTTAAAGGTTGTTACCCAGATTTGACAGCTGATGGAGATTTTGCCTGATGACCAGGGAAGTCAAACTTCCTTGGAAGGATTGCCCAGGCTGGAAAGCCAAGACCAATCCAGGGTCAACTCTTACAAGCAAATAAGGTCTCAGACAACTTAGCTAGGATTTCTCAGTCTCTCAGCCTGCAGGGCTGTGAAGCAGGTGAGCAATTCTCTTCAGGGAATCTACTAATCATAAAGTTTCCTTTGGGCACTGCCTGTGACATTCTCACTGCTATATAACTCGATAGGGAACACAATCAACGCTCTTCAGTAGCATGACCACTTTCAAAGCTCACAAAAACATAGCCGATTATTATATAAGAATCATATTCACCCAATATATCAGAAATGGAAGCTGAAATTAAACTGACTCCAAAAACATAATCTAATAAACTCTTCAACAAAAAAACAACAATAATATTAATAATAGTCAATATATATTGTCTGCTTACTATGTTTCAGGCATAGTTCTAAGCTTTTTACATTCATCATTTCATTTACTCTTACAATATCCCCCATTTGGTGGTAAGCTGAATTACTAACCCTATTTGCAGATAAAGAAATTGCAGCTTACAGATATTAAATACCTTCAAATGTCTCTGGCTAGAAAAAAACTAAAATTGCGACAACAGCAACAAAACAATCTAAGACACAAAGTTAGGACTCAAACACAGGTGTCCAAGACTTATAATCACTACACTATTCTATATGATAAGCAAGCAATTGAAGAAGAACTGGATCAAACACATTCTGTATGAACTGAGGCAAGTCATTCTACATCTAAACACTGGGGACAATAATATTTGCTGTCGTTTTTCTCATAAATGCCATAAAGAACAAATTTAAGACTGCTGCTGTGAAAACATCTGGTGAATGAAAGAATATGCAATGTTTTAGATAACCATTATTTTCATCCAATTAACTTTTCAAATAAGTTTATTTGCTCACTGAAACTGAAGCACTTCAAGGACAATCAAAAAGGTCTTACCTAAAACCACTATCAGCAGTTTCTGGAATGCATCTGTCATAGCCTTCTGAATAGCAAGCTTCTGGGTTACCTTCCTTTTCATAAGGAATGATAATGACCCTAAATCCAACAAAAAAAGATGAATTTAAAATGCCTATCTGAATAACTGATTTCTAGGTTATATGTTTAAAACTAAAAATGCATCTGTGATTCTTAGATCATTATCTTAGTGATTAAGGGCAGGCACAACACTGGGGTGCGGTTGAATGTCTCTGTTGTAGGTATACCCTGGCATGGCACATTTTACTGCTCAGATCTATTCTCAAAGTTCCTATAATACTTGATGGTAAATGCAAACCAAGAACGTGGCACAACTTTCATAATACTCACAGATTTCAAATGGACAAGCTGAGGCTACACGGCTACAGACCCTGCTCTCCTGGGCATAAAGGGCTGGATTCATACAGTGAGATAGATTTGGTGGTAGTGCAGATGATCTGGCCTCTCCTCAACCATCACCCACTCAGGTGGATGGTGGAGCCTCCTCCACTCAATTCACTAACAGCCCTGCCTCTGACTTAAAACCCTAAGCCCAAGTGCCATTGATTCTAAGAGAAAACTCAGTACCAATAGGAATCCCCTTTCTAGGGATCTACGTTTACTTTTTCTGCTCAGGCCCTTCTATAGAAGGCAAAGGACTGAACATTTACACAAGAGTTTATTTCAATATTTTTTTTCCAACAGCAACAAAAAGTTACTTTAATATTCTTGTGTCCACAGTTAACAAAATCAGGTAAGCAGAGCCCCCTGTTAGATTTTAGCCTCGTTTACTTTTTGTCTGGATCTTTGAATCATTATACCTGGACCAAGAGAGTGGCACTGGGAATGGAGAGGAAGGGACATAAAGCAGACATGCTTTAAAGAAAGAATCCAAGAGAACTCGGCCCTAACTATTCACAGGAAATGGAGAAGAAGGGCAAATTAGAGTTGATTCCATACTTTCAAGCCAGGGTGACAAGGAATGGTGATCCATTGCCAAGACACTGAAGTGATGGGCACAGGGCGGTGAGCTATCGGGGGTAAGGAGTTTGGTGAGTTGTCCTGGAGAGCAGCTCTCATTTTCCTCCTCTCACCTCCAGGGCTGATGATGAATCTTCTGAGCCTGTGAACACCAACGTGGTCCTGCGGTATGATGGGCTGATCACCTGGGATGCACCAGCCATCACCAAAAGCTCCTGTGTGGTGGATGTCACCTACTTCCCCTTTGATAATCAGCAGTGCAACCTGACCTTTGGTTCCTGGACCTACAATGGCAATCAGGTGGATATATTCAATGCCCTGGACAGTGGAGATCTCTCCGACTTCATCAAAGATGTAGAGTGGGAGGTGCATGGCATGCCTGCTGTGAAGAATGTGATCTCCTATGGCTGCTGCTCTGAGCCTTACCCGGATGTGACATTCACTCTCCTTCTAAAGTGGCGGTTCTCTTTCTATATCGTCAACCTCCTCTTCCCATGTGTCCTCATATCTTTTCTGGCTCCCTTGAGTTTTTATCTCCCAGCAGCCTCTGGTGAAAAGGTCTCCCTGGGAGTGACCATACTGTTGGCCGTGACTGTATTTCAGCTCATGGTGGCAGAGATCATGCCAGCCTCAGAGAATGTCCCTCTGATACGTGAGTTCAAGTGTCTTACACTTTGAGTCAGCACTGTGGAAACTGGGGTTGTATCTGTATCTTTAAACTCCTAACAATGAGGTCAACTTCAGACTCAACACAGGCTGTCACATACTTGATTTGGTGTCTTCAGTTGGCATCTTTGAAAAGAGATGTGGCTGTTGGAAACAAAGCTGGTCTTGTTGTCTCCAGGTTTACCCAAAAGAGGAATGAGAGCAATATGGTATAGAGCAGTGGTTCTCAGAGTATGGTCTCTGGACCCACAGCATTAACATCATTTTATTTTATTTATTTATTTATTTTTTTGCTTGGGGAACATTATTTTATTTTTATTATTTTTTTATTGGAGTATAATTGCTTTACAATGGTGTGTTAGCTTCTGCTTCACAAAAAAATGAATCAGTTATATATATACATATGTTCCCATATCTCTTCCCTTTTGCATCTTCCTCTCTCCCACCCTCCCTATCCCACCCCTCCAGGCAGTCACAAAGCACCGAGCTGATCTGTCTGTGTTATGCGGCTGCTTCCCACTAGCTATCTACCTTATGTTTGGTAGTGTATATATGTCCATGCCTCTCTCTCGCTATGTCACAGCTTACCCTTTCCCCTCCCCATATCCTCAAGTCCATTCTCTAGTAAGTCTCTGTCTTTATTCCTGTTTTACCCCTAGGTTCTTCATGACATTCTTTTTTCTTAACTTCCATATATATGTGTTAGCATACGGTATTTGTCTCTCTCTTTCTGACTTACTTCACTCTGTATGACAGACTCTAGGTCTATCCACCTCATTACAAATAGCTCAATTTCGTTTCTTTTTATGGCTGAGTAATATTCCATTGTATATATGTGCCACATCTTCTTTATCCATTCATCCGATGATGGGCACTTAGGTTGTTTCCATCTCTGGGCTATTGTAAATAGAGCTGCAATGAACATTTTGGTACATGACTCTTTTTGAATTTCGGTTTTCTCAGGGTATATGCCCAGTAGTGGGATTGCTGGGTCATATGGTAGTTCTATTTGTAGTTTTTTAAGGAACCTCCATACTGTTCTCCACAGTGGCTGCATCAATTTACATTCCTACCAACAGTGCAAGAGGGTTCCCTTCTCTCCACACCCTCTCCAGCATTTATTGTTTCTAGATTTTCTGATGACAGCCATTCTGACTGGTGTGAGATGATATCTCATTGGAGCTTTGATTTGCATTTCTCTAATGATTAGTGATGTTGAGCATACTTTCATGTGTCTGTTGGCAGTCTGTATATCTTCTTTGGAGAAATGTCTATTTAGGTCTTCTGCCCATTTTTGGATTGGGTTGTTTGTTTTTTTGTTATTAAGCTGCATAAGCTGCTTATAAATTTTGGACATTAATCCTTGGTCAGTTGCTTCATTTACAAATATTTTCTCCCATTCTGAGGGTTGTCTTTTGGTCTTCTTTATGGTTTCCTTCACTGTGCAGAAGCTTTGAAGTTTCATTAGGTCCCATTTGTTTATTTTTGTTTTTACTTCCATTTGTCTACGAGGTGGGTCAAAAAGGACCTTGCTGTGATTTATGTCATAGAGTGCCCTGCCTATGTTTTCCTCTAAGAGTTTGATAATTTCTGGCCTTACATTTAGGTCTTTAATCCATTTTGAGCTTATTTTTGTGTATGGTGTTAGGGAGTGATCTAATCTCATACTTTTACATGTAGCTGTCCAGTTTTCCCAGCACCACTTATTGAAGAGGCTGTCCTTCCTCCACTGTATATTCCTGCCTCCCTTATCAAAGATAAGGTGACCATATGTGTGTGGGTTTATCTCTGGGCTTGCGATCCTGTGCCATTGATCTATATTTCTGTTTTTGTGCCAGTACCATACTGTCTTGATTACTGTAGCTTTGTAGTATAGTCTGAAGCCAGGGAGCCTGATTCCTCCAGCTCCATTTTTCGTTCTCAAGATTGCTTTGGCTATTCTGGGTCTTTTGTGTTTCCATACAAATTGTGAAATATTTTGTTCTAGTTCTGTGAAAAATGCCATTGGTAGTTTGATAGGGATTGCATTGAATCTATAGATTGCTTTGGGTAGTAGAGTCATTTTCACAATGTTGATTCTTCCAATCCAAGAACATGCTATATCTCTCCATCTATTTGTATCATCTTTAATTTCTTTCTTCAGTGTCTTATAATTTTCTGCATACAGGTCTTTTGTCTCCTTAGGTAGGTTTATTCCTAGATATTTTATTCTTTTTGTTGCAATGGTAAATGGGAGTGTTTTATTAATTTCACTTTCAGATTTTTCATCATTAGTGTATAGGAATGCAGGAGATTTCTGTGCATTAATTTTGTATCCTTCTACTTTACCAAATTCATTGATTAGCTCTAGTAGTTTTCTGGTAGCATCTTTAGGGTTCTCTATGTATAGGATCATGTCATCTGCAAACAGTGACAGCTTTACTTCTTCTTTTCCGATTTGGATTCCTTTTATTTCCTTTTCTTCTCTGATTGCTGTGGCTAAAACTTCCAAAACTATGTTGAATAACAGTGTTGAGAGTGGGCAACCTTGTCTTGTTCCTGATCTTAGTGGAAATGCTTTCAGTTTTTTACCATATGGATGATGTTGCCTGTGTGTTTGTCATATATGGCCTTTATTATGTTGAGGAAAGTTCCCTCTATGCCTACTTTCTGAAGGCTTTTTATCATAAATGGGTGTTGAATTTTGTCAAAAGCTTTCTCTGCATCTATTGAGATGATCATATGGTTTTTCTCCTTCAGTTTGTTAATATGGTGTATCTTGTTGATTGATTTGCATATATTGAAGAATCCTTGCATTCCTGGAATAAACCCCACTTGATCATGGTGTATGATCCGTTTAATGTGCTGCTGGGTTCTGTTTGCTAGTATTTTGTTGAGGATTTTTGCATCTATGTTCATCAGTGATATTGGCCTGTAGGTTTCTTTCTTTGTGACATCCTTTTCTGGTTTTGGTATCAGGGTGATGGTGGCCTCGTAGAATGAGTTTAGGAGTGTTCCTCCCTCTGCTATATTTTGGAAGAGTTTGAGAAGGATAGGTGTTAGCTCTTCTCTAAATGTTTCATAGAATTCACCTGTGAAGCCATCTGGTCCTGGGCTTTTGTTTGTTGGAAGATTTTTAATCAGAGTTTCAATTTCAGTGCTTGTGATTGATCTGTTCATATTTTCTACTTCTTCCTGATTCAGTCTTGGCAGGTTGTGCATTTCTAAGAATTTGTCCACTTCTTCCAGGTTGTCCATTTTATAGGCATAGAGTTGCTTGTAGTAATCGTTCATGATCTTTTGTATTTCTGCAGTGTCAGTTGTTACTTCTCCTTTTTCATTTCTAATTCTATTGATTTGAGTCTTGTCCCTTTTTTCCTTGATGAGTCTGGCTAGTGGTTTATCAATTTTGTTTATCTTCTCAAAGAACCAGCTTTTAGTTTTATTGATCTTTGCTATCGTTTCCTTCATTTCTTTTTCATTTATTTCTGATCTGATTTTTATGATTTCTTTCCTTCTGCTAACTTTGGGGTTTTTTCTTCTTCTTTCTCTAATTGCTTTAGGTGCAAGGTTAGGTTGTTTATTCGAGATGTGTCATGTTTCTTAAGGTAGGATTGTATTGCTATAAACTTCCCTCTTAGAACTGCTTTTGCTGCATCCCATAGATTTTGGGTCGTCTTGTCTCCACTGTCATTTTTGTCTAGTTATACTTTGATTTCCTCTTTGATTTCTTCAGTGATCACTTCGTTATTAAGTAGTGTATTGTTTAGCCTCCATGTGTTTGTATTTTCCACAGATCTTTTCCTGTAATTGATATCTAGTCTCATATCGTTGTGTTTGGAAAAGATACTTGATACAATTTCAATTTTCTTAAATTTACCAAGGCTTGATTTGTGACCCAAGATATGATCTATCCTGGAGAATGTTCTGTGAGCACTAGAGAAAAATGTGTATTCTGTTGTTTTTGGATGGAATGTCCTATAAATATCAATTAAGTCCATCTTGTTTAATGTATCATTTAAAGCTTGTGTTTCCTTATTTATTTTCATTTTGGATGATCTGTCCATTGCTGAAAGTGGGGTGTTAAAGTCCCCTACTATGAATGTGTTACTGTCGATTTCTCCTTTTATGGCTGTTAGTATTTGCCTTATGTATTGAGGTGCTCCTATGTTGGGTGCATAAATATTTACAATTGTTATATCTTCTTGGATCGATCCCTTTATCATTATGTAGTGTTCTTTGTCTCTTCTAATAGTCTTTATTTTAAAGTCTGTTTTGTCTGATATGAGAATTGCTACTCCAGCTTTCTTTTGGTTTCCATTTGCATGGAATAACTTTTTCCATCCCCTCACTTTCAGTCTGTATGTGTCCCTAGGTCTGAAGTGGGTCTCTTGTAGGCAGCATATATATGGCTTTTGTTTTTGTATCCATTCAGCCAATCTGTGTCTTTTGGTGGGAGCATTTAAGGTAATTATTGACATGTATGTTCCTATTCCCATTTTATTAATTGTTTTGTTTTCATTATTGTAGGTCTTTTCCTCCTCTTGTGTTTCTTCCCTAGAGATGTTCCTTTAGCAGTTGTTGTAGAGCTGGTTTGGTGGTGCTGAACTCTTTGAGATTTTGCTTGTCTGTAAAGGTTTTAATTTCTCCATCAAATATGAATGAGATCCTTGCTGGGTAGAGTAATCTTGGTTGCAGGTTTTTCTCCTTCTTCCCTTTCTATATATCCTGCCACTCCCTTCTGGCTTGCAGATTTTCTGCTGAAAGATCAGCTGTTAACCTTATGGGGATTCCCTTGTGTGTTACTTGTTGTTTTTCCCTTGCTGCTTTTAATATGCTTTCTTTGTATTTAATTTTTGACAGTTTGATTAATATGTGTCTTGGCATATTTCTCCTTGGATTTATCCTGTATGGGACTCTCTGTGCTTCCTGGACTTGATTAACTATTTCCTTTCCCATATTAGGGAAGTTTTCAACTATAATCTCTTCAAATATTTTCTCAGTCTCTTTCTTTTTCTCTTCTTCTTCTGGAACCCCATTAATTCAAATGTTGGTGCATTTAATGTTGTCCCAGAACTCTCTGAGACTGTCCTCAGTTCTTTTCATTCTTTTTTCTTTATTCTGCTCTGCAGTAGTTATTTCCACTATTTTATCTTCCAGGTCACTTATCCGTTCTTCTGCCTCAGTTATTCTGTTATTGATCCCATCTAGAGAATTTTTAATTTCATTTATTGTGTTGTTCATTGTTGTTTGTTTCATCTTTAGTTCTTTTAGGTCTTTGTTAAACGTTTCTTGTATTTTGTCTATTCTATTTCCAAGATTTTGGATCATCTCTACTACCATTATTCTGATTTTTTTTCAGGTAGACTGCCTATTTCCTCTTCATTTGTTAGGTCTGGTGAGTTTTTATCTTGCTCCTTCACCTGCAGTGTGTTTTTCTGTCTTCTCATTTTGCTTATCTTACTGTGTTTGGGGTCTCCTTTTTGCAGTCTACAGGTTCGTAGTTCCTGTTGTTTTTGGTGTCTGTCCCCAGTGGCTAAGGTTGGTTCCGTGGGTTGTGTAGGCTTCCTGGTGGAGGGGAGTAGTGCCTGTGTTCTGGTGGATGAGGCTGGATCTTGTCTTTCTGGTGGGCAGGTCCACGTCTGGTGGTGTGTTTGGGGGTGTCTGTAGACTCATTATGATTTTGGGCAGCCTCTCTGCTAATGGGTGGGGTTGTGTTCCTGTCTTGCTAGTTGTTTGACATAGGGTGTCCAGCACTGTAGCTTGCTGGTCGTTGAGTAAAGCTGGGTGCTTGTGTTGAGATGGAGTTCTCTGGGAGATTTTCACCATTTGATATTATGTGCAGCTGGGAGGTCTCTTGTGGACCAGTGTCCTGAAATTGGCTCTCCCACCTCAGTGGCACAGCACTAACTCCTGGCTGGAGCACCAAGAGCCTTTCATCCACACGGCTCAGAAGAAAAGGGAGAAGAAGTAGTAAGAAAGAATTAGTAGAAGTAGAAAGAAAGAAAGAAAGAAGGGAGGGAGGGAGGGCGGGAGGGAGGGAGGGAGGAAGGAAGGAAGGAAAGAAGGAGGGAAGGATGGAAAATAAGATGATAAATAAAATAAATTAAGATAAAATACAATAATATTATTAAAATAAAATAAATAATTACTAAGTGGGAAAAAAAACGGATGGATTGAACCCTGGAACAAATGGTGGAAGCAAAGCTATACAGACAAAATCTCACACAGAAGCATACACATACACAATCACAAATAGAGGAAAAGGGGGAAAAAATCATAAATCCTGCTCTCAAAGTCCATCTCCTCAATTTGGATGATTCGTTGTCTAAAGGAGGGAAGGAAAGAAAGAAAGAATGAAGATAAAGTAAAATAAAATAAAGTTATTTAAAAAAATAATTATAAAGGAAAAATTTAAAAGAAACAAAAACAGACAGATAGAACCCTAGGAAAATGGTGGAAGCAAAGCTATACAGACAAAATCTCACACAGAAGCATACACATACACACTCACAAAAAAGGAAAAGGGGAAAAAATAATAAATCCTGCTCTCAAAGTCCACCTCCTTAATTTGGGATGATTCTTTGTCTATTCATGTGTTCCACAGATGCAGGGTACATCAAGTTGATTGTGGAGCTTTAATCCGCTGCTACTGAGGCTGCTGGGAGAGATTTCCCTTTCTCTTCTTTGTTGTCACAGCTCCCAGGGGCTCAGCTTTGGATTTGGCCCCGCCTCTGCGTGTAGATCTCCGGAGGGCGTCTGTTCTTTGCTCAGACAGGATGGGGTTAAAGGAGCCGCTGATTCGGAGGCTCTGGCTCACTCATGCCGGGGGGTAGGGAGGGTCACGGAGTGCAGGGCAAGCCTGCTGCGGCAGAGGCCGGCATGACGTTGCACCAGCCTGAGGCACGCCATGCATTCTCCCAGGGGAGTTGTTCCTGGATCATGGGACCCTGGCAGTGGCGGGCTGCACAGGCTCCCAGGAAGGGGGGTGTGGATAGTGACCTGTGCTCACACACAGGCTTCTTGGTGGCGGCAGCAGCAGCCTTACCATTTCACGTCTGTCTCTGGGGTCCGCGCTTTTAGCCGCAGCTCGCGCCCATCTCTGGAGCTCATTTAAGCAGCACTCTTAATCCCCTCTCCTCGCACATCAGGAAACAAAGAGCGAAGAAAAAGTCTCTAGCCTCTTCGGCAGGTCCAGACTTTTCCATGGACTCCCTCCCAGCCAGCCGTGGCGCACTAACCCCCTTCAGGCTGTGTTCACGCCGCCAACACCAGTCCTCTCCCTGCGCTCCGACCGAAGCCCGAGCCTCAGCTCCCAGCCCCGCTCGCTGCGGCGGGGGAGCAGACAAGCCTCTTGGGCTGGTGAGTGCCGGTCGGCACCGATCCTCTATGCGGGAATCTATCCGCTTTGCCCTCCACACTCCTGTTGCTGTCCTCTGCTCTGCGGCTCCGAAGCTCCCCTGCTCTGCCACTCGCAGTCTCTGCTCACGAAGGGGCTTCCTAGTGTGTGGAAACCTTTCCTCCTTCACAGCTCCCTCCCACTGGTGCAAGTCCTGTCCCTATCCTTTTGTCTCTGTTTATTCTTTTTTCTTTTGCCCTACTCAGGTACGTGGGGAGTTTCTTGCCTTTTGGGAGGTGTGAGGTCTTCTGCCAGTGTTCAGTAGGTGTTCTGTAGGAGTTGTTCCACGTGTAGATGTATTTCTGGTGTATCTGTGGGGAGGAAGGTGATCTCCGCGTCTTACTCTTCCACTATCTTCCCGGAAGTCATCTATTTCAATCTTTAGACAATGATTTTTTTGGGATAACTGAAGGCCAGAAGACATCTGTATTTGAAGGACTATTTAGCACAAATTATTAACCAAAAAAAAACCTAACTAATTTTCCCTCCTCCTAAGCTTCTTGGCAGTCAGTCAGTTCTAAAATTCTAAAGTTTATGGTGGTGTCAGGTATTGCCTAAGATAAAAACCTATATTGTCAGGCAGAAAAATTTTGCCCAGGGTTTTAGTTGCTTAGCAAAGGTGATGATGTTTGAAAAGTTGAGTTTCAGAAAGAAAGGAAAAAAGAGAAATCCCACTCCCTCACCTGGGCACACACACACATACCTTCCTCCAACTTATCCAAAGTTTCCTCAGCCATGCCAACTCCAGAACTCCTGCACTCATGGGAGGGGAACACCACCCCTAATCACAGAAGAACTTCAGGCTTTGCTTCGGAAGTCATGTCACAATATCTTCATTTTCCCTTTCTTCAAGGTTAGAAATATCCTGAAGCTCTTAGGATTTTGAATTAAAGCCTAGACTTCAACATATTCTGTTGTTATAAATAAAAAATAAACTCGAGCAATCCCAGGTAATAGTTTAGGTATTCTATAGCTTCAAAATCAAGTGAGACTTGCAAATGAATGACTAGATATGGACAACTATTTTTTATTATATACCATACAAATACTGGAGAAAACTATGAACACCACCATCCAAGTCATTGAGATTATCACTAATTCTAGGTGGCAGGCCAATGCTCAGATACTTCCATGTGGAAGCCTCTCACACATCCTCCCCATAGCCCTGTTCTATTCTTCTCTCTAAAGTCTAGGAGTTCAATGTTGAAAGGAGTCTGGTTAGTCAAAGAAAATCTACAGAGTTTACCCTGATGATCCTTTTTGACCACCCATGGAAACCAAAGTAGTAATTTGACAATTCTTGGCATCTGGAGCTGTTTAGGGCAAGTGTATTATGTTCAACCGTCTTATGTCTAGTGCCGAAATGAACCTAAAGACATAAAAGACCTAAAATTATCACAACCCTACATAGAGACTTATTTTGGACATACCTGAGATTTATCAATACCAATTTCATAGAGTGGTTGTGAAGATTAAGTAGGACATTTTAAGCAATGAGTTCACAGTGAGCCCTAAATAAATGTTATTTATTACTTTTAAGTCAGTACTTTCTGCATCATTTCCAGGGCCCCTGATTAACCAGAAGGTTCCCTGACCTCTGGTGGTGAAAGTGATGATGAAAGCAACCAAAGAAGCCCAGCAGAAGCCTATTATGGGGCTGGGGGTAAGCAAAGGATGTGAACTGTTTTAGTTGTCTCATCCTGTAGCTCCTGCTTGAGAATATGACCTGAAGAGGAGATAAGATGGGCCTGCCACTGAATTAGGACCTTAATCTGTAGCACCCCCTCCCCATGTTACTAATGCCTGTTAGAAGAGGGAAGACATATACGTCTATAAATGTAAATAAAGTAACCAAAAGAATTAGAGGTTCAGCTGCATTAACAAGCTTCTTTGAAAGTGCAAATATTTCCAGTCTTAACTCCCTAAGTCATTTACATATTACTGTGGATTTTTTACATCACTAGTTCTTTCTTAAATGTCTATTTCCACTTTGAACAGGGTGTAGTATATAAATATAGTCATAAAATTCAAATAATACAAATAAAGTGAAAGCATTGTTACTTCTTTATTGATTTGTTTGTGCATCTTCCTCTGTCACTAGTTTATGAACTCCTTAAGTGCTTGAAGGAACCATATATTATTCTTTCCTTATTACCAGAAACAAGCATAGATCTTGGCATATAATAGAGGAGTGATGATCTGGTGACTGAGTGAATGAATGAGCACATAAGAAAATGAAATTACTTTCTCCAACTGAAGCTACTTGCTGGGAAGGAGAAATGAAGACTAATTTTTAAATATTGAGTGTCGCATGGGAGGCTAGGCTCTGTATGTTGAGTCATAATGGAGCTGTCCTGGACAATTATGAAGCTTCAGAAGGGCTCTGAGCTCCTGAGTAGTAGAGACAGCTGACATCTGGGATAACCTTGCCACAGTTCTTGCTGGCAAACATTTCCCTTCATGCTACTGAGAAAAACTCAGATACATTAGGCCTTTCCTTCATTTTATTTTAAGATGTTATTCTCTTTTCTGTATTTTTTAAAAATGCAGGGGAAAAAAGATAAGAAATATGTATACCTGCCAATGAGTTAAAGAACACAGATTTGGATCTTCCCTGCTGCTGCAGTGGTTAAGACTCCATGCTCCCAATGCAGGGGGCCTGGGTTCAATCCCTAGTCAAGGAACTCGGTCTCACATGCATGCTGAAACTAAGAGTTCATACGCCACAGTTAAGGAGGCTGTGAGTCACAACGAAAGGAGCCTGCCTGCTGCAACTAAGACCCGGTGCAACCAAATAAATAAATAAATAAAATTTAAAAAGAACGCATAATTAAAGTAGATAACAATTTCGGGGGTGTGGGTACTAAACTAAGGCTCTGCATTAAATAAAGAAATCTAATACGAATGTCCTTTCCTCTCAACACTACAGTGACTTGTAGAAATTTTTCTTCATTATTTTATCAGTGATGGGCTTTATGCTGTGAAAATCTCAGAACCTAAGCTTATGCAATGGTCTTAATGTCCAATATAAGAAAAGAATTCATTACTCACAACTGATACCACGTAACTGTTTCATAATCTTTCCAGGATCATCTGTAATATCTGAGTGGTTATGTGAAATGGTTGCAGGGTCCGCAAATTAAGGAATGTCTGACACAAAATCATTTCAATCCCAGGGAGTACAGCCAGGATTGAAGAGGGTGTTAAACAGGGTACAGAAGTGGGAGAAAAAGAAAAACAGTAGGGAAATATTTTACATTAAATGAAACAAAGACATGACATGCAATGCCTAAGTGACCTGGAGTCACATCTGAGGAGAGTTCTCAGATTCAATAAAGGTGAAATTAGTGAGTAAAGAAATATGGGTGAGAATAAGCAGCAAGGTCAGTAGGAAGTAGCCAGAGCAAGAAGCCAATCAGAGAAGACACACAATTATAAAGTGAAAGGTCTGGGAAATCTAAGCCTCACTCACTTATTCAGAGGAAGTGAAAAGGTCCTTGAAAAAGGAATGGTGGCTGAATGGAGGCACATAATGAAATGTTCATTCTGGGGAAGTAAAATTGGATGGCATATTGATATGGAATAAGTTTTCTACAGTGCATTAAAGAATATTTTAATGATCCTCTGGAATCTGAAGGGGGTTCTGAATAGGCAGTTTGAGAGTGATGATGATGATGAAGCCTCCTTTATGTTACATCTGACAAAAGTTTGGCAAGCTCAGGACTTCCCTGGTGGCAGAGTTGTTAAGAGTCTGCCTTCCAATGCAGGGGACACGAGTTCGATCCCTGGTCCATGAAGATCCCACATGCCGCAGAGCAGCTAAGCCCATGTGCCACAACTACTGAGCCTGTGCTCTAGAGCCCGTGAACCACAACTACTGAAGCCCACATGCCTAGAACCTGTGTTCCGCAACAAGAGAAGCCGTCGCGATGAGAAGCCCACGCACCGCAATGAAGAGCAACCCCCACTCACCGCAACTAGAGAAAGCCGGGGCACAGCAACAAGACCCAATGCAGCCAAAAATTAATTAATTAATTAAAAAAAATTTTTGTCAACCTCACACATTTAAAATCCACATAAAAGTAAATATAAGGAAGACTCTTGTGAAGATTTCTTAAATTAAAGGGCAGCATAAAATGACATGGGGTTTAACATCAGTCAACTTTGCATTTGGCCTCTAGTTTCCACATTTGCTGTCATGAACTTTAAGTAAGTCACTTAACCATCCTGATTTCGAGTTTCTTCATCTAAAAAAAAGAAAGAAAGAACTGGAGAACTGGGGGATCAGTGGAGCAGTGCATCTGAGAGCATTCTGTACAGCACAGTGCTGTACAAACGCTGGCCATTCCCCCCCGCCCGGGATCTTAGTTCCCTGACCAGGGATTGAACCCGGGCCCTCAGCAGTGAAAGTGCAGCGTCCTAACCAGTGGACCGCCAGGGAATTCCCGATGGACAATTAGCTTTAAATTCAGCACTTCATCCCAGTAGAGCGACGAATTCCACATTTGGACCCACCTTCACTGGAGATGTGTGAAAAAGCTGCTTCTGGTTGCATGCCTTTTGGGCTCTGTGGGCATCCCTTGCTGAATAAAACTTAATGATGGCATAGAACCCAGGACCAGCCACTGCTGCATTTGCGAAGACTTGGACCGACTGCAGAAGGCCAAAGTGGGAGAAGACTGTGAACAGAGAATGCTGTAGGCTGGTCCCACGCTAAGTAAGTGCAGGAAATTTCACGCCCGGGAAACCAAACCACCCTTCCCCTTATATTCTGCCAGCCCTTCGGCACAGGTAACTGTGGTAAGCCTGCAACTCCAAAACACTTCTCATTTCATGAACAAGTTTCCCTCTGAAATCCTTAGCTCCGAGAAGCATTAGGAGGCGATGCCGTCAGTTGGGAACTATCTCTCAAAAATCTATGGGGGCGAGCTGGCTGCTCAGGTCAGCTCTAGAACTAAGATTCCTCTCAGCGGAGACCACAGGCAGATGAGGTACCGAAGCAGTCCCAGTTACTGGGGCGCGGGGCGGCTTCCTCCACCCCTCCCTCTGCCCCGGCTCGGCTCACTTGCAAAGTCTCGGCCGTGGGTCCAGATCACAGCTCCCACACCAGCAAGGTTTTGTCACCACCGATGGCAACCACAAAAGGTACCAAATCCACCATCCTACCTTCACCCCGCATGTGCGGCTCGGGGCACAAGCGGACTGCGCCTGCGCACACGAGCCCACGCTTTTTAAAAAGTTAGTGCCAATAAATCTAATATATAGAAAAATAGTTGAAAGCCCCTGAGTGTTTTGTGGATAGAAAAGCTTGAGATTCAGAGCAAATACAGAGCTGGACAGTCTAAGAATAAACTATCTCTCTCATCCATTAGAAGGGCTAGGTAGCAGCTTCTGGTTATGGAACCAGAAACTCTCAGGTGCCAAATAGGACATGAAACAGTAACACTTTTACTATTTATAAAATTGCAGAAACAAACAAAATAAACAATAATATATTTACACCTGTCCTATAAGACAAAGGCTACTTAAGACCTAATGAATATAAAATCAGTTTACAAACTATGATGCACTATATGAATAAGTTCTCATTTGCAGAGAGCACAGCATGGGATATGTGGCCATTAATGATAATTCCCTTCTCCTTTCCATTCCTTTCTCTTGTTCCTTTATGTATGTGGATCAGTTACGTTATTAAGCTAACAATGTAACAGCTATTATTAGCTTAATAATGTAACCAATAGTCTAATTTTTAGCAAGGGGGTAGTTCTTAGAAACTTAGGGAGCTGGAACTCTGAATGAATGAATTAAAATATTGCAATTACATCATTCATTTTAAAATTTATCATCATTGATTAAAAATTAAAATAAAAATTAAATTAAAAATTTATTATCCCGCAACTGAGACTCACCATAACGTGTGACGTCTGTCAAGCATTCACCGTCACAACTCAGCTTGACTGTCTTACAGACAACCTCAATAGTATTTTTATTTATTTATTTTATTTTTTAATTTTTATTTTATTTTATTTTTTTTGGTGGTACGCGGGCCTCTCACTGCTGTGGCTTCTCCCGTTGCGGAGCACAGGCTCCGGACATGCAGGATCAGCGGCCATGGCTCACGGGCCCAGCCGCTCCGCGGCATGTGGGTTCCTCCCAGACCGGGTAACAAACCCCCGTCCCCTGCATCGGCAGACGGACTCTTAACCATTGCGCCACCAGGGAAGCCCTCAATAGTATTTTTAAATTGGCAGAGGCAGCAGGCCATACGGCTAGGTAAGATCCTATAAATGGAAACACAGGTAATTAAATTCGTGGTAAAAGAGTTACTTGAGTAGGTAGAAGAGGTAGGCCAAGGCCACCACAGACCAGTGCAAAAAGGAGTTCTTGGGGCATATGGAATGGAGAACTGGATAGGGGCCGGTTGGCCAATTGCTGCTCTTGACTGTTGTAAATAAATATAGAGGAGGAGAGAGGTGCCCAACAGAAGGATTAGGATTGCAGAATGTACAGTATGCCTAGAAAAAAGGGAATAGAGATTAGAATTTGGTGACATTGATCTGTGCTTTAAATCAGAAGTATCTCCTTCCAACCCAAAAGACTCACTTTGGTTTGAGAGTACACAGGAAGAAGGCAGACCTCTAAGAAGAGTCTGAATAAGACCACAGGTTCTGTAGTCCCTTTCTCGGTTCCTATTTGTGAGTAGTAATATATTAGAAATTACTCTAGTAATAAAAATGCATCGAGTGGTTAACCAATAACAGAGATCGCATTGGCCAATCTGGACAAAAGGAACATTCCAAAGAATAACATTATTATTATAATAAGGTATAACATACTTAATTTAGAAAAAAGCACATGAGTTCATAATGATACTTAAAATGAAAAGTGGGGGAATTTAGAAAAAAGCACATGAATTCATAATGATACTCAAAATGAAAAGTGGGGGAGCTCTTCTTTATAGGATAATGTCAGCTAATAAGTGCAAAACGAATGATAGAATTAGGAAAGTCTCATTTTGCAACTATCAATGTAATAATCGATTCAGACAAGGATTATCATTGATGCACAGTTGGGTGAAGAGTTGTTTGAAAGTAGGATCTTCACTGATCCCAAAGTATCACCCCACATATTATTTATCAATTACCAAGGGGAAAAATAACTTTACAATGGAAAGATATGGAAGATACCACCTTAATCAAGTGATCAAACAGCACTGGGCCACCTGAAGTGATGAAGTATGAAGAATACATCACCTATATAATATTCTTCCCCAAAATGTTTACTTTCAATCTAATGAGGAAACAGACAAATCCAGACTGTGGGGCAATTTACAAGACAACTGGCTTAGACTCTTCAAAAATGCCAATGTCATAAAAGACTGAAAAAGAAAAACAGTAGGGAAATATTTTACATTAAATGAAACAAAGACATGACATGCAATGCCTAATCTTTAATTGGACCCCGTATCAAAACAAAACAGACTTAAAGAATGCTTTGGCTTCTGTCCAAGATGAAGTAACAAGGACCAATTTAACCTCCCACCTGAAACAATGAAAAAATCAGGCAGAACATATGAAACAACAGTTTTCAAGAAACTGCACCTCAGGCAATAAAGTTCAGTGATCCCCAGGAGATGGGAAATAAATGAAGTGATCCCTATAATTGCCCTAACTTACTTCTCTGAGAGAGTTTCCAGGTCATGGTACAGGGAAGAGAAGTCCAGGCAGAGACTGGTGGACTTCCTGACTGAGGAAATGGAGCTGAGAATCTGGGAAACCCAAGGTAACTAGAGTTCACAAAGCAGAGTATCAGAGAGAAAAGAAGTGCACAAAGAACTCTGGAGATATGCAGAGGGATCTCTTGAGAATTCAACAAAATATTGGTCAGTACATTTGTGTGAGGAATTACTTGATGACAGGAAAACAACCACATGAAAAGATTGATAATAAGAATAACTGGATATAACACAGGGTTGAAGGAATAGTACCTATTCCTACAAGTTGGACTGGAAAACCTCATGATACTAGGAAAGGACTTGCCTCAGTAGTTACAAATAATGAGCTCCAGACTGAAGACTACTTGGACTCCTACCCAACGAATCTGAAAAGCTAGACCTAAAAGAATAAAATTTGTTTTGAGTAACTTAATTTCACCCAAAACAAAGCCCAAGCATTTTACAGAAATATAAATATATATAGCACACAATAAACTAAAACTCACAATATCTGGGATCATATGAAAAATTGCCAAGAATGCAGAGAAGTAGGAAAATATGACCCATACTGAGGAGAAAAGGCAAACAATCAAAACTAACCCATAATCTATGCAGATGTTAGAATTGGCAGAAAAGAATATTTTAAAAGTTATTATACATGAAGAAAAGTTATTATAACTGTATTTCATATGTTAAAAATCCCAGACTAAACAATGAAAATGGTAAGTACAGTCATGGAAAATGTAAAACAGACCCAAATTGAGCTTCTAGAGATTAAAAACAATGTCTAAATGAAAAACACATTGAATGAGGTTAATGGCAGATTAGACACTGCAGAAGAAAGGGTCAGTGAACTTTAAGGCATAGTAATAGAAACTATCCAAAATGAAACAAAAAGAGTAACAAAACAAAACAACAACAAAAATGAATAGAGCATCAGTGAGTTGTGCAACAACTTCAAGTGGCCTAATACATGTGTACTTAGAATCCATGAAGGAGAGGAGAAATACAAAAATTTGAAGAAATAATACCCAAAATTTTTCCAAATTAGTAAACACTATAAACCCACAAAGTCAAGAAGACCAATGAACTTTAATCATAAGAAACATGGACAAAATTACACCAAGGCACAAAAAATAATCAAATTGCTCAAAACCAGCAATAAAGAGAAAAATTTAGAAGCATCCAGAGGCAAAAACTATACAATATATACAGAGGAACAAAGATAGCAATGACAGCAGAATTCTTGTTGGAAACAATGTAAATGAGAATTCAGTGGAATAACATCTTTAAAGTAGTGAATTGAATTTTATCAACCTAAAATTCTATAACCAGATCTGTCAAAACAAAAGCAAAATAAAGACTATCTCAGACATACAAAAGCTGAAAGAATTCATTACTAGTAGACTTTCACTATAAGAAATGTTAAAAGAAGTATTTTTAAGCAGAAGGAAAATGACACCAGATTGGAATATGGATCTACACAAAAGATTAAGAATACTGGAATTGGGACTTCCCTGGTGGTTCAGTGGTTAAGAATCTGCCTGCCAATTCAGGGGAAATGGGTTCGATCCCTGTCCAGGAAGATCCCACATGCCATGGAGCAACTAAGCCCATACACCACAACTACTGAGCCTTCACTCTAGAGCCTGTGTATCTCAACTACTAAAGCCCACGCACCTCGAGCCTCTGTCTGCAACAAGAGAAGCCATCCAATGAGAAGTCGGGGCACCACAATGAAGAGAAGCCCCTGCTCACCACAACTAGAGAAACCCCAGGTGAAGCAACAAAGACCCAACACAGCAAAAAAATAAATTTTAAAAAATACTTTAAAAAAATGTTAAAGGGTTTTAGTCATTCAATATATGTCTCTGACCACAATGGAATTAAATTAGAAATTATCAAATCCAAAAATCCCCAAATATTTGGAAAATAAATAACACACTTCTGAGTAACCTTGTGGTCAAAGAAGAAATCAAAAGGGAAATCAGAAACTATTCTGAACTCACGGAAACTGAAAACATAATATGTCAACATGTGGGATATTGGTAACATTGTACACAGCTTCCTCAACTTCCACCTTAAACTGGAAAAATGAGAGCAAATTAATCACAGAGTAAGAGAAGAAAGAACACAATAAAGATCAAAGTAGAAATAAATAAAATGGAAAACAGAAAAATACTGTAGATATTATAAGGATAATAAGAGAATATTATAGAATACTTTATACTGATAAATTCAAGATGAAATGGACAAACCCCTTGAAAGACATGCACTACTAAAATTTATTCAAGCATAAAGATATTAAAGAACTTGTATGTGCAGTTTAAAACCTTCCAACAAAGAAAGCTTCGAGTCCAGGTGGCTTAACTGATAAATTCTACCAAACATTTAAGGAATAAAATAATGCAATTCTACACAAACTTTACCAGAAAGTTGAAGAGAAGGGAATACTTCCCAACTTATTTATAAGGCCAAATTTCACCATATCAAGATTAGACAATGACATTACAAGAAATCTATAGACCAATACCTCTCATGAACACGGAGGCAAAAATTCTTAACAAAATTTTAGCACATCAAATCCAATAATATATAAAAAGATGATACAACATGACCCAATGGGGTTTATCTCAAGAATGAAAGGTTGGCTTAATATTTGAAAATCAACTTACCCATCTTAGCACAGTAAAAAGAAAAATCAGGACATCTCTGGTGGGGCAGTGGTTAAGAATCCACCTGCCATTGCAGGGGACATGGGTTTGAGTCCTGGTCTGGGAAGATCTCACATGCCATGGAGCAACTAAGACCATGCACCACAAATACTGAGCCTGCGCTCTAGAGCCCGTGAGCCACAACTACTGAGCCCATGTGCCACAACTAGTGAAGCCCGTGCATCTAGAGCCTGTCCTCTTCAACAAGAGAAGCCACTGCAATGAGAAGCCTGCATACTGCAATGAAGAATTGTCCCTGCTCACCACAACTAGAGAAAGCCTGCGTGCAGCAATGAAGACCCAATGCAGCCAAACATAAATAAACAAATTAAGAAAAGAAAAGAAGAGAAAAATCACATAATCATTGCAATAGATGCAGGAAAAGAATGAAAGAATCTAACATGTATTCCTGATTACAGAAAAAAACAACGTTCAGTAGACTAGGAATGGAAGGAGACTTCCTCAACTTTATAAATGACTTCTACAAAAAACCTAACATCATATTTAATGGTGAAGGAGAAAGTACTTTCTCTCCAGGATCAGGACAAAGGCAAGGATGTCTGCTCTCATTACTTCTATTTGACATTGCACTGAAGGTTCTAACCAGTGCAACAAAAAGAAAAGAGATATTCACAATGGAAAGGAAGTAAAACTATCTCTATTAGCAGATAACATGATTAAGTAGAAAACCTGATAGAATCTACAAAAATGCTACTGGAACTAATAAATGAGTTTATCAAGTTTGCAGGGTACAAGATCAACATACAAAAAGATTAATTTATCTCAACAATCAGAGATCAAAGTTTTAAAATACTACTTATAATAGAATCAAACATATAAAATACTTAGAATAATTCTGACAAAAGACGTAAAAGACTTGCACACTGAAAACTGTAGAATATTGCTGGGGGAAATTGAGGAAGACCTAAATAAATGGAGAGATATAATGTATTCATAGATCATAAGATTCAATATTGTTAAGACATCAATTCTCCCCAAATTGATTTATAGATCAAAATCCCAGTAGGCTTTTCTATAGAAATTGACAAGTTAATTCTAAAATTCTTATGGAAATAAAATTTAGAATAACTAAAACAACTTTGAAAAAAAACAAAGTTGAAGAACTAACAGTAACTGATTTCAAGGCTTATGAAGCTACACTTTCAAGACATTGTGATAGTAGTGTAAAGATAGACAAAAAGATCAAAGGAACAGAATAGAAAGTTCAGAAGTAGAGAGATGTGGACAACTGACTTTCAGGTTCAAAGGCATATAAGTGGAGAAATGATAGTCTTTTCAACTAATGATGCTTGAACAATTGAATATCCAGGTGCAAAAAGAAAAAAAAAGAAAAGAACTTCCATCCAAACCATATACAGAAATGAACTCAAATTGGTTCAAAGATCTGAATGTAAAACATAAAACTATAAAACGTCTAGAACAAAATAGGTGAAAAATTTTATGACCTTGAATTAAGCAAGATTTCTTAAATACAACACCAAAAGCATAATCCATAAAAAATGGATAAAAATATATATAGGGATAAATTAGACACAATCAAAATTAAGAATTTCTGCCCTGTAAAGGACACTCTTGAGAGAACGAAAAGATGAGTCACAGAATGGGAGAAAATACTTAGCAACTTACATACTGGATAAAGGACTAATTTCTAGAATATATAAAGAGAACTCCAGAAAAATATAGATAAAAGATTCAAAGATATACAGAAGGAAAATAAGCATATGAAAAAATGTTTGACACGATTAATCATTAGGAATGCTACAGTGAGATACAACTACACACTTATTAAACTATCTAAAATTAAAAATACTGAGCATAACTAGTGTTGGCCACAACGTGAAGAAAATGCAACTTCCATACGCTGCTGGTAGAGATGTAAAATGATCAAACCACTATGGAAAATAGGTATTTTTAAAAAAACTTAAATATACACTCACCAATGATCCAGCCATTCTACTTGCAGGTATTTACCCAAGAGAAATGGAAGTATACATCCATACAAAGACTTGTACACAAATATTCATAGCAACTTGACCTGTAATAGACAAAGACTGAAACAACTCAAATGTCCATCAATGGTGAATAGATAAATGGTGGTACATCCATATAATGGAATACTATTCAGCAATAAACAGAAATGAATTACTGATATATACAACAATATGGATGAAGATTAAAATAATCATGCTGAGTTAGAAGCCAGTTAGAAAAAAGTATACACTGTATGATTCCATTTACATAAAATTCTAGAAAATGTAAACAGAAAGCAGATCAATGGTTGCATGGTGATTGGGAAGGGCAAGGAACGATGGGAAGGAAGAATTACAACGAGACATTAAGAAACATTCTCAGGTGATGGACATATTGATTTTGGTGATGTCTTCATGGTTTGTATGTATGTGTGTGTGTGAACACAGATTATTGTATGTCAATTATACCTCAAAAACCTGTTAAAATAAATGATATTATATGAGAGAGACAATTGGGGAAATTTGAATAGCAACTCTTTATTAGGTAATATTATTGTGTAGGAATTTAATTTCTTCAATACTGTGTGTTAACAGTATTGTAGTTACATAGGGAAATAATTTTTAATATCCAGAGAGGAGGACCTCTAGCTGACAAGAGAGGGATCGCAATTGTGGCAGATGCTGTGGGAGGCTGAGGGAGATGAGGCTACAGTAATGACCAATGGGTGACAGCGTGGTGAAGACAGTCATTTGTCAGCTGACCTGACAAAGACGGTTGGAACAGACTGCTAAATGCAGGGCCCTTTCCGCATACTAATCTAATGCAATCCCCTCAACTAGCCCTGACATAACAGAAAGTTTCTATTAGCTTGCCATATTGGAGGGGGATGGCACAATTTAAGGTGCAGTAAGTTGTGTAATAAACTGTCACAATAGGGTCCTACAGAAATAGTTTTTTAAACTGCAAAAAAATGAAACTTGGCCCTTCCCTCACAACATACATGAAAATTAACTCAAAATGAATCATAGACCTAAATGTAACTATACAACTTCTGGAAGAAAACATAGGAGAAAATCTTTGTGATTTTGGGTTAGACAATGGGGTCTCAATGATTTCTTAGATAAGACTCAAAAAAGCACAAACTATCTAAGAAAAATTGCTAAGGGACTGCCCTGGTGGTTAAAACTCCGAGTTCCCAATGCACAGGGCCCGGGTTCGATCCCTGGTCAGGGAACTAGATCCCACATGCATGCCACAACTAAGAGTTCGCATACCACAACTAAGAAGCCCATGAGCCATAGCTAAGGAGCCCATCTGCCCAACTAAGACCCAGCACAACCAAATAAATAAATTAAATAAATATGAAAAAAGAAAAAATATTGCTAAATTAGAGTTCATCAAAAATTTAAAACTTCTAGTCTTCAGAGACACTTTAATACAATGAAGATAAGTCACAATCTGGGTGAAGATATCTACTAAACACCTATCTGAGAGAAAGGACTTTTTCCATTGCTTTTTATATAAAGCACTCTTAAAACTCAATATAAATATCCAATTAAACAATGGATTTGAACAGACACTTCATTTAAAAAGATATCTGCATACGGTATTTGTCTTTCTCTTTCTGACTTACTTCACTCTGTATGACAGACTCTAGGTAGATCCACCTCATTACAAATAACTCAATTTCATTTCTTTTTATGGCTGAGTAATATTCCATTGTATATATGTGCCACATCTTCTTTATCCATTCATCTGATAATGGACACTTATGTTGCTTCCATGTCCTGGCTATTGTAAATAGAACTGCAATGAACATATTGGTACATGACTCTTTTTGAATTATGGTTTTCTCAGGGTATATGCCCAGTAGTGGGATTGCTGGGTCATATGGTAGTTCTATTTGTAGTTCTTTAAGGAACCTCCATACTGTTCTCCATATTGGCTGTATCAATTTACATTCCCACCAACAATGCAAGAGCACCCCCCTTTTCTCCACACCCTCTCCAGCATTTATTGTTTCTAGATTTTTTGATGATGGCCATTCTGAGTGGTGTGAGATGATATCTCATTATAGTTTTGATTTGCATTTCTCTAATGATTAATGATGTTGAGCATTCTTTCATGTGTTTGTTGGCAGTCTGTATATCTTCTTTGGAGAAGTGTCTATTTAGGTCTTCTGCCCATTTTTGGATTGGATTATTTGGTTTTTTGTTATTGAGCTGCATGAGCTGCTTGTAAATTTTGGAGGTTCATCCTTTGTCAGTTGCTTCATTTACAAATATTTTCTCCCATTCTGAGGGTTGTCTTTTCATTTTGTTGATGGTTTCCTTTGCTGTGCATAAGCTTTTAAGTTTAATTATGTCCCATTTGCTTAATTTTGCTTTTGTTTCTTTTGCCTTGGGAGACAGATCCAAAAAAATATTGTTATGATTAAAGTCAAAGCCTGTCCCGCCTATGTACTCCTCTAGGAGTTTTATGGTTTCTGGTCTTACATTTAGGTCTTTAATCCATTTTGAGTCTATTTTTTATATGGTGTGAGGGGATATCCCCAATTGTAGAGATGGGTAATTGGAATATTAAAGACGTAATATGCTACCCAGAGTTCTTGGTTGCAGATGATGGAAAACAACTCTAAATTATGAAAAAAGTATAACATATTGGAAGGATATTGGGAAGCCCTGAATTCTACTAAGACTTGAAAAATAGGGGCTTCTCCAAAATATGATGGGTGTTCATTTCTCAAGTTAGGAAATGTTTACAATAGTGAAAACTTGCCTGGGTGTCCCGTTTAGAAATGTAATTGATGCTCAACTCTTCCTTTTATTTAAATTTTTTAAAACTCCAAATTCACATTTATCCATTTTTAAACTGGAAGGTTTTGTACCTTCCTTTCTCTTTTTAGGAGAACTCAAAATGTTAAGGTACTCATTGTCAATTGCCTATGAATACTTACAATATGTGAAAGTAGCTTTAAGTTTTGTGATGAGTACAAAGAAATAAAGCATACCTTTGCTGCGCCTCCTTCAAGCTTCCCCTGAGCACTGCTGTGCTGGTTTGGGAGGGGCAGCACTTGGACTGTCCTAAGCCTCTGAGTTGATGGGAGCAAGTCTTAAGTGTCCATATGGTCTTGGCAGCCAGTTATGCACTAGAATGGGGGCAGGGGGGGGTTGGGGGGTGATTAAATGCAGAGATGGGATTAAACTGTTAAATCCTAAGTGATATGAATGGCTACAAATGAATGACCCAGAAAACTCCCTCCCCCACCCCATATTCTTTATTTAGGAGACAGATCATATAGACTTTGAATAGCAGCCCAAGTATGAATAGATTTACATTGTAAACCATGCTTGTTTGGTTAAAAAAATTATGCAACAATTTATTCTCTTTCACCACAAAATCCTTCTTCATTGATAATAGACTTCATTATTTAAATTTACTGCTGTAGATTTCAAATAGGCCGCTGATGAATTATTAGCCAGTCTCTAAGTAATAAGAACTAATATTTATTAATGAGTGTTTAAAATATGCAAACCATATAATTTTTTAATCTAATCCCAATGCAATGAAATAATTAATACACATGAGTCCACACCACTGTGATCATATTCGCACATTCCGCTTCCTTGGTTCCCTCTTTATTATTACAAAATAATTGATGTTTGTCATATGGCATATAATGAAATTGATGGTGAACCTGCCTGCCAGTGAAAAACATATATTTCACTTTTACTACCTGTTGTCCTTTCCCCCCCATATCTTCCAACATTGATTAATGAAATGCCATGTAGAATGGCATTATAGATTTGTCATTTAGCCAAATATTAGGTAAGGTAATAAGTACAACACTGTTGCTCATTCTTTCTTTTTTCTTTACCCTTTATTCAACTATGGTTTAAAGTGTAAAATGGGCTTACTGCACATGGAACCTAAAGTTGGGATGTAAAAACTTCTGATAGAATTATGATTCATTTTTTTATATGGGGAAATATTTTAAATGTGTAAAAATATATGCTCTTTGATTTCAACATTGAACTGTATCTGCTTATAGCATAAGATTCTTGTGTACATTCCACTGCTTTGGCTTTTGTAACTCTATGAAAGAATTTTGCTTTCATGTAACAGGGACATCTATCCACGTACTGGGTGAATTATAAACTACTTCAAACACCCATGGATGGAGGGGGCATGGGCTATATTATGCTCATATTCCTGCCAGTGTTATAAATGTCCTCTTTTTTGATGGAGGCCGGCCATGAGAAAATTTGTTTCACAGGATAACATTACATACCATATTTAGATTTGCAGCCATAATCTTGTCAAGAGTTGATTATCACATGATTGGAGCAGTAAAAAAAATTAATTGGGGTTTAAACTTATGAGAAAGCACTTATATTGTGGAATAAGACTTCTTAATGGAGTGCAGGCATTAAACAGACCTTGTATTAGGCTCTGAAATTAATGGGTCACTGTATAACTTTCTAGTTTTCATAGCCTGATGAGATTAATGCTTGCTTATATAGCAAACTCAATGACTCATTTAATTTCATGTGAATGTTTAAAGTTAAATTACTTTTGGATTAAGTCTTAATTCATTATTCATTTTAATGTCTGAAAGAACTTTCATTTTATTTAATCAAGTGCATCATCATTAAGTAAAGCCTAAGGGCCTAGATAGCTAAAAATAATGTGAAAAGGAAATTTATTAATTTACACTGAAAAGAGACTTGTTATAAAATTTATTCAATACTATACCATGCTTATGTATGATGCTATTTCAGAGACGAGATATTTATAGGCTTTTTGTCATATTTTAAAACACCAAATTGAAAAGCTGCCTATTTGGCCACCTAATGTTCCATGTGTACTCCTTGAGCAAAGATTACCATTGACCTTTATTTATACATTTTTCATTTATTCTCATAGTCAACAAACATTTATTCAGAACCTACACTCTATAGGCACTGACCAAGCACTGTGGAGTATTCACTGTTGAAAACCACTCCATGTCTGACCTGTAAGAATCAAGTCTTACAGAAGGGAACTTCACTTCAGAGGGCTATGGTGTTCTCATCTGTACCGTGAGGGGGTTCTATTCAAGATCTCTAAGGTCCTCCTCAGTTCTTGTATTCTGTGATCCCATGGCTATATCATCTTTTGGCATATGGGCAGAAAAAGAAAAATGAAATTAATGAATCTTAAAATTTATACAATTGGTCATATTAATATAATATCAATCATAACCATAACTACAACTATAATTATTAGTTTGACTATTCCTTTGAAATATATTCATTCTATCATTTCATGTTGGCCAGGTAACCATTACTATCTCCAGTTTGGAAAACAGTTGTGATAAGCATTTATTGAACATGTACTGTATTTCCAGGACTTTGCCACATCCTGTGAGGCATGTATGTGTTGGTCTCTCTTGGTCACTGCTCTGTCTATATGGTCTGTAACAGCGCTTGGCATGTGGTGGCTGATCAATAAATATTGTGCATTTCCTCCTCAGGCACTGCCAGGTAATTCTCAAGAACAGGCCAGGGCTTCCCTGGTGGTGCAGTGGTTAAGAATCCGCCTGCCAATGCAGGAGACATGGGTTCGAGCCCTGGTGCGGGAAGATCCCACATGCTGCGGAGCAGCTAAGACCGTGCACCACAACTACTGAGCCTGCGCTCTAGAGCCCACGAGCCACAACTACTGAAGCCCGCGTACTGTAGAGCCCGTGCTCTGCAACAAGAGAAGCCACCGCACCACAACGAAGGGTAGCCCCCACTCACCGCAACTAGAGAAAGCCCTCATGCAGCAACGAAGACCCAACACAGCCAAAAATAAGTAAATATAATAAATAAATTTATTTTTTTAAATAATGAACAAGCCAGTGTGGGAAACATTAATGTAACTTGGAAGTTCTTAAAAACATGATCCCCTGTAGCATCAGCATCACTTGGGAACTCGCTTTAAAATGTATATTTTCTGATCCTCTCCGGATCTACTAAATCAGAAACACTTCGGTGGGGCCCTGTACTCTGTATTTCCACAAGCTCTCCAGGTGTGTATTAACATTTGAGAATCACTGATAAAAGGAGTCAGCTTAGTGTTGGGTCCTAAGGAGACGAGAGCATGTTCCATGCCCACCTGGTCTGAGATCTGAAGGGTCAAAACGAAAGCAAACCAGCTTCTAGTCTTGATAGTGGGAAGTGAGGGTGTGGGCGGGAACAAAGAGGCTGAACCAGAAAAAGAGCTGTGAGTCTGCCTGGACTCTCCTCCCTACTGGGCAGGGGAAGTATCTGCAGCACCATCCGCAGGCGCTGCAAAGCAAGTGTGTTCACGTCTGTAGTGAAATTGAGTGTAGAGAGAGGATGATGATTTAGCAATGGATTTAACCAATGGAAAGGATTATTTACAAGCTGGGTAGAGCCAAGGTATGGATGTGGAAATCAGCTAGGAAGTCGGTAATGGAGTAGCAAGGCCCGTATTCTCCTGATGCCATTTTTTTAACATTAAAAAAAAAGGGGTTTGTGATGTTTCCTATGAGAATTTAAGAATTCTAAAGCCCTTGCTTTTTCCACATAAGGAGTGCCACATGTGAGATTTTTTCGCCCTCAGGTATGTTGGCTTAGAGTAACATATTAGATAATGAATTATTCAGGGTGTTTCCTAGGTTGGAGGAGAGAGCACCTGTCTGAGACGCTTACAGACTTGATTAGATAACATTTCTCAGCTGCATCAGCTGGAGGTAACTCCTGACGCAAATTGTATTTCCCTGTAGGTAGTGGAACCAAGCAATGTTCCAGATTTCACGGGATTGCTGAAGAGGCCTGCAGGAGTGTCATACCTAAGAGGCTGCATTGCATTTGTCAAGATAATCAGACTGTTTGCAATCACTATTTTATGCCCTCTTTTTTCAGAGTTCCTAGATGGAAATATAAAATAACCAAGAAGAGGTGACACATTTGTGTGCTATAATAGATCGTTTCCAGTCAAAGTGTAATAGATCCATACTTTCTTGATAAATTCCTATCAGCGATTTCTGTTTCTTTTTTAATTCCTGTCTGTCATTGAGTGAAATAAATTAACTTGTGAATACATAAGGAGCCATATTTATGCTGCCCAAATTTTGTGTTTATACACCAAACTACTTATACTATACACAGGAGATTTTCTATTTTGCTGAAAATACCTTTTCTTTTTTCTTTTTTTAAAAAAAATTATTTATTTATTTTCATATTTGGCTGGTTGGTTCTTCCTTGCTGCACGCGAGCTTTCTCTAGTTGGAGTGAGTGGGAGCTACTCTTGGTTGCAGTGCACGGGCTTCTTATTGCGGTGGCTTCTCTTGTTGAGAAGCACGGCCTCTAAGTGTGCGGGCTTCAGTAGTTGTGGCACACAGGCTCAGTAGTTATGGCTCGCGGGCTCTAGAGTGCAGGCTCAGTAATTGTGGCGCACGGGCTTAGTTGCTCCATGGCATGTGGGATCTTCCCGGACCAGGGCTTGAACCCGTGTCCCCTGCATTGGCAGGAGGATTCTTTACCACTGTGCTACCAGGGAAGTCCCCAAATACCTTTTCTTTTAGCTTCTGGAAATCTCTCTTTGGGCTTGTTTTTAAAATATATCTCCCAGAAAAGCACAATATTATTTCTCATGTTGGAGTAGGCATATCTGTGGCTCTGCTCTCAGCACAGTCAAGAGAAGGTTGAGCTTAAATCACCATGTGTGAGGAAGTATTTGAGAAACAGTGTGATTGCAGTCACATTCAGCTCCCTCACCAGCCAGTTCTGGGAGATTTTAGGGATGGTACATAACCTTCCTCAGATGGTGCTGGTGGCTGCCTAAAACAGATGTTTTGGTATTAAATAGAATAATATATGCAAAGTATTTTTGCTCAGTGTTAATAAGCTCTTTATAGATGTTAGTTTAAATTTTTGATCAAAGGTAGCAAGACAGAATGAAAAGAGCACGACGGGAAGCTGGGTCTAAAATTCATGTACAGGCAGACCTCAGAGAGATTGTGGGTTTGGTTCCAGACCACTGCATCAAAACAAACATCACAGTAAAATGAGTCCCACGAATTTTTTGGTTTCCCAGTGCATATAAAAGCTGTGTTTACACTATACTGTAGTCCATGAAGTGTGCAATAGCATTACATCTTAAAAAAAACACAGTGGGTCTTCCCTGGTGGTGCAGTGGTTGAGAGTCCACCTGCCGATGCATGGGACACGGGTTCGTGCCCCGGTCGGGGAAGATCCCACATGCCACGGAGCAGCTGGGCCCGTGAGCCATGGCCACTGAGCCTGCACGTCCGGAGCATGTGCTCCACAACGGGAGAGGCCACAACGGTGAGAGGTTCACGTACCGCAAAAAAACAAAACAAAACAAAAAACACAATGTACATACCTTAGTTAAAAAATACTTTATCGTTAAAAAATACTAACCATCATCTGAGCCTTCAGTGAATAGTGACATCTTTTTGTAATAGTGACATCAAAGGTCACTGATCACAGATCACTGTAACAAATATAATAATAATGAAAAAGTTTGAAGTATTGTGAGAATTACCAAAATGTGACACAGAGACATGAAGTGAGCAAATGATGTTGGAAAAATGGCACCAATAGAATTGCTAGAAGCAGGGTTGCCACAAACCTTCAATTTGTAAAAAACATAATATCTGCAAAGCACAATAAAACAAGGTATGCCTGTAACTTCTTGTTAGTCCACAGTTTTCTTATCAATGCCAAGAAGAGTTTGAATTCAGTAGTTTCTAAGAGCTGTTGCAATCACAGAAATTTAGGATTCTATTAAAAGGACCTCGGACTTATTTTGAGAAGAGAGAGAGACATGTGGAACTAGCTAGCTACCCTTCTCTCCCTTGCCTTCATTTTTTTTTACCCCCACTCCCCCTCTTTATCCTCATGTTAAATGTCTCTGCTTGACTTCTTAACATATCACCCCAAAATTTGCCATGTTAGAGAGAAGAGTCAATTGAGAAAATGGACTTTCTTCCTAAGAGAACTTATTCAGCAGCCCCTTGTTACCAAGGCACATATCTCCATATTGTGCCTGGAACCCCTTCACTGACAGCCTTTAGGAAGGTGGCTGCCACATGGTTCTGTGAAGTCAAGTCAGGACATCCGGGTTTGCATGAGGGCTGAATGATAATGGAAAGGTTGATTTGGTTTGGAACTTCAAGTTGGGTTCCAAGTCAGTTTTGGCTGCCAAGAAAAGGATAAACAGTAGATCTCCACCATCATGAGAACATGGACAAAACTTCTCTCAGTCATTCAGTCGTATCTCAATATTAAGCTATTGACTGGAGTATCATGTCTGAGTGAGTGATTTGTAAACAAAATACATGAACAACCACAGATAGTTCACTAAATAAACTACCAGATTTGTGGAACTATTAAAAACTAGGCAGTAGAAAGAAAATTAACTGGCTTTGAAAGATGATTATGTTTTATCACTTGATAGTAGCAAGTTAAATAGCATGTGCCACTGTGTTAATAAGAATGTGTCTGAATGTGAGACTGCAAGCCATGAAAAGGTATTAGGTGTTTTCTCTAACTGTTGAGACTTTGAACAGATTCATTGCTGTTTTTTTAGTATATAGGCTTCTAACTTTAAAAAGATGTTAACAGTTTTGACAAAGACAAAATCAGAGGCTGTTAGTTTGCAACCTTGGGAGTTATTTGGGTGTCCCTAGACGAAGGGCAGGGAGAGACCGAAGAAAGAGGCAGGCGATTCCAGGTTGGTAGGTGGCACGTTTTTTAAGAAAGGGTACCTACATACGGCTTGCCTTAGGCAGCTGCAGACAAGCAGATCTTTTCACCTGCCTGCTAAAATCTTAAAGTTTACGTAGAGGCCTTAATTGGGCTCAGTTACATATACCATAAAGGGGGTCTCAATTCCACCTTACTATCTCAAGGCTGTGTCCTTGGGCAGCTTCCAGTGTGAGGAAGGCAAGCAGAGCTCTCAATCCAAGGACGGGGAGGGGGTAAGAGCCTCTGATTGCCTGGGTCCAGCTTGTGGGTCAACTGGCAGTCACGTCCTCTCAATGACTCCCTCCAACACTTTACCTCTCATTATGGGCTCTTATAATCTCATGAGTCCCCCTCATCTGCAATGTGCCCTGACCAGCAAGAGGTTTCATTAGCATGGAGGTGGCTTGTTTGGCAGCTGTCTGGCTACATTTGAGACAGATGTAGCAACAATATAGGCACATGTAAGAGAAAACACTGATTAAGACAAGGATTCCCAAAATCAGTGACGATTTTTTTTTTTATCAAGAGCCCCATGATCCAAGTCACTGATTTATTAAGTCTCCTAGGCTGGAGGTTAGGTCACTCAGGGCATTTATTTGTGTTTTTATGTGATTTAATAAAGGTGGCATATACATTAGCAGACTCATTAGGTATGAGCACACAATATTCTGTTTGGATAATTGCATAGGTGCCCCCTTGTGAGGCAGTAATAATGTCTAAGGCCATCCTCTTTTGGAGGACAACATTTCTCATTAGAGACATTTCAGTGTTCAGTAAGGACAGGCTTTGTTGGCTATCGTTTAAGGCTTCCTGAGTGAATTTAGTAAGGGCTTCTGTGTGTGCTCTAACATTCTCCAGGTCAATGGAGGGAATAAAGAGGGAAGCCAAATGATCATACCAGTGAAAAGCAAAATGTGCACCTCTGGCCTTGAAGAGAGGGAAGTTGGCAATTTTTACTGTGGGTAGATTTTCTCCTGTGTCCAGGGAAAACCCTGGGTGCAGCAGCCCAACCACCCAGGTGGAAGCCACGGCCAAAGATGTGTGCTGCGTGATATTGAGTCCCATTCAGTGTTACCCGGTAAATACCTGGGAGGTGTGACCAGTCACTATCAGTCACTATCCTTTTATATGACAGAATGACTACACAGCTCCAGTGATACCCATCCCATATTCTTGGTACAATTGAGTTGGTTCTCTTTAGAGTGATTTCTGTTTCTAACATAGGGCTGCCTGGGTGTTCACATGTCCATATCCTGTGGTAAATCCATAAATCCATTCCAAATCTGAACATAGCCACCCATAGCTCTAATGGTGGTATTTCTGGGACCTTTCTGGTCAGTAGTCTGATGGGCTGCCTGTTGTAGTTTGATTGGCAGAAAAAGAATACCATGACCCATGTTACTGATGATGTGTGCCACAGGCCAGGTTTTTGAATCACTCGAATTAAGAGTCCAAGTTGTAGCTTGTTCTTCCTTAATGTACTGCTTTGGGGCTTTCCAGTCCCCTTCCTGGAGCAGTGATCCCTACCATGGCAATCTTGATGAGCTAGAGAGGGGAAGCTGCCCACATACCCAACAACTGGATTGATTACTTTGCTGGGCATTCTTTGCAGGCCCACCGTAGAAAGGAGGGGTCCATCCTGTGACTGGGCACCATAGGAAAAGCAGAAGTCTAAGGTCAAAAAAGACATTATTTAGTAGGAACTTGTATGGGGAGGTCTTCTCTTCTATAAGAATTACACTTGTGGCCTAATCCTTAGATGTTAATGTGGCTGCAGATTTAGGAACTTGACCTAGTTGTGCAAACCATACATGTTGGCTGGCCTGTGAGGGAGGAGGGAGGCAGCACTGTCAGGTATGAAGAGGTGTACCGGGGGCAGGGTATTCCAGACCAGGTCCTTTACTTTCTGGCCAACCAACATACTTTAAAAAGATGCCTACTATATTTTTTGCTAGTATTTCTGATTGTTTTTAGCAGATTTTTTTACGATAACTAACCAAGTTCCAGAAATATAGAAATCAGTTGGTTCTTTTCAGTGGACTTACTTTCTCTGCTGTAGAATTCTCAAATTAAACTGAATGAGCCCTCAGATCTTTTTTACTTTGTATCCTGATATTACTTTCAATAAAAAATTAGTAATTTAGTAAAATTAATTATTTTGAACTAATAAGCTCAATTAGACTTTATTTATTTACTTCAGCTAGATTGGCATGTTGTGTTAATGCTTAAATATGCAGGGAATTCATTTCTTTTGAAATTGTTGAAAACACATGGTTGATTGAGGCTTGCTAAAACAGAAATATTCTGTATATATCTGTAATACTATTTTTATGTCTTTATCATATATCACATCTAAATTATTCTATAGTTATGTAGTCCTTTCCTCCTTGTATCCTTATAACTGCTTTGGATTTTGTTTAACATACTGTGCTACTTCCTTTCATTATATTTAATTTTGTATTTGATTAATTTTGTCCCCTGAAATATCATATGCTTTTCTGTCTGGCAACTTGGTAGTAATAGTAGTAGTTGTTGTTGTTATTATTATCATTATTCTCTGTTCTTTGAGGGGACAAAGGAGAGCCTGGTATATACTGCCTGATAAAACCCTGTTTTGAGTCTATGATAACATCTACCTTGTTTTTTTTTCTGAGATAATACACATAAGGACATGGTATCAGAAATATCCTTGATGTTAAAAATCTCTATTAGCAAAAACCTCTTCCACAACCATAATATACTAACTTGGAAAATTGTTATGATGTTTCTCCCCCTCAGGCTTTTGGGATGTGAAATTGATAAACATTACCTTTGTCTCAGATGGAAATGTTACAAAATTAAATGTCTTCAAAGAATCTGACAGACACACCAAAGACAAATTTTATTTCCATTACAAAGCAAGTCTTGCCTGTTTGGATTTACTATATATAATTAGGAGCTTACTAGAGTCTGATGAAGGCTATCTGTATATCACCACTATTGCAAAAGTGTACCTTTGACAATCGATATTTGGCATGTAGAATAGAATTTAACTTTGTGTGCTACACATATCTTGATATTCAGAGATTGTCCAACTTTTGGTTTAAGGAAGTTTGATGGGGTTACTGTGGACTTCATTGTTCAAATGAAAAGTTCAGAAAAGAGAGTATAATGGAATTTGGAATCTATTCTTTCTGCTTTTGAATACAGTCCAGCTATTATATTAATACCAAGATGGATAGAACAGAGCTGGCCTTATGTGCAATTTTTCTTACTTTGAAGCAGGCTACATGAAGAATTTTTATGTTTTGTTTTTGAAAAGTAGGTAGATTATATTCTTGGTTCATCTTTGTTTTGCAGCGGTAAAATTAGAGGCCTCAGTCTCCTGTTGGCAGAACAAGCTCTCAATTTCTCACTGTCAAAATTCAATCTGATTTCTATCTTTTTCATTAAAAAGCTGTCAACAGCAAATAAGCATTCCCTATCAAAGAGCTACATTCATTTCTGAGGTATACAAATTCCTCTCATGGGAGAGGATTCAAATAATTTAAGTTGTTTCTGACTTTTAATTTCTTTTCTGGGAAACAGGAAATGATATTAGCATGGACTTTAACTGCAGTCCAAAATGAAAGGAGAAAAGACACGCACGGACACTCTTCAGGGTGACATTTCCAGTACCTTTATGTCTCAGAGTACAGCATGTTTACAGCGCATAAAACTGTGTTTCCATCTGCATTCTTGTTTGCAGCTAGTCATCTAATCTGAGCTGTAGCTTCATGTTTTTAAGATGCATTAATACAAACTCATTTTTTTTAGAAGCAGACTTGCTCTTGGAATGTATATTGCCAGCATAAAAGTAGGAAATGCCTCTGAAATAAAAATATTTTTCTTTCTTAGAATTTAGTTTCGGAAGTGGCCTTTTCTTTAGAAAGATATGAAATTCTAGGTATTATCTTGTCCCCTTATTTTTACTTTTATTGGGCTTATTTTATTTATGGAAGATGAGGGTTTAATAGAGTACACTGGTTTGTAGCTAAACATTTATGCTGAGCATATGCATTACTTTGGTTACAGAACTTCATTAAAGAGACTTGTAAAAATGCGAGCTTTTGGTTTTAAACTGTACATTTCATTATCTTTCATTATCCCCTGCCAGTTCATGCAGACATTCACAATCTCAAAATCTTATGATTGGGATAAAAGTGGTAGGCATGGTATACACATACAAATAAGTAAGCTACCTATCACAGTTAAAAGCAAAACTCCCTTTATGTGCAAATGCATTTGACAGTATTTAGAAAAGAAGAGGAATTTAAGAAGTAGATTTAGAGTGAGCTAGAAATCTGCCAAAAAGGTTATCAGATGACTTCCAGGACTTTAAAAGTCTTCCCACTTTTCGTAGGAGTATTCTGATTAGTGTGATACTGGGTGATGTTGGAGGCTCAGTGTGATCCTGATCCGGTGTTGGAACTATTGGATTGTGATATACTGGAGGCTGAGCTACAAAAACCTCCTTAGGTGGTTCTGCAGGCTGGGTTAAGGTCTCCTGCATGACTGGAGAAGGTTCATCCTCCTTAGTGGGTTCTGGCCTTCTGGTCAGTCCAAGGTCCAATGGTTGAATTGTGACCTCAATCAAGGTTGGGTGGTGAGCCTGAACTTGCTCTGGATTTGGAAATGTCACCTCGGGGTATGGTGGTTGAATTGGGGCTCCTTGGTGAACTGGAAAAAGTTCAATATTTTCAGAGGGGGTTGGATACTGATCTGAAAATTCCTGCCGGACTGACAAAGGTTCCAACTGCTCAGAGGACACAGTAGACTGAGCCAAGTTTTCTTGTTGGGGTGGAGAAGTTTCAACCTCATTAGTTAACGCTGGAATTATGATAAGTGCAAGACCCACAGGTTTAACAGTGACATCGGGCCGCTGCAGAAGCTGAGCTTGATCCTGACCTAGAGGAGAAACTGTTGGCACAGGATGCTCTGCAGAGAAAACTACAGTCACATTAGAGAGCTCTGGAGACTGAGTTGGAGAGGATTCAACCTCACCAGGAGAGTCTGGATGCTGAGCTGTGGCTTCCTGCTGAGGTGGAGAAGGTACAACGTCAGGAGCTTGTGGATGCTGATCTGGAGACTCCTGCTGGCTTGTGGCAGGTGTAAATTCTTCTCCAGGATGCTCTGGATACTCAGCTGGGGTCTCCTCTTGTACTGAAATGTTTATTATGTGTACCAGCTTCTGGAGATTGGGCTGGAGCCTCCTGTTGAACTGGCAAAGGTTCAACCGCCTCAGGTGGCTCTGAAGGCAGCGTGGGGGCCTCATGCTGGGTTGTAGAAAATTCTGCATTAGTAAGGGGCCCTGAGGGCTGAGCTGAAGGTTTGTGCTGATTTGGAGAAGGGCCCACCTCTGGAGTGGGTTCTTTTGTTATGGTAAGCTCCACATCTGCAGGTTTGACAGCGACACTGGATAAGTTTGAATGCTGAGCCTGAGGGTGACTTGGAGGTGAAACTGTCATTTCATCATGCTCTGGAGGTTGAGCTGGCTGTTCCTGTTGAGTTGGCGAATGTTCCACCTCCCCTGAAGAAGGCTCTGGAGGCTGAGCTGGTTGCTCCTGCAGGGTTGCAGAAGGTTCTATCTCCGCTGGAGATAGAGCTGGGATCTCCTGCTGGGTTGGAGAAGATTCTGCCTCATTAGGGGGCTCTGGAGACTGAGCTGAGGCTTTCTCCTGGGTTGCAGAAATTTCAGCTTCTCCAAAAGACTCTGAAAGCTGAGCTGGGGTCTCCTGCTGGGTTGCTGGAGGCTCTGTAGGCTCAGAACGCTGAGTTGGTTGTTCCTTTTCACTTGGAGAAGGCTCAGCTTCCACAAGAGGCTCTGGAGGCTGACCTGCGGTCTCCTGCTGGGTTGGAGAAGGTTCAACCTCCTCAGCATACTCTGGAGGCTGAGATGGGGTCTCCTGCTGGACTGGAGAAGGTTCAACCTCTTTGGTGACCTGTGGAGTTATGGTAAGTGTTAGATCCAGAGGTTTAACAGTGACATTGTACAAGTTTGACTGCTGAGCTTCATTTACCCCATGATGTGCTACTAGTCGAACTACAACCTCCTTACGTGTCTCCAAAAGCTGGGCTAGGGCCTCCTGAGGACTTGAAGTTTCTAGTTCCTCAGGGGCCTCTGAAGGCTGAGATGGAGAGTCCTGCTGAAGTGGAGGTGGTTCTACCTTTTCAGTGGGCTCTGGTTGCTGAGGCTGGGCCTCTGCCTGGGGTAAAAAAGATTCAACCTCCTCAGGGGTCTGTGGATGCTGAGCAGGGGGCTCTTGCTGGGGTAAAGATTCAGCCTCCTCAGTGAGCTCTGGATGACAAATTTGGGCCTCCTGCTGGGATGGAGAAATTTCAGCTTCCTCTGGGGGCTCTGGAGGTTCATCTGGGCCACCCAGAAAATCCCTAGGTAGGCTCTCCTGAGGATAAAAGGCATCCATACTGGGATCTAAATAATCACCCGGCAACTGTTGTTATAGACCCTGACTGTTTTTTTCAAATTGGCCTGTAGTTCCAACAACAACTTTGGCAAGCCAGTGATGCTGAACTAGATCTTTCTTCAGGTTTGGGGGAGAAACAATAAACTTCATTGGTTTTGAGCTCTTACTACCTAGAGTTGGAACAAGTATTTAAAATGACTGGTGACCTTCAGCCTGATCTAGACCTATGTTTTTAATCTTACTTTTGTGTCGAGAAGGCAGAACCAAGGGCTGATTCTGATCCCAGTCTGGCACTGGAACCGCCTCTGGGATCTTTTGATGTTGGGTTTTCTTGTTATTCAGATCCTGATGTGGAACAGCAAACTGATCTGGCCCTGTAGGCAGCTCTGCAACGGAATCTGTGTCCGGGTATGGAGCCTCAGTCTCAGTTAACTCCTGATGAGGCGGGGCCAACATCTGGACTGGAGACGAGGACGTCAAGTAATTAAAGCCCCCGGCTTCTGCCAGCGGTGTAAGGGCATGGGGCAATTTGGGAGGGGGGGTCTGAGACGTATGAAGACCAAGCCTCTGTCAGCCGCGGGCGGTTGGAGGTCACCTGGATGGGGCCCAGGGCCCACTCCGGAGGCTGAACTGCCTGGACTAGAAGCCACACTCGTTGCCATGTGAGGAGGAGACGTGGGGCGCAGATGCGACATAACATGCGGCGGCTCCCAGGAGCAGTGACCCAGGCCAGTGAGGAGCCGGAGCCACAACCTGCATCCGAGCTGAACCACTGTGCCAGCGCCGACGCGAGCGCTCACGTTAGCAACTGCGCGCCCCTCCCCCGCCTAACGTTCCACCCGTTATTTATGACATCTTTAGTGGCCACACGCCTGACAAGAAAAGTAGCTGTCCAGCAAAATGAGCACCAGTTGGGTGGCGGGAGGGGAACACACCTTACAATTATTCGAAAATGTTGTGTATATATGTCCATGCCAATCTCTCACTTTGTCACAGCAGCTCGGTGGTTTGTGACCACCTAGAGGGGTGGGATAAGGAGGGTGCGAGAGAGGGAGACGCAAGAGGGAAGAGATATGGGAACATATGTATATGTATAACTGATTTACTTTGTTATAAAACAGAAACTAACACATCATTGTAAAGCAAATATATTCCAATAAAGATGTTAAAAAATAAAAAGCAATAAAATAAAATAAAATGTTGCCATTTCCTCCAAACTCAGTATTCACATCTCATTATTAATTCACCACTCTATTATTAGGGGTTACCACTGAATCAGTGATGACTCCAGAACTTCTGTAGGAGGGGTTTGGGGCAGATGAGCAATTCATTCTGGGAAAGAGAGTCTAAAACCAAGTGAATGGCCCTTTACATTAGCATGGGAAAACTTCTCCCACCCCACCTTTTCTCAACAGAGCCATTAATCTAGAAAAAACTACAGTGTCACTTTTCAGAGGTCTTCCCTGTGAGCACACATGGAGAAGATACTTAGAAAGTTAAAGTCAGCATGTTAAGTAATTTTCTTGAAATACTGTAACTAGCACCCTGTTTACTTTTTTCACAGTCCTTTTCATAATCTATTTAATTTTAGTCCTTTTTAATAGTCTGGTACACCTTTAACACCTAAACTCCAAGACGCTTTCATGTGAAGGGCGTTGGCGGGGGGCGGGGGGTGGGGGGGGGTGGAATTTAAACTTTGAGGCTACTCAGATTTCAAACTTTCTGTATAGAATAAGTTCCCTATTGTATATAGTGTAGGAGTGCCTCCAATTTCAGAAACTGAAGGGGGTTGGGTAAAAGCTTAAGGGGATCTTTCTTTCCTCATCTGTGTATTCACGACACCATTTTATTATTATTATTATTATTATTATTAATTATTATTATTTTGGTTTTTTCCCTGTACGCAGGACTCTCACCACTGTGGCCTCTCGCGTTGCGGAGCACAGGCTCCGGACGCGCAGGCTCAGCGGCCATGGTCCACGGGCCCAGCCGCTCCGCGGCATGTGGGATCTTCCCGGCCCGGGGCATGAACCCGTGTCCCCTGCATCGGCAGGCGGACTCGCAACCACTGCGCCACCAGGGAAGCCCCCATTTTATTATTAACAAAAGCTTTTCCTCCTTGTCTTCATCCTCTTTCCCTCTGCTCCCACATCCTCTTCTGCCTCCTCTTTCCTCCTCTTCCTTCCTTCCCTTCCTTTTCCCTCCTCCCTTCCTGCTCTCTTGTCTTTAATACTGAGGGAGTTATCCAACAGTAAAGAATAGTGTAGGATTTCATAATTATAGCAGCAGGGTCAAGGGTCATTTGTAGTGACGCCAGCTGTCCGGTGACTACTCTGGCTGCATGTCAGTGGTGGTCTTCAGACGCATCCTGCCAAATGACCTTGGCTGGGTTTTACTTTTATGCTGGCCTCGCTTGGTTCCTGCTCATTTTCCTAGTTCTGTTCTCTGCTTTCTGTTGATCTATGAGGTATAATTTATCCTTCCAATAAGATCTCTTTTTTGCATAAATTAGAATTGGTTCCTATGGCATATATTAAAAAACCTGACTGGTAGACTGTAACAGCAGTTTCTTTTATTCAGGATACAGACTTATCCTATAAGAACTCATTTAAATTCCAGCTCTTGAGTACAGCCCCCCATGACTATTTCATTTCTGCGTTGATTTTTTTTTGTGCTTTTGGAGTATGTGGGGTCCTTCCTATACTACTTAATATTTTATCATGTTATGCCTGGTAATTTTTTCTAACTGAATTAAGCTAATTTATTTCAAATTCCTAATTCCATCAAAAGTTCCTCAAAGGCAGATTCTCTCTCCAGCCCTCCCACTCCGATTTTTCTCCTTTTCCTCTCTCCCTGATAGAACTGTGTATGAAACTGCACACACCAAAGGTTTGAAGGTCAGAAAATACTTGTCTTTCTTTAATTTATGTAGGTCATAGTGCTTTGTTGACTAACAAAGATTAAAGCATGCCTGTGCAACCAGTGTTGAAAATATCTCTGTCTGTGTTTGTAGCTCATATGAACAAGAACAGTATAAGAACCTGGTGGGCTTGAGCATGAATTCTAGAGCAGACAAACCTGGATATGACCTTGGAAAGTTTTAACTTTTTCTGACTGTATAGCCACAGACTGGCTTAAATTTGCTCACTCATGAATGGTTTAAACAACACTTTCCAGGGTAGGAAAGAGGATTAAGTAAAGTAATAATAATAAAGTACCTAAAGCACATATCAAGAGCTCAATAAATTTTGAGTGTATTTATTCTCAATCTGTTGTGGCTTATCAGAAAACTAATGAGTGCATAGAATGAGTTAATGGAAGTAAAATATTAAAAGCGAGGGAGGGGAAAATTCCACTGTCCTTCAGCTCTTGTTATCTACTGAAAGTAAGCATTTCTGGGATCCTTTAGGCAGAATGTTGACAAACCAGTACATTTTCAGGGATGAGGATCCAGGATCTTGGAGGGTTTCCCTGTGGAGAGTGAGTCTTCATTTATGTTGCCCTGGAAGTACGGTCTAGAAACAATGGGTTCTGATCACCGTGAAGAAGATTGCAGTCTGACCTTAGGAAGAACTTTACCATGTGACAGTTGGAACACTGAATGGGCAACTGGAGATGCTCAGTTAGAAACTGCATTAACACTTAGCCAATGTGTGGTGGAGAGGACTGAGCACTGGAAGAGCAGGTTGTATTAAGTTATCCTTCAAGATTCCTTCCACAGATTCTCTAGTTATCCTTATAGCTGTTCATCATCTAGAATATATAATTGCCTAGAATCATAAAATCCTTATGGGCCAACCTACCTCTGGAAATTCTCCAGCACCAATATTTCAGATGTCTCTCCTTTACTTCTAGCAACATTTTCCAGACTTTTCTGGTTGCATCCGGACACTTATTTGAATTATTCTGCAATGCCTTGTCCTCCCCTTCCTCCCTCAGCCATGTCAATTTACACAGCGATGGGCTCAGAATCCAGACTGCAGCTCAGAGAAGTGGGCTGTACTTGCTTTGGCATCACTTTGCATCACCTCACCTTGGAGTCTGCTATTGTGCCTGCTCAGGGCATTTTGTGAAAATTGCCAATAAAATGGCTTCTACGTCTGTTAGTGTCACTTACCGTAGAACATGATGGAATAAAAATGTTGGAAGTACTGGAGATGCTTGTTACTCTACATTTGGAGCTGTCTGTGGATGTGGCCCTTGACCTGAAGCTTCTCTGTAGAGATGCTTTCTGCTTCTGCTGAAAGTTCTGGCTTTCTAAAGCAGTCTGACATCATTGCTAACTCCCCCCTGCTTCTTCAGGGTAAGACTTCCTTTGTCCACTGACAATTGGGACAGGGAAAGGAACTCATAATTATTGGACACTGTTTTGCTATTTTATAATGGTTATCAAATTCTAAGTTCACACCCATTCTATCTGGGAATCTCTGTGATTCCCATTTTACAGAAGAGAAAGCTGAGTGTCCAAGGAGTTGAGTAAGTTGCCAAAGACACAGACATAGTCAACAGTCGAGATGAATGCATGGATTTTATGATTAAACTTACAAGAGTCAGTTTTGCTTGCCACTAAGAACCTTGATACAGGAATCAAGTCCTCTTTTTTTTTTTTTTTTTTTTACAATGGCTAATAATTTATTTTAAATTGGCAATACTTAGTGCTGAAAAGGATGTCAGCACTTCTCAGTGCAGTGCTGGTCAGCATGCAAAATGGTACAGTCCTTTTGTAAAAGAGTTTTGCAGTTTCTTTTTCTTTTCTTTTTTTTTTTTACATCTTTATTGGAATATAATTGCTTTACAATGGTGTGTTAGTTTCTGCTTCATAACAAAGTGAATCAGTTATACATATGTTCCCATATCTCTTCCCTCCCACCCCTCCAGGCAGTCACAAAGCACAGAGCTGATCTCCCTGTGCTATGCGGCTGCTTCCCACTAGCTATGTACCTTACGTTTGGTAGTGTATATATGTCCACGCCTCCCTCTCGCTTTGTTACAGCTTACCCCTCCCACTCCCCATATCCTCAAGTCCATTCTCTAGTAGGTCTGTGTTTTTATTCCTGTCTTACACCTAGGTTCTTCATGACAATTCTTTTCTTAAATTCCATATATATGTGTTAGCATACGGTATTTGTCTTTCTCTTTCTGACTTACTTCACTCTGTATGACAGACTCTAGGTCTAACCACCTCATTACAAATAGCTCAATTTCGTTTCTTTTTATGGCTGAGTAATATTCCATTGTATATATGTGCCACATCTTCTTTATCTATTCATCCGATGATGGACACTTAGGTTGTTTCCATCTCCGGGCTACTGTAAATAGAGCTGCAATGAACATTTTGGTACATGACTCTTTTTGAATTATGGTTTTCTCAGGGTATATGCCCAGTAGTGGGATTGCTGGGTCATATGGTAGTTCTATTTGTAGTTTTTAAAGGAACCTCCATACTGTTCTCCATAGTGACTGTACCAATTCACAATCCCACCAGCAGTGCAAGAGTGTCCACTTTTCTCCACACCCTCTCCAGCATTTATTGTTTCTAGATTTTTTGATGATGGCCATTCTGACTGGTGTGAGATGATATCTCATTGTAGTTTGGATTTGCATTTCTCTAATGATGAATGATGTTGAGCATTCTTTCATATGTTTGTTGGCAGTCTGTATATCTTCTTTGGAGAAATGTCTATTTTGGTCTTCTGTCCATTTTTTGGATTGGGTTGTTTGTTTTTTTGTTATTGAGCTGCATGAGCTGCTTATAAATTTTGGAGATTAATCCTTTGTCAATTGCTTCACTTGCAAATATTTTCTCCCATTCTGAGGGTTGTCTTTTGGTCTTGTTTATGGTTTAGTTTGCTGTGCAAAAGCTTTGAAGTTTCATTCGGTCTCATTTGTTTATTTTTGTTTTTATTTCCATTTCTCTAGGAAGTGGGTCAAAAAGGATCTTGCTGTATTTTATCTCATAGAGTGTTCAGCCTATGTTTTTCTCTAAGAGTTTGATAGTTTCTGGCCTTACATTTAGGTCTCTAATCCATTTTGAACTTATTTTTGTGTATGGTGTTAGGGAGTGATCTAATCTCACACTTTTACATGTACCTGTCAAGTTTTCCCAGAACCACTTATTGAAGAGGCTGTCCTTTCTCCACTGTACATTCCTGCCTCCTTTATCAATGATAAGGTGACCATATGTGTGTGGGTTTATCTCTGGGCTTTCTATCCTGTTCCATTGATCTATCTTTCTGTTTTTGTGCCAGTACCATACTGTCTTGATTACTGTAGCTTTGTAGTATAGTCTGCAGTTAGTGAGCCTGATTCCTCCAGCTCCGTTTTTCGTCCTCAAGATTGCTTTGGCTATTCTGGGTCTTTTGTGTTTCCATACAAATTGCAAAATTTTTTGTTCTAGTTCTGTGAAAAATGCCAGTGGTAGTTTGAAAGGGATTGCACTGAATCTATAGATTGCTTTGGGTAGTAGAATCATTTTCACAATGTTGATTCTTCCAATCCAAGAACATCGTATATCTCTCCATCTATTTGTATCATCTTTAATTTCTTTCTTCAGTGTCTTATAATTTTCTGCATACAGGTCTTTTGTCTCCTTAGGTAGGTTTATTCCTAGATATTTTATTCTTTTTGTTGCAATGGTAAATGGGAGTGTTTTCTTGATTTCACTTTCAGATTTTTCATCATTAGTGTATAGGAATGCCAGAGATTTCTGTGCATTAATTTTGTATCCTTCTACTTTACCAAATTCATTGATTAGCTCTAGTAGTTTTCTGGTAGCATCTTTAGGATTCTCTATGTATAGTATCAATGTCATCTGCAAACAGTGACAGCTTTACTTTTCTTTTCCGATTTGGATTCCTTTTATTTCCTTTTCTTCTCTGATTGCTATGGCTAAAACTTCCAAAATTATGTAGAATAAGAGTGTTGAGAGTGGGCAACCTTGTCTTGTTCCTGATCTTAGTGGAAATGCTTTTAGTTTTTCACCATTGAGGAAGATGTTGGCTGTGGGTTTGTCATATATGGCCTTTATTATGTCAAGGAAAGTTCCCTCTATGCCTACTTTCTGCAGGGTTTTTATCATAAATGGGTGTTGAATTTTGAAGAAAGCTTTCTCTGCATCTATTGAGATGATCATATGGTTTTTCTCCTTCAGTTTGTTAATATGGTGTATCACGTTGATAGATTGCATATATTGAAGAATCCTTGCATTCCTGGAATAAATCCCTCTTGATCATGGGGTATGATCCTTTTAATGTGCTGTTGGATTCTGTTTGCTAGTATTCTGTTGAGGATTTTTGTAACTATGTTCATCAGGGATATTGGCCTGTAGTTTTCCTTCTTTGTTACATCCTTGTCTGGTTTTGGTATCAAGGTGATGGTGGCCTCATAGAAAGAGTTTGGGAGTGGTCCTCCCTCTGCTATATTTTGGAAGAGTTTGAGAAGGATAGGTATTAGCTCTTCTCTATATGTTTGATAGAATTCGCCTGTGAAGCCATCTGGTCCTGTACTTTTGTTTGTTGGAAGATTTTTAATCACAGTTTCAATTTCAGTGCTTGTGATTGATCTGTTCATATTTTCTACTTCTTCCTGATTCAGTCTTGGCAGGTTGTGCATTTCTAAGAATTTGTCCACTTCTTCCAGATTGTCCATTTTATAGGCATAGAGTTGCTTGTAGTAATCGCTCATGATCTTCTGTATTTCTGCAGTGTCAGTTGTTACTTCTCCTTTTTCATTTCTAATTCTATTGATTTGAGTCTTCTCCCTTTTTTTCTTGATGAGTCTGGCTAATGGTTGATCAATTTTGTTTATCTTCTCAAAGAACCAGCTTTTAGTTTTATTCATCTTTGCTATTGTTTCCTTCACTTCTTTTTCATTTATTTCTGATCTGATTTTTATGATTTCTTTCCTTCTGCTAACTTTGGGGTTTTTTTGTTCTTCTTTCTCTAATTGCTTTAGGTGCAAGGTTAGGTTGTTTATTCGAGATGCTTCCCGTTTCTTAAGGTAGGATTGTATTGCTATAAAGTTCCCTCTTAGAACTGCTTTTGCTGCATCCCATAGGTTTTGGGTCATCGTGTCTCCATTGTCATTTGTTTCTAGGTATTTTTTTATTTCCTCTTTGATGTCTTCAGTGATTATTTTGTTATTAAGTAGTGTATTGTTTAACCTCCATGTGTTTGTATTTTCCACAGATCTTTTCCTGTAATTGATATCTAGTCTCATAGCGTTGTGGTTGGAAAAGATACTTGATAGAATTTCAATTTTCTTAAATTTATCAAGGCTTGATTTGTGACCCGAGATATGATCTATCCTGAATAGTGTTCCATGAGCACTAGAGAAAAATGTGTATTCTGTTGTTTTTGGATGGAATGTCCTATAAATATCAATTAAGTCCATGTTGCTTAATGTATCATTTAAAGCTTGTGTTTCGTTATTTATTTTCATTTTAGATGATCTGTCCATTGCTGAAAGTGGGGTGTTAAAGTCCCCTACTATGAATGTGTTACTGTCGATTTCCCCTTTTATGGCTGTTAGTATTTGCCTTATGTATTGAGGTGCTCCTATGTTGGGTGCATAAATATTTACAATTGTTATATCTTCTTCTTGGATTGATCCCTTTATCATTATGTAGGGTCCTTCTTTGTCTCTTCTAATAGTCTTTATTTTAAAATTTATTTTGTCTGGAAGACGCGGAGATCACCTTCCTCTCCACAGATACACCAGAAATACATCTACGCGTGGAACAACTCCTCCGGAGCACCTACTGAACGCTGGCAGAAGACCTCAGACCTCCCAAAAGGCAAGGAACCCCCCACGTACCTGGTTAGGGCAAAAGAAAAAACTAAACAGAGACAAAAGGATAGGGACGGGTCCTGCACCAGCGGGAGAGAGCTGTGAAGGAGGAAAAGTGTCCACACACTAGGAAGCCCCTTCGCGGGTGGAGACTCGGGAGGCGGAGTGGGGGAGCTTGGGAGCCGCGGAGGAGAGCACAGCAACAGGGGTGCGGAGGGCAAAGCGGACAGATTCCAGCGCAGAGGATCGGGGCCGACCGGCACTCACCAGCCGAGAGGCTTGTCTGCTCGCCCGCCGGGGCGGGTGGGGCTGGGAGCTGAGGCTCCGGCTTTTGTCGGAGCGCCAGGACAGGACTGAAGTTGGTGGCGTGAACACAGCCTGCAGGGTGTTGGTGCGCCGCGGCTGGCCGGGAGAGAGTCCGGGGAGGGGTCTAGACCTGCCGAAGAGGCAAGAGACTTTTACGTCCCTCTTTGTTTCCTGGTGCACGAGGAGAGGGGATTAAGAACGCTGCTTGAGAGAGCTCCAGGGACGGGCGCGAGCCGCGGCTAAGAGTGCGGAGCCCAGAGACGGACATGGGACGCTAAGGCCGCTGCTGCCGCAGCCAGGAGGCCTGTGTGCGAACACAGGTCACTAGCCACACGCCCTTCCGGGGAGCCTGTGCAGCCCGCCACTGCCAGGGTCCCGGGATCCAGGGACGGCTCCCCCGGGAGAGCACTCGGCTCGCCTCAGGCTGCAGCGTCACGCCGGCCTCTGCCACTGCAGGCCCGCCCCGCACTCCGTGACCCTCCCTACCCCCCCGGCCTGGGTGAGCCAGAGCCTCCGAATCAGCGGCTCCTTTAAGCCCGTCCTGTCTGAGCAAAGAACAGACGCCCTCCGGCGACCTACACGCACAGGCGGGGCCAAATCTAAAGCTGAGCCCCTGGGAACTGTGAGAACAAAGAAGAGAAAGGGAAATCTCTCCCAGCAGCCTCAGAAGCAGCGGATTAAAGCTCCACAATCAACTTGATATACCCTGCATCTGTGGAATACTTGAATAGACAACAAATCATCCCAAATTAAGGAGCCCTGTGGATGAAAGGCTCTTGGTGCTGCAGCCAGGAGTCAGTGCTGTGCCTCTGAGGTGGGAGAGCCAACTTCAGGACACTGGTCCACAAGAGGCCTCCCAGCTGCACATAATATCAAACAGCAAAAATCTCGGAGAGATCTCCATCTCAACGCCAGCACCCAGCTTCACTCAACGACCAGCAAGCTACAGCGCTGGACATCCTATGCCAAACAACTAGCAAGACAGGAACACAACCCCACCCATTAGCAGAGAGGCTGCCCAAAATCATAATGAGTCTACAGACACCCCAAAACACACCACCAGACGTGGACCTGCCCACCAGAAAGACAAGATCCAGCCTCATCCACCAGAACACAGGCACTAGTACCCTCCACCAGGAAGCCTACACAACCCACTGAACCAACCTTAGCCACTGGGGACAGACACAAAAAACAACAGGAACTACGAACCTTCAACCTGCAAAAAAGGAGACCCCAAACACAGTAAGATAAGCAAAATGAAAAGACAGAAAAACACACAGCAGATGAAGGAGCAAGATAAAAACCCACCAGACCTAACAAATGAAGAGGAAATAGGCAGTCTACCTGAAAAAGAATTCAGAATAATGATAGTAAGGTTGATCCGAAATCTTGGCAATAGAATGGACAATAGAATGGACAAATTGCAAGAATCAGTTAACAAGGACCTAGAAGAACTAAAGATGAAACAAGCAATGATGAACAACACAATAAATGAAATTAAAAGTACTCTAGATGGGATCAATAGCAGAATAACTGAGGCAGAAGAACGGATAAGTGACCTGGAAGATAAAATAGTGGAAATAACTACTGCAGAGCAGAATAAAGAAAGAAGAATGAAAAGAACTGAGGACAGTCTCAGAGACCTCTGGGACAACATTAAACGCACCAACATTCGAATTATAGGGGTTCCAGAAGAAGAAGAGAAAAAGAAAGGGACTGAGAAAATATTTGAAGAGATTATAGTTGAAAACTTCCCTAATATGGAAAAGGAAATAGTTAATCAAGTCCAGGAAGCACAGAGAGTCCCATACAGGATAAATCCAAGGAGAAATACGCCAAGACACATATTAATCAAACTGTCAAAAATTAAATACAAAGAAAACATATTAAAAGCAGCAAGGGAAAAACAACAAATAACACACAAGGGAATGCCCATAAGGTTAACAGCTGATCTTTCAGCAGAAACTCTGCAAGCCAGAAGGGAGTGGCAGGACATATTGAAAGTGATGAAGGAGAAAAACCTGCAACCAAGATTACTCTACTCAGCAAGGATCTCATTCAGATTTGATGGAGAAATTAAAACCTTTACAGACAAGAAAAAGCTGAGAGAGTTCAGCACCACAAACCAGCTCTACAACAACTGCTAAAGGAACTTCTCTAGGCAAGAAACACAAAAGAAGGAAAGGACCTACAATAATGAACCCAAAACAATTAAGAAAATGGGAATAGGAACACACATATCGATAATTACCTTAAATGTAAATGGACTAAATGCTCCCACCAAAAGACACAGATTGGCTGAATGGATACAAAAACAAGACCCATATATTTGCTGTCTACAAGAGACCCACTTCAGACCTAGAGACACATACAGACTGAAAGTAAGGGGATGGAAAAAGGTATTGCATGCAAATGGAAACCAAAAGAAAGCTGGAGTAGCAATTCTCATATCAGACAAAATAGACTTTAAAACAAAGACTATTAGAAGAGACAAAGAAGGACACTACATAATGATCAAGGGATTGATCCAAGAGGAAGATATAACAATTGTAAATATTTATGCACCCAACATAGGTGCACCTCAATACATAAGGCAAATACTGACAACCATAAAAGGGGAAATGGACAGTAACACATTCATAGTAGGGGACTTTAACACCCCACTTTCACCAATGGACAGATCATCCAAAATGAAAATAAATAAGGAAACACAAGCTTTAAATGATACATTAAACGAGATGGAGTTAATTGATATTTATAGGACATTCCATCCAAAAACAACAGAATACACATTTTTCTCAAGTGCTCATGGAACATTCTCCAGAATAGATCATATCTGGGCCACAAATCAAGCCTTGGTAAATTTAAGAAAATTGAAATTGTATCAAGTATCTTTTCTGACCACAACGCCATGAGACTAGATATCAATTACAGGAAAAGATCTGTAAAAAATACAAACACATGGAGGCTAAACAATACACTACTTAATAATGAAGTGATCACTGAAGAAATCAAAGAGGAAATCAAAAAATACCTAGAAACAAATGACAATGGAGACACAACGACCCAAAACCTGTGGGATGCAGCAAAAGCAGTTCTAAGGGGGAAGTTTATAGCAATACAAGCCCACCTTAAGAAGCAGGAAACATCTCGAATAAACAACCTAACCTTGCACCTCAAGCAATTGGAGAAAGAAGAACAAAAAAACCCCAAAGCTAGCAGAAGGAAAGAAATCATAAAAATCAGATCAGAAATAAATGAAAAAGAAATGAAGGAAACAATAGCAAAGATCAATAAAACTAAAAGCTGGTTCTTTGAGAAGATAAACAAAATAGATAAACCACTAGCCAGACTCATCAAGAAAAAAAGGGAGAAGACTCAAATCAATAGAATTAGAAATGAAAAAGGAGAGGTAACAACTGACACTGCAGAAATAAAAGAGATCATGAGACATTACTACAAGCAACTCTATGCCAATAAAATGGACAATCTGGAAGAAATGGACAAATTCTTAGAAATGCACAACCTGCCAAGACTGAATCAGGAAGAAATAGAAAATATGAACAGACCAATCACAAGCACTGAAATTGAAACTGTGATTAAAAATCTTCCAACAAAGAAAAGCCCAGGACCAGATGGCTTCACAGGCGAATTCTATCAAACATTTAGAGAAGAGCTAACACCTATCCTTCTGAAACTCTTCCAAAATATAGCAGAGGGAGGAAAACTCCCAAACTCCTTCTACGAGGCCACCATCACCTTGATACCAAAACCAGACAAGGATGTCACAAAGAAAGAAAACTACAGGCCAATATCACTGATGAACATAGATGCAAAAATCCTCAACAAAATACTAGCAAACAGAATCCAACAGCACATTAAAAGGATCATACACCATGATCAAGTGGGGTTTATTCCAGGAATGCAAGGATTCTTCAATATACGCAAATCTATCAATGTGATAAACCATATTAACAAACTGAAGGAGAAAAACCATAGGATCATCTCAATAGATGCAGAGAAAGCTTTTGACAAAATTCAACACCCATTTATGATAAAAACCCTGCAGAAAGTAGGCATAGAGGGAACTTTCCTCAACATAATAAAGGCCATATATGACAAGCCCACAGCCAACATCATCCTCAATGGTGAAAAACTGAAAGCATTTCCACTAAGATCAGGAACAAGACAAGGTTGCCCACTCTCACCACTCTTATTCAACATAGTTTTGGAAGTTTTAGCCACAGCAATCAGAGAAGAAAAGGAAATAAAAGGAATCCAAATCGGAAAAGAAGAAGTAAAGCTGTCACTGTTTGCAGATGACATGATCCTATACATAGAGAACCCTAAAGATGCTACCAGAAAACTACTAGAGCTAATCAATGAATTTGGTAAAGTGGCAGGATACAAAATTAATGCACAGAAATCTCTGGCATTCCTATATACTAATGATGAAAAATCTGAAAGTGAAATCAAGAAAACACTCCCATTTACCATTGCAACAAAAAGAATAAAATATCCAGGAATAAACCTACCTAAAGAGACAAAAGATCTGTATGCAGAAAATTATAAGACACTGAAGAAAGAAATTAAAGATGATACAAATAGATGGAGAGATATAGCATGTTCTTGGATTGGAAGAATCAACATTGTGAAAATGACTCTACTACCCAAAGCAATCTATAGATTCAATGCAATCCCTATCAAACTACCACTGGCATTTTTCACAGAACTAGAACAAAAAATTTCACAATTTGTATGGAAACACAAAAGACCCCGAATAGCCAAAGCAATCTTGAGAACGAAAAAAGGAACTGGAGGAATCAGGCTCCCAGACTTCAGACTATACTACAAAGCTACAGTTAACAAGACGGTATGGTACTGGCACAAAAACAGAAAGATAGATCAATGGAACAGGATAGAAAGCCCAGAGATAAACCCACGCACATATGGTCACCTTATATTTGACAAAGGAGGCAGAAATGTACAGTGGAGAAAGGACAGCCTATTCAATAAGTGGTGCTGGGAAAACTGGACAGATACATGTAAAAGTATGAGATTAGATCACTCCCTAACACCATACACAAAAATAAGCTCAAAATGGATTAAAGACCTAAATGTAAGGCCAGAAACTATCAAACTCTTAGAGGAAAACATAGGCAGAACACTCTATGACATAAATCACAGCAAGGTCCTTTTTGACCCACTTCCTAGAGAAATGGAAATAAAAACAAAAGTAAACAAATGGGACCTAATGAAACTTAAAAGCTTTTGCACAGCAAAGGAAACCATAAAGAAGACCAAAAGACAACCCTCAGAATGGGAGAAAATATTTGCAAATGAAGCAACGGACAAAGGATTAATCTCCAAAATTTATAAGCAGCTCATGCAGCTTAATAACAAAAAAACAAACAACCCAATCCAAAAATGGGCAGAAGACCTAAATAGACATTTCTCCAAAGAAGATATACAGAGTGCCAACAAACACATGAAAGAATGCTCAACATCACTAATCATTAGAGAAATGCAAATCCAAACTACAATGAGATATCATCTCACACCAGTCAGAATGGCCATCATCAAAAAATCTAGAAACAATAAATGCTGGAGAGGGTGTGGAGAAAAGGGAACCCTCTTACACTGTTGGTGGGAATGCAAATTGATACAGCCACTGTGGAGAACAGTATGGAGGTTCCTTAAAAAACTACAAATAGAACTACCATATGACCCAGCAATCCCACTACTGGGCATATACCCTGAGAAAACCATAATTCAAAAAGAGTCATGTACCAAAATGTTCATTGCAGCTCTATTTACAATAGCCCAGAGATGGAAACAACCTAAGTGTCCATCATCGGATGAATGGATAAAGAAGATGTGGCACATATATAGAATGGAATATTACTCAGCCATAAAAAGAGACGAAATTGAGCTATTTGTAATGAGGTGGATAGACCTAGAGTCTGTCATACAGAGTGAAGTAAGTCAGAAAGAGAGAGACAAATACCGTATGCTAACACATATATATGGAATTTAAAAAAAAATGTCATGAAAAACCTAGGGGTGAAACAGGAATAAAGACACAGACTTACTAGAGAATGGACTTGAGGCTATGGGGAGGGGGAAGGGTAAACGGTGACAAAGCTCTAAAGAGGCATGGACATATATACACTACCAAAAGTAAGGTAGTTAGCTAGTGGGAAGCAGCCGCATAGCACAGGGAGATCAGCTCGGTGCTTTGTGACCGCCTGGAGGGGTGGGATAGGGAGGGTCGGAGGGAGGGAGACGCAAGCGGGAAGAGATATGGGAATATATGTATATATATAACTGATTCATTTTGTTGTGAAGCTGAAACTAACATACCATTGTAAAGCAATTATACTCCAATAAAGATGTTAAAAAAATTTTATTTTGTCTGATATGGGAATTACTACTACAGCTTTCTGTTGGTTTCTATTTGCATGGAATATCTTTTTCCATCCCCTCACTTTCAGTCTGTATGTGTCCCTAGGTCTGAAGTGGGTCTCTTGTAGGCAGCATATATATGGCTTTTGTTTTTGTATCCATTCAGCCAATCTGTATCTTTTGGTGGGAGCATTTAATCCATTTACATTTAAGGTAATTATTGATATGTATGTTCCTATTCCCATTTTCTTAATTGTTTGGGGTTTGTTATTGTAGATCTTTTCCTTCTCTTGTGTTTCTTGCCTAGAGAATTTCCTTTAGCATTTGTTGTAAAGCTGGTTTGGTGGTGCTGAACTCTCTCAGCTTTTTCTTGTCTGTAAAGATTTTAATTTCTCCATCAAATCTGAATGAGATCCTAGCTGGGTAGAGTAATCTTGTTTGCAGATTTTTCTCCCTCATCACTTTAAATATGTCCTGCCAGTCCCTTCTGGCTTGCAGAGTCTCTGCTGAAAGATCAGCTGTTAACCTTATGGGGATTCCTTTTTGTGTTATTTGTTGTTTTTCCCTTGCTGCTTTTAATATGTTTTCTTTGTATTTATTTTTTGACAGTTTGATTAATATGTGTCTTGGCATATTTCTCCTTTGATTTATCCTGTATGGGACTCTCTGTGCTTCCTGGACTTGATTAACTATTTCCTTTCCCATATGAGGGAAGTTTTCAACTATAATCTCTTCAAATATTTTCTCAGTCCCTTTCTTTTTCTCTTCTTCTTCTGGAACCCCTTTAATTCGAATGTTGGTGCATTTAATGTTGTCCCAGAGGTCTCTGAGACTGTCCTCAGTTCTTTTCATTCTTTTTTCTTTATTCTGCTCTCCAGTAGTTATTTCCACTATTTTATCTTCCAGGTCACTTATCCGTTCTTCTGCCTCAGTTATTCTGCTATTGATCCCCTCTAGAGTATTTTTCATTTCATTTATTGTGTTGTTCATCATTGCTTGTTTCATCTTTAGTTCTTCTAGGTCCTTGTTAAATGTTTCTTGCATTTTGTCTATTCTATTTCCAAGATTTTGGATCATCTTTACTATCATTTTTCTGATTCTTTTTCAGGTAGACTGCCTATTTCCTCTTCATTTGTTAGGTTTGGTGGGTTTTTATCTTGCTCCTTCAACTGCTGTGTTTTTCTGTCTTTTCATTTTGCTTATCTTTCTGTGTTTGGGGTCTCCTTTTTGAAGGCTGCATATTCCCATTGTTTTTGGTGTCTGTCCCCAGTGGCTAAGGTTGGTTCAGTGGGTTGTGTAGGCTTCCTGGTGGAGGGGACTAGTGCCTGTGTTCTGGTGGATGAGGCTGGATCTTGTCCTCCTGGTGTACAGGTCCACGTCTGGTGGTGTGTTTTGGGGTGTCTGTGGACTTATTATGATTTTACGCAACCTCTCTGCTAATAGGTGGTGTTGTGTTCCTGTCTTGCTAGTTGTTTGGCATAGGGTGTCCAGCACTGTAGCTTGCTGGTCGTTGAGTGAAGCTGGCTGCTGGTGTTGAGATGAAGATCTCTGGGAGATTTTCACCATTTGATATTATGTGGAGCTGAGAGGTCTCTTGTGGATCAGTGTCCTGAAGTTGGCTCTCCCACCTCATAGGCACAGCACTGACTCCTGGCTGGAACACCAAGAGCCTTTCATCCATACGGCTCAGAAGAAAAGGGAGAAAAAGTAGAAAGAAAGAATTAGTAGAAGTAGAAAGAAAGAAAGAAAGGAGGGAGAGAGGGAGGGACGGAGGGAGGGAGGAAGGAAGGAAGGAAGGAAGGGGGGAAGGAAGGAAAAAAAGAAAGAAAGAAGATAAAGTAAGATAAAATAAAGTAAAATAAAATAGTTATTAAAATAAAAAATAATTTATTAAGAAAATTTTTTTTAAATGGACGGATAGAACCCTAGGACAAATGGTGGAATCAAAGCTATACAGACAAAATCTCACACAGAAGCATACACATACACACTCACAAAAAGAGGAAAAGGGGAAAAATCATAAATCTTGCTCTCAAAGTCCACCTGCTCAATTTGGGATGATTCGTTGTCTATTCAGGTATTCCACAGATGCAGGGTACATCAAGTTGATTGTGGAGCTTTAATCCACTGCTTCTGAGGCTGCTGGGAGAGATTTCCCTTTCTCTTCTTCGTTCTCACAGCTCCCCGGGGCTCAGCTTTGGATTTGGCCTCTGCATGTAGGTCTCCGGAGGGCATCTGTTCTTCGCTCAGACAGGACGGGGTTAAAGGAGCAGCTGTTTCGGGGACTCTGGCCCACTCAGGCCCGGGGGAGGGGTGGGCACGGAGTGCGGGGCGAGCCTGCGGCAGCAGAGGCCAGCATGACGTTGCACCAGCCTGAGGCGTGCCATGCGTTCTCCCGGGGAAGTTGTCCCTGGATCCAGGGACCCTGGCAGTGGCGGGCTGCACAGGCTCCCGGAAGGGGGTTGCGGATACTGACCTGTGCTCGCACACAGGCTTCTTGGTGGCAACCGCGACAGCCTTAGCGTCTTATGCCCGTCTCTGGGGTCCGCGCTTTTAGCCGCGGCTCGCGCCCATCTCTGGAACTCCTTTAAGCAGTGCTCTGAATCCCCTCTCCTCGCGCACCAGGAAACAAAGAGGTAAGAAAAAGTCTCTTGCCTCTTCAGCAGGTCCACACTTTTCTCCGGACTCCCTCCCGGCCAGCCGTGGTGCACTGACCCCCTGCAGGCTGTGTCCCGCCGCCAGTCCTCTCCCTGGGATCCGACCGAAGCCCGAGCCTCAGCTGGCAGCCCCGCCCGCCCTGGCGGGTGAGCAGACAAGCCTCTCGGGCTGTGAGTGCCGGTCGGCACCGATCCTCTATGCGGGAATCTATCCGATTTGCCCTCCGCACCCCTGTAGCTGTGCTCTCCTCCGCGGCTCCGAAGCTTTCCCCCTCCACCACCTGCAGTCTCTGCCTGCGAAGGGGCTTCCTAGTGTGTGGAAACCTTTCCTCCTTCACAGCTCCCTCCCACTGGTGCAGGTCCCGTCCCTATCCTTTTGTCTCTATTTATTCTTTTTTCTTTTGCCCTACCCATGTACGTGGGGAGTTTCTTGCCTTATGGGGGATCTGAGGTCTTCTGCCAGCGTTCAGTAGGTGTTCTGTAGGAGTTGCTCCACGTGTATATGTATTTCTGGTGTATCTGTGGGGAGGAAGGTGATCTCCGCGTCTTACTCTTCCGCCATCTTCCCGGAAGTCTCCTGCAGTTTCTTCCAAGTCCTCTTTAAACCAAAGTTTACATCCAATCATCAGCTCAAATTCATCACCTCTCTTTGAGATGAACTGTAGTAGATGAGTTGGCCTGCTTAAAAAGATCTTCAGAGAGATACTCTTGTTCCCTAGGGCCCTTGTGAGTTGTCATTTGTAGGGGAGGTAAAAGTGTGTGTGTGTGTGTGTGTGTGTGTGTACGATTTCAAATCCAGGTTTCATTCTTCATTAGCTGTTTGAGGCTCAGGGAAGTTAAGCAGCATGATCCAGGTCAGTTTTCTCATGTGAATGATGGACATAATATGCATCTCATCCAGATTATGAAATTAGCAATTTGTTTCAAGCACTTTCTCACATTATGTTTAAAATACGCATTAACATTCCTTTTTGTAACAGCCTTTAAGAACCTATGTTTTCCGGGAGTTCCCTGGCGGTCCAGTGGTTAGGACTTGGCACTTTCACTGCTGGGGCCCAGGTGGGAGAGCTAAGGTCCTGCAAGCCGCTTGGCACAGCCAAAAAAAAGAAAAAACAAACAAACAAAACAACCTATGTTTTTCTGATGTAACATTACAAAGTCAACCAAACTAAGGAATCAAAGCCAACTGAAGTAGATACCTTTAGTTTTGTTGATCGAAAGTAGGTGGAAATCTTCAGCCAGTGGAAATCTGGCCACCCATTTGCAGAGTAGGGGCAGGACTGACAGAAAGTTAAATCCCTCAGCATGTTGGAGAGAGAGTTAAGCACTGGCAACAGTTATGTCCCAAATCAGTGATTTTCAAAGTGCTCTGGAGAGCTTTAGTGTTCTCTGGAGAGCTTCAGGGGGTGTCAGTGAGAGGAGGCGACGAGGGTGCAAGCCTGACTCTTGCTCCATGTGAACTCTTCACTATCTTTTAAACTTTTGCTTGAATCATGGCCTCCAAACAACATGGTGGGAATGACGATCAATGGACTCACTGATCACAGTTGATTTCTCTTCCTCCTCATTTGTAGAAAACCAGGGCTTCTACTTTCCTAGGTACTCAAGTCTGTTGTGTGTCCCTTGCAAGGGACTGTGACTAGCCATTGGTGCCCTTCATGATGAGGCTCAGGCCTGTGTGGATTTACCATAGACAGACTGGCACCCTGTCCTTAGCTCTGGCTTTGTGTTCATTCACAAGGGCATCTGCTCCATTTCCCTGCTTTGATGTTGACTCCCCCTCTCCACAGAGTTGGATGCTGGTGTCTCACAGGAGCTCAGCGTGTAATTTTAAATTCAGATGGTCAGATAGCTAAGAAAGTGCTGATAGCTTATGCTGTGGTGAAATACGCTTTTGTTTTGTTTTGTTTTCTGTAACTGCTTTTGTATTTTGTTCCCCTTATCCCCAGCTGACAATATTTTAATTAAAAGTTGAGGTGAGAGAACATGGGGAAGTTTGTGGAGAAACGTGCTTGCCTTTTGTTTAATCCTACCACTCCAAAAAATGCTTTAAGCCTTTTGGTAAGAAAATAGAGAATTGAAAAGTGAGAAAAAGCCAGACAATGTGTTTTTCAAAAATATCTTATTTTGTTTTTTCTTGTCTTTTAAAAAAAGACTCAGAATTCAAATGCCTTTGCTCTCCCAACTCTATATTATTGCTTCAAGAAATGATCAAGATCACCGAATCCTTTCATTCCTAAAGCATATAAAAATAGACATAACACATATCTATCTATTATATATATGTCTATTCATGATTTTTAAATGGCAAATTCAGCACAGGACCTAATCTAAATCAAATATGAATTCCAAACCTGAATGTCATTGATAAAATTAAAATCAAGAATTGTTTCTAAAAGGGATGCTCCGAAATATTACCACTCATAAGGTTACAGTGGGAAGAGTGCATTATTTTACTTCTTCCATCAGATGGTTTTCTCTGTTCACTTCTGCAGAAAAATAGAAGTTGCAGGTAACAAGGAAATAAATTTATTTCTGTTCTCGCTGTTATAGCCTTACTCAATTTCAGCTGCCCCCTCCCAGTTACATGTAGTCTCTCACTAGTGTGGTCTTCTTCCTGACATTTTTCCTGAACTTCGCTTCCAAGGGAAGAAGCAAACATACTTGTAAGCTTCTCCTAGAAGCATAGTTGGTTGACTTTTGCCACCTTTTCTTTTTCATGATATAGTATCAGTAAAGCCGCCCTTAGCCTGGTTTATTTTCCCAGAGTTGGGCCAGTCCACAAATGATCTTTGTAAACAAGCTGATAAGAGGTGCCAGGAAAAACAAAAAAAAAAAAGCTATTTTAAGGATTTCTCCTTTCTTTAGATACAGATATTGTTGAAGGCTTCACTGGGTTTTGCTGTCTTCTATTTTGGAGACCCTGTAATTTACACAGGAATAGTTCTTTTAGCATCAGCCCTGCCAAAGACTGAATGTTTGTGTCTCCCCCAAATTCACATATTGAAACCTAATTCCCAGTGTAATGGAATTTGGAGGTGGGGCCTTTGGGAGGTGATTAGATTATGAAAACAGAACCCTCATAAATGGGATTAGTGTCCTTATACATCTCAGAGAACTCCCTTGCCCCTTCTACCATGTGAGGACACAGTGAGATGACAGCTGTCTATGAACCAGGAAGCAGGTCCTCACCACACACCAAATCCGATGGTGCCTTGATCTTGGATTTCCCAGCCTCTAGAATCCGGGGTGGGGAGTGGGGAGGTGGGGGAAATAGGTGAAGGTGGTCAAAGGGTGCAAAATTCCAGCTATAAGAGGGTTAAGTTCTAGAGATCTAATGTACAGTATGGTGACTGTAGTTAACAATATTGTTTTATATACTTGAAAATTGCTAAGAGAGTAGATCTTAAATGTTCTCACTAAAGAAAAAAAAAAGTAACTATGTAAGGTGATGGATGTGTTAACTAACTGTATTGTGTTAATCATTTCACAATATATACATATATCAAATCATCACAATGTACACCCTAAACTTACATAATGTTATATGTCAGTTATATCTCAATAAAGCTGAAGAAGTTTTTTTTAAAAGGGACCAAAAATATACGTTTGTAAAAAATTTTACAGTTATGATTTCTGGACTTAGACGTAGGGGGCTACATGTGACTTTTATAATGGTGCTTCTCATATTATATTGACATACTTGATATAATAATAAATATTTGTTTTATTCATTTATCTATCCATCAATGCATTTGTCACAGGTCTGCATCAAAACAGAGCCCAAGGCAAGGATTAATTCTGATGCAATCAGCACGCATTCACTTGGCAGTTAAAAGGATAGGGAAAAAGAAAATGAGTCGGGGAGAGATGAGAGGCATTCAAAGTGGCTACTGCTTTATAATAAGTCACAACAGACACAGCTGATTGCTCAGTAGATCCAATACTTAAGATCAGAGGATGCTTTGGGACAGAGAAGCTGTTCCTTGGAATGGTACCTTGGAGGGATAAAGGATAAGAGAATTTGTCTTCTGGTTCCTTCTCCTCTTCCATCTTCTGTCTCTCATTGGTTAATGTTTGTCTTATTGGGAGTTAATGCCTCCAAACTTCTGGGTTGCTTTTTAAATCTCTGTTGGCAAGCATTATAGAAGCCATTTGGTGTGGCACCTTGGGTCCACACTGATATGATAGGCAGAAATTACTTTTACGATTAGCAATTTTGCATCCCATTTGCAATATTTTTACTTATTCCAAGGTCATGAAGATATTTTCTTTTTTTTTCCCAGGAGCATACTGTTTTATTATTCACTTTTAGATCTACAATTCATATAAAATTGATTTTTATGTATGGTGTGAGGTAGGAGGCCAATTTTTCAATTTGCATTTTCAGTTGGTCCAGCATCAATTATTATAAAGGCTATCTTTTCCTCATTTTATTGCAATTTCACTTCTGGACTTAAAAAAAATTTTTTTTCATTGGTCTTTTAGTCTTTCCCTGTACCAATATCCAACAGTCTAAATTGTTAGAATTTCATAATTAAGTTTTGATGTCTAGTAGTGTAAGTGCACAGCTTTGATCTTCAAAACAAAGTTTAGACTGTTCTTTGCATTCCTATAAAATGTTAGTATTGACATCATTTTGCATGCATAAACATCCTTGAAATTTTTATTGGAATTGCATAAGATCTACAGATCAATTTAGGGAAAATTGATAACTTTAAATCATTGAGTTTTGCATATTTAAACATGACCTTTCTTTCCATCTTTTTATCCATTTTTTCTTTTGTTCCATCTTTTTGTTCTTAAAATTTTTTTTTCTCAATAATAGTTTTTAATTTTCAGTACGAAAGTCTTGCACATTGTTCTTAGATATATTTCTGGGTAATAGATATTTTTGGATGATATTTTGATAAATTTTTTTAAATGATTCTGTTTTTGTTTCTGGTGTTTATTAATACAATTGGTTTTTATATATCAACCTTGTCATTAGGAATTCTTGCTAAATTCACTTGTTATATCTAATATATTGTCCATAGAGTGCTGAATTTTCTATGTACACAACCATGTATTAAATAGTTTGTAAATAATCACTCTTTTAGTTTTTCTTTTCAAAATTTATATATATATATATATATATATATTTACTCCTAAAGCCTTAACTAGGCACTTTTTCATTATTAAATGTTGAATCAAATTGGTAAGCAATGACATTGCTTTATCATTCCTGATCTTGGGGAAATCTTTTAATATTTCACCTTGAAGTTTTTTACATGAAAATGTGTGAAGTATGATTTTTTAAAAGATGTGATTTATCAGATTATGTTCCCTGCTATTTCTAATATGCTGAGAGTTTCATTGTGAAATCATGAAAGAGTTTGAAGTTTATTAAATGTCTTCCTTGCATCTGTATGATGGTAGATTTTCCCCGTCATTTTATTTTCTTAATTGGTGCATTACATTGAATTTTCAATGCTAAACCAATCTTGTTTAGAAGAAGTACAAATTGGTTGTAATATATTTCCCTATATATTGGTGAGTTTTATTCTGGTCAGGAATGTGTGTCTGTATTCATTAAAAAAATAGGTCTGTCTCATCAGATTTTGATGTCAGCTTATTCTGCCATTATAAAATGAGTTGGGGTTTTTCTCCATTTTTTCTTCTGTTCTGTGGAAGAGGTTATATACTGTTGGGGTTATATAGTCTTTCTTAAATATTTAGAAGAATATACTAGGAAAGTAATCTGATTTGAAATTTTATTTGTGGGAAAATTTAATAATGGATTTAATTTCTTTAAATTTGAGTATAAAACTATTCAGAATCCTTATTTTTTCCTGTATTTCTTTTAGTTTAAGTTGTATTTATCTAGAAAAATGTTCATTTAATTTAATTTTTAAATTTATTAGCACAAAGATGTTGATAATCACATCTTATTATCTTGTTAACATCTGTAGAATCTGTAGAGATGTCCCTTTGTTCTTAACTGAAATTGATGGTTTGTGCATTCTTTTTCTGTTTTTATGAATCATTTTTGTTAGGAAGCTGTTAATTTTATTATATTTTCAAAGAAACAGTTTTTGTATTTGTGGACTTATTATTTGATGCTTGTCTTCTATATTATTTTCTGCTCTTGTTTTTGTTACATCTTTCCCCCTGTTTTCCTGTGGTTTTATTTTCTATTCTTTATTTTTAAAGACTTTCTTTTTGAAATGGATTCTTAGTCATTTCTCTTTTCTAACACATGTATTTAAGAGTAGCTTTAGGCTTCCCTGGTGGCACAGTGGTTGAGAGTCCGCCTGCCGGTGCAGGGGACACGGGTTCGTGCCCCGGTCTGGGAAGATCCCACATGCCGCAGAGTGGCTGGGCCCATGAGCCATGGCCAAAGTATTGACACAGGAAGAAACAGAAAAATGTGATACATAGGAGACGATCAATGGAGACTGGCCCTAAAGCGACACAGAGTTTGCAATTAGCAGACAGTGATTTTAAAGTAGCTCTTACAATTGTGCTGAAGGATGTAAATAAAGTATGCTCACAATGAATGTAAAGATAGAACTAATTTCAAGCAAAAAATAAACAAAACAAAACACTATGAAAGAGAGCCAAACACAAATTTTATTTTTTTTATTATTATTATTATGTTTTGCGGTATGCGGGCCTCTCACTGCTGTGGCCTCTCCCGTTGCGGAGCACAGGCTCCGGACGCGCAGGCTCAGCGGCCATGGCTCACGGGTCCAGCCGCTCCGCGGCATGTGGGATCTTCCCGGACCGGGGCACGAACCCGTGTCCCCTGCATCGGCAGGCAGACTCTTATTTTTTACTAATTTGTATTGGACTACAGCTGCTTTACAATGTTGTGTTAGTTTCTACTGTACCACAAAGTGAATCAGCTATACGTATACATATATCCCCTCTTTTTTGGATTTCCTTCCCATTTAGGTCACCACAGAGCATTGAGTGGAGTTCCCTGTGCTATACAGTAGGCTCTCATTAGTTATCTATTTTATATATAGTATCAATAGTGTATAGATGTCAATCCCAATCTCCCGTTCATCCCAACCCGCTTTCCTCCTTGGTATCCATACAACAAATGCAAATTTTAGACCTGAAATATATATGTAAAACAAAAAAGTATTATAATTGACATTTATAAATTTAAAAAATTCAAGTTCAGAGAGATTAAGTAATCTTCCTGATGTCATACTAACAAGTGATAGAATTAGAGTTTGAATCCCAAGTCTATTTGGCTTTAAGGACTTTATTTTCTCAACTCACTAGGAAGGACTTAGAGATCAGTAGGAGTCTGCGGGAAAATGGAAGTGGATTGTGAACTTTTCTGAAACTCTGGTGAGACTAGGGAGCCTTGCTGTAAGGCTTTGCTGTGGTCCCTGGGAGCAACCAATGGGATTATCTATCCATGGTGCTGCAATGTGCCCACCCAAAACTCCATGTCTACCTACCAAGCCATTTCTGATTATTTGCACCAAGGAATGGAAAGAGAAGTGAAGATAAACCATAGCAGCTCATGCTTTAGAATCTATCCATTTTGTCTTTCAAGTCTAATGCAATACACTGCCCCATCCATTGCTCTCCTTGGGTTTTGCCCATGTTCTGCATGAGTTTTTTTCCATGTTTTGCAAAAATCGTTTCCTCAGAGGTTGTGGGTAGAGAGCAGGGGTGGGGGTCTTCCTGTATTTGCATCACCTTCCTATAGCTAAGTTCTACTTAAATTCAACTCTTATTTGGTGAGTTTAGTGATGTATCTAATGCTGTGCATGGTGTTGTGGAAGGCAGAGAAAGATGAGATCCAGCACCTGCTGTTCAGGAGTACCCACTTGAAAATGAACACAAAGAAGGAGAAGGAGAAGGTCAGCTGCGTGGGCTCAGTTTCTACTGTGTGTTCTCAAAACACCTACCTTGGGGCTTCAGAGGAGGGTGGATGTCACTGTGAGTTGGGAGCAATCACAAAAGACTTTCTATAATAGGTAGGATATCACCTAGTCTATAAAGGCTAGGCTCAGGAGAGCAAGGAAAATGATAATTCTAGGACACAGTAGGTGCTTGATAGATATTTTTTAAATGAGGGAATGTGTTCACAATCCTTTTCTTCCTGGCTATTTTTAAGCATCTGCTTTCAAAAATGATTGTTTAAAATATTAAAAGCAGTCTATTTTAACACTATCTGTAATAGCTCTAAACTGGAAACTACCCAAATGCCCATCAACAGTGGAATGAATAAATAAATTAAGATGTGTTTGTACAATGGAATACCACATAACAATGAGAAGGGGCACTTGAGAATGACATGAAACATGGATGAACCAGATGAATCTCAGAAGCACAATGTTGTCCAAAAGAAGGCATGCACCAAAGAGGACCTATTATAGGATTCCGTTCATATAAAGGACAAAAAGAGGCAAAGCTCATCTATGGCGCTGAAGTCAGCGTGGGGAATTGGTGGCAGTGAGCACCAACTGGTGGAAGGAGAAGAAGGGTAGATTCTCGGGGACTGGGGAGGTTCTGGTTTTTGATCTGGATACTGATTACATGGACAGTTCAGCTTTTGAACATTTTGTTGGGCTGCCTGCTTATGATAAGTGCATTTTTCTGTAAGTATGTTGTATTTCAACAAAAAGTTAACAAAAACAGGGTATGTTCCCCAACTTGACTTCCCAGATCCTGTGCTCTTTTGCCCTTTCTCATTGATATCAGGTGGCATGACCCCCTGATGGTGATTTTCAAAGAATGGCACGTGTTGCTCTAGGAATCACCTTTCCTAAGACCAGGAGAGAAAAGGCAGAGCTCCCATTTCAATGATTGGGAAACTGAGGCCTGTAGGTGGGAAGTAACTTGTCCTTTTGTCATACAGCGAGTCAAGGAAAGAAAGAACTTCTGTCTTTAGGGAACCTCTTTTCTGTGGCCTGGATAATAGATTCCTGCCTAGCCTGATCCACCTGAAGAAACAAAGGATGTCACAGGAAGTCAGAATGATGGTTGGGAATGCCTGGAGGAGTTCAGAGGGCTTTGGAGCCCCTGGCCACACTGCCAGGTCCATGTAAAACAGCATCTGGAGGGTCCTGGGCCTGCCACCTGCTTTTGTGAGATTTGAGTGAGTCAGTTCCTCTCCCTGGACCTGTGACCTCAACTGTAAGATCAGAGATCGCACTTGATGACAGTTCTAGTTTTTCAAGGTCTAGCGCTGAGCTAGGGTCATCCAAGTTTGATTAGGCATAGTCTCTACTGTTCTCCACCCTCAGGGTCTGTGCTGGGTCAGGATTAAAAAAGGAAGTCCTTAGGACATTTAAAAAGCATTCATTCTTTCATTCCTTCAGTGTCCATTCCTTTATTGAGCATCTGCTCTACGCTAAGTACTGTGCTGGGGACACAAAGATGAATGACAATGTCACTGTCCTAGAGGAACTGACTTTCTGGGGAAAAAGATATAGTAAATGGTTGTAAAAAGTGTGACGAGTATTACACATACAGGTAAGTATTGAATGCTACGGACACACAGAAGAAGACTCAATTCCTGCTTTGGGGGTGAGGTTAGGCCAGGAAAGTCTTTTTAAGAAGAGTTGATATTTGAACTGGACCTGGAAAAAGGAGCAGGTCAGACTGGGGAAGCTGGGGTGGAGATCATACCCTAGACAGAGACAACAACATATCCAGAGGCAAAGGAGTGGGGACGAAAAGGCATTTCTGTGTGGCTAGAACTGGGGACGGGGAGAGGTAAGGCTATAGGTTTAGATGCCAAGACAACCAGCTTGGGGGTGGGAAGTGAGCATACACGTCCAGAATGAGTATGAGACTGTGTGAGGTGGCAGGGACCTGTGAGGGGCCCCCTCCTCACATTTTCTTCCTCGTCTTTGTCCCACATTTGGATGAGATTCAGATTTCTGCTGCACAAACCCAGCCCCCCAAGGCTCTCCAGTCAATAAGCTCTTTAAGGAGCCAAAGAGAGGCAAGATCAATGCAGTTGTCGTTGATCTCACCTCCGCAGCCTATTAGTACCAGGGACTTGGTCGGCCCGGGAGCCCCTCACTGATGCACTGCGGAACTCAGATTAAACCGGGAGCCCCCAGCAGCCCTGGGAAGCGCTTCTGCCCTCACCAAATGCTGGGGGTGGGGTGGGGGGAGTAGAGGAGGAGGAACTCTGCCACCCAGATGAACACCGTAGATTCCCCAGGGAGACAGCTAGGATCGTGTCATTCCCTTGCTTAAAATCTTCCGATATCCCCCATCACCTGTTGGCTCTGTGCAGACTCCCTCATAGGACAAGTGTGCCCCCTGTGATCTGGACCCTGGCTGCCCCGTCCAGCCTTATCTCGTGCACTTTCTCCTCACCCTCTGAACTCAGTCCAGAAAGACTGCCTCCCGTTCTTCCAACTCGCCATCAGTTGAATAGGGTCACTTAGGAGGCTCTTCTGTAACATGTCACATGACATTTAATTCTCAATATGGTTCTATGAGGCAGGAGGATGAGTAATAAATGTCTCATTTTGCCCAGGGGGACCCTGAAACCCCCAAACCGTAAGTAAGTGGCCAGGAATGGGTGCCAAAGCCAGAAACAGACAAACCAAGATCCCAGCCTATCGTCAATCTGAAATTGTTTTCCACAGAGCCTCCTCTGCGGCCATTAGCCCTGCAGCCATTGGCCCTGGTTCCTCTCCCTGTCTGCTTCTCTTCCCTTGGACAGCCTTCCCATAGCGGAGGGTGGTGGCCTCCCGAGAGCCTTCCCACTGCAGAGGCGGTCCCAGTTCTCCCAACCTCATGGGGCAAGGCAGGGAGGCTGGCGTGGTGGCCCCAGGGAGCTCCAGACTGGAAATCAGAACTGGGGTCTAGGCCTGTCTCTGCCACCCACAAGTTTCATGGACCTGGACCTGTCTTCCTAGAGCCGTATGGGCAACGTGGGGACTTTTCTGTCCCTGGACAGAAAATGGGGACAACAGCTTTCAAGGCAAGGTCAAGGAGATCACATATAACAAAGGGCTGTGCACAAGTATCATCAGACTTGGGGAAGAGGCTTGGCCCAGATGTTCACCCCACCTCTTCCTGAGCTTTGCCCTCTGAACTTGCCTTCCCATCTTCTCTGTCTCTACAGTATCATTAGCTCTTCTCACATTGCCCACAGGAGGCTGGCCAGAGCATAGGAATCTCACTGGCATGCCCCGTGGTAGTTTATTTAGACACACGAGCTTATTTAGCGAGAGATGGAGATGGATCTGTGTCTGTTTCCCTGAGGGCTTTGAAGCAAGGGACCAGGGCCTCTGTCTGACTGAGATGATGGAAACCCTGCCCTCCTGCTGCTGTGGGAAGTAGAGGAACTCCCCAAGAGCACCCATCCCACAGCTGGACATCGTGAGGCAGGAGAGCATAGTGAGCCACCACCAAAATCTGATAGGTGTCCTTCCAAGGTCACCTTGGAGGCAGGTGAGGCAGCCCAGGATCCTCAGGGACCCTTCCTACAGAAACGTCCTGGATGGGGGCGGAGGGGCCGGGAGGGGAAATGAGTGGGAGGCGGAGAAAGAAGTGAGAGAGGGGTCAATTCTCCTTGCCCTCGTCCCGCGGGGGCATGGCAGTGGTAACGGAGCCCAGGCCACCTGAGGCCAAAGTCAGGACCAAGATTCTCAGGGCAGAATCACTAAAAGGGGACAGAGCCCAGGTGAGCAGGCCCTCGGGCTCCACAGCCCCTCATCCCTTCAACCATATTTAGTACCCTAGAGTCATGAGCCCTTGGGTCCCGGGAGAGCAGATACCATTTGGCCTACGGTATTGTAGGATACTTCTTTTTTGATTCAAAATTACATTTTTTTCCCTTATGATGTCCAGGACTCCAAAGAAGTCAGGCTGCAACCTACTTGAAGAAGAGGAAATTTTCTGGATAATCTGGACCTCAAAAGTCTGCTTGGGCGGCCAGGAGGGCTCAAGGATCCAGGTGCCCAGGAAGCCAGGTGGTGCATCTGATCTTAGAATTTGTTTTCCTTTGATATTTTCCCCAACTTTTTGAAGCTCAGATACAAAGAATTTGAATAACTATTGAATATAATCTTTGTTACACTCTCCTCTGGTCCATGTTTGGCCCTATTTTTCGTTCATTCATTCATTCACATTAAAAATAAAATAAGTACCTTTAAAGCCACCACCCAGCATAAAAACTAAGACTTTAACAATGCTGGCTACCTAACTGTGTGGCTTCCTCCTGTCCACCCCATCTCCCTGCTTTCCTCACCCAAGGTAAGCATCACTGTGAGTCCTATATCTGTCATTGGTCTGCTTTCTTTTTTAATATACTTATTTTATTGTATCTAAATGTTTTCCAGAATCTTTGCTGATCCCTCCTCCTCCCTCTCTTTAGGGAACTTGTAGCTGTAGAATACAGGAAATGAGATGTGAGTTGCTCCCTTATTTTTAGCTGCAATAAAACTCTTCCTGAAACCATCTTGGCATCCAGTGTTCTCTGAAGCAGAGGGGACAGAGGAGCAGGGAAATGCTCCTTCCGGAGAGGCCACTCTTTAAGGAAGTGGCATGAAAGATGTGCTTTGCTGGGCAGAGTTCAGAAGGGTGGGCTTTCTGAATAATCCCCCTCCTTCTAAGCCTTCACTTAATCCATCTTTGTCCACAGCCTGGAGCCTTGTATAACTGACATCCCACCCACCCCCCGCTACTTCTGCCCAGCCCTGGCAGAGCTGCTCCCTAGAAGCCCTGGGTCTAGGTGGGCCAAGTTTATTCTCAGGGATTCCGGCCAACAAGTGCCCTCTGGAGGACGCAGAGCAGGCGCTGACCCAGGATGCTCCGGAGATGTGATTATTGGAAGGGGAGGGGGGCCCTGGTGTCGACACCCTGGACTGGCCGCAGCACCGCCCCCATCCCAGGCCGCCGCAGTGCCAGCGTGAGCCCCGGGCCCTCCACGAGGCTCTTCGTGGACTCCTCCCTTGCTGCTCCTCAGGCCAGGAACCAATTTTACCCATGAGTGAGTCTGCATAATCCTCTTCCGGTCCCTGTCCACTGCTTGGGGGGACTTTGGTGAGGGCGGAGGGGGAAGCTGCCTGGGCTGGGAGGGCCTGAGCCACGTCTGTGCCACAGAGGGAAGCAGTAGAGGGACAGGCCTGACCTCAGCTGCCAGGACAGCTACCTCTGCTACTGGAGATGTCCAAGCCCTCCCCCTGGCTGGTCCAACCACGACCCTCATTTCCTCCAAGAGGAAAGGGAGGCTCGAATGAGCCCAAAGGAGGACATTTGGAGCCCACTATCAAGACCCCAGTCCCCATTAGATTTTTGGCCTAGGTGGATTTGGGGTGGAGTCCTGGTGGGGAGCATCTGCCCTGAACCCCTTTCTCCTCTTTAAGGCTGAGGGGTGGGGGAGGAGAAGAACACTGCCCAAGCTGAGCTAGAGATGCATCAGGGGGCCTGGGATAGCTGAAGACTCCCCAGACCAGGAGGATCTCTAGAGAGAGCCCCTACCCTAGACTTATGGATGGGGAAACTAAGGCCCACAGAGGGAACTCACTCAGTTAGGATTTCCCAAAACCAGTCTGGCAGGATAACTCCGGCCCATCACTCCTGTCACCCACTCTGAAGCCCTTGTACGTGTTCCCTCTTCGGGAGACGTGCCCCTCCCAGGAGTCTGTTATCCTGAGCACCGCATATCCCACTGGTTAAGCACAAGGCTGGCCTCAGTGGTTTGGAGTTCAGAGCGTGCCTCTGTGACCTCAAGCACATGACACAGCCTCTCCAAGCCTGTTTCTTTACCTGGAAAAAACCAGGGTGCTAATAATCAAGTTTATCCTCAAGACTTGTTGTCAAGTTTGAAGGAGATGCTGCTAGCGCCCAGCACAGTGCCTAGAGCATAGTAAGCAGTCAAGAAACCCTAGTAGTTGTGATTGTCATTGAGCCAGCGGGCTCCTATTCATCCTTCAGAGCCCTGCACAAGCATCCCCTTCCCTGTGAAGACCTCCTTGCTAGCCCCACACACAGACCTGATAACTGACCCCTCACAGCTGTAGCTTCATCCTGGGCAAACATCATGTTCTCTTATGGCTGGTTTACACATGGACCAACTGTGCAGGCATGTGAGTTCCCAAGGGGATGAGGTGTGTCTCACTCTCCCGTGGTGTCTTACGGGCTGCGATGGGGCCAGGGCTGAGCAAATAGCGTCTCAGTGATGGGCACGGGTTGGAGCTGTCTTGACTTGCTGGTACCCAACCTCGCAAGCCGGCTCTTCTTCTGTCCTTATTTATGTCCCATCTTTGAAGCCATTCAGGTCTGCATTTGGTGGCCTTCGCTGCCCTCTCCTGACTGCAGAGGGCAGGACAGTGCCTCAGGTGAGGGTGAGCGTTGGACTGGGGCAGAGAGGCAGGAGCTGAGTGAGAGTTTTACTTCTCACTACACAGCCTTACATATCCCTCTGCATCTTGGGCTTCGACCCCTCTGAGCCCACAGGGAAACCAGCAGAAGACTGTGTGCCGGGTGGGCAGACCTCTAGAAGGGCTATCATCCCATGGGAAGCCAGCCCTGCACGGTGGACAGAGGCCCCACCCCAAAGCTGGTACCAGCCCGGTTCACCCTGGAGCTCACTTCTCCAGCAGAAGCCTCTGAGGGCGAGCCCTGGGCCACCCGGCTTTACACACACAGGTAGCAGGCTCACTCATTTGCTCACAGCTATCTCCTGCCTTCCGGGAGTGTGACAGATTGAAAGAAGACGGTTCCAGCTGAGAGAGTCCTATAATTATCAACTGCAGATTATTTTAATTAAAATGCTTTGCATCCTCAGCTCTTAATTTCTAAAATGATTATAAATGTTATTAATAAAGAAAAATCCTTGAAGTGTGATCCATAAATCTCAGCCTGGGCAGAGATGACAGGGCGAGCCGGTACAGCAGAGGAGGCCCTGCCCAGGGTTGAAACCGCAGAGGGTAGAGAAGAAGGAAGGGAGAAGGGAGGTGAGGCGGGCTGGAAGAAAGGGAATGGAGGAAGGACAAACCCCCTATGCATTCTTCCCGCTTCACCTCTGGATCCTTAAGCATTTGGGACTAAGAAAGCAGACCAGCTCTGGGTTTGGAACTTGAGTCTGCTGTTTGCTGTATGACTTTGGGCAAGTCAGGTGACCTCTCTAAGCTTCAAGTTTCTCCTCTAATGATGTTTTCATCTTTCAAGTTTCTCATATAAAGAATGGAAATGACTGCCGTCTGGTAGGGTTATTCTGAGCCATGTTGACAAAGTGTGTAAAGCGCTTGTCACATTGTAGCAATTTTTGGTTAGCTCCGGCCCCATCCTCAGCAGGGTTCCTAGGAGTCTTCTGTTGCTTCATAGCTCCATTCTCTGGCAGTCCTAGGCTCATGATTGGTGGACCCCTCACACTCCAGGAGGGGACCTCAGGGGTGTGATTACTGCCAGCCCGAGTCTGGCACCAAGGGAAGGCCCTTCAGCTTTCACTGGTCTCGCATCACGGAAGGGCAGGGCAGAAGGAGGAGAAGAGACCAGCCTTTTCACCTGACATGCAAGGAAATGGATTGGAGGCCCAGAGAGGGAAATGTCTAGCCCAAGGTCGCTCAGCAAATTTCTAGAAGGTCGTTTTACCCATTTTAGCAGATGGCTAAAGCGTGACTTTTTAATTTATTTTAAGCCTGTCTTTCTAATGGCTGAGAACAGATCCCCTGAACCAGGAGATGATGCTGATGATAACATTGACGAGGTAGACGGGGGAAGGGGTTGGCAGTGGGAGATGGAGAGGGCGAGGACCGGCCTGGGGTCACGACAGCTAGCTGCCACGTGCGCCCTTGGGCCCATCACTTCTCTCCCTGGACCTTAGTTCTCTCCTTGGTAAAACTGGGATGATAATCACTGCCCCACTGACCTCCCAGGCTGGTGGTGAGGATCAGATGAGATGATGAACCTGAAAGTGCTTTGTAAGCTGGAAAGCGTGAAGCAAATGTAGGAGATTATTAACATTAATATTAATGAACTTACTCACAGTTGGCTACTGGCCACAGACAAGATGGAACGCTGCGAGTCTGGCAGAAGACGCATTTTTCCAAGCCTCTGTTGGGTTTGCAGAGGGGACAGGGATGGAGATTGTTCTCCGTGGCCATTTCCCAGATTCTTATAGATGGAATTACTTAAGGGAAAACCCCTCAAGATTTTCAGCCAAGGGAGCTGGTAGTGAGCCCACGGCACTGGGGGACGGTGCGGGAGGGACTCCCTTTCCCTGGTTTGCACAGCTATAGAGGTTGCTGGCTTTGTCGTTCAAGGCTGATCTCTTCTTAGGGCTCGGGAGGCCCAGCGCTGAGGACCGGGCCCCTTCTGTGGACCCCACTGAAGGCAAAAGGGCTCCCTTCCCTATTTGGTTCCCCTCTTTCATCCTCAGAAGACTAACCCATCCCTCCTTGGGAAAACCACCAGGTCAAAGAGATGAGGATGGAGTCAGGCTCCTGCATCCTCTTTCTAGCACATTCATCCTCCTCCCTCTCCCCCCACACTCACACGGGAGTCTTACTTCTAAGCATGAAACTGTGCACAGTGTTGATCTGTGTCCTGGGAGAATCCTCCTTTCATTCATTCATTCACTCATGTGTTCTGTAAAGGTTTGTTCAAAGTCTGAGATGTGCCAGGCACTGGGATGCACAGGTGAATGAGGCCCTGTCCCTGTCATTAGGGCTCAAAGGCTGCTGTAGGTGACAGATGACAGAAGTGCAAACAGGCCCTTGTGCCACCCTCTGTGGTTTGGAGCTATGGAAACATACCAGAGCCCAGGGTAAGGGGAGATTTTCAGAAAACATTTCCTGGAGGAAGTGGTTCTGAGCAGAGCCTTGAGAGAGGATACATGATGTTCAGAACCCCCATTACTTAATGCAAATGGAACATTCCAGTGTCTCAACTCACAGAATAAGGAGGCACAGATCCACAGGCTTCAGGAACTCTGCTTCCAGCTAAACACACAACTGGCCACAGTTTCTGAGGATGTAGAGCCTTCCACAGCTTCTGCCCTCAGGGGCTGGGGAGTCAGAGTCCTAAGATGGGGTCTGAACCCCAGCTCTGCCTCTAACAGACTGTGCCCTCTGGTCTCTGCACTTGAAAGATGGGACCAGGTTGTGAGGACTCTGAGATCGTGGTGTGAATAACGCTCTGTCAAGGAAGAGCCACGCTGTGACTCCCTATTATTTTATTATTCAGCTGGAAGTGTTCTGATATGTCCAGTGGGATGGAGGCTTGGAGAGCACAGCTGAACTTGCACTTCAGTATTTGCTGATTACTTTGTACCAACTGTAGGGTTTAAGAATGTGAAGATTTGCAAGATGTCTACGTGCTGTGTGTGTCGTGTGTGCGTGTGCGTGTGTTTGTGTGACAGAGACAGACACAGAGGGAAGTGGGGAGGGTATTTGCGTGCTGGCTTGGCACAGAGAGCCCTGTGCATTGAGGGTCACACATACACACTTGTGGGCTGTGGTCCACAAATGCCCACCCACTTCTGCCCCTGAGCACAACCACACTCTTGACAACTCACACCTTGCATCCCACGAGCGCCCTGGAGCAGCCCCGGCGCACACTCACTCGCTGTGTCCCTGGGCATCTCTCTCATCGACATCTCAGTTAGTTAGAACTCACATCCTGGCCCCCATACCAGTTTAACTGTGGATTTAGATTATCCACAGGTGCAAATACCCCTATAATAAAGAGATGTTGCTGAGCCCTGGGACGAGGAGTCCAAATTCTGCAGAGTGAGGGAGAGAATATTCTGGCTGGTAGGATTCTGGAAGAAGAAAGCATTTTAGGACGATGGACCTTCCAGGTGGAAGGGACAGCATGAGTGAAAACAAAGAGGCCGGCTAGGGTAGGCTGAGTCTTGGGGATGGCAGCGGTGTGGAGAGAGGGGAGGACGGAGCAAGGCATGAGAGCCGTAGTCGGGCCCACCGGGTGCCATGCTGGTCATTCCATTAGTCAGGGGCGTCTGGAATGTGGCTGGCTTTGACTGCCAAGTGGAGCAGTTGGTGATGGGCAGTGAGGCTGGGTGTTGCGCAGAGGACGCGAACAGCCACACCTGGGCTTCTGGGAAATGAATGTGCAGCTGTGTGCTCAGTGGGCCCGGGGAGGCTGGAGGCAGGGAGGCGTGTAAAGAGGCGGCTGGGGCAGCTCAGGAGAAGGACAGTGGGGAGGTTATCCATAGTGGTCAAAATGGAGAGAGAGAGAGAATAATGGCGCAGGAGCCCAGATGTGAGGCTTGTCTGCTTCTAGGGAGCCAGAGAGGAAGGGCAGCTTGGTGGGGGCAGGGGGATAGCAGCCTTGGTGATTGGACACCTGAGCCCACCCCATCCCTCCCCTTTGTCTGCAGCGATGAGAAGCACCACTCAAGGAGCACCTACTGTGTGCTATGCATGGGGCCTGCCAGGCAGCTGTATCATCCCATTTCACAGATGAAATAATGGAGGCTAAGGATGTGTGTGACTGGCTGGAATCGCAGGATGAGGACTCAGGTCTGACAGCACAACCAATGCTGGTCTCACCCCCTCCCTCCCTCCCTCTAGCCTGAACTGGCACTGACAGCCCTCCCCTCCCCGCCAGTTACATGCCCGCCAGGCTCCTGTCTGGCACAGCCTGGGCCAGCCTGAGGCATTCCTGTGAGCCCAGGAGGATGATAAGAGCTCCCTTCTGGCTCCTCACCTTCAAAGAGCCCAGCGCTCTATTTGCAGCTGCTTACTCAGCAGGCCTTTTGATTTGCAAGAGAGGCTGGCGGCAGGGCTGTCCCTGGCCACCAGCAGAATTAGAGATCTGGCTTCAGGTGAAAAAAGTTCCTTCCTCCTCTCTCCCTCTCCCTTTTTTCCTTTCCTGACTCCTCTTCTGACTTTTTTTTTTTTAAAGCTTATTTTTAACAAGGGATTTGAAACTGCAGATGCCTCAAAGCTCCGGGACAATGGGAGATAGAGGGTTGATGCTGATTGGCTGGAGAGGGGAGTGGCTTGGAAGCAGGTCTGGATCACAGTAATGTCCCTTAGCACTGACTGAGCACCTAAGTGCAGACATCAAGCTGGGTGCTTGACGGCCATCCTCTCCTCCCCACGCCTCTGTGAGGCAGACTTAATTCATTTTCCATGTGGAGAAACAAAGTTTTGTTCCAGGTCACATTGCTGGTAACGGGTGAAGTCTGGCTGTACCCACTCCCTGGGCTGGGATGCTGAAGGGACTGGGACCCCTCCCAGACCCTGTCTCACCATGAGATAGAAAGCATAGGGGTTCAGATCTTTCCTTGCCTTCCCTGCCCCCAGACAGATTCCTGGACATTCAGAGATGTGCTCCACAAGCCTGAGTTCATCTTTCTGGTCGACCAGGAGGACTTACTGAAGGATGATCCTTCCTTCCTTGGCTGTCCCCATCCTGGGTAATTTGGGACTTTAAAATCTCAAGGACACTAGCTCAGCTCTGTGCAGCCCCGGTTTGGGACTAGGAGAAGAAAACCCCAGCCTGGGAACCCCCAGAGTCCTCACTCTGCCCACTCTGTGACAATGGGCAGACTTTCCAAGGAGGTGGCTGCCATCTTCCTGTCCCTCCTGTGGGAGGAGAAGCACGAGGCGGGAGGGGACAGCATAGGAAGGCAGTGGGAACCTGGCTTGGAGTCCAACAGATCCGGGTGACATTTTGCAGCAGCCTCTCGTCACACTTAGGAGAAAATCCGGAACATTCTACAGAGCTGGTGAGCTCCTGCCTGGTCTGGGCCTGCCTCTCTCTCTGCTGCAGCCAGCTATATCCTCTCTTCGCACAGGTCCCAGCCACTCCAGCCCCAGACACCCATCCCTTCCCTCCTCAGGGCCTTTGCATATACTGTCCCCTCTTCCTGGGACACTCTTCCCTCACTTCTAGATGGTTCCTCTTCATACCTGGGGCTTCAGGGAAGCCTGCCTTTCCCAGACCATCTAATCTGCCACTGTCCCCCTGTCATCTACTCAGCAACACTTGTGGCTGATTCTGACCCTGCCGTGAGGACAAAGGATCAGCTCCAGTTTGTACATCTTTGCATCCCAAGGGCCCACCTGGAGCCTGGTCCAGCCTAGGTCCACCAGAAGTACCTACTTACAAATCATTGAATTTAACCTCTCTTGCAACCTCCACTTCTTTATTTGCAAAATGGGTGTAGTGACATCTACCTCATAAGGTTGCTGCAAGGGCAAAACGAAGTAAAGCGCTCAGCATGAAGTACCAGGAAATACCAGCCTCTGTTCATATTCATTCCTGAGTCGAACTGGTTAGGCATGGCTGGCACACTTGAGCATCTTGGAAACTTGCAGTGAGGAAACCCAGATTCGGAGAGGCCGCTCAAGACTGTCTCCTAGGCAGGCTGGCCACCTGGCTGCCTGGGGCTCCCTCCTGCTCCGTCCTGGCCTCCTGCTGACCGTGGATAATCCTATGGCCTCCTCTTGCCTCAGCGTTTCTAATGTGGCTGATGGGATGCATGATGCAAGACCTCGGGGCGGTGGGGGAGGGGGGGAATGAGTGGTCTGGCGGAGTGCTTCCTATGAGGAACCAAGAGCCGTGCCTCCAACCCCTTCCCTGCCTCCATAACTGGCTATTCAAGGCCCTTGGTCTGCCTTCCAGCTCACCCATCCCACGGCCTTCAGCTGACTTCCCTCCCTAAGGAAGGACTTTTGCGTGAGCTAAGCATCTCCAGCGACTGCCTTCTTGCCACCTGCTCCTGTGGCTCTCTCCCCACCTGAAGCCATAAATACATATGCAAAGGCCAGTATATTAATTTGTGTTTGAGCACGGAGCCGGGGACGCTGCCGAGAAAGGGGATTAGGCAGTGGCAGTGGGTGGGAGGCAACAGATGGCCTGATGGCTTTTACCTGTTGCTAATTTGTTAGGCACCAATTCCTGGTTTGTGCTTAATTGTGCCCAGACCCCGAGACGGCAGCGTGCCAGGCACTGGATGGCCCACGAGTGCTCCCGTGGGGTGATGGGTCAGGTGCCTGCCTCGGAATTAAATGTTGAAGTCTGGAAATGAACGGCTCTGCCTTGTTCTCTCTTGAGTGGACTCTGGTCCCTCTTGCTGGCTGGGCACGAGGACCCTCAGAGCATATGCAGCAATGAGGAGGATGCTGAGTCGGGGCAGCCAGCCTTACCCTTCTGTTAAGTGGCTGTGTGACCTTGGGTGGGTCACTTAGCATCTCTGGGCCCCATCTGCCTGTCAGGGAAATAAGCATAATCACACCTGCCCTATCTACTTTGCAGGGTTGCTGTGAGTGTGAGCTGAGATAATGGATCTGGGAGCACTTTGACACGTGGAAGCCTCTCTAATAGTGAGGCATTATTTGCTAGCAGAGTGGATAAGAGCTTGGATTTTGGAGTCAGTGAGGCCGGAACTGAATTCTGACTGTCACTTATAACTGTGAGGCCTTGAGTAAGAAACCTAAGGTTTTGGAGCCTCAGTTTCCTCACCTATGCAGCGGGTGATACCAGTCCCTACCTCAGGGGTGCTGGGAGGAGTAAAGGAATTAATGCCCGGGCTGGTCCCAGCTTTCCCAGAATGCGGTCCCGACGAGCCATTATTAGTTTGCTATGGCTTTCCCTTCAAGCTTCGGCTAAGCATCACCTGTTCTGTGAAGCCCACTCTGATCTGTATCCCCTACCACTGTGGATTGTCTTCTCCTGGTGGAATTTGTTCGGGGTTTACTTCTTCCCCATTAACTACAATCTGGTGGGATGGTAATCTGAAGCCTGTGAGCCTGTCAACAAAAGGACAACACGTGAATAAGCACAGCCATTCAAAAGCATCTTCTGGAGTACAAAAGAGGCGCCAAACCTCAGAAAACAGGGAGCTCATGCACCCACGGGGCAGGGCCCACAGCAGAGGGACACTGCTCTCCCCCTTCCACACCTGGCCCTCCAAGTGGTCCTGGGACCCATCCACGTCTGAGCCCAACTCCCCAGCCTTCCTGCTGATTCTCTGAGCCTCAGATATATTTCCAAGAAAGTTCCATTCGCTTCACTGAGCTTATCTTTCAAGAACCTGGCTGCTACACCTCTAGGCCTTACACATATTTCAATGACAGCATGGAGGAACTTTCTTTTGAATGTTTTCTATATTTGTCTCCATTACTTCTTTGTTTTGTGACCTTGGGCAAATCCTTTCACCTCTCTGAGCCTCAGTTTCTTCTTCTGTATAATGAGGGGTGGGATGGAGAGTAGGGCTCCCAGGATTATTGTGAGGATTAAGTGTCCTGCTAGTGTCAAGCATATCACTGGCACTCAGAGATGACCGATCGATTAACCTCTATCAGTTGAGGGTAAGTGACATTGCTTTAATTTGAAATCATGGAGGAAACCAAGGCCTGCGAGGTTGTCAGGAAAGCATCCTTCTGAGAAACTTGCTTAAGGGCTTATTGACCGAGAAATCATCTTCTCTCTCCTTTGCCTTTGAGTCTCTCTCAGGGAAATGCGCAATTATTAGAAGAGGGAATGGAAGGTGGCAGAAGTTCTCTTGGGCCAAGCGGGGGACAGGGGGTGGTGGGGGAGGTTGGGGGAGGGGGGAGGAGCCAGGGCCATGGCCGGTGAGGCAGGAGCTGTGGCAGGGTGGGCTGGGTTCCCTGCTGCTCCTGTTTGGAGTGGGAAGAGAGGGAGAAGAGGGGAGGGAGAGGAGGAGGTGGGGGGAAGGCGGGAGGCAGGAGGTGGTGATAAAGACTCTGACTTCCCTTTCCATCCCTCCTCATTTCCACCGCACCTCCCCCTCTCCTCTTATATTATTTAATTCTACATGTAAATAACGCCCTCCCTCAGTCATGCCCCCGCTGGCCCTACCTCTGTGGGTAACTCAAGGAGCACACATCAAATGGTCCAAGAGTTTCTCTTCTTGAACTGACGCCTTGGAGAGGGCTCTCCTGCTTATATCTCTCCTGTAGTTTTTCCTCTCTTAGGCGGGAGCAACACGGGGTGCCCAGAACAAGGGCACACGCAGTTTGAATGAGGATTTTCTCAGGTACCAGCTGGAGACTTGGGGCAGCTTACAAATCCCTCTCGCTAGGCAGTGTGCCTGATGCTCAGAGCTGCTACCATCTGCCTCACAGAAATTCCTGTATGCAAGGTACCTAGCGCAGCGCCCAGCCCAGGTGCAGGGCCTGCTGCCTGCCCTCCAGCCTGACACACGTTCAGGCAGTTGGTGCAGGGACCCCACTGCATCGCGGGAACATCTCAGTGTCCGAGGCAGGTGCGTGAAACCAATTCAGTGCTACAGAGCCTGGTCACGTAAGCCAGCCGGACCCAGGGACGAGTTATTTGTGATATTATTGAATCTGTCCCATGTTCACCTAGATTCTGCCCTTGACCTTTAACACACCTCTCTTCTCCAAGTCAGTTCTGCCTAGACACCCTCCCCTAGAGCTAAGAAAACAAGGATGGAAAGAGAGGAGCCCCCGTTTTGGGCCAGCATAGTACTAGTGCCTCTGTATACCTTACTCCTCTAATCCTCACCAGAGCCCTTGGAGGCTGGTCGTCTTGTGTGTTTCGTGGGTGTAAACACTGAGGTTTAGTAAAGTTAATGACCTGCCCAGTTACGTGGCTGGTGGAACTAGGGTTGGAACCCACAGGCACCTGACCGCCTTGGCGTCACGCTGGTTCCTCCCTCTATCTCTCAGCTCCTGAGCTTTTACTGCCCCAGCAGCAGCTATAGACTCTCTCATCCCTTCTGACTCAGGAACCACATAATTCTATGACATCTAAACTTTTGTAGACTCTAAAGCAACTTCCCTCCTCATACCATTTACTCCCACTATGTTCCATCCCCCGGGAAGGTATACCAACCACACATATTAATAGTAACACATATAATGATGGGAAATATTTAGAATAGACCAATAGGAAATGTGGCGGGGTTGGAGGGTTAAAGGTCTGGCTCTATGTATGCTTGACCAGGAGATGCTGCAGAGCCCAGCAGGGAGGAGCCTTACCCTTAATCCCAGATTTAACTGATGTTTACTGAGAAGTGGCCACTCTTGGAAATCCAGCTACCAGTTCCTTGGAAAGTGGTGCTGGATTTCATCAGAAACCTGTGGGGAAAATTGGTGATGGGAAAATAAAATTGAGAAGCTTGGGAAGGCTGGGAATGATGATGAACTCAGCTGCTTAAAAAAAACAAAGGGAAGCAGTTCTCAAAGGAAGGAGGTTCCCAGGGCAAGGCAGGAACCCTCTCCCTCACCCCTCATACATCATCGCCGGGCCCCTCCAGTTTGTGTGCAGATGTGTAAAAGGCAACATCTGGGTGAGGTTTGAAAGCTTACGAGACTCTGCATATTTTATGAGAATTAATATGTGTTTAATTTAGGTGTTCCCGTGCCCCACGCCAAAGTTTTCATGCACTTGTGGGGAAGTGAGAAAAACATAAGTGAGTTTTCCACAAAGCTAAATTTATTCATTTTCAATTGGATTGTCTTTTTTTTTCCTGGGATTCTCTCTTTCCTCCTTTCTTGGTGTTAAAACATTTATGAAACTGTGGTGATAGTAGACTAAACTTGATTTCTTGAGCATCTATGCTTGGCAGGCTGAAAAGCTGGCAACCTTATGTTGAATCCTCCAATTTTCTCTTTAAAAATTTTGCTGAACTACAAAATTTAGAAGTCTGAGGAACACTGGGTTGTACTATGTCAGTCATCATTTGTGTCAACTCTCTTCCTAATCTTGGAGCAATTTTTTTCTACTTAGCACAGATAGTCTTTGAAATTCAGATACCTCAACACTATACTTAAATTTAATAACTTGTTTTTTGGCCTGCAAGGTAACAGGTATTATACTCCACATATAGCATAATTTGGGGATAGGAGATATTTATTTTATAAGATCATGTCTTTTGCCTTTCTGTATCTGTTATTATGGCTTGCTTTGAAGAGTGTTCAGTCCTATAAAAAGGCTCCATCTATGACCCCATAGGCTGAAATGAGGTGGGTGGAGTGAAGGTGAGGGATTGAAGGTGGAGGAGACAGATGATGAGACCCCAAGGTATCCTGAGACAATTTAGATGGAGCAAAGTTCCAATCATAGGCAAGAGACTGCCAAGTTCCTTGGCCTGGGAAGGTCAATGCCAAGAGCCAAGTTCAAATGGCAAGGTGGGGAGAACATGTTAGAGAGCTCAGTAATGTTAGAAACTAAAAGAATCTATTAGGGAATGTAGTGGAGAATGAGAAGTGCCAGGAACTCCCAACCATGATGAGCAACATTGAGGGCTGGAGCTCTGTGCATTCCTGGTGGATGGTGCAAGGTAAGGAGCCTGGGTGCAGAGGCTGCACATGTCCCTGGAACAGGGGTTAGGACCTGTGCATTAGTAACACTGCTATGCTAGACAAAACAAGAGGTGGCATCACATTGGTGGTTTTTTCATTGTCACAACCGCTATTGATGATGCAGAGTAAACAGACTACTTCCTTCTTCCTGTTGTTGCCTGGGAATGGGGATGGGAAGTGGAATTAACTGTAAATGGGTTTGAAGGAGCTTATTGGGGTCATGAGAATGTTCCAAATTGGATTGTTGGTGATGGTTGCACAACTAGGTAGAGTTACCGAAAAATCATTGAATTTAATGAATAAACACTTAAAATGGTTGAATTGTATGGTATGTAAATTATACCTCAATCCTGGTTTTGAAAAATGAATGAATGGATGCTCCTGTGCATAACTCCCTTTATCAGGAATCCTGGGGAGATGGAGGCTGACGGTGGGGACCAGGGCAGGACCTAGGTTTTTCTGGTCCTTTCCATCAGGTTGCCAGCATGGATGAAAGGGCCTCTCTGCCCACAGGGTGGGAGCAGAACAAGGATGGGTAGGAGCCTGACAAACCCTTGCTGCTAATGGGACCTCAAGATGGAGAAGCCTCAGAGGCCAGGATGTCTGAGGAGGGAGGGCGGGGCAGGGGATGGCCACAGGGGACAGGTGAGGGGCCGGATACAGAGAGGAAGATCTGAAGTCAGCAAAGGCTTCGGAGAAACAGAAGGGCAGCCAAGGGAGGAAATAAAAGGCATAGAGAGTCTTGGGGCCACCAAAGGGAATAAGAAGGGCATTTTACAAATATATCAGGGAAAAAAGAATCCTTGAGAGCTGCCTGACCCATTAATAAATGAGAAGAGAAATCAAATTAATGATGATGATAAAAATGGCTGAGTGGCTGAAGTGCTTTGTAAAATTGGTCTTTAACAAGGAAGAGAAAAAGAAATCCGAGGGATGGGCAATTAGAAAGGGACAGAAGCCCTGTCAATAGAGTTGATGAAAGGTAGGAAAGAGAATACTTAGAAAAATTGGATAATGCTGACCCAGTTCAAATCACCATGTCCGTATATACACTACCAAATGTGAAATAGGTAGCTAGTGGGAAGCAGCCACATAGCACAGGGAGATCAGCTCGGTGCTTTGTGACCACCTAGAGGGGTGGGATAGGGAGGGTGGGAGGGAGATGCAAGAGGGAGGGCATATGGGGGTGTATGTATACGTATAACTGATTCACTTTGTTATACAGCAGAAACTAACACACCATTGTAAAGCAATTATACTCCAATAAAGATGTCAAAAAAAAAAAAAGAATCACCACATCCGGATGCAAGGATTAAACCATTGGCAGTTGTTTTAATTTTATATATATATACATATATATGTATATATATGTATATGTATGTATATAAATATATATATAATTATATATGTATACATATAAAATTATATATATGTTTAAACATATATATATATATGTATACATTTTTTTCTTTTAAGGGAAGAGACAGAATCAGTGAAGATTCAAGAGCTTGAGATAGAAGAGGGAAAGGAAGTACTGTATTACCATATGTTGACTTCCTTCATGGGGCCTGGCACCGTGCTAGGTACATTGCAAATGTCGTATCATTTATTCCCCTCAGCAGCCCTGTGTGCTTCCATGACCAGCCCATTTCACAGGCCAGGAAACTGAGGCTCAGAGAGTCTATGCGTCCCTCCAAGATTACTCAGCTACACATGGTAGTGGTAGACTTTGGACCCACGTTTTTCTGATTCCCAAGAGGATTCCTTTCCGTTCTACCAGCTGCTTATTCTAACTCTCAAGATTTGATTCTACACATCAGAGAGAAAGACACCCACCTGCCAATGACCTACTTTTAGTGACTGTCCTTTGTCCTGAAGCCTTGGGATTCTGATGACATAGAGGACTGTCTGATTGTAAGTTTGAGATATTTAGGGAGGATTTCAGACTTTGCATGTTGAAGAGAAAGAAATGGGGCAGAGTTTGAGGAATGATGGGCCCGAGGGCACAGGACATCAGTGTCCTCAGGGGTATGCGGGCTCCCAGAGTCCAAAGGCCTTATCACACCGGGAAACTGAGGCCTGAGAGTGGGGAGTGACTCACCCAAGGCAGCACCAGGAGCTGGAGCTGACTTGAGGGCGAAAGCTCTGCTTTCCACACTTCTCAGCCTAAGTCCATTATTTGCCCTCATCGCTGACTTCTGTCCTTTGTCATATGAGACTGACCTTGACTTTGATTTTCAGCTTTGGCTCTGTCCCCTTCTCTCTCCTTTTTGTGGCTCACATCAGTGGCTTCTTTAACCTCCCATCTCATGTCTGTTGCTGTTTTGTTAACCCTGATGCCCCAGGGGGTGGGGATGGGATGGTGGGGATGAGGATGAGAGGGAGAGGCATATAGGGCTCATCTGGCTCTTGTCCCACTGGGGTCCTGTCATTGAGGGGTCCTGAGCATGGTGTGGTGGGAACCCACCTGTAATTGATTCAAACACTGGCCCAAAGTCTTTACCCACCTCATCTAACCCTTGCCACGGCTTCCTCACATATGGAGTTTACTTTCCTGCCTCTTGACCTTGGGCTTGACCATGTGACTTGCTTTGGTAAATGAGATGTTAGCAACATGGAGAAAGCAAGGACTTGAAATGTGCTGTGTGGCTGGGCAACTCTTTGTGCACCTTTGACACTGCCATGAGATGAACATGCCTCGGCCAGCCTACTCATCCAGGGTGGATGAGACACAGCTGGAGTAGAGCCTCCCCAGCCAACTTCAGCCTTTCAGGGAGAATCAAAGCTGTCCCAGCCACCATTGTTTGAAGCAGAATTTTCTGTCTGGACTTAGACCAGCCAAGTTTCCACTGACCTGAATATCCCTGAGAATAGATGTTCATAATAATATACCACTGAGATTTTTTGTGGTTGTTTGTTACGCAGCATAGCTAACTGGTACACAAGCCATTGACACCATGTGCTTGGAGGGCTCTAGTTCCTATTTAAAATCTCTCTTTTCTTCAATTTATTAAAAATAAAAACAAATCATTAAGCACCCACAACATGTCCATTCCCATGATGTATTTAGAAGTTTGAGTTACTGTCTTTGAGGAGCTCAGCCTGGGGGAAGCAAAAAGATGGTTACAAAATATGATGTCAATGAAAACTTCCCGGGGGGTAAAAATCTCTGAGTGAATTCTTGGGGGAAGGAGAAGAGGGAAAGGATGCTCAAGGCAGAAAGTACAGTGTGCCCAAAGACATGAGGGTGTGAAGCAAGCTGGTCCATTCATGGAACCCAAGCCCTCTTTGTACTGGAATGTTACCCCCAGCGTAGACAGGCAGCCTGAGCCCAGGTCTGGCTCTGACATTTTACAAGTTCTTGACCAAATGTTCAGACAAAAAAGAGACATCAATGATGACAATTTATTACCAGATAATGAAGTTCAGGGAAACTCTGTTAAATAAAAAATGGCACAAGATGTGATAAAACTCGAAGAAACTCAAAGGGGATAAAAGACTCATGGTAGTGTTGCGATACAATAAACAAACAGCATAATCCAGGAATGCCAAAGGCGCAGATGTAATCACACATGGACACCTGCTGCCGAAAGTCGGGCTGGGGTCCAGCAGGCCCAGCGGAGGGCTGCTGACAGAGTGCGCACCCCAGCACTACCCTCACGCCACCCTACCCAAATCTTGCCTGAGATGCAGACCCCTCCCTTGGCTTCTCCCAGTTACCATTTCCCTATGACTTTTCTCAGTGTCACTTGCTTTCTGCAGGGAGAGGTGGCTAGGGGTGGTAAGGAGGGAAGGTGAGCTGCCTCCCTCGCCCTATGCAATAAGCATGGCCTCCTCCTCGAGCCCACCCCTCTCCTTCTAATGCTCCCCCTTCCCCCAGCCCAAGTGTGTGCGATTTCCGAGTTAATCTGTCTGCACTAATTAAATATTGAAGGCTGTTAAATATTCATGGGGCGTTTTAGCTGGCAGGTTTGATGTCTCCAGGCCCCGCTGGCTTCAGCTCCGCTGATGGGCCATTTTGGTGGGGCACTTTGCGCTCCTGACGGACTCTCTCATCCAGGTGTTCCCAGCTGCTCTGGAACACTTCATCTGCTAGGGATGCGCAGCCCCCAGCCTGGGACTCCCAGTTAGCTTTCTCGTGTGGGAAGTGGTACCTGCAGCTTTGGCCTTGGAGGCTTGTAGTGTGCCACCAAGGGAATCCGGCCTGGGGTGCTGGGGAGAGGGGCTGAACCAGGAGTTCACTGAGAGGCCAGGTGGTGTGTCCTCTGGGTAGGGGCTCCTGGGAACCTCCTTCCTTCCACCGGCTTCCCTTTGGTTACAAAGGCCAATATAGCTTCTGTTTAAGATAGTTTGAACAGCCTCATTTCTCCCAGCTCTTATTGTCTCTTCCTCTAAACTCACCATATTAACCTATCTGATGGCTCTTCACACCTTTTAACATAAGTGCAATCAATTTTTGTGTCTTGCTTATTACACCATAAACCTGGGAGTGGGATTTGTGATGAGGTGTTTATTGGCTGTAATAATTGACATTGTTATTTTTGACTGCCTTTTTTCTCACATAACAACATCAGTTTACTTTTGGAATATTCTCAAAGGACTATTAAGGTGTCTTGCACTCTTCTGGCTAAGAGTGAAACAGGGATAGGAGATGAAATCTGAACCAAGGTCAGTCAATAGGGATCTGAATCTTAAGTACTGTGACAGAAATTTGTTGAAGCTCGTTCATTGCAACAATGATGCTTGTATGACACTTTGCTAATTCTTGCTAGAAACATCCAGTAGGACTGTGTAATTCCTGTTCCCTCAGAGCTGGTTTTCCTTATTTTGTTAGCTACTCCATATTCTTCTAATAAATTTTTTAGTTTAAATTAGCCTGTTTTCTGTTGCTTGTAACCAAAGAACCCTAACTGATACCAATGTTTAACTAACTTCCCACTCGTCTTAGGTGATGCTATTTCTCAACTTTGTCTTTTTGCTGTTCACTTAAGAAAAGCCTCTCTGTAAGAGCTACCACTGACCAAGAAGCTACAGCTAGGTTTTTTATATAGATACATTATCTCTACTCCTTAAAACTCTGTAAGGTAAAATCTTCCATCAATGTGACTTTCTCCAGCGGGTATCCAATCAGACTATAAAACACTTTTTTTTTTTCTTTTTTGGCCACGCTGCATGCAGGATCTTAGCTCCCCTGGCCAGGGATCCAACCCATTCATCCTGCAGTGGAAGCACAGAGTCCTAACCACTGGACCGCCAGGGAATTCCCTGAAACACTTTTTGGAACCACAATTAAGGTTAATTTGCAAGATTTTATTTCTCCTATTGAAACAACTAAACCCAAACCTTGTTCCAGCGTTCTCATTATGTGAAACAATTAACTATCTTTATACCATAACGTCCTCTATGGTATAAAGTAAGCAAACTTCTATTTCTAGCTATTCAGCCCAGGGGTTGAGGGGAGAGGTTGGAGAGAGAGGAGATGAACTTTAACTATTATCCAAATTCAGTAAACCTGCAGCTACTCAAGGCAATTGCATACGATGTAAAAGCAGTTTGCAAAAGGTCAGGTTAATTACATTAACTTTGGTATACAATGAAAAGTACCTTCTCTGCCAAGCCTCCCCAATTCATGCTAGTTAGAATTCAACAGCATCACTCCGTTTTAGCACTGTATTCATATCGCTAATGTGACGCATCCTACCGTGTTCGAGGGTAGGAACCATTTTCATTTAGTGTAGCAAGTGCCTAGAGTTCTGCTTGAACGTAACCTAACCTAGAAGACAATTAAGGTACCAGCTTGAATGAAAAATAATCGTCCCAAATTCTGAACAACAGCAGGAAATTTTTTATTTTTTTTAATAATTGGCAGCCATAAGGCTAAGGCTTCTATCTCGGCTTTGTCGCTTCAAATCCTTCCCGAAGGCGTCAAAAAGAGTACCCCCGCCGCAAGAAAAGTGAGCCTTCCATCTCCACATTCCCATGGGTCCCTCGCCTCTATCTCTATCGCCCCAGGGAACAAAGGCCTCAGCAACAGGCCGAGCTCTGGCTCCGGACGCCAGACGTCAGTGCGGCGATCCAACACCTTGCCAAAAAGACTCTGTAGAGAGATATCAGAGCTGTGGCTTTCCAACAAGACAGCGATGCAAAACCAGCTAAGAAGAGTAAAACCAACCAGAGGTAAAACCCTCTCCAACCGAGCCCGCTGGAGCCTTCTTTACTTTCAACTGGGGGCGGAAGCGGAAGTCCCTGTGAGATCATAGAGTTCTCTAGTTCCGGTCGCGGGGCCGCGTTCGGGGCTAGAGCGCCTCTCCACGGCCACCGGGTTCCAAGCGGCTTCTATTTCCGGTTGCGGCTTCTGACGTAAAGCCGAGACCTTTCAAACGCGGCGTCGCGGGTTCCTCGCCCCTCGTCTGGGGTCAACTCGCAAGGACTGGCGCGGGCGGGGGGATTGCACAGCCCACAGCTGAGCCAGGCCGTTGGGGCCGGCCTGCACTGGTACCTTCGATCCCTCAGAGCCGCCTGGCTTTTGAGCCCTCCGGATTGGGAGTATGTGATTGGCCGCCTCCAGGACTGCCGCTCGAGAGGCCAGCGCTCCTTCGCCATACCTGTCCCCCCATAGTCACGCTTTTCCCTGTGAGGTGCAGCATTAATCAACTCACCCCTCCCACACACTACTTCCCTAACGTGGGTGTCTGCGTTGACTTCATTCTTCATCTTCCCTTGAGACCCCTCCCCTCTGCCTCTGGAAGAGGTCTTTTTTGCCCAGTTCCTGTAAAATAGCACCCATCTGGCACCCCCAGAAAGTTCATGCTTACTAGAGAGTCTGTGGGCAAAGAAAAACCCAGTGCACACAGGAAACTATGGCTGAGCACTGGGCTCACATCACAACTGCTTCTGCGGTGGATGACCAGCCAGCCACCCATCTTTGAGGTGGTAGCACAGGACAGTTTAATGACAGCAGTGAGACCTGCTCTTCAGCATGTGGTCAAGGTAAGGATTTAATTCTCTGCAAAGTTTTAGGAACGTCCGGGTAAAAACCAAGTCAATAATCTGAATTTATTTCTTGGCCTAAGTTTTGAAATAACCAATTAGCATATAATGCACCTCACATGATTTAATGGTTATGGAGTCTCTTGTTATGTGTACTGAATACCCAGCACTTCAGGGAGGTTAAGGTAGACCCAGAAAGAAAAGTGTGGACATTCAGAGGGAAAAAAAGGAAATATAAATACAAGGCATAGTAGCTGTGTAATGGAATGAATTTCATTTATTTATTTTGCTTTAGGTTCTTGCAGAATCAAATCCTGCCCGCTACGGCTTCTTGTGGAAGTGGCTTGATGAAATCTTTACCCTGCTAGATCTTCTGCTCCAGCAACATTATCTGTCTAAAACCAGCGCCTCGTTTTCTGAAAACATTTATGGCTTAAAGAGGATCGTAATAGGAGACACACACAAGCTTCAGAGACTGGCCAGTGCTGGTCTCCCAAAGAAGCAGCTTTGGAAGTCAGTTATTTTCCTGGTTCTTCTTCCCTATCTGAAAGTGAAGCTGGAGAAGCTGATTTCTAGCCTGAGAAAAGAGGATGAATATTCCATCCATCCCCCTACTTCCCGCTGGAAACGATTTTACAGAGCCTTTTTGGCAGCCTACCCATTTGTTAACATGGCCTGGGAAGGCTGGTTTCTTGTACAGCAGCTTCGATACATCCTAGGAAAGGCTCAGCATCACTCACCACTGCTGAGTCTGGCTGGGGTTCGGCTAGGTCGACTTACAGTTCAGGATATACAAGCTCTGGAGCACAAACCAGCCGAAGCCAGCATGATGCAGCAACCAGCTGGGAGGTAAGGCTTAACATTTCCCCAACATATTTGATTAATAAATCCTAAAATCTTATCCCAATTTTATGAAATTTACCCCCTTCAGTCCACTTTGGGGTATTTCATAAAATCATCGAAAAATTCTTGTGTCCATAAAACAAGGATTGCCATCCTGGTAACCTTCCTCATCATAATGGCTACATTTTTGCACACACTTGCTATGTACCAGACACTTTGCTAGGTGTTTACGTATATTATCTCAATCCTCATCACAGCTCAATGAAATAAATGCATTAGCACCATTTAACAGTTGAGGAAACTAAGTTCTAACATTTGAGTACTTTGCCAAGGCCACACAGCTAATAGGCGGCAGAGCTGAGATTCAAGCCAGATCAGTACAATTCTAAAGACTGCTCTTAACCATGGTGCTATCCCGCTCCTAGTGTCTGTGTTCTCTGACAAGTTCAAATATATTCCTCAGTACTGCTGAGTTGTTTTTTAAGTGAGTTATTTCTTTTTCTGGATATACTATCTTCCACCCCCATAAAAGGTCTATATAATCAATGGCTCATTAACTTCTTTCTCAAAACACAAAGCAAAAAAAGCCCTAGTCATTAAAAACAAAGCTTAGCTCCTAGAACTCCTAAAATACGGTAGGTTAGAAAGAGGGAATTGTTTCGAATAGACACAAGAGAAAACGCCAGTCCAGCATCTATTCAATCCCCAAGCTGAGTCAACGATTCTAATGAAAAGTGTAAGAATTGCATGCGTATTAGTTGTTCTGTGATTGTACCTAAATAAACAGTTTCTGCTTTTGCCTCCTTGTTCTGTTCTCCAAACGGCGTTGGCGAGAAGATAGAGTCAGCTCTGAAGCAAGCCGTGGGAGGTGCCGCCTCATGCCTCTCTACTGGCCTTTCGGTGGGTGTATTCTTCCTGCAGTTCCTTGAGTGGTGGTATTCATCCGGAAACCAAGAAACCATCAAGTCATTGACTGCCCTGCCTACTCCACCACCACCGGTACATCTAGACTACAATTCTGATTCTCCCCTGTTGCCCCAAATGAAGACTGTGTGCCCACTGTGTCGTAAAAACCGGGTGAATGACACCGTTCTTGCCACCTCTGGCTATGTGTTTTGTTATCGCTGTGTGTTTAATTACGTGAAGAGTCACCGAGCTTGTCCCATCACAGGTTATCCAACACAAGTACAGCATCTGATTAAACTGTACTCCCCTGAGAACTGAAAGGGATTAGCACCTTGTCTCACAACAAAATGACTGCACTATAAGGCCAGAGGGCTTGTTTTCCGCACGGTAAATAGCATTGTTTGATCATCCTCAATTAATAATTGTATGAACTTTAAACAGCCACATGGATTTCTTTAAAAGGATGTACTCGTTGATCTTAACCTTTTAGCTTGCTCCCTAGACACCTATACTTAGAGTTGACCGAGCTGGTCAGAGTGAGAGAATCAGGACTGGCAGGGGATGTGAGGATCAGCATAGAGAAGGGGATCAAAGAGGGTACTCGGCACAGAAGCTTTTCCTGTCCCCTTCCTTAAAGGACAAGAGGTATAGAAGCTCTCAGGAAAAACCCAAGTTAGACCTCGTAGAGTGGGTAGTGAAGGGGAAGCAGGCCTTTTGAGAAAGGAAAGCATTTATCTGCCTATGAGGAATAGGTTTTATTGGTTTGCAAACAGTATGAAATATGGACCTGCTTTTTTATTTTATTTATTTTTTGTAATACAGCAGGTTCTTATTAATTATCACTTTTATACATATCAGTGTATACATGTCAATCCCAGTCTCCCAGTTCATCCCCACCCCACCCCTCACGGACATGCTTTTTATAGAAATACTTAGAAACACTTTCTCCTTCCATATGCTGAGACTCATTTGTTAAGTAACATTTGCTATAGTTTATCACCTTTTAAAGATCCCTTTGTGAACCACACATATCTTCCTTGGGAAACTGGTTACAGGAAAATAGGAGTTGAATGTATATACAGAATAGTCTGAAGACTTCAGTGTGAAAGCAAAGCTATTAATGAAGAGATGAAGTAAAATACTGCCCTAACTATGACTGTGTAAAGACAGGATCTTTTCATAAGGTCTTTGTGCTTGCTGTTAAGAGTTTGCTAAGCTGACATGAATTATTCTGGCTATTACTAAAGTTTCTACAAAACGCTTAAGTAAAATTTAAGAATAAATGTTTTTTGGCAAAGAGCTGTTCCATGTCATGATTATGTGGAAACCGAAAGATTAGTTGAGGTATTTAGAGTAAATTTTTCATTCAGGCCACCTTTGCGGGTTTTTTTGTTTTTTTTTTTTTGCGGTACGCGGGCCTCTCACTGTTGTGGCCTCTCCCGTTGCGGAGCACAGGCTCGGGACGCGCAGGCTCAGCGGCCATGGCTCACGGGCCCAGCTGCTCCGCGGCATGTGGGATCTTCCTGGACCGGGGCACGAATCCGTGTCCCCTGCATCGGCAGGCAGACTCTCAACCACTGCGCCACCAGGGAAGCCCCTACCTTTGATTTTTTGAGGCATTCTGTATTAACATTTTGCTTTTTTTGCTAATCCAATATTGGAGAGAAATCCTCTCCTCCAACAGCAAGATTTCAATCTTGAGTGAAATACCTTATTTCTCAAGTGAAATACTGCACAAACACTTAAGTTGACACCGGATTGGCAGGGTTAAACATACAGGTTAAAAACATACGGGTTAAAAAAAAATCATTACTACAAGAGGAAGGATGAAAATGATTTTTAAGTGCCTCTGCTGAGACAGGTGTTGTCCAATACAACTCATTTCAGCAATTCAAAGCACATTTTCTGATAAGCACTAAGATAATAGAACTAAATTTTGAAATAGAATATCCTATAGATTTTAAAATATTAACACTTTTATGTACCATGAGAAGAGTATAATGGATATTTGCAAAAATTCTTATTAAACCACAAGGTTTTACCAGAACAAATACCATAGTTAAGTAAACTTTTTTTTTAATTTAAAAATTTTTTAATTTGTTTCAAAGTTAAACCCAAGACACACTGACTTCACAGGAAATCCAATGAGAAATGTTTTTCTAGGCTGAACACGTGTTTCCCCTTAGTCTCCCCACAAAAAACATGTACATGTTAATTACTTTCATTTTACAATCACTGCTAAATAAACATTTTTAATATAGTAATGAGTCAATAAGGGAACCGAACCAGATTCAGGACTGAAATAATGCAGTTTTCCATGAAGATATCAAAGCCATATTTTTCACCTCAACCTACAAAGAAAAACAGGAAAGTATCAGTAATTCAAAAGAATATTAAACACTCTTACACATAATAAAACCAGTATCCAAATAGGCTAGAACATACCAATGTGGAAAAACCACAACCAGAATCAGCTCAGAGAGAAGATTAAGGGGTCATACCCTGGTCAATGCCAACACTGAAGCAATGGCAATGCCAGGTCAGACTATACTTCACTCATCATTGCATCATTGCTTTTCACCTCCTTGTATTATCTAAGAGCAGCCCAACACCCTATTTTCACATCCAAGAAAACTTAGGTTTACCCATGAGAAGAAAAGACTTCTTTTTAGATAAGTTGCAACTGTGGGCTTTCAATATTTGATCTTCTACTATTCACCTCAAGCAACTCTGCTGTACAAAAATGCAAACTTGAACAAGTTTTGTTTTGGAGGTGCTTTTTAAAAATTTTTGTAATACAGAGTAGAGTGGAGAAGCATTTACAGTACAGAAAAACATTTCTTGTTTTAGTGAGTCCAAACACCATGCATGATAAAATCTCAGGGATGTCTGTGAAGGGATTTATAATCTAGTTCTAAAGCAAAATCTTTAGAAAAGATTTTCTCCTAAAATCCTTTATAAAGTAAACTCCAGTTCATTTAATATACAATTTGATTTACAATTCTGCTGCCAACAAAGATGAAAAGTATAGTCATAAAAAATTTTATACAAGAGTCTGCTAAAGAGTCCAAGACCCAGGGAGGCTAGGATTTGACAAAGGTCCATAGAAAAATAACAGCAATGCTGGAAAGAGAAACTGAGGTCTGATTACCAGATTTATATTTTTCCACTACCAGCTAAATACAAGGTTTAATTTCATTTTTCTCCAGGCCATGGGCAAGATAAAGGAAACAATGAAAAGCCTGGGTAATTCACAACATGGATGATCAATTTCTGAATGAGAAAGCTGCCTGCATTTTATTTATTCTAAATGACACCTTCTCGTAGTTTACTATCGCTAACATGCTATGCTAAAGTACTAGGATCACAAACAATGTCAACCTCTCTAGCTTTTCAGCATTGTATCTAAATAACAATTCTGGAGACACAACATGCCTCCTTCAGCCATTTATAAATGTCAATAGCTTGATACTCCATAGTTAAAAACGTACAGCTATGGTCTGTGTTCTCCATTCAGCAACTGAATTCCACAAAGAGAGGGAAACTAGTAAAGTGCCTGTTTAGAGACTTGAACCTGTATCTCATCAACCTGTGCAGAAGTAAGTACACGTTACAAAAAGCAAACAGGCTAAGAGAACTTAAATAACCTTGTCTAAAAGCATGAAACTTGTGAGCAGAGCTCCAAGTGTGCTCCAGCCACAGAGGGCAAACTTCCCTTGTTCTCTTCCACGGTATGCTTCCCTCTGTCTGGAGGGCCTTCCCTACCACTTTCAATCTGGAGAAAGTCTGTAGTTCTAAAACCTTGTTCAAACGTCACCTTCTCTGTTAAGTGGTCCCTAACTCCCTCAGTCATCCCCTCCTCTGACTCCCACAGCACTTTTCCCCACCACAGTACGCATCACACACCAATTATTCACCCATTCACGTCCCCTACCTCCCGTCTCTCCCACCAGCCCCATTACGCAGAGCTCCTAAAGAACCAGGACTTCCTCTTACTGGCCTTTGCATCCATTACACTCAGAATAATGCCTGGGACACAGAAGGCGGCTCAATAAGCGACAGTTTAATTCAGTCAGTGAACGGCCCTCTCTACTAAACCCTAAGCGCCTGGATTATACAAGCATCAGCACAGTTTATAAAGCCGACTTACCTCCAACATTTCACATAGGTTAAGGACGTCCCTCAAGCATCTCTAAGCCCTCCGTCCTCCAACTTCTAACTCATGGCATTCTGCATGGCACCCTGCGCAGGACCACCAATTCTTATACACGGTGTATCCTCAAAACGATAATAATAACAACAATAACAATACTACTGCTGATAATAATAATAATAACATCCAAACCCCACCAACTTCAGGAAAGACTGAGACGCCATCCTTCCGGGGAAACACAAGGCCGGATCCAGGGCTCAAACCAAAGCCTCAGGCAGGGGGTCCGCAGCCTGCTTTGGGAACCCCCAAAACTCTTACGCCCTAGACTCTCAGGAGGCCTGCCCAGGCCTGCAGAGGCTGACCGCAGCCCACCCGCCGCCGTTCAGTCCCAGAGGTACGGGCTTGGGGCTTTCCACACTGCTCCACCTCGCTACCCCGCCGGCTGCCGCGGCAGCCCGATCCCGACAACCAATCCCGCGACGACCAGTGGACCACGTGGGCCGCAGCCCTGAGGCTCGGCTGGTGCTAGGAGCAGCCAATCGGAGGGCTAGGCGAACGCCGGGGTTGGGGTGGGGAGAGCGGGCGGGAAGGCGTAGGCGTCTTTGCAGTCTCTTCTTGGCGTGGCGGGCTACATGCTCGAAGTTGAAAGCAAGACCCTGAGTAGTCCCCGCCCGCCCTCCAATTCCCTGATCTCCGACCTTGGGGAGACTGACATTTGGAGTGGTTTATGCTGGCGCCTTGTTTCACAACTGGGGAAGGGCATTTGAGGCAGGCTGTAGAGGGTGTGTGTGCCCTGGCTTTCCAGGAAGAACTATCGATTCAGTGTTCCGACAGTATCGTGCTTGCGCCGAATTCCCGCCTGAGGGCTAGGGGTTGGGGTGGACTTTGATTAATGTGTCCCTCTCTCCCCGACCAGGAGAAACTCATTGGCTTGTCAGGGGCTTGGACGCTTCCTGAATAAGCAAGAGGTGCCACTAAATATCAAAGAACTGCGAAAGAGAGCAAGAGAGGCTTCCTGGGAGAGGTGGCATTTGATCTAGGTTTTGAAAGATGCGTTGGATTTGGAGATTCTGGGAGAAAATAATTTAACTCCCAAATTAAATGAGAAAGCATAGGGGAGCTTACCAAATTTAGGTAAAGTTGAAACTGGTGTAGTGTTTTCCAAAATTCAGTGAGTTGGAAATACCAGGAGGAAACTTAACAACATAGATGTCCCCCAGCATCAAAACCAAACGACAAACTCCCACAATCCAGACTTACAGAATCATTAAGCTTGAATCTGGAGTTGGAACCCAGGCGTGTATATTTTTAATAAGTACCCCAGGGGAGATTCTGATTCACACCAAAGTTTCAGGACCAGTGTTAACGTAAAGAAAGGGGGTGATAAGAGATCTGAAAGACAGGGCAAGACTGTTAAAGATAGTGGCTTGCTGGCTGTGTAGTTTAGACTACTCTGGAGAAAGTGGGAGATTTAAAGATTTCAGAGTCTGAGGAGATGGGTGATCACAGCTGAAAACTCAATATGCAACTGTGTTTCAAAAATAGATTGAAGGAAGGCAGAGTGAAAGAAGGGGAAGCTATTGCCAAGTGATTGCAATGGTCCAGGTGAGAGCTAGTAAGAAATGGAGAGGTGGCATATGAAGGACAGCAGGAGGAATGTGATGAGTGTCAGATAGGGATGGGGAGAAAGATATGAGGAAATAAATGGAGAAAAATGGAATGTCCTCTGTACCAGACCTATGAAGGACCTCCATTGTACTTTAAGGATAGACTTTAGACAGTGAAGAGAATGGGCCTTTGCAAGTGCTGCTTCCTCTGCCTGGTTTTCCCCTTCCTTCTCCATCGTCCTTTCTCAATCTGGTGCCTCCTTTTATTTTTATTATTATTATTATTATTTTTTCCCAGCACGCGGGCCTCTCACTGCTGTGGCCTCTCCCGTTGCGGATCACAGGCTCCGGACGCGCAGGCTCAGCGGCCATGGCTCACGGGCCCAGCCGCTCCGCGGCGTGTGGGATCTTCCCGGACCGGGGCACGAACCCATGTCCCCTGCATTGGCAGGTGGACTCTCAACCACTGAGCCACCAGGGAAGCCCTCTTTTTTTTTTATTAAGGTAAGTTTTTTTGCTTGTCTTTATGGAAATGAGGTTGTCCTTTTTTATGTTTTTTATTTATTTTATTTTTGGCTGCGTTGCCGTGCGCGGCCTTTAGTTGTGACGAGTGGAGGCTACTCTTCGTTGCGGTGCGCGGGCGTCTCATTGCGGTGGCTTCTCTTGTTGTGGAGCACGGGCTCTAGGCGCGCAGGCTTCAGTAGTTGTAGCGTGCGGGCTCAATAGTTGTGGCTTGCGGGCTCTAGAGCGCAGGCTCAGTAGTCGTGGCACACGGGCTTAGTTGCTCCGCAGCATGTGGGGTCTTCCCGGACCAGGGCTCGAACCCATGTCCCCTGCATTGGCAGGCATATTCTTAACCACTGCGCCACCACGGAAACCCTCAACTTGGTGCATTACTTGCAGGTTTCAGCTCACATACCATCTCACTTATGAAATCTTATCTTGTTCTCACAAGCATAGTCACTGTCACTCCTTAGAACACCCCAAGCACACTGTTCATATGTTTCTAGCTCTCCAGAATGGCACTAGAGTGTAGTGGTCATGTATATGGACTATAGTATTTGCAAGCACCATAAACTCTGTTCCTCAGTTTCCCCATCTGTGAAAAGGGAATAATGACAGTACCTACCTCACAGAGCTGTTACGAGAACTGAATGAGAACAATGCGATAACACCTGGTGTTATCACATATGTTGTATTGCAATGAGTTCTTTAATATATGTTTTCCCCCTCTAGATTGTGAACAGGACATGTGTCTTATTCTTCTTGCTAACAGTAAAGGCTGCATGGCAGAATGATAGTAAATGGGTTTTGGACTCAGATAGATAGGAGTCCAAATCCCAGCTCTGCTACTTACTAGGTGTGTAACCTTCAACTTTACTTCCCTGAACTCAGTTTCTTCATTTATAAGATAGTGAAAATAATGCATGTCTTATAAGTTGTTACGAGGACAATTTGAGATCATCAAAGTTGCAGATCTGGCCCAAAGAAGGCAGTCACTAAATGGTGCAAATGATGGGTGGCCCCAGGACATAGTACCATGTTCAGAACACAGTAAATGCTTAGTAACTGATTATCGAATGAAAAGCTGACGTTATATGCCAAGCACCATGCTAACCTTTTTATATACATCATCGCACTTCATTCTCACAAGAACCATATGGAGAAGGCACTATTATTATCTCCACTTTACAAAGAAGGAATGTGAGGTTTGGATTATCTTAACGAAGCTTTCTAAGCCAAAAAGTGCTAGAGCTAGGATTTCAAGGCCCTTGGTGCTTTAAAAAACAGCTGACTGAATGAGAGAATGAATGAAAGGAGACTTACCCAGAGTCAGGTGGTGGCGTGGTAGAACCAGCACTGTTACTCTTGGTCACCATGCTATCTAGTCTGCTATTCTAGCCGAATCATCTTGACAAATGAATTGAGAGTGAGATGGATGCTGGTATTTGGCAGTTTGTGTCTACTGACCAGGAAAACTGTGCTATACCTATCTCGGCTGATAAATTGAAATGCTTGGTGAATAAACACAAATAAATTGGGAGCTCTAGTTCTTCGCCAACTGTCAGCAGTGTGATGACCAGATCATTTTCCCAAGACCTAGAAAAAAACCACTGTACAAGCTACTGATTTCAAGTTGCTTTGTATCATGAACATTTGCTTTGAGGTATCAGAGCCAGAATGTGAGCTCCTCGCTGGCCTGATAACGTACTATTCATAACCAGAGGACTTAACTAAGGAACTCTGAAGAAGGAGGAGAAACCCTCTTTGCTCATCTTTCACATTATCCTTCCTTCTCCTGATTTGGTCCCTAATAGTGCATTAAAGAATAAGAAGGAGAAAACAATACAGTTCCTAGTTCTTCTGCCCCAAAAATGTCCTTCCTGTTGATTGGGAAGGAAAAAGGAGGTACTTAGGTAGATTTCAGATTTTGAAGACTCCAAAGCAATCCAGAATCCCAAACTTGAAAGGCAGTGGAAGGAGTAGGGGCATTTGTATTAAACAGACCTGGCTGTGCATGCCAGCTCTTCCACTTAACTGGCCATGTAATCTCAGGTTCCGTATCATGTGCCACACTCCCAGCTTGGTCCCTTGTGCCCAAATGCATATGTCCAGTAAATGATGGTCCTTTTTATCTTTCTAAAAGTAAGTGATATCAGAAGGATTTCAGTGTGAGAGTGAAACTGAGAATTAAGGTAGGTAGTAGAACTAAAAATGGGACTGGGGACTTCCCTGGCGGTCCAGTAGTTGAGACTCTGTGCTTCCACTGCAGGGGGCGCGGGTTCAATCCCTGGTTGGGGAACTAGGATCCCAAATGCCACGTGGCACGGCCAAGAAATAATAATAATAAATTTTAAAATGAAATAAAAGTGAGACTGAATTTGGAAATGACGTGAGTGAAAAAGGGTTAAAGTTGAAGCTGAGAGCAGACCTCTGCAGTTTACTATGTTGCTGTGCTGATTTATTCGTCATAGTATGTATTCTGCCTCCTATCCTGGAAATAACTTTTGAGCCAGACAGGTACAAAGTGTCATGCCAACAAAGCAGAACTCCATAGGAAGAGTGACCTCAGTTAAAAAAAAAAAAAAAACCCGAGGAGGTATTCAGAAACCTATTTCAGAATGCCATTTCAGCATAAGCAAATTGAAGTAGAAACAAAGAGTTGTTTGATGGTTTGACTTACGCGGAGAGAAGTATGTTAGTTTCCTGTGGCTGCAGTAACAAATTGCCACAACCTTGGTTGTTTAAAACAATAACACTTTATTCTCTCACAGCCAGAAGTTTGACATACGAGGGCAGAAATCAAGGTGTCAGCATGGGCTGTGCTCCCCTCAGATGCTCCAGGGCAGAATCCATTTTGTGCCTCTTCCTGCTTCCTGTGCCTGCTGGCATTCCCTCACTTGCGGCCACATCACTCCGATCTCTGCCTCTGTGGTCACATTGCCCCCTCCTCTTTTGTAGGTATCAAATCTCTCTCTACCTCATTCTTTTTTTTTTTAAGATTTTTTTTTGATGTGGACCACTTTTTCAAGTCTTTATTGAATTTGTTACAATATTGCTTCTGTTTTATGTTTTTGGTTTTTTGGCCACGAGGCATGTGGGGTCTTAGCTCCCTGACCAGGGACCGAACCCACACCCCCTCCATTGGAAGGCGAAGTCTTAACCACTGGACCGCCAGGGAAGTCCCTCTACTGAATTCTTATGAGAACACTCATGATTGGATTTAGGGCCCACATGGATAATCCAGAATAATTTCCTCATCTCAACATCCTTTCTTAATCACATCTGCAAAGACCCTTTGTCCTTGTAAGTTAACGTTCATAGGTTCATCATCATCATCATCATCAATAATTGCTGGCCAATATTCACTTGTTCCGGTTTAACCAGCATCCCCAAAAGAGATAACTGTCTCTTACCTGTTTATTTTTTTCACTTAATTGTTTTTTTTAATTATGCAAACAATTGATGTTCATTGTAGACCATTTAGAAAATAGAGAAAAGTTAAAGAAAAAAAGGAAAGGAAAAGAAATTCAATGAAAAATCATCTGTAATCCTCTCATCCAGGGGTAGCCAAACCTTCACCAAAGAGTATTTTTCTAGGCTGGGTCTTGTGTCCAACAAAGAGGAAAAGTAGGAAAAAGAGAATAAAAGTGAATAGAATAGGACAAACGATTTGGAAGGTGATAGAATAGGTTAATATTGTTCATAATAGATATGTACAGGACAGCTTAATCTAAAATAAATGTAGAGCTTTGAAGTGAAATTAACCATGACAGGAGATGCTTGTATGATGTATAGAAATAACACTCAGCCCTTTAGAGGAGGGATGTTTTAGCTTTGGCCCCTCACTTGAAAACCCCTGAATTTCCCCACTAATACTTTATTCTCTCCCAGAGGTCAGATCCTGGCCTGACAATCTGCCCTGTCATAGGCTTTTCTTGAGTCCTTATCAGCCTTCCTCAGGGGTCAATGTTATGAAGACTAGGGGAGTCTGGCAGAGTTCCTGCTCCTTCCAGGCTGATATCAAAGGGCAACAGGGGCTGTGACAGAAGGCAAACATTCAGACAAAAGCCAGATGTGGAACTGAAGCAATAAGAGGAAAAGCAAGAGCATCAGGTAAAAAAAAAAAAAATTGTTTTTAAATCTCATTCCTCTCAGTTTATGTCTGAGAGCATGAAGAGCTTAGTAAAATCATAGCTCAGGAGCAACTTGTAAAGGAGAATGAGTGAGAAATTTGGGGAAATGTGGAGCAGATGTTCATATGGAGCTAGACTCTCAGAAAACTTTGTATCTATCATGGTTGTCATCACAACCAAGTAACATCAATGAGCCTTGGGAGTCATGAGAGTATAGTTCTGCTAGTTCAAAAGCAATTAGATTTGTTTGTGAGTCCCAGCAGGTGGAAGTTATAGGGAGACAAATTATAGCTGAAAATAAGGAAGCTATTTCGTTTCTTTTTTTTTTTTTCTTTTTTTTTTTTTTTTTGCGGTACGCGGGCCTCTCACTGCTGTGGCCCCTCCCGTTGCGGAGCACAGGCTCCGGATATGCAGGCCCAGCGGCCATGGCTCACGGGCCTAGCAGCTCTGCGGCATGTGGGATCTTCCCGGACTGGGGCATCCCCTGCATCGGCAGTCGGACTCTCAACCACTGCGCCACCAGGGAAGCCCGAGGCTATCTTTTTATTGGAGTGGATGATAGGAGTAAGAAAGTTCTGGGATGTGCTAAAGAAAAGGTTGACCGTGATTCTTTGAAAAAGAAAATAGAAAACACAATATACAAATTACCTTGTGTCCATTTTTGCCAGTCTCAATGCCAGATGGATTTCACAGTCAAAATCTTGGATGTGTTAGCTGGGGGAGAGCTATATGGCTATGCTTGTGTGATCGGAGTGAAGCCATTCTGTGGTGCACTTTTCTCAGAAGCTCCCTGTTCCTGGATGGTGAAGGACAAGGATATTTGCAAACTGACAACTCAGGAATGGGTAGGCATGGTGATGGACACAGATCCAGGTAAGATGGAGAAAACTCCCTTCCTGTCCTTTCTACCTCTTTGGAACCTGTATATTAAACAGGTTTCCTTCTGTTTCCTATGACTTTGAACTTCTCACACACACTAAATTCTGTGTTTTTTGAATCTTCAAGTATCCTACTTTCCATACATGAGAAAATTTTGTTGGGTGATGAGAAGCCCAAATGAAGTATCTTATAAAAGGCAATTTCCCACATCAGATGAAAAGAAAATTGTCTGGGGATGATTGCCTTACAGTGGTGTATTGAAACTGGCTCTTACTGGCTCGAGAGCCATTTGTTAACTTTTCAGGAATGTTTTGAGCCAGTTGTTAAACAGTCATTACTAAAAATTAAGTTTTATAAAGTTACAGTTCAATAAATTGTATTTAAAACAAATTTATTTATTTATTTATTTTTTTCTTCTTTGCGGTACGCGGGCCTCTCACTGTTGTGGCCTCTCCCGTTGCGGAGCACAGGCTCCAGACGCGCAGGCTCAGCGGCCATGGCTCACAGGCCCAGCCTCTCCGCAGCATGTGGGATCTTCCCGGACCGGGGCATGAACCCGTGTCCCCTGCATCGGCAGGCAGACTCTCAACCACTGTGCCACCAGGGAAGCCCAAGACATTTGGACTGTTTTTAAAGTTGGGAAATATAACATTTGAAAAAACAATTTTAATTTGGAGCAAAATAACATTTAAAAAAAACAAGTTTAAGTTGGCAAATTGATGCCACAATCGAAACAGCAGAAAGCTGCTACAGTTTCCAAAAAAAAGCCTGTCCGATGCAGAAAACGCACATTTGAAGCAAATTAAAGAATTTGGACATTTTTGAAAACAGGGCCCAATATCTTGAAGTTTCACCACAAAATTTTGAAAAAGTGCAAAGAACTTTTTTCTTTTTTTCCAAAAACGGATCTTTTTGGTTTCTTGTTTTTTTGGGTTTTTTTAATTTTCTTGTTGAATCTGCCCCGAGAGCTTCTTGTTTTTTGGTTGTTGTTTTTTTCTTTCTTCTTTCTTGATCCTCTTTTTTGTTGTTGGTTTGGAATTCTTGTCGCCCCAGCCCCCTTCCTGCTCCTCCCCTTTCTGACTCCCCCTCCCCCCTCGCTGGGAGTGGAGGTGCTGGGTGGGGAGGAGCGGGGAGGGGTGAGGACATTTAGGACAGGACCTCGGAGGGAAGGAGACCAGCCTGAACTGTTGGAAGGCCACTGGAGGTTCAGGAACAAAGAATAGGATTGGGGGAGGACACAGAGAGGGCACTGCCCACCTAGGAGCTCCTGGCCAAAGTCAGGTGGAAGGAGGTGTCATAGAAGGTCCTAAGAGACAGGAGGCAGGAAGGTGTCTGTGGGGGGTTGGAGGGGAGTGTCTCAGTGACCTGTTGGTTGACCTTCTGCCAGGAGGGAAGTTCCTAGCGGCATGAGGGAGGCGGGCAGAGGCACTGGGGACCAGCTGTGGAGGCCCAGGCCTGGATCTTATTTGCCCGAGTGCCCAGGCTGGTCAGAGATTGCAGGTGTCAAGAAAGAGGAGGGCCTGGAGGCCAGGGGTGACGCCAGCACAGGCACTGTGGCTGCATCGTGGAGGAGCTGCAGGGGCAGGGACCCTGGCAAGCCCTCGCAGACTCCCACCCTCTTCCGGAATTAGTTACCCCTCAAGGGGCCTTCTACATATGGGAGTGATCATGGGATCCTTTGGGGACATGGCAAGAGAAGGGTCCAGAGCTCAGGACTTAGGCCAGTTTGGGGGGTCCGAGACTAGAGCTGGACCCTGGCTTCATTAGGCAGGCTCTTTCCCACCCTGCCGCCTCCGGCCACAGTAATTAAGCTTGGGGTTGCCATGGTAACTGGGGAGGAGACCAAGCCCCTAGGGACCCTAGGGCCTGGCACACCCTCACCCACAGACCAGGCTACCATGTGGAACTGAGGCCCACGGCCTGAGTCGAAGGAAACGCCAGGACCCTCCCAGGATCTCTAGCTCCAGTGACAGCCTTGGGAGCTCGCTCTTCCTAGGAGCAGGAAGGAGATTTGCTGTGTGTTTGTGGGGAGGGGTTCCTCTGGGTCCAGCAGATGCCCTGAGGAGGGCCAGCCCCCAGTCCTGCCTCTGCTAGGCTTCTTGGAAGGTCTGCCAGGCATGGGGAGAAGTGCTGTAGGGCACACCGGCAGGAGGTGGGGAGGGATCGTCTGCCAGGGTTAGCTGGGGAGGGAGGGAGGAGAATCCAGTCTTGCCCCCCAGGTATGGGAGTGACATGTCCCCTGAGCTCTGGGCTGGAACTCAGCAGGCCTGGGAGCTGGGCGGTGCTGCTTCTGGTTTGACTGTGTCCTTGTCCCCCACCCCCCAGCCCACCGACCCGCCCCCTCCCCACGCAGATATCCGGGACTCCGGGAGGAAGCCGGTGATGCTGTTCCTGCATGGTGGCTCCTACATGGAGGGCACTGGGAACATGTTGGATGGCTCTGTCCTGGCCACCTACGGCAACGTCATTGTAGCCAAACTCAACTACCGGCTTGGGGTGCCTGCTGAGGGTGGGCAGCCAACTCTAGGGGCTGGAGTCTGGGAGGAGGGCCTGCTGGCAGGGTTCCTCTAAACCCAGCAGAAGCAGAATGGCTTCTGGGTTGGACTGAGCTGCCCAGAAAGAGGGAAAGTGTGCTGTGACACCCCCAGGAAGCCCCCTTTTTTCCTCTACCCCCATGTTTTCTCAGCACTGGGGACCAGGCTGCAAAAGGCAACTACGGGCTCGTGGACCAGATCCAGGCCCTGCACTGGCTCAGTGAGAACATTGCCCACTTTGGGGGCGACCCCGAGCGCATCACCATCTTCGGATCTGGGGCAGGGGCCTCCTGTGTCAACCTTCTGATCCTCTCCCACCATTTGGAAGGTACCAGCCACCTCCTCAGCCTGTCCCTCTTGTCCCCTTTCTCACACCCCCAACCCCACCAGGTCCCCCTTCTCCTCCCTCAGGCTGATAACAGCCCAGCCTAAAGCCTGCCTGTCCCACCAGGGCTGTTCCAGAAGGCCATCGCCCAGAGTGGCACTGCTATTTCTAGGTGGTCTGTCAACTACCAGCTGCTCAAGTACACGCGGCTGCTGGCGGCCAAGGTGGGCTGTGACCGGGAGGACAGCGCAGAGGCCGTGGAGTGTCTGCGCCGTAAGCCTTCTCGGGAGCTGGTGGACCAGGACATACAGCCCGCCCGGTATGGGGGTGGGAGAGGGCCAGGTCCAGGCCTCCATTCTCCTTGCTGGTTCCAAGGAGGTTGAGGGTGAGAGGTGCCCGCAGGCCACAAGCATTCCATTTAGCCAGGAGATGTGGACTTCAAGGCCCTCCCGGGGCCCTGCCTTCTCCCAGAAGCCTTCCCTAGGCGGAGGTGCCTAAACAGAGCCAGTGTGCACGAGGCTCCATGAAGTGCTTGAGGGAGGACTTCCTGAGAGGTCAAGTACCCTGAAGGGCTCAGAAGGTTTTAACTAGGGGAGAGGGGTCTTCTGAGCAGAGGACTCAGCAGGCTGTGAGCTGAGAGGAGGCCGGTGAACAGGTGATGCGACCTTGACCCCTTCTCCCCAGCTACGATATCGCCTTTGGGCCCGTGGTGGACGGTGACATAGTCCCCGATGACCCTGAGATCCTCATGCAGCAGGGAGAATTCCTCAACTATGACATGCTCATCGGTGTCAACCAGGGAGAGGGCCTCAAGTTCGTGGAGGACTCGGCGGAGAGCGAGGACGGCGTGTCCGCCAGCGCCTTCGACTTCACCGTCTCCAACTTTGTGGACAACCTGTATGGCTACCCGGAGGGCAAGGATGTGCTGCGGCAGACCATCAAGTTTATGTACACGGACTGGGCCGACAGGGACAATGGCGAGATGTGGCGCAAGACCCTGCTGGCGCTCTTTACTGGCCACCAGTGGGTGGCACCGGCTGTGGCCACCGCCAAGTTGCACGCTGACTACCAGTCCCCTGTCTACTTTTACACCTTCTACCACCACTGCCAGGCTGAGGGCCGGCCCGAGTGGGCAGATGCAGCGCACAGGGATGAGCTACCCTACGTCTTTGGTGTGCCCATGGTGGGTGCCACCGACCTCTTCCCCTGCAACTTCTCCAAGAATGATGTCATGCTCAGCGCCGTGGTCATGACCTACTGGACCAACTTCGCCAAGACCGGGTGAGGGCCAGAGGGGCTGGGTCAGGCATCCCTGCAGGTCAGGGCACACACCGCCTCCATCCTCAGCCCCTTCTCTCCCTCTCCTTCACACGGCCATCATTCCTCCATCAAGGCACTCTTGCCTTCTCGACTCAGACACCTGCCGGACAGCTCTTCTGCGTGTGTTGAAGACTCAGAAGAGTTGGAAGAGAGGTCCCTGTCTTTTCTGGGGGGCGGGCTCACTTGGTGCCTTTGGCTCCGTGTCTGTCTCTCCTTCCCTCCCTTGCCCACCCAGCTCTCTCCTTCTCCTCCCAGAGCTCGGCCCGCTGTCTGAGTGCTCCCATCTGTGTATCTGAGTGTGTGTGAGGGTTTGTGTCTGTCTGTCTATTGCTGTCTCTGCCTCTCTCTCTTGAAATCTATTGATATCTCTGCTTGCTTTGATCTGGTTACTCTGTACTCGCTGGTTTCCCCCTGGCTGTCTCTCATGTCCTTTTGTGTCTCTGTTTCCATATGTCTCTATCTCATTCATTCTCAGACTCTGCCTCTGTCACTGGTGGTCTGTCTCTTCCCTCTCTGCCCCTCTGTCCTCATCTCAGACTGTCTCTGGCAGTCTGGCTTCATCCCTCTTTGTCTGTCTGTCCGAACGTCTCTGGCAGTTTCTCTGTCTCTTCGTATCCGTCTCTGTCTCACTTCCCGTCTCCCCAGCTCTCTGCATCTCTGTCCATCTCTCTCCCCATTCCTCCCATAGCACGCCCGCACCCCTGCCTTTCATGGGAGCCTCACCCTTACTCCTCCTTTCCCTGCCCCGTTGTGTCCACAGCGACCCCAACCAGCCGGTGCCACAGGACACCAAGTTCATCCACACCAAGAGCAACCACTTCGAGGAGGTGGTGTGGAGCAAGTTCAACAGCAAGGAGAAGCAGTACCTGCACATCGGCTTGAAGCCGCGCGTGCGCGCCAACTACCGCGCCAACAAGGTGGCCTTCTGGCTGAAGCTCGTGCCGCACCTGCACAACCTGCACACGGAGATCTTCACCACCACGCGCCTCCCTCCCTACGCCACGCGCTGGCCGCCGCGCCCGCCCCCTGGTGCCCCCGGCACTCGCCGCCCCCCGCCTCCGGCCACCCTGCAGCCCGAGCCCAAGCCCGAGCCGGGCCCCCGGGCCTACGACCGCTTCCCCGGGGACTCCCGAGACTACTCGACGGAGCTCAGCGTCACCGTGGTCGTGGGCGCCTCCCTCCTCTTCCTCAACATCCTTGCCTTCGCCGCCCTCTACTACAAGCGGGACCGGCGGCAGGAGCTGCGGTGCAGGCGGCTCAGCCTCCCCACCCATCCCGCCCCGGCGGCTCGGGCACCGGCGTGCCCGGCGGGGGCACCCTGCTCCCTGCTGCCGGCCGTGAGCTGCCACCCGAGGAGGAGCTGGTGTCGCTGCAGCTGAAGCGGGGCGGGGGCGTCGGCGCGGAACCTGCGGTGGCCCTGCGCCCCGCCTGCCCGCCCGACTACACCCTGGCCCTGCACCGGGCGCCGGACGATTTGCCACTCTTGGCCCCCGGGGCCCTGACCCTGCTGCCCAGCGGCCTGGGGCCACCCCCTCCCCCGCCGCCCCCCTCCCTGCATCCCTTTGGGCCCTTCCCCCCGCCTCCCCCCACCGCTACCAGCCACAACAACACGCTCCCCCATCCCCACTCCACCACTCGGGTATAGGGGGCGGCTCGGGGAGGCCCCCCTCCCCGGCCCTCCCGGCCAGCTCAGAAGGCAGGGAGGAGGACTTGGCGACAGGCTTTTGTCGTGTGGAGCTGTGACACATCGAGGAGCTTTAGGTGGACATGGGTTTCCTCGCCGGGATGTGTGCGCTTCTCCCGCGCAGAGTGGCCCGTTCTCTTCTCTGGACCCGGGCCTTTGAACAACTGGGGGGGGGGGTTTTTTCCCCTCCGTCGTCTGGACACCCGTCTTCGGTGTGTGGAGACGTGGAAGTATTTTCCCACGTGGAGTTGTGCTTTCTCACGAGGGGGTGAGAAACCATGTGCAGGGTGAGGGTTTTTTTTTGCCGCCCTGGACACATGTTGGCTCCCTCAAAGAATTTCTGTGGGGATTTGTGCCCCCACCTCCTCCCTCCTCCCACCCCCTGGAGACCCTGGAAGTGGTGTGTTCACAAACAGCGACCCTTGGCCACCGGACGACGCAGGGTGGTGCCTGGGAAGTAGCGAGGAAATCACAGCCCCCCTGCCCTGCCCCCAGCCCTCCCGCCCCAGCGAAGCATGTGTATCCCCCGTGGCACAAGTGAGGTGAAGCACGGTCTCCCCAGGGCAGGCCTCGCCTTCCACAGATGACAGACACACATTCCCTGCCACGGGGAAGAGAGGAGACCTTGCATCCCTGTGCTGCCTGGGAACTTGTCTTCCCCTGGGTCCAGGATGCATTTCTGAGTGGAAACATGTTCTTGCATGTGGATGTACGTTTTCCCATGCAGACGACCCCTTTCTCTCCAGCACTTCCCTGCATCTTAGGGCCTCAGGCCCAGCACTTAACTTCTCACACAGCAGGTGTGAAAGGACTTCAAACTGACAGAAGCTGAGGGGGAGGGACAAACGCTGAGGAGATGAACAGACCCTAAGCTCTGCCCTTCCTTCCCCTAGAGTTCGGGGGGTGGGGTGGGGTGGGGGGCTGCGTGGCACCTGCCACCCACAGAGGCCGTGCATGTTTGACCAAAACTCTCACCGCGGTCTGAGGGCAGCCCTTCTTCCCTCAGTCCTCAGACCGTCGCTCATCCGTGCCAAACTGCTGAGGTGGGTTTGAGGGGCGAAGACCCCCCAAAACGTGCCAAGGATTCCTCAGCCCTGGGCCAGGGCAGGTAGGATACAGGAGAGGGGGAGGTGGCAGCTAAAGGGGTCCCGCCTGCGTCCCTCTTCTCGCCATGTCTCATCCCTCCCTCTCTGCCCCTGTTTTCCCTCCCCCCTTCGCCGTCCCCCTCTGAAGACATCCCTTCCTGGTCCCAAGCCAGCTTCTCCCCTCAGCTGCCCACCCCCTCCTTTGACCTGCCCCCTCTCCCCTGGGCCCCCAGGGCTGAAGGAAAGGAGCAGTGGAGGAGGGAGGGGAGGAGAGCGGGGGAGAAAGACTTCCCCGGACAGGTTGGGGGAGAGAACGGGGTCAGCTGTACTGAGGAACAGATGGAGGGGGCAGTGGGGGACAGCGCTTGGGCAGACACCAGCAGGAAGAATTTGATTTGAAAGGATGTGTGTAAGGTGACTGCCCAAAGAGAAACGGTTTGGGCCTCTGGGGAAAGGAACAATGTCGGGAAGGGTTTCAAGGGACACCAGCCGAGAAGGAGCCAATCCTCGTCTGCTGGCATTTTGTGGGTTCATTAGTGCCAAATTTGAATAGGGGGTGGAGTGCTGTCTTCCACTGACCCCCAAATCCCTGGTCTTGGCTCCCCAGAACTTTGCCTCCTGACTGTCCCTTCTGCCCCCACCTCCACCCATGGAAACTTAGTTCTTTTCCTACCCCTTCCCCTGCCTGGTCTAGCTCCTTTCCAAACAGCCCTGCCTTCTAAATGCTAGGGACCTGGGCCCTGAACCCTGTAGACAGATGCCCCCCAAACTGGGGCATGGGAGGGGGGCTGGGGGACCCCATGATTCAGCCACGGACTCCAATGTCCAGCCCCTGTCCCCAGAACAATTCCTTGACTATCCCTTGTCCCCACCCCAACCCTTCGCGGCTCTGTACACATTTTTAAACCTGGCAAAAGATGAAGAGAATATTGTAAATTGTCGGAGTCCAGCTCCAACGAGTCCAGGTAAACCTGAGGGATGGACGGCGTCGGCGAAGGAAACAAGACCTGACACCCTTTGTAGATGTCAGCACGTCAAGCACAAATTTATTTTTCAGAGCAGGTATTTATATATAGGCAGGTTTCATCATCATGTACAAAATCAAAACATCTCAACATGTTCTAACCTCAAAATATTTTTGTCAGTTTTCTGAAAATGTCCCCAGCTTCTAGATGTACTAACAAGATAATTCCCCAAGTTCTCATTAGTTGCAGGTTATTTTCTAATAGTTAAGTCAAGCTATTATGTAAGGTCTTTAATACAGAAGTGCAATCTTCGTGTTCTTTCTGCATGGGCAAGTTTTTTTTTTTTTAAACATCTTTATTGGGGTATAATTGCTTTACAATGGTGTGTTAGTTTCTGCTTTATAACAAAGTGAATCAGTTATACATATACATATGTTCCCATATCTCTTCCCTCTTGCGTCTCCCTCCCTCCCTCCCACCCCTCCAGGCGGTCACAAAGCACCGAGCTGATCTCCCTGTGCTATGCGGCTGCTTCCCACTAGCCATCTACCTTACGTTTGGTAGTGTATATATGTCCGTGCCTCTCTCTCGCTTTGTCACAGCTCACTCTTCCCTCTCTCCATATCCTCAAGTCCGTTCTCCAGTAGGTCTGTGTCTTTATTCCTCTCTTAACCCTAGGTTCTTCATGACACTTTTTGTTCTTAAATGCATGGGCAAGTTTTTTGAATAGTGCCTTAAAAATATTTACAATATATCCTACAGTTCCTGTGCACCTGACTCCACTAGTAGCACTTACAATACCTCCTACGCTCCTGTTTATCACCTGGCAATAGTTGCCAGAGTATTAACCTTTCTTTATAGTGGACCCATATGAAAGCAAAATCAACAACAACCCCTTCGTAGGGCCACTGTTGTTCAATTGGGGGTGTTTTCCATAGGAACATCCCTATATTTCCATTTGTGTACTGCATTCCCAGTTTCCTGGGGCCAAAATAGGTATTTTCCATTTTGTAATAACAATAGTAGGGGGGGTAGTAGTTTTTCTCATCTTCCTAACCCTGGGCGCAAATCCCCCTTGTACTGTTTCCATAGATAAGCTTAACACAACCAAACAAATCAATAGAGATGTAGTCCACCTTCCTGGCACAGTGCTGCTTTGCAGTCCTGCCTTTGATTGCATCATGACTTTGTCACGGCGCAGGGACTCCAGGATGGAATATTGTAAATATAAAAGTTTAACTGTTGGTTTTGCCTGCTGTTATGTTGGGAGGTAGGGGTGGGGCTCTGAAGAGACAAACCCTGGAGAAGTGACTCTGCCAGTGAGGGAGGAGGAGGGGGTCCGAGCCCACAGCCCTTTCCAGTGAACAGCTCTGAGGTCAGAGAGAAAGGGGGAGTGAGTGCTGGGGTGAGGTGGTCATTGGTAATGGGGTTGTTCGGGGAGTTAAGATCAGGACCAGTGTTTGTGCAGAGGTCAGAGCCTGGTGTAGAGGACCAGGCAGGGGCTGATGGGGACAGACACCAAACAGGCCAGAGGGCCTATGGGCTGGTGCAGGTGGCTGGCTACAGGAGAGACATGCAAGGTGAAGGGTTTGGCCTCTGCTAAGCCCTGGCCCAGGCTGGAGGGTCAAACACAGGCCCAGGACTCTCCCTCTTGGCACACTGTGAGGGAGAGCCCCACATCGTTGTGACCCGCTTACCCCCAGGAGCCTCTGGGACAGGAAGGCGGCTGGTAGTACTGTGGGCACAGTAGGTTGGGGCCCTAGGGACCCCCATGGCCACGGCCACTCAGTCACTGTGTCCTCCCCCACCTAGCTCTGGCGCAGACTCCATGGCTTCTTACACCAAGTGTTTCGTGTTATTTGTGAGAAAGGTAAGTGGAGGATGGGGAGGTTGGGGTGTTCTAGCCCTGACCTTAAGTGGACCCCTTCCCCTCGCGCTCTCCCTGCTCAGACACCATAACTATGCAGCTTCTTTTCCTGCAAACTGCCTCTCCATCCCTGGAGGAGCCAGGCTCCCCACCAGCCTCTCACCTGTCCCCGATCCACAGAAGCTTCTAAGTTATGCTCACCTGGGAAGCAGACCCAGCCCCCGAAGCAGAGCGCCCCTGCAGTCTGCCTTCGGTGCACCATGGACCCTGTGAAAATGATCGTGTCCCCCCCACCCACTCGCCGCCATCACCGTCGCGACTCTTCAGCATGCCGCGCCCACCGCCCCGTAGCCTGGGCCCCTGACAACTGACAGCGATGAAGAGAAGCCCCCACGTCAGCACACAACAATCTGCCCCCACAACTGGAATTGCCCCAAGGACTGGGAAGGCTTTCAGCCCACCCAGGGGTTCTGGACTCCCTGGGCCCAGGATGCTGTGGAGCCACCTACCCAGACCATCCGCTTCCAGCAAACTGTAGAGGGAAGGCCGCTCAAAAGAGAGGCAGTCAGAGCTGGGCCTACAGGCCTACGCGTACCCTGTGAACCCCCGCCCCACAGCCCTCAGGCCCTGAGCCACAAGAATGGTTGGGGGGTGCCCCAAGCAGAACAGGAGCAGTGCTCGCCAGCCCAGCCACCCATCCTGGGCCCAGCCCACGTCGCAGACATCCCCCAGCGCCACTCCTCAGGGCGCATAGCCTATAATGCCAGAGACGTGAGGCGGCAGCTGTGGGAGCTGACCAGGGAGGTGGAGGCCCTGTCCCACTGTTACCCCCTGGTCTCTGGATCCAGCACGGCTGAGGGGACGGGAAAGGCCTAGGTATACTGTTCCCTGACAGAGAGGTGACTGGGAGAAGAATAAAAGGAAGAGAGGAGGTGGTTTGTGGTGGTTTGGGGGGTGCCAGGGCCCACACAGCCACAGGGAATTCCCGGGATGTCCAGTGATTAGGACTACACGCTTTCATTGCTGACGGCCCCAGTTCAATCCCTGGTCGGGAAACTAAGATCCTGCAAACCACACTGCATGGCCAAAAAGAAAAAAAAAGAGAGAAAGAAAGAGAAATAGCCAGTGGGCATTTTCCATCAAGACTCCAAACACACAGCAGGTGCTCAATATAGACCCACTTAATGGAATCAGCTTAAAATGATCGATAACGTTAGTCAAATGAAAATGAACAGAGAAGCAGGGTGATTCATAAAAGGCCTATCTGCTCACATTCCAGGAACCCATCTGGTATGGAAGGTGAGGTCTATATTCCTCTATATCTGTTGAGATGTTCATTGTGCAAACAAAATGACTTGAGGTTCAACAGGTACCACTTTCACAGACCCCAGCAATGAACCCCAGCAATGATCCCAGGACTGCCTCCACAAGAACTCAGGCCTTGCCCGAGACCCAGGCCTCCCCAAGAACCCGGGCCTTGCTCAAGATCCAGGCCTCCACAAGCTTCCAGGCCTTACCCAAGACCCTTACCTCTGCAAGAATCCAAGCCTTTCCCACGACTCTGACTTTCAGAAGAATCCAGTCATTACCCAAGATTCTAGCACCCAGAAGAGCTTAGGTTCTACTCGAGATAGACGTTTCTTTAAACGCCCATATCTCACCCAGCCCTCTGGTCTCCACAAGAACACACCATTTCTCCAAACTTCTGACATTCAGAGGAGCTCAGGCTTTATGCACGATTCTGGAGTCTATAGGAATCTAGAAAGAAAGCAAAAGACTGTATTCTATAAAAGTCAAGAGCTCTCCCAAAAAACTGGCTTCCATAATAGCCCACACCCTTCTCAAGATTCTGGATGTGACAAGAGTACAGGTAATGCCCAAGATTCAGGAGTCTCTAGGAGTCCAGACTTTACCCAAGATTCTGGGCCAGAGAAGCATCCACACCTTGCCTAAGACTCTGGAGTCAACAAGAGCTCAGGCCTTTGCCAGGAATCTGAAGAGCCCAGGCCTTGTGCAAACCCCTCACCTCCATAAGGGCTCAAGCCTTACCCGAGACTCAGGAGACTACAACAATCCAGGTCTTACCCAAGATTCTTGAGTCTGCAGGAGCCAAGGCCTTACTCAAGATTCTGACCTCCGTAAGTATCCAGGCCTTACCCAAGCCACTGAAGTCAAAAGGAGATGTGGCCTTACCCAAGATACTGGAAATTACAGGAGCTCAGAACATACCCATGTCCCTAACTAACACAAGTACTCAGGAATTAATCGCGATGCTGGCCCCCGTAAGGGTCCAGCCCTTACTCAAGACTCTGGCTTATCCAAGAGATCAGGCCTCCATAACAACTCATGCCTTATCCCAAACCCTGGCCTCCACAAGAACCATCTGGAACTGACTCTGTCCAAGTTTTGGGCCCACATCAGACCTGAAAGTCATTTATATCTGAGGCAGTTCCTCGAAAGGAGGATGCTGGGCAGCACATACCATGGACTTCTGTCCCACCCAGTCAGAACTCCTGCTCTCCCAGGGCTCAGGTGGTCTACAATGACCTGCAAACCTTCTCAGAGGTACCTGTACTGATTGAGCTGCAATCATCCTCCCGGCGAGCAGGCAGCCAAGACTGGGTGTACCACAGTTCCTCCAGCCTGCCAGAATTATCGCCAGATGTCTACGCCTCCCAAAACCAGCTGGAAGCTCTACTGTCCTGGGTCAGGCACCCGGCTAGGACATGTGGTCTTTGACGCCCGCCAGAGACAGTTCAGAGCAGGCAGGGACAAGTGCGAAGCTGTGTCTCCCAGGCGCCTTCACTGAGAGACATCCAACAACTCACCAGAGACCATCAAGGAGTGGGGATATCAGTGTGTGATGAGCAACTTAGAAAAAGAGGGAACAGATATGCATGAGGAATAAAGAGACAAGAGAAGAGTTCTGTGGTTGCTTGAGGACATCCACCCCAGCCCCATCCCACAGGGCCTGATGAGGACATAAATTATCCCTGCTTTCCCTCCATCGCTGTCTAGCTAAATCCGTTATCCCCAAGGCCCTAGAGCTGCACTGTCAATTACAGTAGCCACTAGCCAAATGCCTATTGGAATGTAAATTAGTTAAAATTAAGGAAAATTAATTCTGTTAAAAATTAAGTTAAAATGTTAAAAATTCTCTTCCTCAGGGAACAGAATTTCCCTGGCATCCAATTCTGTTCCCTGGTGGTCCAGGTGTTGGGACTTGGCGCTTTCCCTGCTGTGGCTGGGGTTCAATCCCTGGTCGGGGAACTCAGACCCCGCAAGCTTCATGGCTTGGCCAAAAAAAAAAAAAAAAAAAAAAATTCTGTTCCTCAGTGCCATGACCTTCTAAGGGCTCAGTAGGCACATGGAGCTAGTGGCTACTGCATTGGACGGCACAGATTTAGAACATTTGCATCACCATGGAAAATGCTATTGGAGAGCAGTGCTTTAGAGTTTAGAGCAATTTTTCTTTCCCTGTCATCCACCCCCAGCATCTTAAAGCTCCCCCAGAGCCTAGAGAACTTTGCTCTTTTTAGGGTGGTTCAGAAGCCACCCTCTGGGGAGGAGGTAAGATGTGGGGCTGGACACCTAATGCCTGATTTCCCCAGACTGTGAGAAAGAGCCCAGGCTTCAGCTTTCCTCATCTGGTCTCTTGGCTCATGACCAGATGTACGGAAACTTGCCTCCTCCATTCTGGGCTGTGTTTGGGGCTCTTGGTTACTGAGGGAGAAGACCTCTCTTTGTCAGTGACTAGGAAACCTTGTGTTTTAGGCTCCCCAAATTGAGCGCTGGATTCTGAGGGTCCCCTCCTTCATAGGCCTCTAAATTTTTCGAGGTGTCTCCACTTAATTTTCTTGCCCACGGACTTAGGCCTAGTTCACTGTGGAGACAGACCCCTGGGACAAAGGAATGTAATAATTCCTGGGCTGCCTGCCCGAAGCCTGGCAGCGCAACTCCCCACCCGGCCCATGGACGGAGCCTCCCCAGCTGTGCTCACAGCCAGCCCAACCGCAGCCCGCACCCCTTCACGGGACACTTGAACTACTCCCAGGATCCCCACGCGGTGCGGCGCTGGGCAGCCGAATGGGCCGAGATGCTGCCCGTGCGGCGCCCTCTGGCCACGTCCGCCTCCCTCACGGTGCTGGCCGAGGCCTCGTACAAGCGGGCCCCGGCTCCCAGCTCAGCGCTGCTCCTCCGCCCCTCCCAGCCCCTGCCCGACGTCCAGGCTACCGAGAACCCTCCACCTCCGCCCACCTTCATGCCACTCAGCCGGAACCCGGGGGGGCAATGCCAACTACCAGGTGTATGACAGCCTGGAGCAGAAGCGGCAACGGCAGGAGAGCCAAGCACGGGCCAACTCGCTGCTACCTTCCACCTCGGCCTCGAGGCCCTCTCTGCACAGGAGCCAGACTGGGAAAATGAACTGACCGGCGGCAAATGGGGGGGGGCGGGGGGGGCAGGGCATGGAGAGTTTAATAAAGAGCGCCAGAGTCCAGGAAACATTGGTGGTCTGTGGCTTGGAAGTGCCACTCCTTCTGCCAGCCTGGGCCCCTGAGCTTGGCTTCCTGCAATAATAAGCCAGTGTCCCCTTCTTGGCCTGAGGGTCCCCTTGGTTTAGTGGCCACAGTTCTGCCAGCAGGCCCCTCCTGGTCCTATACCATGCACTAAGTACATCTGCAGCTGCAGACTCCAAGCCACTGGTCTCTGGGCACCTCCTCTGTGTCTCAGCTCTCCCTGTCCCCAAAGAGCCTCATGCAAGAAGCTGCTTCCATCTGGGAGGTTCCACATCTGGGCAGGTCCAGCTCCAGGCCCAGTGAAGGGCATGAAGAAGGCTGAGGCTCTGGACTCCAGCCAGGCCTTCAGCAGGCCTCTGAGGCCGAGGTCTTCCTAGTCTCAAGAGGGGCCAAGAGACAGAATGTGTCATTTGAACAAGTGAGTCAGTGGGTGGTGAGCGAATGAATGACCACTCGAGGGGAGGTGTGCCGGCCACCGGGCCCTGTTTGACTGTCCAGGCTCAGCTTACCTGACCCTGGTTACCAGGGAATGCCACTCTGGGCCCTCCTTTTCGTCCCCCTCCCTCACTGTGACCTCACCACCTGCCCCATTATGACCCAGTCTGGCTCCCAGTGACTATGTGGAGGCCAGGGGACCCAGGCATGCTTGGACCCCCGGCCGTGGGTGAGCGAGCCCTCTACCGAGCCGAGCCGTGCTCTGGCCCCATCCCCAGGACACGCCAGGAGCAAGGAGACTCAATTCTTTTGCTCCTGATCAGATTCATCTTCCTCAACTTGGGGATGAACGTGGTGACTATGGTCAGGGCAGGATCTGGGCAGCGGGGTTGGGGGAGCCCTGGGGCCTCGAAGGGGCTGAGGTTGGGAGGGCTGCTGGGGTGTGGCTGGACAAGTGTTGGATTTCAGGGCTAACCCTGCTCCCGGTCTCCCCCCTCCCCTGCTTCCCTCAGCTCTGGAGGCATCTGAAGTTACTTGCGGGTACTTTTCAATCGTATTTTCCCCAAAGGTGAGTGGGCGCCAGCGTGGGCTCAGGGGATGTGGGCCTGTCCCCTTTCTTCTATCCCTGCCTTGATTCTCAGCCCCTCAGGAACCCAGGCCCTGACCCACCTCACCTTTCCCCGCAGACAAGCAAGCCAGCTGTGTAGGCAGCCATCGCATGTGCATGCGCTGCTCCGTGGATCCCAAGAACCTGTGCTCAAGAGTTTCTTCCCGCTTCCGCCATCGCCCAAGCTTCCTGCTCGGGCACCCAAACCACCACCCAAACTCCTGGATACCAGACACAAATGACGAGAATGCTTCTAAGTGCTGCTGGATGCCGCCTCAGTGTGGATGGGCTGGGGCTTCCACGGAGGCTCCACGGGGACTGTGGATGGAGCGGGTAGTGGGAGCTGGGGAGGCCCCTCCGGTCACAGCCTTAAAGTCCCAAGCCACCTTGTACTCCAGGCAGGAGACATCTTCCAAGCTCCAAAGGATGAGCAAGGTGGACGTGGTTCCACTCCGCCTGCCCCAAGACAGCAAGACTAAGACACCAGACTCTGACCCAGCCCAGGTCCCAGCCCGGACCCAGACTCGCCCCCCAGTTCAGCCCCCTGTGCATGCTTCTGCCAAGGCCCAGGCCACCTCCTCAGCCCACCCCCCTGGGCACACCCGCCCCCCACCCAGGCCGAGACCTGCTCCCGAGGCCACGCCCATGAGCACACTTCCGCCCAGACCCAGGCCTTCTCCCTAGTGCACCCTACCGGGAACACTCCTGCCAAAGCCCAGACCTTCTCCTCCACCCACCCCTCTGAGCACGCCCCACCTCAGGCCCAGACTTGCTTCACATTCCACTCCCCTGAGCACACCACCCCCCAGGCCCAGACCCCTTCCCCAGCCCTCACCCCTGAGCACAGCCCTGCCCAGGTCCATGGCCCTGAGCATACCTCAGCCCATACCCCAGCCCAGGCCCAAGACCAGGACACCTCACATGCCTCAGCCCAGTCCCTGGGCCAAACTTTTGTCTGCACCCTGACCCATGCTCATCTGACCTATATCCATGCCAACACTCTGGTCCCTCTCCCAACTTCTGCCCCTGCTACTACTCCTGCCCTAGCCCCTACACCAGCCCCTGTCCCGATCTCTGCCACAACCTCTGTCCCAGGGCTGGGCATGGCCCTGACAAACACTCAAGTCCCATCCACCACCCCTACGCCCATCCTAGGTTCTATTCCCTCTACCTTGTCTGCCTTTAGCCAAGGCCTCTCCTCCGGCCATGTGGTCTACCATGACCGCAGGGTAAAGCAGAACTTATTCCATGTGTGTCTGCCTCAGAACTCTGGGTATTCCAGAAAGAACTTGCTGCTGGATGCCGCCTCAGTGTGGATGGGTTGGTACCCCCTCCAGGCCCCAAGAGGGGCATGGTCTGGTGAGCTCTGGTACAGCAGAGCAAACACTGAAGCAATGTAGTAGGGACAGTGCCAAGTCCTCCACAGGATCCATACTGGGTTACCTGGAGTTGGGGAATATGGAAGGGAAGACCTCAAATGATGCCAAAGACAAATTTGTACAGTCCAAGACCTTCCCTTACTGCAGCTTCCATCCTTGCAGGTCTGAGAAGAGAAACACAGACCCCCAGACTCCAGTCTACCCCACATTCCTGATGTACTCCAAGGATGCTGCACCTTCTCAACCTTGCTTCCATTCTCCAACCAGTGCCCAGAGCTCACCATGCACCATGCCTCCACCATGCACTCTTTCTCTGCCTCTCGTTTCTCCCAGATCCTTTGTCCTTCAACACAGCAACCACCAGAAGCCCTCCACCTTAATACAACCCCCCACCTTCCCCCCAGCCTCTAAGTCTCCTCAGTCTGTCCTCTCTTCCAGGGCCCCATCCCTCCCCAGTTATCCACTACTTCCCAAACCCCAAACCAGCCCCAACCCCCTGAACTTCATGAGAGTCTAGGCCTCAACCAAGGCTCTGTCCTCCAAAGGACCCCAGGCCCTTCAAAAGACTGTAGAGTTTTCAGAAACCCAGGCCTTACCCCAAATCCAAGCCTCCACAAGGACCCAGGCCTTATCCAAGACCCAGGCCTCCATAAGAACCCAGGCCTTACCCGAGACCCAGGTCTCCCCAAGAACCCAGGCCTTGCTCAAGATCCAGGCCTCCACAAGCTTCCAGGCCTTACCCAAGACCCTTACCTCTGCAAGAATCCAAGCCTTTCCCACGACTCTGATCTTCAGAAGAATCCAGTCATTACCCAAGATTCTAGCACCCAGAAGAGCTTAGGTTCTACTCGAGATAGACGTTTCTTTATACACCCATATCTCACCCAACCCTCTGGTCTCCACAAGAACATACCATTTCTCCAAACTTCTGACATTCAGAGGAGCTCAGGCTTTATGCATTATTCTGAAGTCTATAGGAATCTGGAACGAAAGCAAGAGACTGTACTGTATAAAAGTCAAGAGCTCTCCCAAAAACCTGGCTTCCATAATAGCCCACACCCTTCTCAAGATTCTGGATGTGACAAGAGTACAGGTAATGCCCAAGATTCAGGAGTCTCTAGGAGTCCAGACTTTACCCAAGGTTCTGGGCCAGAGAAGCGTCCATACCTTGCCCAAGACTCTGGAGCCAACAAGAGCTCAGGCCTTTGCCAGGAATCTGAAGAGCCCAGGCCTTGTGCAAACCCCTCGCCTCCATAAGGGCTCAAGCCTTACCCGAGACTCAGGAGACTACAACAATCCAGGTCTTACCCAAGATTCTTGAGTCTGCAGGAGCCAAGGCCTTACTCAAGATTCTGACCTCCATAAGTATCCAGGCCTTACCCAAGCCACTGAAGTCAAAAGGAGATGTGGCCTTACCCAAGATACTGGAAATTACAGGAGCTCAGAACATACCCATGTCCCTAACTAACACAAGTACTCAGGAATTAATCGCGATGCTGGCCCCCGTAAGGGTCCAGCCCTTACTCAAGACTCTGGCTTATTCAAGAGATCAGGCCTCCATAACAACTCATGCCTTATCCCAAACCCTGGCCTCCACAAGAACAATCTGGAACTGACTCTGTCCAAGTTTTGGGCCCACATCAGACCTGAAAGTCATTTATATCTGAGGCAGTTCCTCGAAAGGAGGATGCTGGGCAGCACATACCATGGACTTCTGTCCCACCCAGTCAGAACTCCTGCTCTCCCAGGGCTCAGGTGGTCTACAATGACCTGCAAACCTTCTCAGAGGTACCTGTACTGATTGAGCTCCAATCACCCTCCCGGCGAGCAGGCAGCCAAGACTGGGTGTACCACAGTTCCTCCAGCCTGCCAGAATTATCGCCAGATGTCTACGCCTCCCAAAACCAGCTGGAAGCCCTACTGTCCTGGGTCAGGCACCCGGCTAGGACATGTGGTCTTTGACGCCCGCCAGAGACAGTTCAGAGCAGGCAGGGACAAGTGCGAAGCTGTGTCTCCCAGGCGCCTTCACTGAGAGACATCCAACAACTCACCGGAGACCATCAAGGAGTGGGGATATCAGTGTGTGATGAACAACTTAGAAAAAGAGGGAACAGATATGCATGAGGAATAAAGAGACAAGAGAAGTGTTCTGTGGGTGGTTGAGGACATCCACCCCAGCCCCATCCCACAGGGCCTGATGAGGACATAAATTATCCCTGCTTTCCCTCCATCGCTGTCTAGCTAAATCCGTTATCCCCAAGGCCCTAGAGCTGCACTGTCAATTACAGTAGCCACTAGCCAAATGCCTATTGGAATGTAAATTAGTTAAAATTAAGGAAAATTAATTCTGTTAAAAATTAAGTTAAAATGTTAAAAATTCTCTTCCTCAGGGAACAGAATTTCCCTGGCATCCAATTCTGTTCCCTGGTGGTCCAGGTGTTGGGACTTGGCGCTTTCCCTGCTGTGGCTGGGGTTCAATCCCTGGTCGGGGAACTCAGACCCCGCAAGCTTCATGGCTTGGCCAAAAAAAAAAAAAAAAAAAAAAATTCTGTTCCTCAGTGCCATGACCTTCTAAGGGCTCAGTAGGCACATGGAGCTAGTGGCTACTGCATTGGACGGCACAGATTTAGAACATTTGCATCATCATGGAAAATGCTATTGGAGAGCAGTGCTTTAGAGTTTAGAGCAATTTTCCTTTCCCTGTCACCCACCCCCAGCATCTTAAAGCTCCCCCAGAGCCTAGAGAACTTTGCTCTTTTTAGGGTGGTTCAGAAGCCACCCTCTAGGGAGGAGGTAAGATGTGGGGCTGGACACCTAGTGCCTGATTTCCCCAGACTGTGAGAAGAGCCCAGGCTTCAGTTTTCCTCATCTGGTCTCTTGGCTCATGACCAGATGTACGGAAACTTGCCTCCCCCGTTCTGGGCTGTGTTTGGGGCTCTTGGTTACTGAGGGAGAAGACCTCTCTTTGTCAGTGACTAGGAAACCTTGTGTTTTAGGCTCTCCAAATTGAGCCCTGGATTCTGAGGGTCCCCTCCTTCACAGGCCTCTAGATATTTCGAGGTGTCTCCACTTAATTTTCTTGCCCATGGACTTAGGCCTAGTTCACTGGGGAGACAGACCCCTAGGAAAAAGGAATGTTAGAAATCCTGGTCCAGTATGCATTGGTCTAATCTGTGAGCGTGTCTCTGGTGTCCTATCTTTCTGTCCTATTATTCTGAGTCCTAGGTTCATCCTGGACTTAAGCTGTGTATATGATAGCACTGGTTGCTGAAAGCCATTTCCTTCCCCTGATAATTTTTCATTGCCCTGCCCTAGCCCAGCTGGAGTTTCCTCTGGACTTGATTTTCAGTCCTGATAACTCTTCTGTATACACACATAAACTGCGAGATTCCAAAGTGTTTTCCCTGACACCACTTGTGTGTCTGAGGTGGGCAACACTAATATGTCCCTTCCCTGAGTCAGATGTCCATCCCTGTGTCACTACATGCACACTATCGGTGTGTTCTTGTCTAACGTTACCACCACTGATTCCAAGGAGATACGTCCCAGCTGGAGAGCCCATTTCCAACAGCTCTCTGGCTGAGCTCTGAACTTGGACAAGTCATGTGCAACCTTTCTAGGCTTGCAGTCTCATCTCTAAACTGAAGTTATAATTGCATGCAAGAACCCTTCTAGATTTAAATGACCAGGGCTCCTCTACTCCCAAGTGAGATGTAGAGTCCCCTATTTCTCTGCATTCCCTAGTGTATGTCCCTCATTATTGTTTGCTATTCAGATCCATCCTATTAGGCCTCTGTTCTAACCCCAAGGAGCGTTTGTGCGCTTCACCTGGCCTTGTAAAGACACAGAATAGTTTATCATAAAGACACAGAATAGTTTATCATAAAGACACAGAATAGCTTACCTCCATAGAAACTACAACTTCCATCAGGCACTACTTCAACGGAACAGGAAAGGATGTGGGGGCGTGGCCCCAACGCCCTGGTAGCTTTGAAGACAAACTACAACTCCCAGGATAGCCAAGAGATCTCTGCCCAGCGAAAGGAGTGACTGAACTCTGACTGGAGGCCGGGCTGGTCTGGAACCACCCCGACAGTCTCCAGAAAGGGGCGTGGTTATAATTTAAGGGCGTGGCCTTACAGGCAGCAGGAAGAAGTTACCTGTTGAATCTTCCTATCCATTCTCTTCCCAGCCTTTGTAGCTAACCCTAACAGGGAAGCTGCAAACCACTAGCCTCTTCTGAAAAAGAGGTAAGGGGACGTAGACAAGGGGCAGCGAAGGAGGCTATTGCAGTCCTTAGGAGGGGCCAAACAGCTACTTTCTACCTGCTGAGTCAGGTGAACCGTTCCATGGGGGCGGGGACCAGCATATGAGAAACGGGCAAGGACGGAGGAGGTATTTATTTGTTCTCTTTCAAGACTAAATTTAGGGCCCTTCGTCTGCAGACCCATTGGCGGACCGTGTCTTGGGAACCCTCTTGGCCTCTGGAAGAGCCAAGAACGGGGGCCAGTTTTCCGCAGCAAAAGGTAAGGCCCGTCTGGGCTTCCTCCCGTTTGTGTATTTCCTAGCCCCCAAACGACAGAGCCATATGGCTTCCGCGGTCTGGGGGAGTGCTCCCTGGTGGGGCCCACCGCCCCCAGCCCCAGCCCGGCCGCTCACGGACATCGACTTCTGCTCTGGGGCGCAGCTGCAAGAACTAACCCAGCTGATCCAGGAGCTGGGTGTGCAGGCGAGCTGGAGTGAAGGTCCCAAGCCAGGACCAGATCTCCTCCAGGCCAAGGACTTTGTTTTCTCTTTGCTTGCTAAGTAACCCTCCTAGCCTTCGGGAACTTGCAGCTCTCAGCTCCGCCTCACCCCGCCCCGGCTCTGGATCACGACTTTACGATCCCTTCTCTTTCCTTAGGTCTCGTTCACCGCCGGGACCCTCGCTTTCCTCCTCAGGCAGAGCTCCTGCTGCTTCGTTGCGGGATTCGCGAGGGCTCCCTGGATCTGGGGCCTGCGCCTCTAGGTCCCTACGCTCGGGGACCTCACTACGACGCCGGCTTCACACTCCTGGTGCCCGTGCTTTCGCTAGATGGCACTGGGCAGGAGCTGCAACCGGACGTGGGATCGTGTTACACATGGCTCTTCCTCCCAGAGCAGGTACGCGGAACCTCGGTCCGGGAGGCATGGCAGGATTGCCTAGGACCCCCACTCCCAGGAGGACGTGATTCGATCCACCCAGCCCAAAGCAAAGAAACTCCCAAGGATCCGCAAATCTCCGTGGACCAGCTACACGTCACTGAGCCTGAGGCACACGAGTCTTTGGAAAACTCACCTAGTAATGTTTCAGTGCCAGAGTTGCCTCAACAAGACGTAACCGACGTTGGCTTTCCCTCACCACTGAAAAAAACGAATGGTGACGTCACCAAAGCAACCGACGTTAGCCCAGTGCCACAGCCGTTGGCGGCTCCGGAGGCATGGCCCACATTGTGCCCCGCCCAGGTGGCTGCCTGGTTCTTTGCTTCGCTGGCTGCGGTCGCTGAGTCCCCGTTTCCGGTTCCGGGTGCCCCGCGCTTGGTCCACGCAGCCCGCTACGCGGGGGTCACCACCATCCTCCTGGCTACGACCGGGCCCCCGCGCCGCCTCCTGCTTTTCGACTTGATCCCCGTGGTGTCTGTGGCCGGCTGGCCCCAGGGGCCTCGGAGCCACTCGTGGGCCGGCCCGCTGGCCTCGGAGTCGTCTTCCTTCTACCTGGTGCCCGGCGGCGGCGGCACAGAGCGGCCGGACGCCTCCGGCTGGCAGCTCTGCTTCGCCCGCCAAGAGCTGGCGCTCAAGACGCGCATATCCGTTCCCCTGCTGCAAGCGCACGCGGCGGCTCAGGCGCTGCTGCGCCCTCTGGTGGCCAGGACTAGGGTCGCGGCGCCCTACCTCCTGCGGACGTTGCTCTACTGGGCGTGTGAGCGGCTGCCCGCGCCCTCTCCGGCGCGAGCCGAGAACGCGGGAGCCTGCTGCCTCGGGCTGCTGGATGAGCTGGGCCGGGTGCTCGAGGCCAGGACGCTACCCCACTATTTTCTGAGTGGCCAGAAGCTCCGTGCGGGGTACGGCGCCGCTTCGCTGCTCGGGGCGTTGGCCCTGCTTCGCAGGGACCCTGCCCGCGCCCTGCGCGCCGCTGTGGAAGAGGCCAAGGCTGCACGCAAGGGGGGCGGCTTAGCCGGCGTGGGAGGCGGGGCCCATTAAAGGCGCTGTTCCTACTAACCTGGAATGTGCGTCTGTTGGCCAGCGGGTTGTGGAGGGGACTGCTCTCCCCTCACCTGGGAGACAGGCTGAGCCCTTTGGGCCTGAAGAGCCCGTTCTAGAAGGCCTCCTCGCCGGTTCCTCCGCTTCCTCCCACCCTCCTCCCGCCCCATCCCTGGCACAGGTCGTTCCATTCTGGCCTCTCCACTTTCCAAATCTGTGGCCAGCACCCCTCCCACTCCGGTGCAGCCTCTGGCATCCATCTCCCGCCTGTTCTTATGGTCTTTTCTCTTAGGAGTCAATAGGGATGGGGGTAATATATTTGCTGAAAGAACGTGTAAAGGAGAAAGGTATGGAGACCAGGGACTGACCAATTTGTCTCACACAAAAGCAGAGACATTAAGGAGGCCGGATTTCACCCCAGGCTAGACCTCACCACCACCGCTCTCTCTTCAGTTATTCCCCCCACCTTCCTCATCCAGTTCTGTCCTCCATCCCGGGCAGTAGGGTCCCTTTCTCCATTCTCGGGGCATCCGCCATTCCATCTATCTAAGCCCAACCTCTCCCCCCATCCAGAGTTCCATTCAGTGAAGTCGCCTCCTTGTCCCTCCTCCTCTGAACCCGGAGACATGCGAGACATGCGGCCTTGCCTCGGCTCCGCCTGTCTCTAAGACCGTCGCCACTCCCTGCCTCCAAGGAACCCCGGGGTTCCGCCCGCCCAGCTTCACCTCCCCCTCTTTCCCGGCGTCTCCGCCTCCTGCCCCGCCCCCGGACCGGCTCTCGGGGGAGGGGAAGCCGCTGTCGCTGCCGCCGCCTCAGCTTCCCACAGCCGCTACCGCTGCCGCCGCTGCCGCCGCTCCGCTTGGTCCAGCCGCCAGGCCCAGTGCTCACTTCGCCAGACCAGGGCTCTCTGCGGAGACACTCTCACTCCTTCCTGGGGTCCGGGACGTCTAGCCGGGCGTGGGGGGAAGCTCCGCTTGTGGGGTACAGGGAGGGAGGAGCCTGGAAACGGAGCCAGCGCCAGCCGTCCCCGGATCGACAAGAGAGAACAGGTTGAGGGGCGTCGGGGAAGGAAGAGGGGGCGCTATAGGCAGTCCCAGGGAGGACAAGGAAGCCCTGTCGCAGAAAGCTCTGATGCGCTCTGACTTATAGCGGGTCTGTTCACATTTGGGGACCCGTGACAACGTGGGTGCACTCCTCTCTCGGGGGGCTGGTTGGATTGGAGGGCGTGGGATCTAAACAGCACCAGCTGTCCCCGAGGAAATTAGGGGCTGCCAGAAAAAAAGAAAAAAGCCAAAAACCTATGCTCCTTATTCTGAGGTGACACAGGGCCCTCCAGACAACCACCTGGTGTAACCACTAGGAAGGGCGGATTTGGAGGTGACTTCAAAAGGAGTGGATGGTAACAAGGTGAGGAAAGGGGCTCAGCAGCTGGAATGCTGTGCCACTAGAAATGGGGGTGACTTGGTAAAAAGCGGTATCGTCCAGAGACAGGGTCTGGAACCTCTTCTTGCTGATTGGCGACAGTCTGGATATTTCAAGGCATACTTTTTTGGGGATTTCAGTGAAAAAAGTGGGGGATTCTTCAATTAGAGGGTGGCAAAAGAAAAGACACCAAGGTTGGGTTCTTCCTAGACACTGGCAGCACCCCAGCAGGGGTGGGGTGAGCTAATATCCCCAAAGCTAAGGACCCACACCCTTAAAATTACAAGAGTGGCTTTGGCAGGAGTGCACGGCCCGGAAATAGGGTGGAAAGGTGCCTGGGGATATTGGAACCACATCCTGGAAAATTTGAGGGTCTTGGCTTTGGGATAGTGTTAGTGGGGGACAGGGACACTGGAGATCAGAGAAGGGGGAGTTTTCTGTGGGGGGCAAAGGTCGAGGGTGGGGTCAACTGAGAGGTACATAGGCTGCTGGGTCTGGCGAAGCTAGCAAGAGGCCCAAGGGTGGGAGCTGGTGCCTGGGGTGGGGGTCGTCTAGGGCTTATCCTCAGGTCCCGTGGGTGAGGCGGCGAGTCGGACCGCAGAGTCAAGAGCATGTCCTGGTGAGCTAGCGGGCTTCTCTGGGGGGGCCCAGCGCGCTCCGGGAGCCTGCCGGTTTTGGGGTGTCTCCTCCCGGGGCGCCATGGCGGCACTGGCCAGCAGCCTGATCCGGCAGAAGCGGGAGGTCCACGAGCCCGGGGGCAGCCGGCCCGTGTCGGCGCAGCGGCGCGTGTGTCCCCGCGGCACCAAGTCCCTTTGCCAGAAGCAGCTCCTCATCCTGCTGTCCAAGGTGCGACTGTGCGGGGGGGTCGGCGCGCGCGACCGGACCGCTGCCCGGGTGAGTGGCTGGGGTGGGGTCTCCGGGCCGGGGGTCTCTCTGCCTGGGAGGTTGAGGCCAGGGACTTGGAAGAGTGGGGCCCGACTGACGGGGACTGCCCGAAAGTGAAAGGGGGTGGGCCTGGACCACAAACCCTCGGCCAGACGATGCCTCAGTTTCCGTTGTCTCGCGTCCATAACCCCGAGTCTCCTCGCTTTTGAGGGCAAGGGGAAGGCTTGAGGGGCTAAGCCTGGTGCCCCGAAGCCTGGAAGCTCCCGCTCGCCCCCCCTCCCAACACAGGAGTCCCCACCCCCACCATCTTCTGACTCCGTGCCCTCTCTCTCAATGAGAGATTCTTTCAATGCCGAGCGGAGGGGCCTGGGGGTTCCGGAAGCCTGGGTTACCCCGAGGGTTTCTGCGGCTCCGGAAGCCCCAACCCCGCCCCTGTTCTCCCGCTCCTCCGAGCCTTGGCTCCGTTCCTCCTCGCCGAGCTTGCCTGGCTCGGTACCAATCTCCCCAGCTCTCCCCCGGGTGTCCTTGCAGCTACCTCGCGAGTCCGCCCCTCTGTGCGCCCTCCTCCCGTGACGTGCACTTCAAGAAGGGAGCTGGGCACTCCCCAATGACCGCCTACGCGGCTCAGAAATCGGGCCCCACGGGCTCAGGAGACCCTCTGCCGCGAGGAACTCAGACACACTACACGGCTGGATACCCGCACGGAGACTGACGGTCGTACCACCTACGAGGGGGTACCGGGAACTCGGCCGCAAGCGCCAGGCAAAGAGAGTTGTGAAGGTTAGCCTGTGGTCCCCGTCCCGGTGCGACAGGCGGGAAGTCCCTCTGGCCTCGCTCCCGTCCGCTCTCAGCTCCCCTAGGGGGAGACCCTCCCACCCCGCCGCTGGCGTCCTCCTCCCCCCGCCGCCGGCCCTCCGCAGTGGTAGGTCAGCAGCCCACCCTTTGTGTGGGACCCAGCCCCACGTGAGTCAGCCTGCCTCACCAGCTCCCTGGCCCCCTCCCCCATTTCCTTGGTTTAGTTACGAATATCCCCCATCCCAGGCGGGTTACCTGGCTGAAGGGGAGAGGCTGAGCCTCAGGGAGGGCTGGGCCCCCGCGAGCCAGCAGACAGACAGACAGACAGACAGATGGGTCAGTGTCAGACAGGCTGGCGGTGGGCCAAGGCGAGGCCCGCGCGAAGCGAGCGGCAGCTGCAGCAGCAGGTGCTGAGTCAGCGTCAGGTCCAGTCCCACCCCCACTCCTGAGGGTGCGACCCTACCCTGGGGTCACCTTAATGCCCCCCACATTCGCAAACACACTGCCCTTTCAGCAGCTCTGCCTGTCTCCCTCTGTCCTCTGCGTTTCCATATATCTCTCCCTTTCCTCTTCCTTCTTCTCCCCTCCCCCCATTCTGGTTGAGCTGTAGAGTAGGAATTAAGCCTTTAAATAAATTTCAATCAATTAAACTGAAAGCTGGTTAGAGGAAGCAGAAGGGACCCACACCCCAGCTTCCTCTGGAGTCAAAGAGAGGTGGGAGAGAGCTTGCTTAGAGGGTCAGGGAGCTGGGGCCCTGGGACCCTCTTCCTTCCCTCCATCCTCCTTTCTTTCTCTCCTCTGATCCCGCCAAGTGTAGCAATGTTTCTGGGAACAGAGATGTCATGTTCCAAGATGAATGTCTCTCTCTCCAGAGCCTCAGCTCAAAGGCATCGTCACCAAACTGTTCTGCCGCCAGGGTTTTTACCTCCAGGCGAATCCCGATGGGAGCATCCAGGGCACCCCAGAGGACACCAGCTCTTTCAGTGAGAGGGGAATCCAGCTACTGGGTGGGAAGGGGGAGCTCAGGCATAGGAGATGACCGTCCTATTGTGGCTTCAGATTCTGTTGTTTTCAGTCTGGCTCTTTGACCCTGCAAAGGAAGAAGTAGAACTAGGACCATAATTGAGGGGGGGCTCAGATGGGGATTGGAGGCTTGGGGTACCGATACCCCTTCTCTCCACCCCCAGCCCACTTCAACCTGATCCCTGTGGGGCTCTGTGTAGTCACCATCCAGAGTGCCAAGCTGGGTCACTACGTGGCCATGAACGCTGAGGGGCTGCTCTACAGCTCGGTGAGACAAGGGGGCAGAGTGGCCTGGAGTCAGGGGACTCCCCTAGCTACAACCTTCCCAGCTACAGATATTTTGCAACTCAGGGATTCCTCTCCCTCCAGCTCTTGCCGACACCCTGTCCTCACTGCCCGCTCCCAAGCACCTCCTGTAGCCTCCCTCCAATCCCTTCTCCTCCAATAGCCTCCTAAATACCCCCAGGCTCTTAGAATGTCCAACTCTTTCAACCTTTTAGGACCCCTGTGTCTTCTCCAACCTCCTCTAGACCTCATTATTACTCACTTCCCCAGAGTCATTCAGGATGCTGGGGAAGGATTCAGGAACTCCTCCAAGCAGAAATTCCCTCCAGGTGCCCTGGATGGTGAGAGGTTGGGAGTAGAGCAGAGAGAAGTTATCTTCTTATCCCAGGCCCCCAGAAGTCTAGTTCCCGGCCCTCGGGGGGCCACCAGACTCTTCCTCATCCTCCCTTTCTCCCAGTTCCTGTGTGGACTCAGAAGTTGGCTCTGCCAGTCTCAAACATATGGATTATATCCTGCATTGTTCTTCCCAGGGCTCCCTTCTGTTCAGTGATGTGTCTTTTTGTGTTTCTGTCTGTGTGTGCCTTTCTGGGTCTTTGTCTCCTCAGCCACATTTCACAGCTGAGTGACGCTTTAAGGAGTGCGTCTTTGAGAATTACTATGTCCTGTACGCCTCTGCTCTCTATCGCCAGCGTCGTTCTGGCCGGGCCTGGTACAAGGAGGGCCGAGTCATGAAGGGAAATCGAGTCAAGAAGACCAAGGCAGCCACCCACTTTGTGCCCAAGTTCCTGGAGGGTGAGTATGGACCCCCAGGGAAGAGGTGGACCACATGGGACGGTATTGACCTTGACATGGACATTTAGTGACACACAGCTAAGGGGCTATAAGTGTTTTAAGAGGACACATGCTATGACAGATCAATCCAGGAAGGCTTTGGCCTTTGGAGGTTTGGGAAGCTCTCCTTCTGTGGGTTCCCAGCGGAGCAGTGTAGGGGAAGGGAGCCCTTCCGAATGATCACATGTGACAGTTTTTCCAAATGTTTAACTATTACATTACATAGCTTGCTGGTTTTCCAGCCCCCTATAGTAGTTACTTCCCTGCCTGCCACTCAGCCCCAAAGCCAAAACCACACATTTTATTCTTTGGGTAGCACAGCACCCCACTGCTAGGTACTAGTTTCCATATTGGTCAGCTTTTACTACCATAACAACCCCCCCAACTCATTCCCCAAATCGGTGGCTTATAACAAGAAACATTCCTTTTTGCTCTCAAGTCTGCAGGTCAGTTGCATCTCTGTTCCAACCTGTGGGTCAGGTCCTTGCCCCATGTCTTCCCACTCCTGGGCTCAGGCTAAAGGAACAGCTCTTGTTTAGGATATGTCATTCTCCTGGCAGAGGATCCAGGAAAAATAAACTTGCAATGCTTTTAAAGCTTCTGCTAAGCTATGACACATGTCCTATCTGCTCACATTCTGTTGGCTCAAGGAAGTTACATGGCCAAGCACAAAGCCAGTGATGTAGGGCAATACATTCTGAATCATTTTAAACAAGAATAGAGTCTCTCACAGATATCAAGGAGCTCTTGATACATTCTTATATAATCCTTTGTTAAGATGTGGATTGCCATATAGTCTACGATTTGTAGCTTATTTTCTTTCTTTTTTCTTTCTTTCTTTCTTTATTTGGCTGCGCCGGTCTTAGTTGCAGCATGCAGGATCTAGTTCCCTGACCAGGGATCGAACCCAGGCCTGCTGCACTGGGAGCGTGGAGTCTTAACCACTGAACCACCAGGGAAGTACCTGTAGCTTATTTTCAAGTTGTCTTTTTAAGAAAGAAAACTCTTAATTGTAATACAGAAAATGTATCATTCTTTTCTTTTAGAGTCAACATTTTTGTATCTTGTTTAAGAAATCTTTCCCTTCCCCAAAGTTCAAAAGATATTTCTATTAAAGTTTTCTATTAAAATTTTCAGGGGCGTATTTTTTTTTAAGAAGATGTTGGGGGTAGGAGTTTATTAATTAATTTATTTATTTTGGCTGTGTTGGGTCTTCGTTTCTGTGTGAGGGCTTTCTCTAGTTGAGGCAAGCGGGGGCCATCTTCACCGCGGTGCGCGGGCCTCTCACTGTCGCAGCCTCTCTTGTTGTGGAGCACAGGCTCCAGACGCGCAGGCTCAGTAGTTGTGGCTCACGGGCCTAGTTGCTCCGCGGCACGTGGGATCCTCCCAGACCAGGGATCGAACCCGTGTCCCCTGCATTAGCAGGCTGACTCTCAACCACTGTGCCACCAGGGAAGCCCCAGGGGCGTATTTTTAACATTTAACCATCTGCAGTTGATTTTTGCATATGGTGTAACGTAAGGATCCAATTTAATCTTTTCTTCCATATGGACTGCCATTTTTCCAGGCCTAATTTTTGAATTGATGTGACATACAAGCCATATCACATACCATAACATCATACATACGTGGTTCTGTTTATGGACTTTCTTTTTATTGGTCACCTACTTTATCACTGCATTGACCGTAATGAGCCATGGTATCTGGTTAAGAAAGGCTCCCCTCTCTTTTTTTTGTTGTTTTTTTGTGTTTCATCCAGGAGTGTTCTGGCTGTTTTCACCCTCTTACTCTTTTATGTCAAGTTTGGAGCCATTTCATCAAGTCCCAGGAAAATCTCTGTTGGGTACCAGTCTGTGCTCTTTACACGGCCAGCTCATTGAACCCTCACCACTGCCTGATGAAGGTCAGTGCTATTTTCCTCATACTACAGCTGAGCTGCACAGAGATGGACTGCTGGCACACAGCTGCAAAGCAGCAGCTCCTCTGCATGCCCCCAGCACCCAGCTCACCCAGGCAGCACAGTGGATACACTGATAAACCTGAGACCACAAAGCCTGGGTCATCTGCGGAGTCACTAGCAGTGCATGCTGTCACTTTGCTGAGGATCCCTGGTGACAGCAGAAACCATGCATGTTTCTAAGTTGACCATCTAAGTTTCTAAGTTGACCAACTAAGTCAGTTCATTCTCATTGACTGAAAAACAAAACAAAAAACAAACAGGAAACTGACCCCTGGAGATAGTTCATATTGAAAAAGAAGGCAGGCTGGCAGTGGGTCTCCATAATAGAGGGGAAGATGTGTGTGTGTGTATGTGTGTGTGCGTGCGTGTGTGTTGGTATTCACATCAGAGCAAATGACTAGTATCTGGATTGTCTCATCAATTCCATATTTCAGTTCTTGAAAGAGCAGGTAATCTTATTACTAAGAAGATTAAGTCACTCAAGTTCTCTATCCTCTTAGTTCATGGGAGTGCTATTTAAGACCCTTCATTTGCAAGGTTATTTTGAGCAAAATCTATGTAGAGCAAGTGGCCCTCCATACTGGGTCAGCAGCTTCAACGTCACTTGGCAGCTTGATAAAATGCAAATTCCTGGGCCCCACTCCAGTCCTACTGAGTCTTATCACAGGGTGTGAGGCCCAGTAACCTCTGTATCAACAAGAAACCCCCTCCAGGTGATTCTGGCGCTCCTGAAGGTTGAGGACCTCTGGTGTAGGGCATCCACCACAGCACCCAAAGCGGTCAATTTTCAGTGAATGCTAACAAGTTTGGTCAAAGGTCACAGAGCTAGTTCATGGAAAGCCTAGACCTTACTTGGTCTCTGGCCTTACTGAATAACTTTTTTCACCAACTGGAGTCTTATCTCCAAGGATCAAGAGCTGCAAGGTCAGATATTTGTATTAAATAGATCACCTGAAAATATTCAAGTTTAGGGCTTGGAAGAATAACAGAGGTGAGCCTTAGGCCTGTGAAGCACCATGGACAATTCTTAGCTTGTCATTTAAGACTCTTGTAGGTTGAGGCTGGGAGGCTGACCAAGTCCAATGTACACATGGCATTCTTAGAGATGCACATGTCTGTGTATACAGCCCCTCGAACATAGGAGTTGCTAAGGGTCCATTATCCGTGAGTGGGTTAAATCTTTACTGCAGTTGTCAGGCTGGCTTACATTGGGTTTTTTATATTACAGATAGCTTTGGGAACAGAAATCTTTATTATAACAACATTAAAGTAAACAAACAAAAAACCAAATCAATAATAGTCATATCTCTCTCAAAGAACTGTTCGTTTCTCACTTTCCATTGTTTAGCTCTTTGTAGACAAATCTTCATCTCATCCCATCCACAGTGAACTCCCAGTTTTGTGCTCTTCTTTTTCACTGACTTTATCATAAATATTTTCTGTGATGTTCCCTATTCTTCATAATTGTCATTGTGATGTGGCTGGAAAAGATTGCCTCAAACTGAGATGACGGGATTTAATTGTAGATATTTATCTGGCTACCACTATTTCCTAAGTAACTGTGTTGTGGCTACTTTTCTATAAGTCAAATTTTCTTCTTGTTGATGTTTTTCTTTAGATTAACTTCCTAGAAGTGGAATTACAGCAAAAGAGAGTATAAACATATCTGACTACTGGAGCGATAAGAAAGATGTTTCCCAAAAAAGCGACCATTTCTTTGTTAGTGGCAATGTATAAAAACACTTGTTTTATAAAAACTAGTCCTCAGCATTGGATGTCATTATTCAACTCCCCTCCGACTTTTTTTTTTTTTTGCCAGTTTAGTGAGCATGTAAGTTTACCCTGTTATTGTTGCAATTTTCCTTTTTGTAAATCCTATATCCCTTCTTCCTTCCAAAGACATCTGGTCAAACGGGCTTCAGAGAAAACTCATTTCAATTAGGGTGTACGTGTATGTGTGTGCATGCTGTGTAGCTATGGTTCTTTGTATCTGGATACATATAAGAGTCCGAGTATCTGACCGTCTCTGTGTGTGCATCCGCTTCCATGTTTATGCCTCAAAGAACAGACGTGTTGTGGAGTGTATATGTCTGGGGTTCTGCTGCGGACCTTGTTTCTGAGAATGTATTCCTTGGAGTATGCTCATGTGTATGTGTGAATAAATTGTAGCGTGGAATCGTGGAGGAGACGCAAGTAATGAAATCAAACACAGACCACTTGTGGCTTAACACAGTTCTCTCATCTGTACCTTCCCGCATAGCTCTGCTGACATAGGGAACCAATTAATGAATTCCAAATAACAGTGAAATGTTTAGAAGAGTTGCGACGATTTGGAAAAAAGTGGACAGATCCTACAAGCCTCTAGTTTTCATGCAGAAAATAAATAAAGCTTCAGTGGGCTGGGACTTTGAAAACCATTTATCAAATGAGTGATACTGGGCAGTGATACATACCACCAACAAAAACCCCCGCCCATGCCTCCATGCTCTGTTCTCTCAGTCTAAAATGAAGATCGGAGCAAAGGATGCTTGTGAAAGTTAAATAAGATGATGCTCATAGAAGGTGCTCAGAAGACGTGGTCCCCTGTAGGAAAAGGAGTGGAGGGGACCCAAGTCCCAGGCCTAGGGCCCCAGTCTCTTCTCAGACTCTGAAATAGACAATGACGATTCCTAATTGTAAGTGTTGCCAAAGGTCTTCCCAAAATACCTTAACCAGAGCTAAAAATCTTACACGTCATTGCTAAATACATGTAGTTTGGAGGTAGACCAAACTCTTCAAACCATGGGGTTTATGATGAAAAGATAGTCAAAGGTCCTCATGGGGTAGAGGGAGCTGGAAATCACTGACACAAATCTGTAGATTTCAAACTTCTAAAAAAAACCAATAGAACCACCCACCCCCAACCCTGTCAACACACACACACACTTTTATCCAAACAACTTTTACGGGGAACCCCAAGCTATGAAACAGATGGGGGCAGGGGCAGAGGCAGAGGATAGGTGGGCCTGCCTACTCCTCTCTGGAATCTGACGAGGGGCTCCTGGGGCACGTCCACACACCCTGGAGCCCCCCAGGTGAAAACCATGCATCTAGATAACCCCAGAGTCCCAGCCAGCACTGCGACTCTCTAAGGCTAAACCGCAGTTTCCAAGCAGTAACAGACTGGCTAATGTTTTCTGAGAGCTTCCTATAATCCAGGATCTGTGCTTAGCTCCTGACACATGCTATCTTATATTGGCCTCACATGTTCTCCAGGAGGAAGACCCTAGTAGTACTCTTAGGATCCCCATTCTCAGCTGAGGAAGGTAAGGCCCGATGCAAGGATACTGGGCATTATAAGAAAAGTGTCCAAGTTCATTCAGTTTGAACATCATGGAGCCAAGAAGCAAACCTAGATAGTCTGGGTCTCGAATCTGTGTTCTTAACCCAGCCTGTAAAGCCTCCCAGTTTTGAGAGGTAAGTAGCATCTTTGTGAGTTAAAGTTTCCAATTCCCCATCAATTGACATTGTAACACCATTTTTAGTTTTGGGTTTTTTTTTGTTTGCTTGTTTTGTTTTCTTTTGCTTTGTTTTTAAGAAGAGGTATGGGAGTGACCCCCAATTCACCTCAATCTCTTATCTAAAAGAGATTGTGACCAGGCCAAAAGAGTAGAGCTCAGAGTTACTGTCTAACTTGAGGATCAAGCCATTGACTTTGACAGCAACCATGGCTGCTGGGAAGATTGTTCCTGCAAGTATTTTTTGATGACAGGACAAGGTGGGAATGGAAACAGAGAGTAGTATCTGATACCTCTCAGGGCTTTAAAACCCACCTTATTGGAGTCCCCTGGTGGCACAGTGGTTAAGAATCCATCTGCCAATGTAGGGGACACGGGTTCGAGCCCTGGTCCGGGAAGATCCCACATGCTGTGGAGTAACTAAGCCCGTGCACCACAACTACTGAGCCTACGCTCTAGAGCCTGCGAGTCAAAACTGCTGAGCCCACGTGCTGCAACTACTGAAGCCCATGCGCCTGGAGCCCATGCTCTGCAACGAGAGAAGCCACCACAATAAGCCCATGCAACACAACGAAGTGTAGCCCCCGCTCGCATGCAGCAATGAAGACCCAACGCAGCCCAAAATCAATCAATCAAAAAAAAAAAAAAAAAAAACAACCTCCCCTTATTTACCAGGCACTACACTCCAGTGAAGTAGACAGGATTATCCCCATTTCATGATGGCAAAACTGAAGCTCAGAGAAAATCTGCTGGAGATCCCCTAGGTCAGAAGCGTCAGAGCCTGGATTTGAACCCAGCACTCTCTGACCTTCCATCACTCTACACGAGACCTTGGGAAGAGTGGGTCCTTGCCCTTCTTCAGAGCCTTCCTCAAAGCCTTCCTTCTTTGCCTACTTCCACCATAGCCCTTGTCACCAGCCATGCCAATACTTGTTGCCACTTCTGCCTCTTTTACTACCCAGAGAGCCTTGGTGGTAGAGTGTGAGTACACACAGGGCCCTCTGTGAAGGTCTGCTAGGGAATGAACAGCCCAGTCCAAGTAACTCAGACCTCCGAGGAGATGAGAACCACTCCTCCACGAAGGAAGGATCTTAGATTACAGGAAAACACCACTGGACTGCCCAACACCACTGGACTCCAAGCACTGAGAACACCTCCGGTCCCTGGAAATTCACACTTCCTCCCTCCCACACATGGTGGCCTTCTTTGGTCTCTGGGAAATCCCAGGGCAACTTTTGACTTCTAAGTGGGTGCCCAGGAGCCAAATTTTCCCCCAAAGTTGAGTGTGTGATGGGGTATTCAAATTCTCCCAGCAAGAAGGACTCTTGTCTGTCTTTCCCTCTGCTTCAGGACCAAATATCGCACAGGACAGTGTGTTTAAGAACCTGGGATCTGGAGTCCACCAGACATGGGTTTGAGTCATGGCTCTGCCTAGCTCTGTGATTTGGGGTAAATTAACCTCCTTAACCTCCCTGAGCCTCCAAGAGGAAACAGTTAGTAACTAACCGTGACCGCACAGTGATGTTTTGAGAGTCAAATAAGGTAATGCACAGAAAATGCTTAGCACAGGGCCTGGTTCAGAGCAGGTGCTCAAAAGGAGTGGAGCCTTGAAATTGAGCCCTGCCCTCTCTCAGAGGCTCTGAGCGGCTGGTAAAGGAGGAGCCGGTGGTCAGAGTGGAGCAGGGAGAAGCTCACCTGTGGGGGGGGGGGATGGGGACAGGAAGGGAAGCCCAATGCTGAGTCAGTGGGAGCTGCGGAGGGCACAGTGACTCAGACAGATGTTCCCATTCAAAGAACCTGCCCCAATATTAACCACAGGAAGCAGATAAGAGTTCAGGCAGTAGGGCCTTTCCATGGTAGAAACCCACGGGCAGTGTACTAGGGAGGTGGAAAGGGGACACCAGGGTGGGCAGGGAGGGGAGAAGATTAAACTTCAGGCTGTAAAACAGAGAGGGAGACAAAGGGCACAGTCTCTCCCACAGCCCCTCGGAGCGAGGTCCAGGAAGATGAAAAGGGCAAGCTGCCTGGGACCAGGAAGAAGCCGGCTCCAACTTCAGTAGAACACCCTCTTTCCTGTAATCTAAAATCCTTCCTTCGTGGGCTGAGACCGGAGAACCTTAGCTGAAGCCTAGAAAGAGAAGAAAGGAACTCGGGTTGACTGAGCCCCTACCCTGCGCCCAGGGCCAGAACTTTATAATGAGCTTTATCTCTAGATGCCTCTCTTGTGTCCACACAACCCAACACTGCAGGGCAGCACCCCCGTTGCATATCTAGGGGCCCAGATGAGAGAGACGGCACCAGCTAGACGTGGCAAAGCGGGGCTTCAAACCCAGACCTATATGGCTCTCTCAAACCTGTGCTTTTCCTTTCAGAAAGGCAGCACCATTCTTAAGCACTGAAGCTGTCGGTCCTGGGTTCAAGTTGACACTTCTGTCAACCACTAGATATGTTAACTCGGATCAGTCACTCATCTCTCTGGGCCTCAGTTTCCCTGGCTATAAACCAAAGAGAGTAGTGGTACCCACTGCGTAAGGTGTGGTGAGGATTGAAGGAGTTCAAGCCAAGCCTGGTACAGAGTCAGTGCTCCATTTATGTCGACTGTGGAGCTTGTGCTCTTCTCAATAAAGCCACTCCCCAGGAGAGTGGAAGAAAGCACAGCTGCCCCCACCCCATGTAGGCTGCAAAGGAGAGAGCCCTGGGCTTGGGGGCTAAGGACATGATTTCAGAGCCCAGTCCTACACGTTACCCGGGGTGTCACCTTGGACAAGTCACTGGATGTCTCTGAACTTCAGTGTCCTCACCTCTAGAATGAGAATAGTGAGGCTACCAACTGTGCAGGGTAATGGTGTCACGCCGGGTAGGTGACAGCCCCTAGCACGGTTCAGAGGAGAACAGAGACCAGGAGGCAGGGACTGGAATTGCCCTGTGGTGGAGACTGATGAGCTGTGGACAGTAAGAAAGAGAGGGGAAGGGGCATGGAGGAAGGTTCAGATGCCCAAAAAGATCCAAACCCTACTGCCAAACCAAGGTGGGCATTTCCCAGCCACAGAGAGAGATTATGATATTCACGGAGCAAAGATGGATGGGAACATTACAGGACTGGGGTCCTTACCCTTTTCTGTCATCTTCTGCTGAAGGTGGCCACCAAGAAACTTATTGTCCACAGAGACCTTCCTGCTGTGTAACCCAGGGGAAGTTGCTCACCCACTCTGTTCCTTCTCTTTTTGGTGTCTGCGATAGGAGAATTATGTTCACAAAGCTCCTGACTGGGAGGGATGAGAATGAGGAGGAATAAACTACTGGAAAGGAAAGAAGTAGAAGACCTTAGCAAAGAACCCCTCCCCACCCCCGCCAGGGCATTCAGTGGTATCTCCCTTCCTTCGCTCCCTGGCTGGGAGATGGGGGCCTGAGGACGTTACAGGAAGGTGTGGCAGAGGAGGACCAAGCCACAGAGACCAAAATTAGCAACAAGTTGGGGCAGGGAAACCCTGTGTGGGTGCAGCTCTGAGGGAGGCAAAGCTCCAGCAGGGGAAGGTGGGTGTGGACTGCTGTTCCCTCCCAACTTCTACGGGGTCAAAGTGGAACCAGCATGGGCTGGGGCTGGGGGGCGGGCCGGGGGAGTAGGGCATGAAAGATCCGGGATCATATTCCAGTTGTGTCTGTGTGAGATCGTCTATTTGACAAAGGTGTACTGAATACACTTTATACCCAAGGCACTATTCTAGAAGCTAGACAAGGGTATGACAGGAAGAAGCCCAAGGGCCTGACCTCAGAGAACTTCAAGGAGAAGAGAGATGCAAGGCAAAACCTGACCATGGTCCAAGGGCGAGACCAGTGAAATGCCATGAGGAGTTCAGAGGACAGAGCTGGGAAGGGAGAGAGATCCAGGTCAACCATCTGAGCCAGAGCTATGAGCATCACAGTTGGAAAGGACCTTAGAGGTTTTCTGATTCAAACGTCTCATTTTCCAGATTAGGAAACTGAGACCCGGGGAAAGGGAATTCTTTGCATGAAGTCATGAAACGTACTGACATCAGCAGAGCCAGCTGAGGACCTAGGTATCCTGACTCCTCAGGCCCATCCCCAGCACTATCATGGTTCCATTTACACCCCTGACCAAGGCTGACAGGTGATCTAGCAAACGGAGCTCAGGTAGCCCAGGACAAATCCATTGTCAGAACCGTAAGAACTCAACATACTCAACCATGGCCTTCAGTTTCAGGTAAGATTCAATTCAGCTGCACAAAGAAACCCAAAACATTCCGAGCTTTTGCACCCTAGTTTTTAATCTCTCAGGCGAAAGTCTGGAGGCCTGAGGTCCAGGCTATAAGAGAGCTCTGATCCACAAGGTTGCCAGGGACCCAGGCTCACTCCAGCACCCTCTTTCCATCCCTAAGTTATGGCCTTGGTCCTACAGCCTCGAGTGAGGGCACCTGCACTCCAGGCAGCAGGGCAGGATGAGGAAGAAGAGGGGGCAGACCTTGTCTTTTAACAAGGGTTCCTGGAGGCTGTCACATGACACATCACTTTACAGCCTCCAGTGGGAGGCTGGAAAATAATTTTTATTCTGGGTGGCCATAAGCCCAGCTAAAAGTTCTGTGACAATGGAAAAAGGGGAAAATGGATAGTTGCCTTTTGTTTTCACTCCTAAGTTCATTTTCTGGGCCATGCACCTTCAGCCTCTCCTTCCCCAGGTCCTAAACACCCTGGATGGAGCCCTCCCTTGTTGCTTTGCCTTATCAACAGCTTGGGCTATAATCACCCTCCCTCCCCCAGCCCCACTCCCGCACCTTTCCCAGCTCAGCTGCTGTTGCCTGCTTCTCTGGTGAGCCAGGGGGCCACGTGGAGGTGGACAGAGGCAATGCTGGATGGATTAGGAGGCCTGGCATCCGAGTTCTAATTCTGACTTAGCTCATCACTTATTCTACGATCTTCTTCTAATTATAACCCCTCTCTGGACTAAGAGAGAGAGTGCATTTCAGATCCAGAGGAGGACAAAATGAAAATTAAAGGGAAAACATCACCCAATTTACCCTACCGAGAACCCTGTCCATAGACCCAAAGATGTGTGTATCATCTTTTGAGCACTCGGGAAAGCTTTGATAATGGCAAAAGACTGGAAACAATCCTTTAATTGGGAGCTGGTTAAGCACGTATACCTCTACACAATAGAATGTTCTGGAACTTATAAGAAGGCTGAGACCACTTTATGCGCGCTTATATGAAACAATAACCAAAAATACAGTAAGTACTAAGAGCCAGAGACAGAACAGCATGCATAGCAGGAAACCATTTGTGTGAAACCATATGCACTCAGAGTTACATACTCCCTTGTCTGTGTGTAAAATTCCTCTGGAAGGATACTCCAGAAGCTGTCTCTAAGGAGAGGAACTCATGACTGGAGAAGACAAAGAGAGGCTTACTTTTTACCCTAAGGGCTTCTTACATTTTACACCGTGAAGCGTCTACTGTAAGAGATAAGAAAGAGAAAGGAAGCATTTCATGATAAATATTTAATCTTGGGCTCAGAGAGTTTTTTTCTCTAGACCTTAACTTTTAGAAAAGGTGAGAACACTTGATAAAGCAGCTGAGGCCCCACCTGGTTCAGCTCTGTCCATGATCATTGTCACGGCTGCCCTCAAATCCACCAGGATCCATGACCCTCCTCCCTTTTGATGCGGCTCTTGTGAGGAAGAGACTGCAGATGCTGGGGAGGAGGGGAGAACCTGAGAAGGAGGCTCTGGGTCTTGTCAAGCTGAGCTCTTTCTCCCAGAGATGCACCCTTCTGCTCCTCTTATGGAGGGAAGAAGATTGATCAGGATGCACATATCCCAAGGGACAAATCGCTAAACTGAACTTGCTAAAACTGCCCAACTAGTTTAATGGCTCATATAACCCAGGGAAAGAATTGGATTTGGGGACACCGGATCAGGAGCCTCCCCTACTGTCAGAACTCTCCATCCAGCTCATCTAAGTTTTTTCTAATGCGGTCTTGATTCTTTCTTCCATCAGGTAAGATCCTTCCAACTATGGAGATGTAACCACCAGCAGCTCTGGGCTCACAGCCAATAACTCAGCTACCTGGAAAAAAGGGATCACTTTCTCCCACATCCTGATAGAAAACCCCCAGGGCATGGAGGCCTGGTGACAGTCATTGACCTAGCAAGAGTCACAGGTCCATGTGTGCACTAATCAGCGCACCGAGAGAACCATGGCCCTCCATCATTCCCAGCTCAAGTATCACCTCCTCTGAGAAGCCTCCCCAGATCCTTCCATTAAGCTCTCATTGCACGAGTATCTCTCTCTTACAGCACTCATCTGAGCTCCGCTTCTGCAGTTTTGCGCAATTATTCAGTTAGTATATGTCCCCCCACAGACACTAAATAGAAGCTCCACAAGGGTAAGAACTGCTATAGTTTTGCCATCGCTGTATCCATAGCACTTGGCACACGGACTGGCACATAGTGGCAGGTAGTGGAAATAGTGGGTCCAAAGCAGAACAATAAGAAACTGAACCTGAACCATAAGGCTAACCAGGGGAGAAGAATTCCAGGTGGAAAAACTAGTCAGTGCAAAGGTCCTGAGGCAGAAGAACAACAAGGAGTCAGTGTGCCTGGAGTGGGCGAGAAGAAGTTCAGTGTTAAGCCTAGGGAAGAAACAGCAACCAGATCTCTACAGAGACTGGGAAGCCATTGCAAGACCTTTGACTTTAACTCGGAGTAAGTCAGAGGTTTTAAGCAAAGAACTGGCATGATCTAAATTGTGTTTTAACAGGAGTTCCCTTGCTGCTTTATGGGGCAAGGACAGAGCAAGGATCCAGTTAGAAAGCATTCCATAAGCCAGATGAGAGATTATAATACCATGAGCCAACATGTAGAGGGGACGGTAACTGTTGTCAGGGTTGGATATATTTTGAAGTTAGAGTCAAAAGGATTTGCAGATGGATTGGATGTTGGTTGTCAGAGGAATAGAGGATTCAAGGATTTTTAGCTGAACAACTGGAAAAATGAACTTGTCATTAACTGAAATAAGCAAGAATATTATGCTTGCACTGCATCTTAGACATCCCAGAGAAAATATCAAGCCCCATATACAAGTAGATGGAGGTACCTGGAGCTCATGGGCAATGATGTTTGGGAGTCATTAGGTTTAACTATATGAAGGTACTGATATTCAACCCCTTGGACCCATAAAACGGTGATTTCTTATGCATCAGCCTAGAGATGGTTGTTAAAACCATCGTATTGGATCCAATCACCAAGGATTGGATGTAGGCAAAGAGGAGGCAAGGTTCATTGACTGATCCCCGGCATTCTCTATGGTTAGAATGTCAGGAAGGTTAACAGAAGCCGGGAAAGAACACTAAGAAGGAAGGGAGGGGTGGTGGTGAAGGAGGAACAATAGGAAACCAGGAGACTATGGTCTCCTGGAAGCCAAAAAAAGGAAGTATTTCAGGAAGGAAGGGGTGATCAACCGAGTCAAATGCTTTTGAGAGTTCAAGGAGAATAACTGACAACTAGCTTCATCATTGGTCCCTGGGGACCTTGACAAGCCTTATTACAACGGATTCAAGAGAGGATGGAAGAAAAGAATTGAAGACAGTGAGTATAGACAACTATTTACAGAGCCTACTTTTCTCTTAATACCTGAAAGGGCTGCTGTATTTGAGGACTGGCAAAGGACTGAGAATAGAAGATTCGTAATCATACTACACAGAGCGAAATTCAGACACAACTTCCAATCCTCCCCGCTAACAGTTAGTGGACCCCTTAGCTAGGAAAAGAATTTCTATGTGTAGAGCCTACCTGGATCCCTATTCTGTATCACCCAGGACCTGCTTAACTTGACCGAACTGGTCTCATTCCACACCGGTCCGAGCTGGGAAGGTCACTTCCACGTATCAACATGTTTAATATTAATTATAGAGATTTATCAGTCTCTCAGTGTGCAATTGTTCAAAGTGCTGACTTTAAACAGAGTTCTTATTAATTATTTTCTCAAGAGAGTTGCTGTCTCCAGTAGCCTTGCAAAACATCTGCAATTACCTGGAAAGACTTCTCTGTGTAGCCGCACTATAGCTCCCTCTGGGAGCTTATTAATATTGCCAAGGCATGAGCCCAGGCCTTCAGACTTCAAGAACCATGCCCTTTCCACTGTGAAACACTGCTTTTTGAGGCATTTTTTGAAATCTTTGGGGAAGTAATACCTGCAATATAATTGGTATATTTACCTATAGCTTACTCTGCGCTCCAACCTTGCCTTCCCCTGGGGTCTTCAAATAAATCACCGCAGCTAGAAAGGCAGAATGGAATTTTTACAACCGCAGTAAAGAACAATTATTTAAATCATCCCATCTTGAAAGAACCAGGAACTCAATCACCCCAGACAGATGTGGTCCATAAAAATCTGTTAGATCCTAAGATCTACCACCCCAAATACTGACCATTTGGGCTGATGAAATTCATCCTGTCAACAGCAGAATGTCCATGCTGAAAAAGAACACACGTCATCAGTATCAGGGCTGTTTGTTTGCTTGGGTTTTTTTTAAAGGTCCTTGTTTAAAGGGTAGCCCCCTGTGGGAAAGAATGCATGAGAATTTTGTTGAATTTTTTAAGCCTATGACATTTAGGCATTAAATGATATTTGAAAGCTCTCTCTCTCTGCTTTGGTCTCTATCTTTGCCCCTTTCTCTCTCTCTTCTCTCTCTCTCTGCCTCCTCCAGATACTTTATAGGGAAAAAAAAGAGTGGCATTTAAATAATATATGATTTTTATTATACATGACCTTAAACTTCTAAAATTATACAATAACCTTGAGACTTTAAAAATTCCCTTTGTAGCTGTCCTTGAAGAGTTTGTGGCATTGTGGTCCAGCCTGAGGGACAGTTCTAATTCACAGCCCCCTTACAGACATTTAATGATTTGCCTGCCCTGGGACCTGCTAGGGATTTACCTCCAGGGCTTGGGCTTTGCTTCATTCCTCGGGTGGGGACTCTCTCCTCGTACTACCATCCTCAGTGCCAAGCGAGCACCAAGGAACATGGGAAGATGACTTTCCCCCATTACTGAGATTTTAATAGCAACTGCATGGCAGACAAGCCCACCACAGCTTCCAAAATGAACCCAGTGGGCTGGGAGCTTCTGCTGTTGGATGAAAGTAGACCAGTGACCTTTTTGCAAAGAGGCTTTGATGAGACTCTAAGAGTCTGAGTGGAGTCTCTGCCTTATCTAGAACACCACTAATTCTGACTCAGCTGGGTGGCAGAACACCTTGTACAAATTCCAATGCAAAGCCACTCTAGATGCTCTCCAGGGCCCGATGACATACCTGGCTGGAGCTCCCCAAAGGTCTTCAGCATGAACAAAATAGCAAAGGCAACCTTACCTGGATAACGTAAAGACACCCAGGGCCAATGACTCACTGACCCCACAGCACACACCAATACCAGCCTTAAAATATAGCTGCTAGGAAACTAACCAGGCTAACCTGTTGAATAGAATTGCTTAATATTAACCACCTGAGGGCCACAGTGCTTCTGCCAAGATGAATAATTTGGTAGGTCATCACCATCATCAACATCATCATCATCATCATCTTAACAAATGGTACTCACCAAGTGCCTAACCTATGCCAGGCCTGCAGCATTCAGTGTTTACATGCATTATTATCTCAGCGAAGCTTCATGACAAACACGGTGGTAGTTATAATTATCCGCATTTTACAGAGAAGGATACTGAGACCCAGTAAGTTAATCAAGGTCATCTGCCCAGCAAGGTGAGAATTTGAACCCAGATTTATTGGTCGGCAAATTCATTTTTATAATTATCATGTTGTACTGCCTTAAAAGTTAAGAATGTCATCAAATTCTTCAGCCTTACCCAGGAGGTTGTTAGTGCCTCCCTCTTGGGATAACACACCATGCACATTCACCTTCCGATCTTAGCAGAATGCAGAGAAAGTTTGACAAGTATCTCCCCGAGGCAGTGAAGTGCAGTGGAAAGAGCCCAGACAAGAGTATATTTTCTATATCTACCCTTCTTGGCTAAGGCTCTTAGTTTAGGCTCATTCATGCCCTCTTGTTCCCCACATTTATACCTGTAAAATAAACTTAATAATACCTGGGTGTCTTAGCTAAGACACTTTTGGTTGTAAGTGACAGAAACAGAAGCCAGTTCAACTTTTCACTTAGCACAGTGCTTGGTGAATAGTCGAAGCTCTATAAATATGTGTTAAATGCATGAATGAGTATCTTAAGAAAATAGGAAATGTATCAGAAAGATACTGGGGCATCTCATAGCATCAAAGAGAAACCTGGACATCAAAGCCCGGGAAGATCAAAAATCATAGGCAGGTCTGGTGATCCCAGAAGGAGGAGTGCACGACAGAGTAAGGGCAAAAACTGGGTCTACCAGCTCCTCCTAACACACCTCTCCCTGACCCTGCCTGGGGAGTGGCCTGGGGTGTGTGCATGTGTGTGTGTGTGCGCACACACACATTTGGAATGTTAAGGTCTCGTGGAATGGTTATATGAGATGTCAAAGCTGAAAGGGATGAAACAATAGAGGTTCCAGTTCCAATCAAGATTCGGAACAAACCCAGCTGCTCACCCCCTACCCAAGATCATCTCCAAAGGAGCCCAAAGGAATTAGAAAGGAAAAACTAAGAACCAGGAGAAACTTCTGGAGGTGGGGTGCTAGTTTGAACTGGAGGGTAGGGTAGAAGGTCATAGTGTCTTTGGCCTGGGCAGAAGGCAGCCCAGCACAGCAGTGGAAATATAAAAGAGAGGGGGAAATATTAGGAATTCTGGTCTTACTTCTTCCCAGTCATAGCTTTGGGAAAAACCTATGGAGACTCAACCCTCTGATCTAGGTATCCTCAGGAGTAAAATCAGAGCTTTGCTGGAGTCCTGTGCTTAGGAGAGGCTGAGGCAAGAAGATGGAGCCACCAACTATTGGCAGTTACTTCCTCTCCTGCCCTGTCTGAACCTCCAGGGCTGTGAAATTACATTGTAAGGATTGTGTCCTCCTAAAGCTGCCTCTTCCTGCCAGCAAAGCATTAAGACCTCATCAGAGAGCTGGTGTGGGGGGGGTTGTTTTCTCATGCCTGGGGCTCCCAACCCTAAGGCTCACCTCCCCCTATACATTGAACTCATTGAAATTGGAACAGAGGGGTCTGGCCTCTCACTACAAGCATTGCCCAAAGGCGTTGCCTACATTCCCAGAAGCCAAAATAACAAAACAATTGAGAAACACAAATATTTCAATAGGAAATAGAGTTGTCTTTCTGGGTCCAGAGGCCAAGGCTGGGCAGGGGACTGAGATCCCAGCATTGTGGGAAGGGGAGGAAAAGGGGCTGGTACCGTTACTGAGCACATATCTTGTGGCAGGTACTGGATAAGCTGCTACAAAAATCATCTTGCTTAATGCTAACCTCTATCCTTTGAAATAAGACTTGTGGCTACCACTTAACCGTGAGAAGCTGAGGCTCAGAGTGGCCAAGTGGCTTACTGAAGGACATCCAATTTACAAATTATATCACTGGGATTTTAAGCTAGACCTGAGGTCTTGTATGTTCAGGTTCAAGTCACTTCCTGGTTGTGTGAACTTGACCCAGTCACTTAACCTCTCTGACTTCTACTCCGTCTTTTGAAGAACAGGGATGAGAAGTGCCCCTAAGTCATCATGTTGTGGTAAGAGCACAATGAGTTTAAACAGCTCCTGACACTTACCTAGTACTCAATAAAGACTGCTTGTTATTTCCGTTATTCTCACCTATATATTCCCTTTAACAGTCTGTCCTTTGGGTAAAAGGTAATAAATCACCTCTCTTGTTTTTTAATTTTTATTTTATGCTGGAGTATAGTTGATTTACAATGTTGTGTTAGTTTCAGGTGTACAGCAAAGTGATTCGGTTATACGTACATGCATCCATTCTTTTTCAAATTCTTTTCCCATATAGATTATAAAAAATATTGAGTAGAGTTCCCTGTGCTGTACAGTAGGTCTTTATTGATTATATATTTTATATATAGTGGTGTGTATATGTTAATCCCAGTCTCCTAATTTATCCCTTCCCCCGCCCCCAGTCATCTCTCTTCTTGTTTAGATAACAACCAGTTTGGTTTGTTACTTTTGCTTCTTAAATAGAAAGTCTACCCGCATGGTCTATAAGGGTGACTGACAAACAGGGAAACTTTTCTCTGGCTTCGAAGAGCGTATTTTGTCAGCTGTCTGATGTCACTCTTCTAGCTTGGTACCAGGTTAAAAGGTATTTGGGAAGACAATTTGGCACCTGAACTTAGCATCTGTGAAAGGATTTTGAGGGGGAAGAGGGGTTCCAGAGACCCCACACACAGTTATTATTCTTCAGATCACACGGAACCTTAAATGATATCACATTTGCATAAAAGGTACTAATACATTCCAAGTTTTGACCAGGTATCAGGCACTGGGCTAAGCCGTGTGTGTGTGTGTGTGTGTGTGTGTGTGTGTGTGTGTATACATAAATATATGTATTTTGTATAAATGTATGTGTGTGTATATACATATTCATATGCATATGTTTATTTATGTATATATGTATACATACATCTGTGTGTGTATAGAGGGTATAAATATATGTAAACATATGTGAATATATATTTTGTATACATGAGTATGCATATGTATATATGCATATTCATATCCCTAGACGTACTCATGTATATACATTTTTATATATACTGTATGTGTGAATATGTATATAGTGGAGAGAGACAGAGAGTGTGTATATGTGTGTGTGTGTGTGTGTGTGTGTGTGTGTGTGTATCCTCACAGTAGCCCTCATTAACAGCCCATTTAAAAATTAGGGAAACTGAGGCTCAGAGAGATTAATTAACTTGCCAAGGTCACAAAGCCAGATTTGATTCCAAATGCTCATGACTGGGAAACCCATGTTTTTTCCACACTCTTTCCTATCCTAAAAAGAACACATAGGGATTTCCCTGGTGGCACAGTGGTTAAGAATCCACCTGCCAATGCAGGGGACACAGGTTCAATCCCTGGTCCGGGAAGCTCCCACATGCTGCGGAGCAGCTAAGCCCATGCGTCACAACTACAGAACCCAAGCTCTAGAGCCCGTGTGCCACAACTACTGAAGCCCACGTGCCTAGAGCCCGTGCTCCGCAACAAGAGAAGCCGCCGTGATGAGAAGCCCACGTATTGCAACAAGGAGTAACCCCCGCTCGCCGCAACTAGAGAAAGCCCGCGTGCAGCAACGAAGACCCGATGCAGCCAAAAATAAATAAATTTATTTTAAAAAACACATAAATATACACATGACAGATCTAGCTCCCTGAAATATTTCTTCTGAATTCTGTGTACATCGACTCCAGGCATCCCCAAAATGTGTCTTACCAAACCCAAGGGTGGGTGAGGGAGGTGGCAGCATGCTCTGGGCATAGCAGGGTAGCCTAGGTGTGCCAGGCCAAGAGACCAGAGAACCAGTTCCCAGTGAGCTGCCTGACGACCTCAACCCCCTGGTTCCTAACCCTTGTCTGTCTGCTCATGTTAAAGGGCCACCTAATCTATAATAGAACGTTTAGACTCCCATGCACAGGCTCAGGAGAAAGTGTTTGGACTTAAGAATACGGAGCAATAATTCCCTTTTGGTTTCTATTGAAACTTTGCACGTTACAAATTGCCTCTTTGCAGACTCTAAATAATGCATGACTCGCCAATGATTACTGAACAGAGTTTTTTTTTTTTTTCCTACAATATCCTGTGGTCTATTACTGGTCTCTGGCATTTTCATAATCTTAGTCATCATCCGTTTAGCATCTCTGGTCTGCTGTGCACACAGCAAGGGGGCTTATTCAATAACGGAGCTGCTCGCAACACCTGGCAGGTGGGCGGTTTTGGCTAAACAGGTAAGGAAATCAGGTTCTTGACTGGGTGACCCACTGGACCATAAGTTCCACGTAGGTAGAGTCGGTGTTGGAAGGGCTTAAAGGGACGGGGCCCCAGGACGTAGCATGGTCATTGGCACCCAGTAGGCATTTCATATTTATTGAATGGCTAATGAATGGATGAATGTCGGGAGGTTATATTGTAAACATCCAAAGCAGAGTCTGATCCCAGGTCTGCAGCTCTGAAGTCCATATCCTTTCTGCTATATTCTGCCATCTTTCCACTATATTTTGTTTTCTCTCATCATTTTTCTTCAATCACACTTTTCAAAATTTGTGTGTGCCATTTATTTAGCTGGGAGGAGATTTGTATTTTCAAAGTTCACGTGTTAGTTTTCAAGTCAAGGTGTTTTCATGACCGTCATTTCTCTGGGCTTTCACCTTTCACTTTTGATTATCGTATTCAGAATTCCCCATTTCTCCAGGGATTAACTGGGGGGTTGGAGTGAGAGGGGCAGTCAAGAGTACTGCTTACATGGACAATGGCTTGTCCCTGGGCTGCCCATCTGAGGGTCCCCAGGCCTCAATGTCCTTCACTGGCATGGACAGCAGGCCCAGCCCACAGACCTTCTCTGCCAGCATCCTACCTTACCCTCCCCGCAACATGGGGGATGGATGAAAAGTCGGGTCTATTAATCAGGACAGGCTGAGATACGTGTGGTACCCAGCAACCCCAAAGCTCACTGGCTTATAATGAACAGTGGTCTATTGCTTGTTCATGGTACATGTCCAGCAGGGGGCTTCCAAGTGTTCTGCTCTACCCCCAGGCAGGTGGAGCCACAGCCATCTGGAACACTGACAGTTAACATGGTAGAGGGAAAGAGAACTTGATGGGGTCTTACACCAGCAAATAGATGCTTCACCCAGAAATAACATATGTCATGTCCACTCACGTCTTGATGGCCAGAGCCATTCGTGGGGTCCCATCCAATCACAAGGAGGCTGGGAAATGCAGTGCCACCAAGGGCCCACAGAGGAGAACCAGAAATAACTGATAAACCACATGAATGACGGCACATCTACCAAGACCACACCCCATCTTAAAAACCTTCCCAGCTTTCTCTCCCCACCAAGATCCAGTATGAGCCCCAGAGCAGAACACATGAGGCCCTCCAAGTGTGGCTCCCACCTGATCCATCAACCTTGCCTCCAATGCTCCTCCACAGCACCTCCAGCCTCCAAAGACCCAGATGGCTGTCCATGCTTCTGCCTTGAACTCAGGCTCTTCCCACCCACTGATCCGCCTGTGAACTCACTTATGAAGACGCGGGGCAAATGGCTCCTCTTCCAGGTCAACCTCTTCTGACATCTCCAGTTAGAGTTGAATCCCCACCTGTCCTCCTTAATGCCTTGTTCATTGTCATCTTGCTCCTTCTGTGTCTTCATGTGTACGTGTCCTCCATCACTCAGACCCCATGGGACAGTGGCTATGTGCCGTTCAGAATACCCAGACCTAACACCATCTTCAGTTTAAATGAGATATTCAGCATATATTTCTTGACTATTTGGTGAAGATTATTTCAACAGCACCTACTACTGTGTGTCTTATCAAACTTTAAAAATATGATGAGTATAGATTCTATGGTCTAGGACTTATTCCATAATTTTCCAAAGGATGGGCCACCTCAGTCATGCTGCTGCATCTTAAGCCCACCTGCATGGCTATTTGGCTGCACAGTGAGATTTGACCTTGAGAGTCAGGAAAGTATGTCATAGAAAAGAAAGTAGATTCTGACTTATGATAGACCTCTATGATACCCGGACTTGTAAAGCCTCATTGTCACCAAGACTTAGATGGCATGACTCCCATAACTGTGTTCTTACTACTCTCCTAGAAGGATAGGTGTGGGAGGTGATACTAGGGGCCTGTGTCTGGAGAGGAAGGAAGTACATAAACTTGTGAATTAGCTATGCCTCTGTTGATGTATGGGACACATCATACATCCAGCTGACACATGAAGGAAAAATAAGTGCACAGGAGCATCTCTTCGAAACTCTTCGAAGTCTCTTCGAAATTGTCTTAGGGACAAAAAGAAGAAGGACTTGAATACTGCTGGGATTTCACCTTCTCTCTGGCCTCTCTACTTTTTCCTATGTGTCACCTTGAACCTTCTCTCTCTACAGACCAGCCTCCTCCTCTTTCCATTTCACAAGGTGGGAAACAGGGTATCAGCGAGACTATCGCTTCATACATAACAATCCCGACCATGAGGAAGGCTGCACAACTCTCTTGGCTCCAAATCTAAAAGTCCCAGGGAAAGGACATCTTGGCCCAGCCAGGGTCGAGGACCCATTCTTAGACTAATCAACTGTGTCCAGAGGCTGGTATTCCACTGTGACCTAGGTGCTCCCACCATGTGGAGGAAGGAGAAGATTGAGGTTACTAAAAGCCATGTTGGCCCAGGACTCCTTAAGTCTCATTTGAAAGAATCAACATTCTCTAATGTTGATTAGACATAGCAGTTCTGGGTGCATAGCAGTCATGAAGGGCATTTGTCAAAAATACAGATTCCTCATATGATCGTCTCAATAGATGCAGAAAAAGCTTTTGACAAAATTCAACACCCATTTATGATAAAAACCCTCCAGAAAGTAGGCATAGAGGGAACTTTCCTCAACATAATAAAGGCCATATATGACAAGCCCACAGCCAACATCATCTTCAATGGTGAAAAACTGAAAGCACTTCCACTAAGATCAGGAACAAGACAAGGTTGCCCACTCTCACCACTCTTATTCAACATAGTTTTGGAAGTTTTAGCCATAGCAATCAGAGAAGAAAAGGAAATAAAAGGAATCCAAATCGGAAAAGAAGAAGTAAAGCTGTCACTGTTTGCAGATGACATGATCCTATACATAGAGAATCCTAAAGATGCTACCAGAAAACTACTAGAGCTAATCAATGAATTTGGTAAAGTAGAAGGATACAAAATTAATGCACAGAAATCTCTGGCATGCCTATATACTAATGATGAAAAATCTGAAAGTGAAATCAAGAAACCACTCCCATTTACCATTGCAACAAAAAGAATAAAATATCTAGGAATAAACCTACCTAAGGAGACAAAAGACCTGTATGCAGAAAATTATAAGAGACTGATGAATGAAATTAAAGATGATACAAATAGATGGAGAGATATACGATGTTCTTGGATTGAAAGAATCAACATTGTGAAAATGACTCTACTACCCAAAGCAATCTATAGATTCAATGCAATCTCTATCAAACTACAACTGGCATTGTTCACAGAACTAGAACAAAAAATTTTGCAATTTGTATGGAAACACAAAAGACCCCGAATAGCCAAAGCAATCTTGAGGATGAAAAAAGGAGCTGGAGGAATCAGGCTCCCTGACTTCAGACTATACTACAAAGCTACAGTAATCAAGACAGTATGGTACTGGCACAAAAACAGAAAGATAGATCAATGGAACAGGATAGAAAGCCCAGAGATAAACCCACACACATGTGGACACCTTATCTTTGATAAAGGTGGCAGGAATGTACAGTGGAGAAAGGACAGCGTCTTCAATAAGTGGTGCTGGGAAAACTGGACAGCTACATGTAAAAGTATGAGATTAGATCACTCCCTAACACCATACACAAAAATGAGCTCAAAATGGATTAAAGATCTAAATGTAAGGCCAGAAACTATCAAACTCTTAGAGGAAAACATAGGCAGAACACTCTATGACGTAAATCACAGCACGATTCTTTCTGACCCACCTCCTAGAGTAATGGAAATAAAAACAAAAATAAACAAATGAGACCTAATGAAACTTCAAAGTTTTTGCACAGCAAAGGAAACCCTAAACAAGACCAAAAGACAACCCTCAGAATGGGAGAAAATATTTGCAAATGAAGTAACTGACAAAGGATTAATCTCCAAAATTCACAAGCAGCTCATGCAGCTCAATAACAGAAAAACAAACAACCCAATCCAAAAATGGGCAGAAGACCTAAATAGACATTTCTCCAAAGAAGATATACAGACTGCCTATAAACACATGAAAGAATGTTCAACATCATTAATCATTAGAGAAATGCAAATCAAAACTACAATGAGATATCATCTCACACCACTCAGAATGGCCATCATCAAAAAATCTAGAAAAAATAAATGCTGGAGAGGGTGTGGAGAAAAGGGGACACTCTTGCACTGCTGGTGGGAATGTGAATTGGTTCAGCCACTATGGAAAACAGTATGGAGGTTCCTTAAAAAACTACAAATAGAACTACCATATGACCCAGCAATCCCACTACTGGGCATATACCCTGAGAAAACCAAAATTCAAAAAGAGTCATGTACCATAATGTTCATTGCAGCTCTATTTACAATAGCCTGGAGATGGAAACAACCTAAGTGCCCATAATAGGATGAATGGATAAAGAAGATGTGGCACATATATACAATGGAATATTACTCAGCCATAAAAAAATTGAGCTATTTGTAATGAGGTGGATAGACCTAGAGTCTGTCATACAGAGTGAAGTAAGTCAGAAAGAAATAGACAATTACCGTATGCTAACACATATATATGGAATTTAAGAAAAAAAAATGTCATGAAGAACCTAGGTGTAAGGCAGGAATAAAGACACAGATCTACTGGAGAACGGACTTGAGGATATGGGGAGGGGGAAGGGTGAGCTGTGACAGGGCGAGAGAGAGTCATGGACATATACACACTAAGAAACGTAAGGTAGATAGCTAGTGGGAAGCAGCCGCATGGCACAGGGATATCGGCTCGGTGCTTTGTGACCGCCTGGAGGGGTGGGATAGGGAGGGTGGGAGGGAGGGAGACGCAAGAGGAAAGAGATATGGGAACGTATGTATATGTATAACTGATTCACTTTGTTATAAAGCAGAAACTAACACACCATTGTAAAGCAATTATACCCCAATAAAGATGTTAAAAAATACAGATTCCAAGGCCCTGTCCCTAGTAAGTCTGACTCAGTAAGTCCAGGCTCAAGTCAGGGCATCTATGGTTCAGACAAGCATCCCAGGTAATTCTGATGCATTGGAGGCACTGGCTTAGCTTGCGCTTCAAATTCAGTTTTATGTCTCTGTTTTATTCATTTCTATTTTTGGGTTTATTACTCTTTCCACTTTCCTTTCATTTGATAATTTTTACCCTTTCTGGGTTATGTAGGTAGAGACTTAATTCCCAGTTTTTCTTCTTTCTCGCTATTAGAGACCATCTTACACAATACTTTCTCCTCTAAGTACCAGCATGGCAGCATCCCATAAATTTATGATATGCGGTGTTTATATCTTTGTTCTTTAAATAATCTGTTCTGAATTACTCCTCTTTCCGTGGTATTATTTAGGAGTGCCAACTTCTGTGTGAATGGATAACCCCTTCTGATTGTGAGATTTATTTTGAATTTCACTGAACTGCCGTCTTAGGATACAGAAGGCAAAATGTTTCTGTCTTTTCATATTGAATAAGTGTCTTTGCTTCCCAGTAAGTGATACATTCCATGAAGAATCTATCCAGGAAGATTAACTGGTCAAGTTCAAGATTTGAGTATTGCTACTCTATACCCCACCCCCATTGAAAAACCATCCTTAATATCACTCTTTGGTACACATGTGTTTACAAATGTAGCAGGCAGCAGGTGAAAAGAGCAGGTCCTTGGAGTTGACACCCGGCTGTGCTTCTAATTAGCTCTATGCAACCTTGGACAAATGATTCATCTCCTCCGAGCCCTTTCCTTCATCTGGGGAAATCATGAGTGAAGATAGGCATGCCCTGGACATTGGTAGCATCAGTTATGCAGAGTTTGCCCTGCAGGGTCAGCCAGATTTCGTTAGATGAGTGAAGACATAGCAGGGGTTTCGAGAAGGGGGTGCTGTTCTCAGTACCCCAGGAGTACATCACAGTCTTTCAATGAAACGAAGCTGATATGAGCTGTAAAAATTGTTGATGGAAGTAGACATAAGCGTTGTGTCTGCTTAGCTGCTATTTAGCCCATAGAAGAATATGAGCATTGCTCCCCTCCTTCATTCCCCAGTCCAACTCTTCCTTATTTTTTAAAACTCAGCTCAGAGTCAATTCCTCCAGGAATTATTCTGCCCCGCTGCCTCTATCCCACACCACTGATTCCTGTACACACAGATCACCTTGGGTCATCCTCCTGGTCATTACCTTCTGCCTTGTACATCTCCACTACTGCACTCTGAGCTTCTTAATGGCAAGGGCTGGGAAACATTTCAAGGAGAGTAAGCAAGAGAGAAAGATACCTGATATCCAGTACCCAGTGTTGAATGGAGCAACGTATGGAAGAGGATGGCTAGAGCATATGCATATCGTCACAAGGATGCGGAATGAGATGTTTATTCAGCAAATATTTATGGAGCACCTACTCTGTGCCAAGCACCAGACATAAAATAGTGAACAAGAGCGTCATGATTCCTCTGGTGGGGAATATAAACTTCTAAGCAGGCTGGTGTGCGTGTGGGGTGGGGAGTGGTGGTGAGTCCGAGGATGGGTGAAGCACAGGGTGCTGTGGGAGCATACAGGACTAGGCATCTCTTGCCACATGGGGAGGTCCAAGAAGCTGCCTGGAGAAGATGGCTTTTAATATGAGGCTTTAGAGATGAGGAGTTAGCAATGAACAGAAAGGGAACAGGAAAAAAAACTTCCAGCCAGAGGGGACAGCAGGTGAAAATGCAAGAGGACATAGTGAGCGCAGTAAAAGGAGTCGTGTTGATAGTGGCTGGATGTTAGGGGGAGGGGAGGGAGGGGAAAGAGAAATGAGAAGCGCCGGACCAGATAGGAACCTGTGAGCCATACTAAGGGGGTTGGACTTGAAGAGCAAGGGGGACCCACTGAAGAGCTCATGCTCACTTAGGCAAACCTAAGTGAGAGATGGTGGCAGCCAGAGCGAGGGTGGGGTCACGGCTCGTGGGTAGGAGGGGTAAGAGGGATGTTTAGAAGGTAGATGCATGGACTCGGGGACTGACTGGCCACAGGAGTGAAGAAAGCAGGGCAGTCCAGGATGTTGGGGGACTTCAGTGGTATCATCCACCAAAAAGAAAAGAACACCTGAGGAGATGAAGGTTTTAAAGGACAGGTGGAGAAGATGGTGAGGTTAGATTTGGGCAGGTCACATTCGCTATGTCTTTGGGTCACCAGAAGAAGATGATGTTCAACAAGCAGTTGGCTGTTCATAATACTAATGACAACAACTCAATTTGGCCCTCGTGACAATCTCAGGAGGAAGAAAAACGAGGCACAGAGATGTCAAGTAACTTGCCCAAGGTCACACAGGCCCTAAGAGGCAGGGGTGGTTTCATACAAAGACATTCAGGTTCCAGAGCTCATATGAAGGACGTAAAGCTCAGGAGAGAGTTGTCCTGAGCCTGGAGATGTAACTGCAAAGTCATCTACACGTGAACAGAGGGCCATGAAGCCAAAAGAATGGATGTGGTTGCCAAGGCACAGCGTGGCCAATGGGGAGAATCAAGGGCATAAATAGCCCCGGAAGGAAGAGGGGGACTGGGCAGACGAAGAGGAACCAAAAGATGAGACTGAGGGGACGGCCAGAGAGGTGTGAGGGAAGTCGAGAAGGAAAGCTATTCCCGAGTCAGAGAAAAATGTGGTCCAAGAAGGAGAGAATAGCCATATGCTGCTTGGAAGTCGAGAAGACGAGAACGCAGAAGTGACCGTAGAAGTTAAAAATAAGGAAGCCGAGGGCTTCCCTGGTGGCGCAGTGGTTGAGAGTCCGCCTGCCGACGCAGGGGACGCGGGTTCGTGCCCCGGTCCGGGAGGATCCCACATGCCGCGGAGTGGCTGGGCCCGTGAGCCATGGCCGCTGAGCCTGCGCGTCCGGAGCCTGTGCTCCGCAACGGGAGAGGCCACAGCAGTGAGAGGCCCGCGTACCGCAAAAAATAAATAAGGAAGCCGATAGTTGCATTGGGGAAAACAGTCTCTGTGGAGTGATGGGAGCCAAATCCTTAAGCTACTGTGTTGAGAAGGTTGTTGTAATGGAAGGGATGTGACAGCAAGTGTAGACCAGCTCTTGAATATGCTGTTGAAGGGGGGATGGAGGGAGGCAATGGATAGAGGGAGTCTTGGGCTTAGCTGAAGAGTACCTTCCTCGAGGGTTTATTCATCGTCACTATTTTAAGTTGAATACACGAAGAACATTCAAGTCCCAAAACATCTTAAGGAAAGAAAGAGTTTTTCAATAATGAAGACAGTCAGGTCTATATAAGTATGAATGGGAAGGAGCTAATAGAGAAGACAAGTTTGCGGATACAGGACAGAGAATGTAATCAGGGGAGTGAACTCTCCGATAAGGCAAAAAGGGGAGGGCTCCAGGAGGAACAAATCCAAATGTGAGCAAGGATGCTGCTCCCAGAGAAACAGGAAGAAGAAAGGAAAGACAGGATGGAAAAGAGAGTGAAGACCACAGAGGCAGAGGAGGACCACCGGCATCCCTGGGCTTGGAGACGTGAATTTTCCACAGGGTCTTCCTTGGGAGTGCCCAGCAGCCCAGGTGTGACAGAGGTGGACAGGTCGACTGAGTCAATGTGGCAGATTTACCAGGAGAGTGTAACCAAAAGACAAAGGGACAGAGGAAAATACTGACACTAAAGTGGTAGGAGGGACTTCCCTGGTGGTCCAGTGGTTAAGATTCTGCCCTTCCACTGCAGGAGGCGTGGGTTCGATCCCTGGTCAGGGAACTAAGATTCTGCATGCTGAGCGGTACGGCCTAGATAGATAGATAGATAGATAGATAGATAGATAAAGTGTTAGGAGACACATTCTGTGGACTCCAGCCTGATTGGAGGAGCTGCGAGTCCTCTATTGTCATTCCCGTCCCAACCCACCATTCACCCACTACACCCTTATCGTGGGACTCATGTGATCTAGTCAAGATTCCCTCTTGGTCTTCTCTTTCTAATATCCAGAGCATCCTCCTGGGGTGGGAGAGGAGGGAGTTTACAGAAAAGTGACGTTACTTAAAACCATCAGCCTCGGGACTGCCTGATCCTATGGGACTGTCCCCAGGCCAGGCCCATTGGAAGGAAAGGTGAATCTTCCTTTTGTCTAAAGCCCTGAGGTCTTTGGGGAGCTTCCCAGCTCGGGTCTAATTGTAATCCCTAAGTACATATGCTATGTCCCAAAGTTGAAATATAGAGTTAATGCAATACCAGTGTAAATCTCCCTAAGTCCTCTAATAGAATTTGACAGCTCTGAGTGTGGAATGTTTATTCTTCCAGGTGAAGGATCAAAGGATTTGACTTTCAATGGCAGTGATAGACCATCCATCTGGAGCAATTACAATATCCACTGTCAATCAGTGGAACCAGCCTATGCTGAGTTAAAAGCAGCAAAGGTCACCAGAAGAGAGATTCCTGAGATGAATTTGAACCCTGGTAAAACTAACGTTAGGCCAACAAAGGAGAACACCGAGGAAAGAAATTGTTCTTTAGTAAACATCACTGGGACAGTTGGCTAACGGGCCAGGGAGGATTCATTTAAATTCATACAGCACACCTGTCAAGTTCAACCGTATGGCACCATTAATCTGTGACAAACCCGGGAACAAGGGACAAGCATTACCCTCCCTGACGCCAATGAGGAGATAAATTCCCAGCTACTGAAGAAACAGATACCATCAGGGCTCTGATGGGTGGGTTCAAATATCTAAGAGTGAAAATTTTTACACTGCCATATAATAAAAATCAATATCAAAAGGAAACTAGCAGCATCCATTCCATCTGACATATTCCCCTTCCCAAGCTTGCTGACTGCCCCAAACAGATAACGGATGGGCCGCTACATGACTCCCCCTGATAAGTGGTCAAAGGAGATGAACAGAATTACGCCAGGAAATGGAGACAGTAAATCACCATGTGGAAACAGGCACCATCCCGCCAACTAGGAAATAAAATTTAGAACCAAGCACATTTCAGGTCCCATTACATGCCTATTAAAGTCACAAAAAATAAATATGATAAAACCCAAGATGGGCAGCCAGTGAAAACACATCCTTCAGCATTGCCATCGAGAAAGGCTGGACCAATTTACATAAGCAATCAGGCAGCAGATGTGAGGACTCTTTATCCTCTGACCCAGCGATCCTCTCTCTGGTAACAGACCCCATGGTATTAGTCCCAAAGAAAGAAAAACACGTCTATAGCGGCGCTGCTTGTGATAACTAAACACTGTCAACCACCTAAAGGCCAAAGAAGAGGGGGCTAACCAAGCAAAGAGAAATGGGTTAACACAGTGGAATAACACGCTGCCATTGTGAATGACGGAAGTGGGGGCTTGATAAGTTCTGGAAACATTTCTATGAAATATGCATGGTGGTCATTAGCGAGCACATCAAATGTCTTCCTGGATTTTGACAAAGAACAGACTTTGGATGGGATATCGTTCCCTTCAAGTTTAACGTTCACAAAGATTTTATGGTAAGTTGGATGCTAATTTTAGTGGTTCATTCACAATTCAATGAGTATTGACCCCATGCCAGACACTAAGGATATTAAGATGAGGAAGAAATGCTTCCTACCCCCAGGAGCCTGTGGTCAAAAGTGAAGACACACACACACACACACACACACACGCACACGCACACACATACATACTAAAATCAAGTGTGGCAAATGGTACAAGAGGTATAGATACGGTTTCATGCACAGAAGGCAAGCCATGTGGACGGCATCACAGATCATCATATGCAGAATTAGGATAATTCACAGGTTGGGCAGAAGTGGAGGAAGGCAGTGTTCCAGGGAAGGAACAGAATTGCGCAGGCAGTGGCCATAGAAATCCAGTGTGTGTGTGTGTGTGTGTGTGTGTGTGTGTGTGTGTGTGTGCGTGCTCTATCCCAATAGATCTGATGAATCTGGGATGCTTCTCTCCTGGGGCCCAGGACTGTCTTCCCACGGCCAAGCCAACCCTGCCATTTCTCATCACTACCTTCCCCTCCCAAACGAGCCCCTTCCCCCATTCACCCCCACCACACACACCCCTCCCTGAAATCATCCAGGGCCATTTGCCCTGGGTAAAGATGATCTGGTTGTGTCATATGCTGTGTGAATAGGATTATTCTAAAGGCCAGTTTAAACAGGAAAGGATTCTTATTTTTTAGAGTCCACATCTTATTCACGGTGGAGTGTTCTTTCTTAAAAGGATGCTTGGATAGGATCCAAGCATATTAAAAGGACACATGGAACCTCAGGTGAAATTATCCTGTTTCCAGTTTCCTGAATGTGCTGGATATGGAAACTGCTGTTAATAAATTGAGTAAAGTGAGGAAAGTCAATCAAGAATGCAAGCTCCTCAGGTCAGATAAATATTAAAAGATGTGGGGTGTGTAAAATGTCATAAAGAGCTATCAGGAGAGCAAGCAGCCACAAGTCGGCATTTGAGCGTTGATGTTTTGAAAGCTGTGGACGTTATGACAATTCCACATACAGTTTTGTTTGACGATATACAGCTTGGCATTTAGAAACTAGTATGTGTGTGAGAAGGAAAGCTGAGAGCTTTGCAAAGGAAGCCAGGAGGTAAATCAAGAGTTTCTTATCTGAGAATAATAAAAGAAGGGGCTTAATGACATGGTATGATCACCAACACCTCAGCATCAACGCGTGACTTTGAAAAAAAATCCCTTCTCTGCCGAGATGACCCAACGGCCAATGGAGATGTCTGGCCTGTAATCAGGGAGTATGCAAGTGATATCAACACAGTCACAAGTGTAGAAGGCGACCACTCCTGACTGTTATTCTTATAAGGTTGGGGTTCCCCAAAGGAGGGGCCGTTCCAGAGATAAATTCAGCGAAGAAAGCTGGGTCAGGAACACCCAGCGATTGGAGAGCAATAATATTCTGGGGGGTTGTGTCGGACTGCCCTGGGGGTGAGCAGGTAAGAGGATCTCTCTTGTAAAAGTTGTCATGCAGGGCTTCCCTGGTGGCACAGTGGTTGAGAGTCCGCCTGCCGATGCAGGGGACACGGGTTTGTGCCCCGGTCCGGGAGGATCCCACATGCCGCGGAGCGGCTGGGCCCGTGAGCCATGGCCGTTAAGCCTGCGCGTCCGGAGCCTGTGCTCCTCAACGGGAGAGGCCACAACGGTGAGAGGCCCACGTACCGCAAAAAAAAAAAAAAAAAAAAAAGTTGTCATGCAACAGCAAGTAGAACCTGAACTTGAGCATCAAGACAATAATTACAGCCACTGAGCCGGCTGAGAGTCTGTAAAAGATACTTGAGTGTGAGCTGATCCTTTGCAAGGGAACATTAGTATGAAGTGAGCTGACAAGATGGAAAAGTGGCAGCTGAAGGTTGTTCACACAAGTCAGGAAATGCTGTATATCGATCACACTGCATTATCAGAAATCCTTCCCCGAGTTCCCGTGTGTCTCCACATCACCAATCATGGTTCCTCTTGCCCGACAAGCCTTCAAGACATCCCCGGTGGTTTAGTCGAAGTTGCAAAATGTGTCCAGATGATTCGATCAGGATGTCTTTAAATCACGCCTAGTGTATGTTTGAGAAGCAAAAGAGGGGAGTGGAGTGGAGAGATCAGAGAATCCCCTCAAGGGTTTATGCACACACAAGGCCTCCCTGCCTCTGCCCTGGGAATGGGTCATGGTAACCAGCCAAGGGCACTGGGACCTGGGCTTGAGGGATGGCTGGAGGAGAGTCTTGTGAGAGAGACGACCAATGACAGGGACTGGCTGACAGCCTGGCTGCCCTGCAGCTCACGACCTTCCTCCCCTGACACGTACCAAGTCCCCCCGCTTCCCTATGGAATGGTCCAAGCTTGTCATTTGGGGTGGGATTGTGTGGCAAAGACTGCTCTCTGATCACCAAAATCTGCATCCACTTCTTGGCCCATAGCTAGACGGTTTTTCTCAGTATCTTTTGCAGTCACGTGGCAAAGGTCTGACCCGGCTGATGGGAGATGAGCAGAAATCTATGTCCCTTCCAGGGCCACCCTCCATACAACTGTCACTGAGTCTCCGCTTTGCTGGTGCTCCTCTCCTTCTCTAGCCGGCTGAAATGGAGCCGACCCTTGGATTGTTTACCAAAGCCCTTAGGTGAAGGTGGCCGAGCTTCTTGTTGCCTGGGGTCCAGAGACAGCACGAAGGATGGCCTCCTGCTGACCTGATTGCACACCAGGCCCGTGGCAGAGGGAGGGAATAGTCTCTGTCACATCTGAGCCACTGTACAGTTGGGGGTTTATTTGTTACAGCAGCAAGCATTACCCTAACCCACTTAGATGGCAACCTAGCCACCCAGCTCTGACTCTGACTGAATCCAGCCGATGGATGATCTCCTGGACCCCTTGCTTGCTTTTGGCCATTGGAGGGATGGTGGCAGCATACACTTAAGGCTGGCCAACAAGGGGGCATTGGTGGCTGCCTTGAGTGGCAGCCCCCTAGGGCCTCAGGAAGGAAAACAGAGTCTACAAAATGCTGCAGGGCCACCAAGGCACCATGATCCATCCCTGTGCTACATGGGCTATGATCTGCTGCACCCATGAGGCGCTGGATGCCACCTATGGGCAGGAGACAGCTCTGACATCAGGGCAGCAGTGGCAGGAAAGGGGACCTGTGGGGAGGCCCAGGCAGCCAGCCACATGGCGGGTACATCTGCCTGTGTCTCACACCTAGCAGTCTCTTCCTAGAAAAACATCCCTTCCGTTAAATGTAATAAGTCTCCTTTTAAGTAACACATTGTTGGGCTTGTTACTTTTGCTTTCAGGACCCTGAAACTGGTTAAAAGAGCAATTCACATGAGCCACAAGGGAAGGAATGACTCAGATACCTGGACTGGTGACTCGGATACCTGGACTGGAACAAACTCTCTCCACAGCTGGGCAGCTTTTTAAAGAGGAAGACTGAGTCACTTGCTAAAGACTTCTCAAAGAGCCAGAATCCGTGTGCTTGCATCGGACCCCAGCCTCGTGTTCAGTTCTTGACTTTATACTGACTAACAAGAGCATATGGAGAAAGCCAACCAATAGCAGGGACAGGAAACCAAGTAGCACACAACAAAGTCCAGGGGCTGTTTAGTCAAGAAGAAAAAACCCCAGGATGGCTCTGATTCCAAAGGTCACATATCTGATGGTCCCCCAGATGGGTCCAATGGGGCCAGGGCCATGGGGGTGCAGTTAGATAGATAGACAGGCTTGATTGAACACTTAGTGTAGAGGAGGATTCATCTTCTTACGGTTACAGCTGTACCAGGGGTGGAGTGAGTTGGTCTGGACAGTGCTGAGCTCCCTGTCATTAGAGGCATACAAGCAGAATCAGAAGGGCTGTCTCTCAGAAAGTTTGTTACAGGGGATCCTCTTTCTCTGGGAGAGCAGAGGCATGTGTTCACAGGAGCTTTCAGGTCCAAAATGCTATGTTTCTGAGTCTTTCCCCAAATAGAGCAGCAACTATTGTTTTGTGTTCTCCCTCCTGGTTCCACTCCCCTTTCTTGGGATAATAAATGCCGCAAGCACACTTCACAGGGAACACCTCTCCTAATCTACGGGCTCTGGAACAAGCAGAGCCAACCCCAGCCCCAGGCACACATGTTATCCAAGTTGCCTAAGCTTAAGGTCAGGCCATATGACAGTGATTAGTTCAGGAGTTAGTGAGCAGCTAAGTTAGTCCGATCAGAGTGAATTCTGGGGTTTATATAGGAGCTACCAGGGAGAAATTCTTTCTCTGTCTCTCTCCTACAGGCCTGGAAACAGGCAGGCTGAAACTAATCTTCTACAGTCTTCTTGACAGTGGACTTCAAGATGGAGTCACCAACAGAACTGGGCTTAGAGTCAGTGAAAAACCAGGTTCTGATCATATTGCTTCAGTGCCTGGATCCAGCTATACCTGAAGTCAGAAACTTTTCAGTTTATTGAAACAATATATTCTATTTTCAATCAATAGTTTTCTTCACTTTCAACAGAGAGAGAGAGAGAGAGAGAGAGAGAGAGAGAGAGAGCAAGTGAGAGAGTATCCTGGTGAATGTGACAGGTTTTAACAGAGGAGTCTTGGGAAAGAACTTATAGGTCCTGAGTGAATAATGAGAAAAAGAAATCAACATAGCCTTCAGAAAAGGCTGTAGAAAGAGGAGAGGGGACCTGTTAGCCTTCTGTCTTGGACCCCCAAGACTGGGCCGCCCATGGGAGAGCCAGCCATGGGAGCACCTGTGTGCAGTATTCTCCCTAAAATTCCAGTCCAAGAAAATCATCCTAAATATTCAAAGCCATCCTACACGGAGCTGCTCTTTGAAGCATTGTGTGTAACAGTGAAAAACTGGAAACAGTCTAAATGTGCAACAATCAGGGGTTGGTCTAGCAAGCTTCCTGCCTTCAAAATGACATTTATGAAGTGTATGTAATAACATGGAAAATACTTATAATAGTGAGTGAAATCAGGGCATGAAATGGTCTAGTCAATATGAACTCAATTATGTGAAAAGGAAAAAAAGAAAAAAGAATCACATATCACATACAGGAAAAACAAAGGATGTAAATGTACCCAAAAGTTAATGCTTGAGTGGTAGGACCATTTTGCTTCCTACTTTGCTTTATTGTCTAAATTCTCTTTGTATTTTTATAATGGAGGAGACTTTTGTGTGATGTCAGTGGATGATGTATGTAGAGAGAGGGATGCACAGAGACAAGCAATTTCTGAAATAAGAGACAGATGGGCGACATCACTAACCCTTTCCCGGTTACAGGCAGGAGACCCTGGCAAGACAGTCAGATCTGGTCCCTAATGTGTCACTCAGCAGCTAGATAACCTGTGGGTATCTTTGCCTCTCTAGACCCCAGTATCCTACTCTATCAAAGACAAGTCATCAGAATAGATGTTCCGGAAACAACACCAAACAAGAGTCAGAGTGCCTGGGTTCTCCACCCAAATGCTTAACCATACATTTGCTGAACGAGTTCCCCTCTGGACCTCAGTTGTATGGATGGAGACGATCCACCAACTCCCCCCTCCTCGTGGGCTGTGAGTCACTGTGCATACAGGGGGTTGTCTTGTTAGAAAGCCCTCTCCCACTCGGTCCTGCCTCGGCCCTGTCTGCTGTCACCTCTGCCCACTCGAATTAAACCCTCTGTAAATAACAAGACAGAGAGAACTCTGTCTGTCTCTCTGATGACTTTTCAGGCTGTGTCTTTTCTGATTTTCCTGTTGCAAAGCCTGTTTACCTGCTCTCCAGAAACATGGCTGGGCAGACAGGAGCCTGGCACTGGTCCATCAGACGCAGGTCCCAGAGGAGGAGGGTCTTAGGAATTCACAACAGTAGATTCCAAGCCTGTGACTCTTGGGGTGCCCAGCAGAGCACCTGATAATACATGTCCCAAAGGGCTGCCTTCTCCAAGTGGATAGAATTGTCCCCGTTTTATTCAAGGCCCAAGTCCTGGAAAGGGGGAGTGGTCCCACCCACTGGCTGCTCGGAAGCCAAAACTCCAGAATCAGGGCTGAGTGGCCACGAGGGGCTCAGAAGTAGAAAGTGCAAGAACAAAGGAGGTAGAAACTGGACAGGTCATTAAAGATGATCTGGTCCACCTGTTCCCAGGACAGATGGAAAAACCAAAGCCGGAAAGATCTGAGGCCCACCCCAGATCACAAGGCTTGTCAGTCAGCAGAGTAACAGATACAGAAAAGCAAAAGACACGATCTTATAAAATAAATATCTCCTATCCCCAAATTACGGTATATGTGGAGTATAATACCTGTAACACTGTAGGTCAAAAAACAAGTTATTAAATTTAAGTATAGTGTTGAGGTATCTGAATTTCAAAGACTATTTGTACTAAGCAGAAAAAAATTGCTCCAAGATAGGAAGAGAGTTGATACAAATGATGACTGACATAGTACAACCCAGTGGTCCTCAGACTTCTAGATTTTGTAGTTCAGCAAAATTTTTAAAGAGAAAATTGGAGGATTCAACATAAGGTTGCCAGCTTTACAGCCTGCCAAGCATAGATGCTCAAGAAATCAAGTTTAGTCTACTATTATCACAGTTTCATAAATGTTTTAACACCAAGAAAGGAGGAAAGAGAGAATCCCAGAAAAAGAAAAAAAGACAATCCTATTGAAAATGAATAAATTTAGCTTTGTGGAAAACTCACTTATGTTTTTCTCACTTCCCCACAAGTGCATGAAAACTTTGGCGTGGAGCACTGGAACACCTAAATTAAACACATATTAATTCTCATAAAATATGCAGAGTCTCGTAAGCTTTCAAACCTCACCCAGATGTTGCCTTTTACACATCTGCACACAAACTGGAGGGGCCCGGCGACGATGTATGAGGGGTGAGGGAGAGGGTTCCTGCCTTGCCCTGGGGACCTCCTTCCTTTGAGAACTGCTTCCCTTTGTCTTTTTTTTTTTTTTTTTTTGGTACCTGGGCCTCTCACTGTTGTGGCCTCTCCCATTGGGGAGCACAGGCTCCAGACACGCAGGCCCAGAGGCCATGGCTCACAGGCCCAGCCGCTCCGCGGCATGTGGGATCCTCCCAGACCGGGGCACGAACCCACGTCCCCTGCATCGGCAGGCAGACTCTCAACCACTGTGTCACCAGGGAAGCCCCTCTTTGTCTTTTTTAAGCAGCTGAGTTCATCATCATTCCCAGCCTTCCCAAGCTTCTCAATTTTATTTTCCCATCACCAATTTTCCCCACAGGTTTCTGATGAAATCCAGCACCACTTTCCAAGGAACTGGTAGCTGGATTTCCAAGAGTGGCCACTTCTCAGTAAACATCAGTTAAATCTGGGATTAAGGGTAAGGCTCCTCCCTGCTGGGCTCTGCAGCATCTCCTGGTCAAGCATACATAGAGCCAGACCTTTAACCCTCCAACCCCGCCACATTTCCTATTGGTCTATTCTAAATATTTCCCATCATTATATGTGTTACTATTAATATGTGTGGTTGGTATACCTTCCCGGGGGATGGAACATAGTGGGAGTAAATGGTATGAGGAGGGAAGTTGCTTTAGAGTCTACAAAAGTTTAGATGTCATAGAATTATGTGGTTCCTGAGTCAGAAGGGATGAGAGAGTCTATAGCTGCTGCTGGGGCAGTAAAAGCTCAGGAGCTGAGAGATAGAGGGAGGAACCAGCGTGACGCCAAGGCGGTCAGGTGCCTGTGGGTTCCAACCCTAGTTCCACCAGCCACGTAACTGGGCAGGTCATTAACTTTACTAAACCTCAGTGTTTACACCCACGAAACACACAAGACGACCAGCCTCCAAGGGCTCTGGTGAGGATTAGAGGAGTAAGGTATACAGAGGCACTAGTACTATGCTGGCCCAAAACGGGGGCTCCTCTCTTTCCATCCTTGTTTTCTTAGCTCTAGGGGAGGGTGTCTAGGCAGAACTGACTTGGAGAAGAGAGGTGTGTTAAAGGTCAAGGGCAGAATCTAGGTGAACATGGGACAGATTCAATAATATCACAAATAACTCGTCCCTGGGTCCGGCTGGCTTACGTGACCAGGCTCTGTAGCACTGAATTGGTTTCACGCACCTGCCTCGGACACTGAGATGTTCCCGCGATGCAGTGGGGTCCCTGCACCAACTGCCTGAACGTGTGTCAGGCTGGAGGGCAGGCAGCAGGCCCTGCACCTGGGCTGGGCGCTGCGCTAGGTACCTTGCATACAGGAATTTCTGTGAGGCAGATGGTAGCAGCTCTGAGCATCAGGCACACTGCCTAGCGAGAGGGATTTGTAAGCTGCCCCAAGTCTCCAGCTGGTACCTGAGAAAATCCTCATTCAAACTACGTGTGCCCTTGTTCTGGGCACCCCGTGTTGCTCCCGCCTAAGAGAGGAAAAACTACAGGAGAGATATAAGCAGGAGAGCCCTCTCCAAGGCGTCAGTTCAAGAAGAGAAACTCTTGGACCATTTGATGTGTGCTCCTTGAGTTACCCACAGAGGTAGGGCCAGCGGGGGCATGACTGAGGGAGGGCGTTATTTACATGTAGAATTAAATAATATAAGAGGAGAGGGGGAGGTGCGGTGGAAATGAGGAGGGATGGAAAGGGAAGTCAGAGTCTTTATCACCACCTCCTGCCTCCCGCCTTCCCCCCACCTCCTCCTCTCCCTCCCCTCTTCTCCCTCTCTTCCCACTCCAAACAGGAGCAGCAGGGAACCCAGCCCACCCTGCCACAGCTCCTGCCTCACCGGCCATGGCCCTGGCTCCTCCCCCCTCCCCCAACCTCCCCCACCACCCCCTGTCCCCCGCTTGGCCCAAGAGAACTTCTGCCACCTTCCATTCCCTCTTCTAATAATTGCGCATTTCCCTGAGAGAGACTCAAAGGCAAAGGAGAGAGAAGATGATTTCTCGGTCAATAAGCCCTTAAGCAAGTTTCTCAGAAGGATGCTTTCCTGACAACCTCGCAGGCCTTGGTTTCCTCCATGATTTCAAATTAAAGCAATGTCACTTACCCTCAACTGATAGAGGTTAATCGATCGGTCATCTCTGAGTGCCAGTGATATGCTTGACACTAGCAGGACACTTAATCCTCACAATAATCCTGGGAGCCCTACTCTCCATCCCACCCCTCATTATACAGAAGAAGAAACTGAGGCTCAGAGAGGTGAAAGGATTTGCCCAAGGTCACAAAACAAAGAAGTAATGGAGACAAATATAGAAAACATTCAAAAGAAAGTTCCTCCATGCTGTCATTGAAATATGTGTAAGGCCTAGAGGTGTAGCAGCCAGGTTCTTGAAAGATAAGCTCAGTGAAGCGAATGGAACTTTCTTGGAAATATATCTGAGGCTCAGAGAATCAGCAGGAAGGCTGGGGAGTTGGGCTCAGACGTGGATGGGTCCCAGGACCACTTGGAGGGCCAGGTGTGGAAGGGGGAGAGCAGTGTCCCTCTGCTGTGGGCCCTGCCCCGTGGGTGCATGAGCTCCCTGTTTTCTGAGGTTTGGCGCCTCTTTTGTACTCCAGAAGATGCTTTTGAATGGCTGTGCTTATTCACGTGTTGTCCTTTTGTTGACAGGCTCACAGGCTTCAGATTACCATCCCACCAGATTGTAGTTAATGGGGAAGAAGTAAACCCCGAACAAATTCCACCAGGAGAAGACAATCCACAGTGGTAGGGGATACAGATCAGAGTGGGCTTCACAGAACAGGTGATGCTTAGCCGAAGCTTGAAGGGAAAGCCATAGCAAACTAATAATGGCTCGTCGGGACCGCATTCTGGGAAAGCTGGGACCAGCCCGGGCATTAATTCCTTTACTCCTCCCAGCACCCCTGAGGTAGGGACTGGTATCACCCGCTGCATAGGTGAGGAAACTGAGGCTCCAAAACCTTAGGTTTCTTACTCAAGGCCTCACAGTTATAAGTGACAGTCAGAATTCAGTTCCGGCCTCACTGACTCCAAAATCCAAGCTCTTATCCACTCTGCTAGCAAATAATGCCTCACTATTAGAGAGGCTTCCACGTGTCAAAGTGCTCCCAGATCCATTATCTCAGCTCACACTCACAGCAACCCTGCAAAGTAGATAGGGCAGGTGTGATTATGCTTATTTCCCTGACAGGCAGATGGGGCCCAGAGATGCTAAGTGACCCACCCAAGGTCACACAGCCACTTAACAGAAGGGTAAGGCTGGCTGCCCCGACTCAGCATCCTCCTCATTGCTGCATATGCTCTGAGGGTCCTCGTGCCCAGCCAGCAAGAGGGACCAGAGTCCACTCAAGAGAGAACAAGGCAGAGCCGTTCATTTCCAGACTTCAACATTTAATTCCGAGGCAGGCACCTGACCCATCACCCCACGGGAGCACTCGTGGGCCATCCAGTGCCTGGCACGCTGCCGTCTCGGGGTCTGGGCACAATTAAGCACAAACCAGGAATTGGTGCCTAACAAATTAGCAACAGGTAAAAGCCATCAGGCCATCTGTTGCCTCCCACCCACTGCCACTGCCTAATCCCCTTTCTCGGCAGCGTCCCCGGCTCCGTGCTCAAACACAAATTAATATACTGGCCTTTGCATATGTATTTATGGCTTCAGGTGGGGAGAGAGCCACAGGAGCAGGTGGCAAGAAGGCAGTCGCTGGAGATGCTTAGCTCACGCAAAAGTCCTTCCTTAGGGAGGGAAGTCAGCTGAAGGCCGTGGGATGGGTGAGCTGGAAGGCAGACCAAGGGCCTTGAATAGCCAGTTATGGAGGCAGGGAAGGGGTTGGAGGCACGGCTCTTGGTTCCTCATAGGAAGCACTCCGCCAGACCACTCATTCCCCCCCTCCCCCACCGCCCCGAGGTCTTGCATCATGCATCCCATCAGCCACATTAGAAACGCTGAGGCAAGAGGAGGCCATAGGATTATCCACGGTCAGCAGGAGGCCAGGACGGAGCAGGAGGGAGCCCCAGGCAGCCAGGTGGCCAGCCTGCCTAGGAGACAGTCTTGAGCGGCCTCTCCGAATCTGGGTTTCCTCACTGCAAGTTTCCAAGATGCTCAAGTGTGCCAGCCATGCCTAACCAGTTCGACTCAGGAATGAATATGAACAGAGGCTGGTATTTCCTGGTACTTCATGCTGAGCGCTTTACTTCGTTTTGCCCTTGCAGCAACCTTATGAGGTAGATGTCACTACACCCATTTTGCAAATAAAGAAGTGGAGGTTGCAAGAGAGGTTAAATTCAATGATTTGTAAGTAGGTACTTCTGGTGGACCTAGGCTGGACCAGGCTCCAGGTGGGCCCTTGGGATGCAAAGATGTACAAACTGGAGCTGATCCTTTGTCCTCACGGCAGGGTCAGAATCAGCCACAAGTGTTGCTGAGTAGATGACAGGGGGACAGTGGCAGATTAGATGGTCTGGGAAAGGCAGGCTTCCCTGAAGCCCCAGGTATGAAGAGGAACCATCTAGAAGTGAGGGAAGAGTGTCCCAGGAAGAGGGGACAGTATATGCAAAGGCCCTGAGGAGGGAAGGGATGGGTGTCTGGGGCTGGAGTGGCTGGGACCTGTGCGAAGAGAGGATATAGCTGGCTGCAGCAGAGAGAGAGGCAGGCCCAGACCAGGCAGGAGCTCACCAGCTCTGTAGAATGTTCCGGATTTTCTCCTAAGTGTGACGAGAGGCTGCTGCAAAATGTCACCCGGATCTGTTGGACTCCAAGCCAGGTTCCCACTGCCTTCCTATGCTGTCCCCTCCCGCCTCGTGCTTCTCCTCCCACAGGAGGGACAGGAAGATGGCGGCCACCTCCTTGGAAAGTCTGCCCATTGTCACAGAGTGGGCAGAGTGAGGACTCTGGGGGTTCCCAGGCTGGGGTTTTCTTCTCCTAGTCCCAAACCGGGGCTGCACAGAGCTGAGCTAGTGTCCTTGAGATTTTAAAGTCCCAAATTACCCAGGATGGGGACAGCCAAGGAAGGAAGGATCATCCTTCAGTAAGTCCTCCTGGTCGACCAGAAAGATGAACTCAGGCTTGTGGAGCACATCTCTGAATGTCCAGGAATCTGTCTGGGGGCAGGGAAGGCAAGGAAAGATCTGAACCCCTATGCTTTCTATCTCATGGTGAGACAGGGTCTGGGAGGGGTCCCAGTCCCTTCAGCATCCCAGCCCAGGGAGTGGGTACAGCCAGACTTCACCCGTTACCAGCAATGTGACCTGGAACAAAACTTTGTTTCTCCACATGGAAAATGAATTAAATCTGCCTCACAGAGGCGTGGGGAGGAGAGGATGGCCATCAAGCACCCAGCTTGATGTCTGCACTTAGGTGCTCAGTCAGTGCTAAGGGACATTACTGTGATCCAGACCTGCTTCCAAGCCACTCCCCTCTCCAGCCAATCAGCATCAACCCTCTATCTCCCATTGTCCCGGAGCTTTGAGGCATCTGCAGTTTCAAATCCCTTGTTAAAAGTAAGCTTTAAAAAAAAAAAAGTCAGAAGAGGAGTCAGGAAAGGAAAAAAGGGAGAGGGAGAGAGGAGGAAGGAACTTTTTTCACCTGAAGCCAGATCTCTAATTCTGCTGGTGGCCAGGGACAGCCCTGCCGCCAGCCTCTCTTGCAAATCAAAAGGCCTGCTGAGTAAGCAGCTGCAAATAGAGCGCTGGGCTCTTTGAAGGTGAGGAGCCAGAAGGGAGCTCTTATCATCCTCCTGGGCTCACAGGAATGCCTCAGGCTGGCCCAGGCTGTGCCAGACAGGAGGCTGGCGGGCATGTAACTGGCGGGGAGGGGAGGGCTGTCAGTGCCAGTTCAGGCTAGAGGGAGGGAGAGAGCGGGTGAGACCAGCATTGGTTGTGCTGTCAGACCTGAGTCCTCATCCTGCGATTCCAGCCAGTCACACACATCCTTAGCCTCCATTATTTCGTCTGTGAAATGGGATGATACAGCTGCCTGGCAGGCCCCGTGCACAGCACACAGTAGGTGCTCCTTGAGTGGTGCTTCTCATCGCTGCAGACAAAGGGGAGGGATGGGGTGGGCTCAGGTGTCCAATCACCAAGGCTGCTATCCCCCTGCCCCCACCAAGCTGCCCTTCCTCTCTGGCTCCCTAGAAGCAGACAAGCCTCACATCTGGGCTCCTGCGCCATTATTCTCTCTCTCTCTCCATTTTGACCACTATGGATAACCTCCCCACTGTCCTTCTCCTGAGCTGCCCCAGCCGCCTCTTTACACGCCTCCCTGCCTCCAGCCTCCCCGGGCCCACTGAGCACACAGCTGCACATTCATTTCCCAGAAGCCCAGGTGTGGCTGTTCGCGTCCTCTGCGCAACACCCAGCCTCACTGCCCATCACCAACTGCTCCACTTGGCAGTCAAAGCCAGCCACATTCCAGACGCCCCTGACTAATGGAATGACCAGCATGGCACCCGGTGGGCCCGACTACGGCTCTCATGCCTTGCTCCGTCCTCCCCTCTCTCCACACCGCTGCCATCCCCAAGACTCAGCCTACCCTAGCCGGCCTCTTTGTTTTCACTCATGCTGTCCCTTCCACCTGGAAGGTCCATCGTCCTAAAATGCTTTCTTCTTCCAGAATCCTACCAGCCAGAATATTCTCTCCCTCACTCTGCAGAATTTGGACTCCTCGTCCCAGGGCTCAGCAACATCTCTTTATTATAGGGGTATTTGCACCTGTGGATAATCTAAATCCACAGTTAAACTGGTATGGGGGCCAGGATGTGAGTTCTAACTAACTGAGATGTCGATGAGAGAGATGCCCAGGGACACAGCGAGTGAGTGTGCGCCGGGGCTGCTCCAGGGCGCTCGTGGGATGCAAGGTGTGAGTTGTCAAGAGTGTGGTTGTGCTCAGGGGCAGAAGTGGGTGGGCATTTGTGGACCACAGCCCACAAGTGTGTATGTGTGACCCTCAATGCACAGGGCTCTCTGTGCCAAGCCAGCACGCAAATACCCTCCCCACTTCCCTCTGTGTCTGTCTCTGTCACACAAACACACGCACACGCACACACGACACACACAGCACGTAGACATCTTGCAAATCTTCACATTCTTAAACCCTACAGTTGGTACAAAGTAATCAGCAAATACTGAAGTGCAAGTTCAGCTGTGCTCTCCAAGCCTCCATCCCACTGGACATATCAGAACACTTCCAGCTGAATAATAAAATAATAGGGAGTCACAGCGTGGCTCTTCCTTGACAGAGCGTTATTCACACCACGATCTCAGAGTCCTCACAACCTGGTCCCATCTTTCAAGTGCAGAGACCAGAGGGCACAGTCTGTTAGAGGCAGAGCTGGGGTTCAGACTCCATCTTAGGACTCTGACTCCCCAGCCCCTGAGGGCAGAAGCTGTGGAAGGCTCTACATCCTCAGAAACTGTGGCCAGTTGTGTGTTTAGCTGGAAGCAGAGTTCCTGAAGCCTGTGGATCTGTGCCTCCTTATTCTGTGAGTTGAGACACTGGAATGTTCCATTTGCATTAAGTAATGGGGGTTCTGAACATCATGTATCCTCTCTCAAGGCTCTGCTCAGAACCACTTCCTCCAGGAAATGTTTTCTGAAAATCTCCCCTTACCCTGGGCTCTGGTATGTTTCCATAGCTCCAAACCACAGAGGGTGGCACAAGGGCCTGTTTGCACTTCTGTCATCTGTCACCTACAGCAGCCTTTGAGCCCTAATGACAGGGACAGGGCCTCATTCACCTGTGCATCCCGGTGCCTGGCACATCTCAGACTTTGAACAAACCTTTACAGAACACATGAGTGAATGAATGAATGAAAGGAGGATTCTCCCAGGACACAGATCAACACTGTGCACAGTTTCATGCTTAGAAGTAAGACTCCCGTGTGAGTGTGGGGGGAGAGGGAGGAGGATGAATGTGCTAGAAAGAGGATGCAGGAGCCTGACTCCATCCTCATCTCTTTGACCTGGTGGTTTTCCCAAGGAGGGATGGGTTAGTCTTCTGAGGATGAAAGAGGGGAACCAAATAGGGAAGGGAGCCCTCTTGCCTTCAGTGGGGTCCACAGAAGGGGCCCGGTCCTCAGCGCTGGGCCTCCCGAGCCCTAAGAAGAGATCAGCCTTGAACGACAAAGCCAGCAACCTCTATAGCTGTGCAAACCAGGGAAAGGGAGTCCCTCCCGCACCGTCCCCCAGTGCCGTGGGCTCACTACCAGCTCCCTTGGCTGAAAATCTTGAGGGGTTTTCCCTTAAGTAATTCCATCTATAAGAATCTGGGAAATGGCCACGGAGAACAATCTCCATCCCTGTCCCCTCTGCAAACCCAACAGAGGCTTGGAAAAATGCGTCTTCTGCCAGACTCGCAGCGTTCCATCTTGTCTGTGGCCAGTAGCCAACTGTGAGTAAGTTCATTAATATTAATGTTAATAATCTCCTACATTTGCTTCACGCTTTCCAGCTTACAAAGCACTTTCAGGTTCATCATCTCATCTGATCCTCACCACCAGCCTGGGAGGTCAGTGGGGCAGTGATTATCATCCCAGTTTTACCAAGGAGAGAACTAAGGTCCAGGGAGAGAAGTGATGGGCCCAAGGGCGCACGTGGCAGCTAGCTGTCGTGACCCCAGGCCGGTCCTCGCCCTCTCCATCTCCCACTGCCAACCCCTTCCCCCGTCTACCTCGTCAATGTTATCATCAGCATCATCTCCTGGTTCAGGGGATCTGTTCTCAGCCATTAGAAAGACAGGCTTAAAATAAATTAAAAAGTCACGCTTTAGCCATCTGCTAAAATGGGTAAAACGACCTTCTAGAAATTTGCTGAGCGACCTTGGGCTAGACATTTCCCTCTCTGGGCCTCCAATCCATTTCCTTGCATGTCAGGTGAAAAGGCTGGTCTCTTCTCCTCCTTCTGCCCTGCCCTTCCGTGATGCGAGACCAGTGAAAGCTGAAGGGCCTTCCCTTGGTGCCAGACTCGGGCTGGCAGTAATCACACCCCTGAGGTCCCCTCCTGGAGTGTGAGGGGTCCACCAATCATGAGCCTAGGACTGCCAGAGAATGGAGCTATGAAGCAACAGAAGACTCCTAGGAACCCTGCTGAGGATGGGGCCGGAGCTAACCAAAAATTGCTACAATGTGACAAGCGCTTTACACACTTTGTCAACATGGCTCAGAATAACCCTACCAGACGGCAGTCATTTCCATTCTTTATATGAGAAACTTGAAAGATGAAAACATCATTAGAGGAGAAACTTGAAGCTTAGAGAGGTCACCTGACTTGCCCAAAGTCATACAGCAAACAGCAGACTCAAGTTCCAAACCCAGAGCTGGTCTGCTTTCTTAGTCCCAAATGCTTAAGGATCCAGAGGTGAAGCGGGAAGAATGCATAGGGGGTTTGTCCTTCCTCCATTCCCTTTCTTCCAGCCCGCCTCACCTCCCTTCTCCCTTCCTTCTTCTCTACCCTCTGCGGTTTCAACCCTGGGCAGGGCCTCCTCTGCTGTACCGGCTCGCCCTGTCATCTCTGCCCAGGCTGAGATTTATGGATCACACTTCAAGGATTTTTCTTTATTAATAACATTTATAATCATTTTAGAAATTAAGAGCTGAGGATGCAAAGCATTTTAATTAAAATAATCTGCAGTTGATAATTATAGGACTCTCTCAGCTGGAACCGTCTTCTTTCAATCTGTCACACTCCCGGAAGGCAGGAGATAGCTGTGAGCAAATGAGTGAGCCTGCTACCTGTGTGTGTAAAGCCGGGTGGCCCAGGGCTCGCCCTCAGAGGCTTCTGCTGGAGAAGTGAGCTCCAGGGTGAACCGGGCTGGTACCAGCTTTGGGGTGGGGCCTCTGTCCACCGTGCAGGGCTGGCTTCCCATGGGATGATAGCCCTTCTAGAGGTCTGCCCACCCGGCACACAGTCTTCTGCTGGTTTCCCTGTGGGCTCAGAGGGGTCGAAGCCCAAGATGCAGAGGGATATGTAAGGCTGTGTAGTGAGAAGTAAAACTCTCACTCAGCTCCTGCCTCTCTGCCCCAGTCCAACGCTCACCCTCACCTGAGGCACTGTCCTGCCCTCTGCAGTCAGGAGAGGGCAGCGAAGGCCACCAAATGCAGACCTGAATGGCTTCAAAGATGGGACATAAATAAGGACAGAAGAAGAGCCGGCTTGCGAGGTTGGGTACCAGCAAGTCAAGACAGCTCCAACCCGTGCCCATCACTGAGACGCTATTTGCTCAGCCCTGGCCCCATCGCAGCCCGTAAGACACCACGGGAGAGTGAGACACACCTCATCCCCTTGGGAACTCACATGCCTGCACAGTTGGTCCATGTGTAAACCAGCCATAAGAGAACATGATGTTTGCCCAGGATGAAGCTACAGCTGTGAGGGGTCAGTTATCAGGTCTGTGTGTGGGGCTAGCAAGGAGGTCTTCACAGGGAAGGGGATGCTTGTGCAGGGCTCTGAAGGATGAATAGGAGCCCGCTGGCTCAATGACAATCACAACTACTAGGGTTTCTTGACTGCTTACTATGCTCTAGGCACTGTGCTGGGCGCTAGCAGCATCTCCTTCAAACTTGACAACAAGTCTTGAGGATAAACTTGATTATTAGCACCCTGGTTTTTTCCAGGTAAAGAAACAGGCTTGGAGAGGCTGTGTCATGTGCTTGAGGTCACAGAGGCACGCTCTGAACTCCAAACCACTGAGGCCAGCCTTGTGCTTAACCAGTGGGATATGCGGTGCTCAGGATAACAGACTCCTGGGAGGGGCACGTCTCCCGAAGAGGGAACACGTACAAGGGCTTCAGAGTGGGTGACAGGAGTGATGGGCCGGAGTTATCCTGCCAGACTGGTTTTGGGAAATCCTAACTGAGTGAGTTCCCTCTGTGGGCCTTAGTTTCCCCATCCATAAGTCTAGGGTAGGGGCTCTCTCTAGAGATCCTCCTGGTCTGGGGAGTCTTCAGCTATCCCAGGCCCCCTGATGCATCTCTAGCTCAGCTTGGGCAGTGTTCTTCTCCTCCCCCACCCCTCAGCCTTAAAGAGGAGAAAGGGGTTCAGGGCAGATGCTCCCCACCAGGACTCCACCCCAAATCCACCTAGGCCAAAAATCTAATGGGGACTGGGGTCTTGATAGTGGGCTCCAAATGTCCTCCTTTGGGCTCATTCGAGCCTCCCTTTCCTCTTGGAGGAAATGAGGGTCGTGGTTGGACCAGCCAGGGGGAGGGCTTGGACATCTCCAGTAGCAGAGGTAGCTGTCCTGGCAGCTGAGGTCAGGCCTGTCCCTCTACTGCTTCCCTCTGTGGCACAGACGTGGCTCAGGCCCTCCCAGCCCAGGCAGCTTCCCCCTCCGCCCTCACCAAAGTCCCCCCAAGCAGTGGACAGGGACCGGAAGAGGATTATGCAGACTCACTCATGGGTAAAATTGGTTCCTGGCCTGAGGAGCAGCAAGGGAGGAGTCCACGAAGAGCCTCGTGGAGGGCCCGGGGCTCACGCTGGCACTGCGGCGGCCTGGGATGGGGGCGGTGCTGCGGCCAGTCCAGGGTGTCGACACCAGGGCCCCCCTCCCCTTCCAATAATCACATCTCCGGAGCATCCTGGGTCAGCGCCTGCTCTGCGTCCTCCAGAGGGCACTTGTTGGCCGGAATCCCTGAGAATAAACTTGGCCCACCTAGACCCAGGGCTTCTAGGGAGCAGCTCTGCCAGGGCTGGGCAGAAGTAGCGGGGGGTGGGTGGGATGTCAGTTATACAAGGCTCCAGGCTGTGGACAAAGATGGATTAAGTGAAGGCTTAGAAGGAGGGGGATTATTCAGAAAGCCCACCCTTCTGAACTCTGCCCAGCAAAGCACATCTTTCATGCCACTTCCTTAAAGAGTGGCCTCTCCGGAAGGAGCATTTCCCTGCTCCTCTGTCCCCTCTGCTTCAGAGAACACTGGATGCCAAGATGGTTTCAGGAAGAGTTTTATTGCAGCTAAAAATAAGGGAGCAACTCACATCTCATTTCCTGTATTCTACAGCTACAAGTTCCCTAAAGAGAGGGAGGAGGAGGGATCAGCAAAGATTCTGGAAAACATTTAGATACAATAAAATAAGTATATTAAAAAAGAAAGCAGACCAATGACAGATATAGGACTCACAGTGATGCTTACCTTGGGTGAGGAAAGCAGGGAGATGGGGTGGACAGGAGGAAGCCACACAGTTAGGTAGCCAGCATTGTTAAAGTCTTAGTTTTTATGCTGGGTGGTGGCTTTAAAGGTACTTATTTTATTTTTAATGTGAATGAATGAATGAACGAAAAATAGGGCCAAACATGGACCAGAGGAGAGTGTAACAAAGATTATATTCAATAGTTATTCAAATTCTTTGTATCTGAGCTTCAAAAAGTTGGGGAAAATATCAAAGGAAAACAAATTCTAAGATCAGATGCACCACCTGGCTTCCTGGGCACCTGGATCCTTGAGCCCTCCTGGCCGCCCAAGCAGACTTTTGAGGTCCAGATTATCCAGAAAATTTCCTCTTCTTCAAGTAGGTTGCAGCCTGACTTCTTTGGAGTCCTGGACATCATAAGGGAAAAAAATGTAATTTTGAATCAAAAAAGAAGTATCCTACAATACCGTAGGCCAAATGGTATCTGCTCTCCCGGGACCCAAGGGCTCATGACTCTAGGGTACTAAATATGGTTGAAGGGATGAGGGGCTGTGGAGCCCGAGGGCCTGCTCACCTGGGCTCTGTCCCCTTTTAGTGATTCTGCCCTGAGAATCTTGGTCCTGACTTTGGCCTCAGGTGGCCTGGGCTCCGTTACCACTGCCATGCCCCCGCGGGACGAGGGCAAGGAGAATTGACCCCTCTCTCACTTCTTTCTCCGCCTCCCACTCATTTCCCCTCCCGGCCCCTCCGCCCCCATCCAGGACGTTTCTGTAGGAAGGGTCCCTGAGGATCCTGGGCTGCCTCACCTGCCTCCAAGGTGACCTTGGAAGGACACCTATCAGATTTTGGTGGTGGCTCACTATGCTCTCCTGCCTCACGATGTCCAGCTGTGGGATGGGTGCTCTTGGGGAGTTCCTCTACTTCCCACAGCAGCAGGAGGGCAGGGTTTCCATCATCTCAGTCAGACAGAGGCCCTGGTCCCTTGCTTCAAAGCCCTCAGGGAAACAGACACAGATCCATCTCCATCTCTCGCTAAATAAGCTCGTGTGTCTAAATAAACTACCACGGGGCATGCCAGTGAGATTCCTATGCTCTGGCCAGCCTCCTGTGGGCAATGTGAGAAGAGCTAATGATACTGTAGAGACAGAGAAGATGGGAAGGCAAGTTCAGAGGGCAAAGCTCAGGAAGAGGTGGGGTGAACATCTGGGCCAAGCCTCTTCCCCAAGTCTGATGATACTTGTGCACAGCCCTTTGTTATATGTGATCTCCTTGACCTTGCCTTGAAAGCTGTTGTCCCCATTTTCTGTCCAGGGACAGAAAAGTCCCCACGTTGCCCATACGGCTCTAGGAAGACAGGTCCAGGTCCATGAAACTTGTGGGTGGCAGAGACAGGCCTAGACCCCAGTTCTGATTTCCAGTCTGGAGCTCCCTGGGGCCACCACGCCAGCCTCCCTGCCTTGCCCCATGAGGTTGGGAGAACTGGGACCGCCTCTGCAGTGGGAAGGCTCTCGGGAGGCCACCACCCTCCGCTATGGGAAGGCTGTCCAAGGGAAGAGAAGCAGACAGGGAGAGGAACCAGGGCCAATGGCTGCAGGGCTAATGGCCGCAGAGGAGGCTCTGTGGAAAACAATTTCAGATTGACGATAGGCTGGGATCTTGGTTTGTCTGTTTCTGGCTTTGGCACCCATTCCTGGCCACTTACTTACGGTTTGGGGGTTTCAGGGTCCCCCTGGGCAAAATGAGACATTTATTACTCATCCTCCTGCCTCATAGAACCATATTGAGAATTAAATGTCATGTGACATGTTACAGAAGAGCCTCCTAAGTGACCCTATTCAACTGATGGCGAGTTGGAAGAACGGGAGGCAGTCTTTCTGGACTGAGTTCAGAGGGTGAGGAGAAAGTGCACGAGATAAGGCTGGACGGGGCAGCCAGGGTCCAGATCACAGGGGGCACACTTGTCCTATGAGGGAGTCTGCACAGAGCCAACAGGTGATGGGGGATATCGGAAGATTTTAAGCAAGGGAATGACACGATCCTAGCTGTCTCCCTGGGGAATCTACGGTGTTCATCTGGGTGGCAGAGTTCCTTCTCCTCTACTCCCCCCACCCCACCCCCAGCATTTGGTGAGGGCAGAAGCGCTTCCCAGGGCTGCTGGGGGCTCCCGGTTTAATCTGAGTTCCGCAGTGCATCAGTGAGGGGCTCCCGGGCCGACCAAGTCCCTGGTACTAATAGGCTGCGGAGGTGAGATCAACGACAACTGCATTGATCTTGCCTCTCTTTGGCTCCTTAAAGAGCTTATTGACTGGAGAGCCTTGGGGGGCTGGGTTTGTGCAGCAGAAATCTGAATCTCATCCAAATGTGGGACAAAGACGAGGAAGAAAATGTGAGGAGGGGGCCCCTCACAGGTCCCTGCCACCTCACACAGTCTCATACTCATTCTGGACGTGTATGCTCACTTCCCACCCCCAAGCTGGTTGTCTTGGCATCTAAACCTATAGCCTTACCTCTCCCCGTCCCCAGTTCTAGCCACACAGAAATGCCTTTTCGTCCCCACTCCTTTGCCTCTGGATATGTTGTTGTCTCTGTCTAGGGTATGATCTCCACCCCAGCTTCCCCAGTCTGACCTGCTCCTTTTTCCAGGTCCAGTTCAAATATCAACTCTTCTTAAAAAGACTTTCCTGGCCTAACCTCACCCCCAAAGCAGGAATTGAGTCTTCTTCTGTGTGTCCGTAGCATTCAATACTTACCTGTATGTGTAATACTCGTCACACTTTTTACAACCATTTACTATATCTTTTTCCCCAGAAAGTCAGTTCCTCTAGGACAGTGACATTGTCATTCATCTTTGTGTCCCCAGCACAGTACTTAGCGTAGAGCAGATGCTCAATAAAGGAATGGACACTGAAGGAATGAAAGAATGAATGCTTTTTAAATGTCCTAAGGACTTCCTTTTTTAATCCTGACCCAGCACAGACCCTGAGGGTGGAGAACAGTAGAGACTATGCCTAATCAAACTTGGATGACCCTAGCTCAGCGCTAGACCTTGAAAAACTAGAACTGTCATCAAGTGCGATCTCTGATCTTACAGTTGAGGTCACAGGTCCAGGGAGAGGAACTGACTCACTCAAATCTCACAAAAGCAGGTGGCAGGCCCAGGACCCTCCAGATGCTGTTTTACATGGACCTGGCAGTGTGGCCAGGGGCTCCAAAGCCCTCTGAACTCCTCCAGGCATTCCCAACCATCATTCTGACTTCCTGTGACATCCTTTGTTTCTTCAGGTGGATCAGGCTAGGCAGGAATCTATTATCCAGGCCACAGAAAAGAGGTTCCCTAAAGACAGAAGTTCTTTCTTTCCTTGACTCGCTGTATGACAAAAGGACAAGTTACTTCCCACCTACAGGCCTCAGTTTCCCAATCATTGAAATGGGAGCTCTGCCTTTTCTCTCCTGGTCTTAGGAAAGGTGATTCCTAGAGCAACACGTGCCATTCTTTGAAAATCACCATCAGGGGGTCATGCCACCTGATATCAATGAGAAAGGGCAAAAGAGCACAGGATCTGGGAAGTCAAGTTGGGGAACATACCCTGTTTTTGTTAACTTTTTGTTGAAATACAACATACTTACAGAAAAATGCACTTATCATAAGCAGGCAGCCCAACAAAATGTTCAAAAGCTGAACTGTCCATGTAATCAGTATCCAGATCAAAAACCAGAACCTCCCCAGTCCCCGAGAATCTCCCCTTCTTCTCCTTCCACCAGTTGGCGCTCACTGCCACCAATTCCCCACGCTGACTTCAGCGCCATAGATGAGCTTTGCCTCTTTTTGTCCTTTATATGAACGGAATCCTATAATAGGTCCTCTTTGGTGCATGCCTTCTTTTGGACAACATTGTGCTTCTGAGATTCATCTGGTTCATCCATGTGTCATGTCATTCTCGAGTGCCCCTTCTCATTGTTATGTGGTATTCCATTGTACAAACACATCTTAATTTATTTATTCATTCCACTGTTGATGGGCATTTGGGTAGTTTCCAGTTTGGAGCTATTACAGATAGTGTTAAAATAGACTGCTTTTAATATTTTAAACAATCATTTTTGAAAGCAGATGCTTAAAAATAGCCAGGAAGAAAAGGATTGTGAACACATTCCCTCATTTAAAAAATATCTATCAAGCACCTACTGTGTCCTAGAATTATCATTTTCCTTGCTCTCCTGAGCCTAGCCTTTATAGACTAGGTGATATCCTACCTGTTATAGAAAGTCTTTTGTGATTGCTCCCAACTCACAGTGACATCCACCCTCCTCTGAAGCCCCAAGGTAGGTGTTTTGAGGACATACAGTAGAAACTGAGCCCACGCAGCTGACCTTCGCCTTCTTTGTGTGCATTTTCAAGTGGGTGCTCCTGAAGAGCAGGTGTGGATCTCATCTTTCTCTGCCTTCCGCAACACCATGTACAGCATTAGATACATCACTAAACTCACCAAATAAGAGTTGGATTTAAGTAGAACTTAGCTATACAAGTGGTGCAAATACATGAAGACCCCCGCCCCTGCTCTCTACCCACAACCTCTGAGGAAACGATTTTTGCAAAACATGGAAAAAAACTCATGAGAACATGGGCAAAACCCAAGGAGAGCAATGGATGGGGCAGTGTATTGCATTAGACTTGAAAGACAAAATGGATAGATTCTAAAGCATGAGCTGCTATGGTTTATCTTCACTTCTCTTTCCATTCCTTGGTGCAAATAATCAGAAATGGCTTGGTAGGTAGACATGGAGTTTTGGGTGGGCACATTGCAGCACCATGGATAGATAATCCCATTGGTTGCTCCCAGGGACCACAGCAAAGCCTTACAGCAAGGCTCCCTAGTCTCACCAGAGTTTCAGAAAAGTTCACAATCCACTTCCATTTTCCCGCAGACTCCTACTGATCTCTAAGTCCTTCCTAGTGAGTTGAGAAAATAAAGTCCTTAAAGCCAAATAGACTTGGGATTCAAACTCTAATTCTATCACTTGTTAGTATGACATCAGGAAGATTACTTAATCTCTCTGAACTTGAATTTTTTAAATTTATAAATGTCAATTATAATACTTTTTTGTTTTACATATATATTTCAGGTCTAAAATTTGCATTTGGTGTATGGATACCAAGGGGGAAAGCGGGTTGGGATGAACGGGAGATTGGGATTGACATCTATACACTATTGATACTATATATAAAATAAATAACTAATGAGAGCCTACTGTATAGCACAGGGAACTCCACTCAGTGCTCTGTGGTGACCTAAATGGGAAGGAAAGCCAAAAAAGAGGGGATATATGTATACGTATAGCTGATTCACTTTGTGGTACAGTAGAAACTAACACAACATTGTAAAGCAACTATACTCCAATACAAATTAATAAAAAATAAGAGTCTGCCTGCCGATGCAGGGGACACGGGTTCGTGCCCCGGTCCGGGAAGATCCCACATGCCGCGGAGCAGCTGGGCCCGTGAGCCATGGCCGCTGAGCCTGCGCGTCCGGAGCCTGTGCTCCGCTACAGGAGAGACCACAGCAGTGAGAGTCCCGTGTACCGCAAAAATAATAATAATAATAATAAAATAAAAAATAAAATTTGTGTTTGGCTCTCTTTCGTAGTGTTTTGTTTTGTTTGCTTGAAATTAGCTCTATCTTTACATTCATTGTGAGCATACTTTATTTACATCCTTCAGCACAATTGTAAGAGCTACTTTAAAATCACTGTCTGCTAATTGCAAACTCTGAGTCCCTTTAGGGCCAGTCTCCATTGATCGTCTCCTATGTATCACATTTTCCTGTTTCTTCCTGTGTCAGTACTTTGGGATTGTATCTCGATTATTCTGTATGATAAAGTTGTAGGGACTTTGGATTCTCTTTGTTGCTATGAAGAGTATTGGGGGGTTTTGTTTGTTTATTTAATTTAGTAGGTCACTTGACTGAACTCTCATTGCAAAGCTGTCACTCTTTTAGTGGATTGCAGCTGACATTTCCTTTCAGTTCCTTTAGGCTTTGCTGGCCAACTTGGCATCTATCCTACACAGGCATTGGTTCAGGGGTCAACCAGATACTTGGGCAGAGTTTATACTCAGAATCTGGGGTTCCCCTCCCTAGTTCACTCTTTCCTGAGTTTCCTCCTTCATTTTCCTTGAAGGTACCTTGAAATCCATTCCCTTATTCTTCAAAACAGTATAAGTGCAGGTTTCTATCCAGGTTTTAGCCATCCAACATGGGAGGACTGGGGCTTGCCCTCAGGCTAAACTTGTAAAAGCTAAGAAATTCACCCAGTGCCCTTCCCTTCTTCCAAGTGTCAATAACATCTCCCATTCCCCCAGCTCTGGAATCTGCCTGCTGTGTGTCACTCTCCTTCTGATAACTGTATTTTAAATATGTTGCTCAGAGTTGATAGCTGTTATCTCTGGGAAGGTTGATCTGTTAAGAGCTATTCAGCCAGGATCAGAGGCTGAAAATCCTATAATACCTCTCTGAAGAGCTGTGTTGAGGGTTGTATGAGATAATATCTATAAAGTGTTCATAGTAGCTGCTCAGTAAATGTTGCCTTCCCACACCGCAATCCCCAAGCTGCTGTTTTTATGCCTGCAATCACCATTCCATAAACATACAATGCTTTGTTCTTCTTGAAGCACTTTCATCTCTATTGTATTATTTTACCCTTACAAAATCTCTGAGGGATCTTTAGGGTGGCATTATTCCCCTCTTTATAGGTGAGAAAGCTAAGGTTTAGAAGAATTATGGGACTAGCCTAAAGCCACATATTTAAACAGTAACAAAGGCTGGACCAGCCCCCATGGTCTCTGATGTCTCCCTCCACCAACATCTGCTGGCCGTGGGACTAGCAAACAGCATGAATTAGCAAACCCAGACAGGACGCGGGAAGGAAACCCCACAACCACTCCCTTTTCTATAGAGGAATCCTGGAGGCATGTTGGAATGTGTCTCCCTGAGCCTACCTTCATCCAGATGTGAAAGCGCTGTGGACGGTCAGGGTCAAGCACTGATGGGTCTGAACACCCTGGTGAGTGTATGCTGAATGCCCCTGAGGGTCCCTGCATTTATCATGAGCCCAGGTGGGGAGTGTGTGTTACCATGACATCAGAACTACCACCGGGTTCCAAAAATTGTGTACCATGGGGTATTAAACCCAGTTTCCTAACCTGTTAAATGGGCAAAATATCTACTCTGCCAGATTTATGGGTTTATTGCAGCTACTGAGATAATGTGAAGAATGTAAGAGTACTTTGTAAACCAAAGTGTACGTACTGACAGTGTGTCTGTAAGACAGTGTGGCCATGGTCCTTAGGTCTCCAGCCACTCAGAGAGACACAGAGCTCCTCTCTTGCTGCAGCACAGATGTGGGTCCGAGTGTCTGAGCTGAATCCACTCAAGAGGACGTGTAGCGGAGCAGAGCTCAGAGCCGGGCAATACTGAGTTCAAATCCCTGTTGCTCTATTTCCTAGCTGTGCACCTGGGGCAAGTTACTTCACTTCTCTGAACCTCAGTTTTCCCATCTGAAAACTGAGAATAATAATGATAATGGTAGGACTAATAAATAAATCGTAAGGGTATTATGAGGATTAAATGTGATTACGCGTGTTAAGTGCTTGATGTCAGGCAGATGGTGGATATTGAATAAATAAGAGCTAATAATAAAACTGGCAAACGTGACCTGTGGGTGCACTTCCCTACAGAGGTTCTGAGCAGGCTGCCCAGCGTGATGGAAAGCAGAAATAGCAGGCTGGACTCCTGTGCCCAGCCTTTTCCATGACCCGCCTTGTAACCTGTGGTCCTGGGAAACGAGATCCATCTCTGCACCTCAGTGCCTCCTCTGAAACATGCAGGGGTTGGATGAGATCCTGTCCTCCAGGTTCCACATTCTGTAGCTGAGCGGATTCTAGGCCTTCTTAGGCAAGGCAAGGGAAGCAGGGAAGAAGGAGGGATTGGCAGACTCGGGCCCTGTCCCAGGCTGATGTCTGCAGGGACGGGAAGGCATCCAGACGCTGCTGAGCCCGGGAAATGTGGCCCGCAGGATGCAGCTGCAGGAAAGCCCTGGGGAGAGATAGATTTCCCACACAGAAGCAGAGAGGGCACCACAGGAGGTACACAGAGCAAAACCCAGCTGGGCTTGGGGAGTCAGAGATCCCCAGAGTGGAAGCTGGGATTTCAGCCACAAATCAAACCTGCCTCAGGCCTTCCCGCCAAAGTCCCTCCCCCACCTCCTCTTCTAATGGGACCGGTTTCAATACCATCATGAAGTGAGGTCATTCCCGGGCCTGGCCCAGCAAAGCCTTGCATAGCACACCCCTTCCCTACCCCCTCCCTCTCTCTGCTTGAGCCTCCAGCCAGAAGTAGTCAGGCTGAAGTTCGCACCCCAGCTTTGCCACTTACTGCTCTGTGACCTTGGACAAGTGTCCTAGTCAGCCTGGGCTGCCACAACAAAAGACCACAGAGAGGGTGGCTTAAATAGCAGACATTTATTTCTCACAGTTCTGGAGGCTGGGAACTTACTGCTCTGTGACCTTGGACAAGTGTCCTAGTCAGCCTGGGCTGCCACAACAAAAGACCACAGAGAGGGTGGCTTAAATAGCAGACATTTATTTCTCACAGTTCTGGAGGCTGGGAAGTCCAAGATCAAGGTGCCAGCAGATGCAGTGTCTGGTGAGGGCTCTTTTCCTGCTTTGCAGATGGCTGTCTTCTCCTGGTATCTTCATGTGGCAGAGAGCAAGGAAACTTGTTCTGGTATCTCTTTTTATAGGGGCACTGAATCCATTCATGTGGACTCCACCCTCACAACCTAATTTCTTCCTAAAGGCCCCGCCTCCCATTACCATCGACTTGGGGGTTAGGGTTTCAGCATATGAATTTGTAGGGACACAAACATTTGGTCCATAGCAACAAGTCACTTTACACCTGAGTTTGCACATCTATGCATGAGGGATAATTATCCAACCATCATAACGTTTCAACAGAACAATATCTTTAAAAGCATGCGAGCTAGGCATGTGGTGCCTATGTCCTGGAGCTGACCCCCTCTCCCCACCCCCTCCTCACTCCCACCCATTCCAGGGTCCACTGGGTAGTTGCAGGTTGAAGCCTGAGGCTGTCATGTCACTCACTGCAGACCCCATGCGTTTCTTCATTTACTCAGAAAGTACTGAATGGACATCTATTCTGAGCCAAACCCTGGCTAGATCAGAGCTTTTCTAAGTTTAATCTGCCCACAAATTACCTGGATCTTGTTTAAATGCAGATATTGATCCAGTAGGTCTGGGATGGGGCCTGAGATTATGTATTTCTAACAAGGTCTAGGGTGATGCTGATGCTGCCAGTCTGTGGACCACACTTTGAGTAGCAAGAGGCTAGGAGCTAGGGCTACCACTCTGAGCAGAGTGCATCCCTGCCCTCTTGGGGTTCAGAGTCTAGTGGGAGGACATGGGGCAACAGACACTCAGAGGATGGGAGGGTCACACTCATAGAGGGGGACGGGCACCTCCCTGGCCTTCAGAAGTCTTGGAGGGCTTCCCAGAAGAGATGACATGTGGAGTACTGAAAGATTTTTGGGAAGTGGTCAGGCCAAGGAGAGAAGGGAAGAGGTGGGAGGGAAGAAGATGTGGCAGAGAGAAGAGCCTGAATTGGATGGGCTGAAAGACTTTATCACGCCCGACTGAAAGGCTATAGAGGGAGCAGGGAGAGAGGAGGTGGCAGGACAGGGCCGGAGCCAGATCACGGAGGACTTGAAGCCATACATCTGGGCTCCATTCAGTGGGAGACAAGGAGGCTTTGAAGGATTTTGAACAACGAAGTGGTATGGTCAGATTGAGGATTTAGAACCTCCCTGTAGCTACTGCAAAGAGTATGGTCCTCAGTCACACCCCAGGCTGAACCACTGCAGACACAGAAGGGAATGTCCCATTTTTCAAGGCATCTCACATCCCCACCACCACCATCTCCACACCCCATAATGCTCGCACCAGCCCAGGATCTTGAAGGGGCGAACAAACGGAATGCAAGAGCCTCAGACACCATTCCCATCCCAACCAAGCCCTCAGGGCATCAGACCCCCTGTCAAGGTCTTAGAAAGAAAAGGAAGTACCTGTCTCTTCCACCACATGCTCCTGCTCTGGGCATCGCAGGCTCAGTGAAGCACAAAAAACAAAGAGAAGACCCTCACCCAACATCCTGAGCTCAAAGGCACTGCCATCCACTGAGGGAAGACACCTCCAATTTGCAGCTGGCATAGATGAAGGAGCAGAGTTTAGGGCATGGTGGTGATGGCTCTACCCAGGCTAGCAAGACACCCAGAACCTGGACAACCAAGGGAGACTTGAGGTCTGGAAGGCCTAAGCTGCTGCTCTGGCCACTCTCTACCTTGGGTACCTAGAGCAGATTAACTGAAAGAGGAAAAGAAGCTGCCCCCTTGGGACAGGTCCACCTCTGGAGTGTCCCACTTCCTAGGGTCGCTCTTGGTCGCTGGGGGAGGTTGGGTTTGAGTCAAGCCCCTGCTTATAATTTGCTGTCACCCGCGTGGCTAGGAGGTTGAGCTAAATGATGCTGACACTGACGCATCCATCTCTGGGGGTCTGTGAAAACTCTAGCCCCTTGACCCTGTGTGCCTCGTCCGATGGTAAAAAGACATCTCTTGTCTTTCCACACTAATTGTCCTGGTCTTGACCCCTGGCCTGGGTCTGTGAGTCTGGGGCTCCACCTGTGGGTCTGTGGTCTCTTGCCTGCCACCAGAGGCGGTCCATGCCATGAGGGCAGCTGCAAGAACATTGAATTTGAAATTAAATGACTTCTTGACTCCCAGTGCTGCCATTTACTTCTCTCACTGTGTCGAGTAAGTTCTCAGATTCTCTGAGCCTCAGTTTCAACGTCTGCGAAAGGGAGCTAAGATTTCTGGCCCCTTCAGAGCTGGTTGTGAGCATTAATTAAGAACATGTGAAATTTTGGACAGACCTATAAAACGATCACATCATTTGCCAGGACGCTCTTGGGTCTGGGAGGTCCCGCCCCTCCCGGGCAGCCCCACAGATGGGCTTGATGGTGTGTTTGTTTAAAGGCCACCTAGCCCCAACCCCTGAATTTCCAGGTTGTTTTCCATATACTCTATTAAATGGTGGGAAAAACATTGACTTCAGAGTCCAAGATGCCTCTGTTCAAATTCCAGCTCTCGTACGAACTAGGTGAACTTAGGGCAGTCACCTTACCTTCCTGAGCCTCAGTTTTCTTGTTTGCAAACTTGAAATACCCACTTATGGGATGGTTGTGAGAATAAATGAGGTAACATCTACAAAGCACCTGGCCAAAGTAGACATGCTGCAGCCTTCCGTCCGTTCCTCAAGGCAAGAGTTAGAAATTTATAAATCCTCATCTCTTTCAGAAAGCACAGCCCTGGCAGGAATCTAACTCAACCCAGAATGTGAGAAACTCTTACTCTCCCATCCCACCCCTCTCATGCCTCACTAAGGGATGTTCTGTCCCATGTCCGCCCATGTCCCCTGGTGGTCCAATCAATTAGCACGAGGTTACCGTGAGCAGTGCAGAAGGTGGGGATGCGGGACAGACAATGAATTCAAGGAACTGAAAACCTATGTGGGCAACAACTCAAGCATATGGAGTATCCCAGGTCCCTGCGCCTTCATAGGATGCCCGGTGTGTGACAGAGGCAGGGAATGTTTGGGTATCAGAGGAGAGAGAGTCCCCTGGGGGCTGGAGAACATCACCCCCTGTGCGTCACAGGCACCTAAGAACACCAGTGGGAAAGGCAGTTGGTGGGGGCCAAAAGGTTCCTCCCAGGTTGAGGGTAAAGAGGCTAGAGGGGGAGGACCCGGGGGTGGGGAGATATGACATCAGGCCCAGCTGCTACCATTGGCCTGGAGCCACTGGTTAGCTCCTCTCATCTGCAGCCTCGGGTCTGAAGGACAAACTGGTATAAAGCATGAAGAGAAGTCTGGGGAGAAGCAGGCAGACCTGGGTCCAAGCCCCAGCCCTGACACATCACCTCTGAGGCTCTGGGCAAATCGAGTCACCTGTCTGAACCCCATTTTCCTCCTTGGGCCTCATGGGAAGGGAACGCCTCTCCACCTGCTCCCAGGACTGCTGGGAGGATCAGCTGAGAGAACACTGAGAACACACTTGCAGAACATGAACCTTCGTGTCTGAGTGGAGATGCTGGCCATGGTTGCTCTGACAGAGGCTGTGTGGAATCCCCCCTCCCCCAGGAGACCAGAGTAAGGTAGGGGCCCAGACATTGGGGGGCAGGTGGAGTTAGAGGGGGCCACAGGGCCAGTGTCCTTCCCAGGCTGGAGCAAGGGCAACCTCAGGAAGGACTAGAGCCCCATGTCCAGCAGACAGAATCCACAGACATGACTCCCCACTCTGGGGGCACCAGTCATGACACAGGCGAGAGGAAGTGATGTATGGAGAGAGCCCTCCAACCTGGAATGAGTCAGCTCCATATCACTGCCCATCCCCAAATACCTCTCCACCTTCCACCTTAATCCCCTCTGCCTTGCACCTTTCTGCCCTTCCCAGATGCTGAACTCCACTTCTGACCCAGGCTCAGTGACTGGGCCAGCTCCTGGAAAGCCCCAGCGGGGTCGTGGAGCTGCCAGCAGGGGCTGGACCTCCTCCCCTCCCCCACCCTTGCCCGCCCACCTACCCGAGAACCGTCACGGGATGCTCAGTGTTTCCTCACTCCTCGGCTTTATAATTAAGCGTCCTTGTCCTCAGTCCGCTTCCTAATCTATTCATTGTGTGTCGTTAGTGGATAATTGGATGGAACTGAAGAACCTTGACAGCTCCAAGCTGGACTCCAAGGCCCCTCCCCATGGGCTCGGCAGCCTCCTTCACTCTTGCTCCAAGCCAAGGTGTCAACCCATCTCATTCTCTCCCCGTCGTGTCTCCTCTCCCTCGGTCACTGTTTAGAGCTGTATATTCCCCTCCCCTCTCTTCCTGGTCCACAGCAAGGCTGTGATCAGGGACCTTACATCACAGAGCTCAGCATCCCGATTCCTAGCCCTTTCCCTGGGCAGGTGCTAGGTGCTCAATAAACATTTGCTGAATGAATGAATAAATGAATGAATAATGGCATTTCACAGATGAATACTTCCTGTTTCACCCAACAGTTTCAATCAAAGTGTTTTCTGTCATCTGTGACCGGGGGGTTGGGGGGATAGTCAAAATATTTAAGAATCAGCACTGGGGCAGGGGTCCTAAGGTCCCTGTGGGCCAGGCATGAACCTTTTAGTTTCTGGATGCTGGGAGGATACTGGAGACCCCGAAGGGGGGTTCTTGGCAGCTGTGACGCTCACAAAGCTCTGGGAAGTAACTACTTAGCAGCCAAGGTGGAAGAATTGCAGGATTTTAAAGGGTTACTGGTGCCTCCAGGCTGAATGTCAGACCTGGATGAATGAATGAGTGAATGCATCACTCTATCTCTAGGTGGCTCTGTGTCTTGCCTCGGTTTGCTTTGACTCCCTCTCTTCCTTTCTGTAATGTGTTGGGGTTATTTCCCTGAGAAAAACCCCAAGGAGCTGCTCCTGGAGTCAGGCAGGAGAAAAGGGCAGGACAACCTATCAGCACCACAGCCAGGCTGCCCCCATGGAGCCCAGGCAGCCTCACTACCACACGTCCTGTGCCCAACGTAAGGACGCAGAAGGGCCGGCAGACAGGCAGCAGCATGCATGGCCCCTAGCCCTCTGCCTGGGAGTCAGGACTCTGGGAGCCTGTCCCACCCTGACCCTCATCTGCTCTGTGGCCTTCAAGTGGTTTGCCCTCCAGGCAACAGTTTTGCCAAATGGAAAATGGATTCCCTGCTCCAACTCTGAAATATCTGTCAAGATCAACAAGCCAGAAGCCAAGGAGGCTGATCCTACACTTGCTTATCCAGGACAGGCAGGGAGTCCCCTGCGCAATCAGGAGGGACAATGTGATGTTCACCCCTGTGGTCCAGGGTCTTTACCGACCCCATTCTTAGACCAGCAGCCCACAGCAGAGCTCTTGCTTTTCCCAGTGTTTCCCTTGCTTCTATGATGAGAACAGGTCACATATGGCGGGCAAAAGGTCTTTACAGACATTATCTTACTGTCATTATTCTCAAGAAACAGATGAGGCAACCATCAGCATCCCCACTTTACAGAGGAGAAACAAAGGCTCAGGAGGGCTAGGAGGGCACCTCAAGATTTCACACTGGTCAGTGATGACCCCAGGTCTGCCTGACTCTGCCCATGATGCAGAAGCCAATGCAAAAGAGAAGACAGTTTACTGTCTACTTGTCTCCTCCTTTGCTCCCTCCACGCACCAACGCCAACCCTGTGGCTGCCCACAGACAGCTTCAGCGGGTCCCTTTGCTGGACTCCAGGCATCTAGGGGCACATATGGGGCTGACTCCCTGGCGGCAGAAGAGCTGCTATAGCAGCCCCTTCGGCCTGGGGGCTCCAGCTGGGGCCAACCTAGCTGAGTTGGGAGATGAACCAATTGGTGGATGCTCGAGGCCAGCAGACAGAGTGCTAGGAAAGCAGCAGGGGCAACAGTGGAGGCAGGTCAGGGTCAGGTCCTCACAACAAGGCTGAAAGCACACTCTGAGCTCTTTGGAGGCTCTATTAGGTTCCGTGGACCAGGATTTGGGAGAAGGAGGTGTCAAGTGACAGGTGTTAGGAGAGTTCTGAGCAGGCAACAAGCAGCCGGACCTGCCATGGGCAGAATTTCCATCCCTGGGAAGACCCACAGGTGCCCATCTGGGGTGTAGGTATGGGAAAGCCACACCTCTCCCTAACTCCGAGGTGCTGGGCAGGAGGTGCATGAGGTCTGAGCTGAGCAGGACTCCAACTCCTCTATCCAGCCTCAATCTCCTTTGGGTGCCCTCAGCTTGTGAGAAGACTGCTCTAGAGTCTGAGGCCACGCTGACCCCCAGGTAGATGGGTTAGGGAAGCTGGTGTGTCACGGAGAGTGAATAAAGATGGCCAGGTCACACATCAGAAAGAATAAGAGCATCCTCACCTGGACCACAGGAGTTGTGACTAGAGGAACGCCTCAGAGATGCTCCCACGCAGACTGCCACCCTGCTGCTCTGTCACACTGCCCAGAATCACACGCTAGTCCATGCGTTCCTTGGGAAGGCTTTTCTCCATTCACGATGTGGCTCTTAGGGAGGGTCCACGCCTTGAACCCTAATCATTATCAGATTAGCTGAACTGCAAACTTGTGGAAGAAGCCGTGGAAACACCTGATGGGGGAAGACAGTCATGGCAGAAAGAGGAGGGGGGAATCATCGAGAAGTAAACAAAAAACAGGAAAGGGACTGCGCATGGCTTAATTTGTTCCGTGTAAGAACTGGTCGAGGTGGGAATTATTTAACTGAATTTATATATTTTGTTGGGGAGGGGACTGCACCGTGTGGCTTGTGGGATCTCAGTTCCCTGACAAGGGATCGAACCCAGCCCCTTGCAGTGGGAGCACCGATTCCTAACCACTGGACCACAAGAGAATTCCCTATTTAACTTATTTTACTTTTTTTAACATCTTTACTGGAGTATAATTGCTTTACAATGGTGTGTTAGTTTCTGCTGTATAACAAAGTGAATCAGCTATACGTATACAAATATCTCCATATCCCCTCCCTTTTGCATCTCCCTCCCACCCTCCCTATCCCACCCCTCTATTTGGTCACAAAGCACCAAGCTGATCTCCCTGTGCTATACAGCTGCTTCCCACTAGCTATCTATTTTACATTTGGTAGTGTATATATGTCCATGCCACTCTCTCACTTTGTCCCAGCTTAACCTTCCCCTTCCCCATGTTCTCAGGTCCATTCTCTACACCTGTGTCTTTATTCCTGTCCTGCCCCTAGGTTCATCAGAAACATTTTTTTTTTTTAGATTCCATATACATGTGTTAGCATACGGTATTTGTTTTTCTGTTTCTGACTTACTTCACTCTGTATGACAGACTCTGGGTCCATCCACCTCACTACAAATAACTCAGTTTCGTTTCTTTTTATGGCTGAGTAATATTCCACTGTATATATGTGCCACATTTTCTTTATCCATTCATCTATCAATGGACACTTAGGTTATTTCCATGTCCTGGCTACTGTAAATAGTGCTGCAATGAACATTGGGGTATATGACTCTTTTTGAATTATGGTTTTCTCAGGGTATATGCCCATTAGTGAGATTGCTGGGTCATATGGTATTTCTATTTTTAGTTTTTTAAGGAACCTCCATACTGTTCTCCATAATGGCTGTATCAATTTACATTCCCACCAACAGTGCAAAAGGGTTCCTTTTCTCCACACCCTCTCCAGCATTTATTGTTTCTAGATTTTTTGATGATGGCCCTTCTGACCAGTGTGAGGTGATACCTCATTGTAGTTTTGATTTGCATTTCTCGAATGATTAGTGATGTTGAGCATTCTTTCATGAGTTTGTTGGCAATCTGTGTATCTTCTTGGAGAAATGTCTATTTAGGCCTTCTGCCCATTTTTGGATTGGGTTGTTTGTTTTATTGATATTGAGAGGCATGAGCTACTTGTATATTTTGGAGACTAATCGTTTGTCAGTTGCTTCATTTGCAAATATTTTCTCCCATTCTGAGAGTTGTCTTTTCATCTTGTTTATGGTTTCCTTTGCTGTGCAAAAGCTTTTAAGTTTCATTAGGTCCCATTTGGGTTTTGTTTTATTTTTGTTTCCATTTCTCTAGGAGGTGGGTCAAAAAAGATCTTGCTGAGATTTATGTCAAAGTGTGTTCTGCCTATGTTTTCCTCTAAGAGTTTTATAGTGTCTGGCCTTACATTTAGGTCTTTAATCTATTTTGAGTTTATTTTTGTGTATGGTGTTAGGAAATGTTCTAATTTCATTCTTTTACATATAGCTGTCCAGTTTTCCAGGCGCCACTTATTGAAGAGGCTGTCTTTTCTCCATTGTATATTCTTGCCTCCTTTGTCAAAGATAAGGTGACCATATGTGCGTGGGTTTATCTCTGGGCTTTCTATCCTGTTCCATTGATCTATCTTTCTGTTTTTGTGCCAGTACCATATTGTCTTGATTACTGTAGCTTTGTAGTATAGTCTGAAGTCAGGGAGCCTGATTCCTCCAGCTCCATTTTTCTTTCTCAAGATTGCTTTGGCTCTTCAGGGTCTTTTGTGTTTCCATACAAATTGTGAAATTTTTTTGTTCTAGTTCTGTGAAAAATGCCATTGGTAGTTTGATAGGGATTGCACTGAATCTGTAGATTGCTTTGGGTAGTAGAGTCAATTTCACAATGTTGATTCTTCTAATCCAAGAACATAGTATATCTCTCCATCTGTTTGTACCATCTTTAATTTCTTTCATCAGTGTTTTATAGTTTTCTTTTTGTTGCAATGGTAAATGGGAGTGTTTCCTTAATTTCTCTTCCAGATTTTTCATCATTAGTGTATAGGAATGCAAGAGATTTCTGTGCATTAATTTTGTATCCTGCTACTTTACCAAATTCATTGATTAGCTCTAGTAGTTTTCTGGTATCATCTTTAGGATTCTCTGTGTATAGTATCATGTCATCTGCAAACAGTGATGGTTTTACTTCTTCTTTTCTGATTTGGATTCCTTTTATTTCTTTTAAAGCCAAGAAAAACAAAGTTCAGAAAGGTGAATTGGCTTCCTGGGATCACACATAATGGAGACCACATAAATATCACCTAAGAGATTTCTGGTTTTGATTCCCTGCAAGACTAATCAAAGTACACAGACCTCCTTGTATGGGGTTGATTCTTCAAATCTTGTAGAGTCTCGGCCACACATAACTCAACAGCAACTTTTTAGCATCCTTCCCAAAGCATTAAATTAATTACCATAAAAGCATAACTCCTTTCTCCACTTGTATTTCATTGGCTTGGTTTACACTTGATTCAATTATCTGTTTACAGTGACAAGCGCAACTGACATAAACAGGTTTGGAAACACACACAACACAGGCAAACAAGAAAGGAGTTGTCTGACAGCCAGGCATCCCAAGTGCCACCGGCTGTCGTCAGCAGGTTTTCCAGAGGGAATAGCGGTAGTTCATCTAGACATCAGTTAAGTAGGGTTAGTTAAGGGTCCTCGTGGCAGGATTTGAACCCTGGACTGTTTAGCTCCAAAGTTCAGTTTCTTTTCACTACATCACACAGACCCACACTGGCGGCTTTATGCTTCTGCTCAGGGCCCGCCCTATGTGGACTGAAATCTTGGGAGTTAGCTTTGTCAGTTATATGTAGGCGGCTTACCCCAGCCCTTGGCTTTCCTTGTACTCAGCCCATAATGCTGTCCAAAGACCTCCCCCAAGAAAAGGGTAGGGCAGGGGGCAACCCTGAATGGGGCGGGTGGAGGCTAGAGAGAGTCTGAGACTGCTGGAAGGGGAGCCTTGCCCTCCAAGCCACACCTCCAAGCAGGATTTTCTCACCTTCCTGCACGCAGCAGGCTGGGAGGAAGCTTCCCCTTCTCCCTGAAATCAGTGCAGGCCTCGCTGCCCTCATCTGCCAGTGCGGGAACTCACACCCACACCATGATGTAGCTGGTGGGGTGGAGGGTGGTCACATGAGATGACACATGGGAAGAGCTTTCAATGTCATTTTCTCTCTCCTCCCCACCCCTCCCACTTTCCTTAGAGAAACAAACAAGACCTTCAGGACTGGAGGGAATTTTGCAGAAGTGCATTTAGTCCACTGTTTTCCAAACTATGTCACAGGGCTCATTCCTTCCTTGGGATGAAAATGGGCCGTTTGAGAAAGCAGGGCCTGTTTGGGAAATGCCTGGGAAACGCCTGGTCAAAGTTGAACAGGTTTCTGTGCTTACAGAGCTTTACAGAGTTTATAATGTATATTGGAGGATGGAAAGCACATTCTTCCAAACTTCTTTTCCCCTCAACATCTTACGGGAATAGACTTCTAAGGAACCCTCTTTGTAAACCCTCAATCTGGTCCATTCCTCTCATCTTACTGAAGAGTTGAATGAGGCTATGAAAATAGAAGGAATTTGCCCAAAGTTCCCCAGTAACAGAATTGGAACCACACTTTCAGGGGCCTCATCCCACCACGGCTCCCCTCCTCCCCCAACAGCTGAGTGGTCCCCAGGAACCTACAGGTTTGGGGCACTGCTGGAGAAGAATTTGCTTCTACTGGTTCAGCATAACCCCATGGAAAACCCACCCGAGTCCCAAGCAGACCCCCTGGAGCCTCTGAGCCTTTGTCAATCTTGCCCAGGGCTGTCCATCCCCAGGGCTCTTCTCTGACTGGCCAAAGGCTATGGAAAGATAGCTAGAGTCAGCGCGGTGGCTCCTCTCTGTTGCAGGGGAATTTTACCCTAGCCGTCCCTCCTCTTGGTGGTGGCGTGGAAGGGAGCCATCTGTTTCCATTAGTATTCACGGTGTTCTGGTGGGGGAGAGGAGAGGAGGATGAGGGTTAAGGTCCTGCTCGTGGAGGCATAGTTGGTCCAGCCCTGTCTGTCTGACTCCCTGACCCATGGCTCCCCATGGTGGCAGCAACAGGTGACCCTGGGTTAGCACTGGGCAGGGATGTCAAGTTGGCAAAGCCAGCGTCGCCCACCCCATCACCTATTCATCTCCACACTCCAGGGCTGCTCCCTCCTCAGCCAGGATCCCTCTATTTCTGTCTCTGAGCCCAAGCATCTCAGGTGGTGTGTCTGCACCCAGTGGCCTCCCAGCACCCTTGTTCCACTCCCTCCCAGCCCTCTCTCCCTATGATAGAGGGCATCAAGTCCAAATCAGTGCTCACTGATGGGCCGCCCACGCACCCCCATGCCCACCCTCCAGGACTTTATCCCTCAGGCATTATCCACCTGGGTCCCTTTTACCCACTTCCCACTCCTCCATGTCACACCCTCCCTTTCCAGAGGATGTCACCACTGCCAGCGCTGTGCAGGGCCAATAGTTTTTATGGCTCATGTAAAAGGGGTTGTTATCATGGTGACATTCCAGCCACGGCTGACCCGTGAGGGAAGGAACTCAGTGGTCTGCCCTCCAAGTACCCTTCAGAAGTCCCTCCCCCTCTGCCTCTTCCAGGAAGCTGCCCCCACCCCTCCACCTCTCTCTACCCTCACCTTGTCTCAGAGGCCCCTCCTCTGTGCTCCCAGAGCCCCCTCCCCACTCCACCTCACTGGAATTGTCGGCTCTCCTCTGCCTCCCCATGCAGCTGGCATCTCAAAGGAGAGGGGCTAAGCCTTCTTTCCCCTCTCATCCTGGCACTTTGCGTGGAGAGCTGATGCCCCGTGTGCCATTGCTCTTGGGACATCTTGATCAAACGAGAGACTGTATCTTTTTTCAAATAACAACTGGGGAAGGTTAAAATAAGTCTCCTGAAAGGGCACAGAGGATGAGACATGTGCAAAGGAAGGGCCTGGAAGGCCTGGGAGGAGACGACACTGGCTGGACAAGCTGGTTGGAGACTCAGAATCTCAATGTTCCAATTCATTCTGGCAAACAAGCGCTGCTTGTCGTGCCAGGGAAGTTATTGAAATTGAAATTGAAATTGAGTCAGAAAAGGGGAGGGAGGCCTGCAGGAGCCATGCAGATCAGGGTGAGGGAGATGGAGACATTTCTATTCTGGGAAGTCCTTTATTATCCCAAGTTCACAGCTCCTGTATATTTATAACCTGTTGCCACTAATTGGCCTTTCATCTTTCTCCATCTCAAAGGCTGTGGGATTGGGCCTTGAGGTCACTTAGTCCAATCTCCCTCCAAATAACAGTTCTGGTTTTGAGCACCTACTATCTTCCAGGCGCTATGTAACGTGCTTGACTTGAATTAGTGATGGAAGTAGTTATATTAAAGGTCAGTCCATCTCGATCACTCCAGCCTGACTCACCCCACTTCTTACTCAAGAATACCCACCATAGCAGCCCTGACAGATGAGTGGCCAGCCTGTAATGGAACAACTTCAGTGACAGGGAGGTCACTACCTTACTAACAGCCCATTTTCTTTACCGGACTGCTCCATTGTTATAAAGGTTCTTCTCAAGCTGAAAAGCGCCTCTCCGTCGGTTGCCATGGGGACTGTCCCTCCTCCTCCGTCTGCAGTCAGGAAGGCAGACAGACAGTGCTTGGAGGTGAGATGGATGGTGCTCCGGACGCCCCTCTGGGGTTGGGGAGACCTGAAGTGACCCTGTCTCAAAGAGGACCACCAACTGTCAATCTGTGTACGCATGTGTTCCATCCCCCCATGTGCGCCCCCGTCTGTCACTCTCACTCTCATTTATCACCTCTCTGTCACTCAGACGTAAAATGAAGCCCAGGTGCAAGAGAGTCAGCTGCAATCAGAGCGATGGGAAGGCGGATCGCAAGCGGACTGACAGATGGACAGGAAGTCAGGTGGGCTTCTGCAGAAATGCGTGCCACAGGCAGGGACTAGTCTAACAGTCTGTCTCCAGAGCCCGATGGACAGAAAGACGGAGAGCCAGGCATAGAGCAGACATAGGAACAGGTAACAGAAGGGCAAGTACGTCTGCTTGGGAAACAGGCATTGCACCACTGAGGTCCCAGGCTGCTCTCCCTGCCTCTGGGCCCTGCCTGGCCCAAAGTTCCTAAGGAGAAGTCTGAACTCTGTGGGGAGAGAACTTGTTTCCCTCACGCCCAAATCCCCAAACCCGGGAGAACAAATTCAGCCCCCACTGCTCCACCTTCTCTACCCTCCCAGAGGCAGCCCTCCACCTCCGCCCTGTGAACCACGCACCGCACAGCCCAGGAAGGGGCTAGAAAGGGAGGCTACATCTCCTTCTGGAAGCTTCCACCAATTGATCACTGGAAACGTATTCTCTAAGAGAGGAAAACCAAAAAACAAACAAAAAGGGAGTGAGCGAGATTTGGTGTTGCAACGAGCAGGTCCTGTGCCAGCGCCTCACAAGTCCCGTCTCACTTAATCACGCTTCTAGTGCTCCCAGATATTATTAGCCCATTCGAGGGAATGGAGTGTCAGAGAAGAGAAATGACTCACCCAAAGCCCGTCAGCCAACAAGGGGCAGAGGCGAGATTTGAACCCGTGTCTGCGCGACTTCAGGATCACACTCTTCTCTCCACACCCAGCGCCCTCTCCAGAGGACGTCCACGTGCGTGGGTTCCCTCTGTTTTCTTGGGAAAATGAGGCGGTCATGAGAAGACCAGGGTGATTTACGTGACGAAGGAAGTTCTCACTGGAGGAAGCTGTGAATTGGTCCGGAAATAGTGGATGATGTCAGCTGGGCATCCCTCCTCCACGGGCTCTTGTCATCACCCTTCTGGAACCGTCACCAGAATTGATGCGCCAACAATTACAGAATTGGATTTGCCCTTTCCCAGCTCAGCCTGCTCAGACGTCATCCCTGGAGCTCAGGAAACACCTGCCTATTTTCTCAGCTCCCGCATCATCACGTGCACCCTCCTCGCTCTCCCAGGCTTGAGAACGGCAGGAGGCAATGTTCTATTCTGGCCGCTTTGGGCCGGCCATGCATCCCTTAGCACAATGCCGTTTCCATCTCGAACCACTTGCCCTGGCACCTCCTTGCCCATCACGCTTTTCAGCCTGTTTCTCATCCTCCTGGTGCCTAACTTCCTGACTCCTTTTTTTTTTTTTTCACTTTACGACCTCACCTGTTACTCAAACCCAGTGCTAGGCACTCTAGCTGGACCTTTTTTTTTTTTTTTTTTTTTTTTTGGTGGTATGCGGGCCTCTCACCATTGTGGCCTCTCCCGTTGCAGAGCACAGGCTCTGGACGCGCAGACTCAGCGGCCACGGCTCACAGGCCCAGCCGCTCCGCGGCATGTGGGATCTTCCTGGACCAGGGCACGAACCGGTTTCCCCTGCATTGGCAGGCGATAGCTGGACATTTTGCCAAACTTGATTAACCTGCCTGAACTTGATTTTGCTTCTCCCTCTGACTGGGCTTTCATTGGTTGTTTAGGGTAAAGGCAGGGGTGTGTTGAAGCCAATTCCTACCAGCTCACAAGAGCCAATTGTGCACATTGCTTCTTGTCTCCATGTCCAGTGGCTCCATATTAGTGGATTGAAATCAGTCATGGTGGCAGTATTTACGCCAGAGAAACTGGCCCACACTGCAAAGCGGGGGTTTTTTTCCTTGCAGGGAACCAGTAGCGAGACTTAGCATCATGTGTCTGGATAAAGGGTTTGCCACAGGCCTCTGCATGTCAGCACCATGGATAACAATCCCAACACCACGAATGGAATTCAGGCAAGACAGCCTGGCCCCATTCTACACAGGGAAAAACCGAGGCTAAAAGAGATTCCAGCCCCAGGTCACCTAGTGGGTCAAGAGCTGGGCCAGGATTGGGGCCTTGCAGCCTGGGTGAGGCCTCTTACCCCCTTTAAAGGCTGCCTGAAGAGTAAGTGCCTCTTGGCTCAGGTCCCAGGAATGGCAGGATCAATGTGGCTTTGACTCAGGTGAGAACATTCAGGAAATCCTGGGTGCAATGTAGGGTGAGCCTTGCGGGGTGGGGAGGGGACCGCGTCTGTCCTTCAACCAGGAACTTCACCCGTAGTACCCCCCTACCCCTCTGCCAAAGAAACAGGAAGGATTGGCATCACCCATCCAGGTCAAGGCAGTTACTGTCATCTAGGTGCCCACGGGCAGGAGTGGGAGGTGGTAACCGGCCGAGTGCTGGCGGGGAGGCCCTCATGAGATGGATGCAGCCCATCCCATGGTGTCTTCTGTGGAGTGTCCATGTAGTTATAAGGGGTAGTGGCAGGAGTTCCAGAGAGGGAATTCAGGTGGATGGAGCCTGGTCTCAGGGCCATGGCAATATTTGTCTGCTTGACTTGTTCCCAAAGCCTGAAAGCAGGATTTACTGGTGCCGCCTCTCTTCCTGGGCATGATGTGCGCATGAGCGAATACACACACACACACACACACACACACACACACACGTGCGTGCAGAATCAAAGCCTCAGGATTCCTGGGGCAGGCATGCATACCCCTCCACAGCAAGACAAATACACACCCTGAGGCACACTGGCAAACAGACACACATAAACATGTTCCCACCCAAATGTGCGCAAAGAAATATACATTCACTTGGAGGTGTGCTCACACATGCACAGAACTTTTTGCACTTAACCAGCTCTTCTTAGCAACGCACCTGGACTGCCGATATCCCTGGATTCTGGAATGACCCCCTCCCTGGCCTCCGGGCCTCCAGTCTCATTCCCTCCATCCAGCCTCCACATGGCAGCCACACAATCCTCGTCTTGATCCTCTCCCATGTGGAAAGTTTCAACGGTACCTCGCTGCCTCCAGCATCAAGAACTCAGACTGGGGCTTCCCTGGTGGCACAGCGGTTAAGAATCCACCTGCTAGTGCAGGGAACCTGGGTTCGAGCCCTGGTCTGGGAAGATCCCACATGCCGGGGAGCAACTAAGCTCGTGCGCCACAACTACTGAGCCTGCACTCTAGAGCCGGCGAGCTACAACACTGAAACCTGCAAGCCTAGAGCCCGTGCTCCACAACAAGAGAAGCCACTGCAATGAGAAGCCTGCGCACCGCAACAAAGAGTAGTCCCCGATCGCCGCAACTAGAGAAAGCCCACGTGCAGCAGCGAGGACCCAACGCAGCCAAAAATTAATTAATTATTTAATTATTTTAAAAAAGAGCTCAGACTGGCATTCAAAACCCTACCAAATCTGACCACTTCTGGCTTCCTGGCTTTTCCCCCATCTCCCCATCCCCCATCCCCCATCTCTCCCCGTTCCTGCACCACCTTTCCTCTATCTCCCTCCAGCCAAATCCTTTCCAGAGTTACAAAGACCACTGATTCATAACCAGAGATGCCCCAGATAGATGTGGTCTCTTGTGGTTCTGAGCAAACCCACCCCCTTGCCTGGTCCCCTTTTCCCCTGGCTCCATCCACCCAGCTTTTAGGAGAGAGGTTGGTGAGCATGCCTCAGCTTGCCCACAGCACTCCGGCTTCCCACGGCTCATTTCTGTCTGTCTGGGACTCTGGCACACACTAGGACTTTAGGGAAGGTTTGTAAGCAGGTGGCTTGGGCCATCGTCCCTGCTCAGTCACCTCCTCCCTTGGCTTGGCGCTTCTCTCTTATTTTTGATGGGTTGGTTCTCACTGCTAGAAAAGGTTCTCTGCAAGTGAAGGCCCGCTCCCCGTGCTGGGAGGATTTGGAAAGGCCTGTCCATCACCCTGCTGCCTAGAAGCAATCCTCAGACTAGAGGGTGTCTCCAGGGGTCACTAAGTGCCTCTCCTCTGTCTTTACGCCCACAGTGAGTCACTAGCAGATCTCAGAAACAAATACAGATTCTCCCTCTCCACTGTCAGATTTCTGCAGGAATCTCTGGAGAGCTTTGCTGTTGGGATATTCTTCCTCGAGCTTGAGTTTGAAGATAGAGAATTGTTGTGCTGGGAGGGGCTTTAGCCAATCTTTTGTCTTACCCAGAGTCAGACTCTCCTCCCAAGTTATGTCGGCTCCTGGAATGTCTCCAGTGATGGGAAGCTCACTCCCTACAGGGCTGGACACCTCCATCCTTAGAAAGCTCTCCTTGCCTTTGTGTGGTATAACACTGACCCAACCAACCCGCTGAGACCACAGGAGTCACCCGCATCCTCCAGGACAGGACTGTGAATATTTTGAGCAAGCGACAGAGACCTGGTTGTTGACTTAACTATTCCCCACATGGCCCGGATTCTATGCTCTTTCGTTTCTTTGAACACATGTCCATTCATCACATCTTCCTAAAAGCAGCGGTTAGAATCAGCCCTGCTGCTGGAAGCCGGCTTCCCCTGGCTTCCCCTCCTATCCCGGACTCAGCCCTCCCTGCCTGACTCCAGCTCTTGTCTCTTACCCGACTGGTTTTTCATGTCCCTTTGCTCCATTTCAAAGTCACACCCGAGAGCTCCTGGCAGGGAGATTTTCCTTACCCCTGGGGCAAGGGCACTGGGTTTGGACTCAGGCAGACGGAGATTCAGCCATGAGCTCTGCCACTGACTCTGTGAGCTGAGGCGAGGCACTTCACCCCTCTGAGCCCATCTTCCCTTCTGAAATGACAACAGTCACCTTTCCTCTATTGTCGTGGAGATTGAATGGGTTTGTGGACTTAAAGCCCCCAAGACAGCACCCGGCCCAGATGTTCATTACACATCACCCCCACCCGGCCCTCCCAGTGGGGATCCAAGGGACGCCAGCTTCCCCCCAACCCCGGATGGAAGGAGTGTAGCAAGCATCTTCACAACCCTCTATTGAGGGCTCCGCTAAGAGCAAGATCCATAGTGTCTTATGTGTTTCCTTCATCTGCTAATTTAATAATTCTGCTAAAAAATGAGCTCGTTTGGCCCACAATTTGCTTCGCAGAGGCCTAACGCTTCCTATTGCTCAGGACTTCATTAGGTGCCAGACGCACTCATTTCCCATCCCCCCACCTCACCCGCCCTTTGTTTTTAAGAAAGCAAGGTTGGTAGATTTGATGGATTGTAATTGTCCTGACTCCTCTTCTAGGTCCCCCTTCCCTCGCCCTTCCCCCACTGTGCCTCTCCTTCGGAAGATCAGAATGGGCAGCCTCTCCCCCACCTTCTGGTTTCTCCTTGTCTCTCCTCATCAGCTGAGGAAATGAGCTTATGCACCCTGGACCACGGCCTCCACATCCCAGAGGACCAGTGGGCTCCCATTCCAAGAGCCCAGTTGAGTGTAAAGATGGACTTCCTTACAAACCGTACCTTTCTGCGATAGCATCATATGCTGCCCGGTAGTAAGTTTCCTGGGGCTGAAGATACAGTATGCAAGATGGCCAACTATATGTCTGAGATGTTTCAGGGCAATGCAGTCTCTCTTTTTTTTTAAGTTTTGATTTCTAAGACCACATTCCCCATCACTTTTTCAGTTGCAGTCTCACTAGACTTTGGCAACTGAATTTTTAATCTGGTGTTGCTGTATCTCTAGGAGATTGATGAATGGGATTCAAGGGGTCATTGATTCTCACGAAATTGAATGCAAAATGTCCTGTGTATAAGCATGTTTTCAAGTTCAAAGCTTTTTATCAAATTCTCAAACATGTCTCTAGTCCAAAAATGATTAAGAGTCAATGCTAAAGAATAGAGGTGGGCAAACTTTTCTGTAAAGAGTCTGACAGGAAATGCTGCAGGCTTTGAGAACCATATGGTCCCAACTGCTCAACTCTGTTGCTGTGTTGCAAAAGTAACCATGAGCAATAAGTAAACAAATGGACATGGCTGTGTTCCATTAGAACCTTATTCACACAAACAGGCATCTGGCCAGATTCAGTTCACGGGCTGTAGTGTGTTGATCCCTGCTATAGAAGGAATTCTGGTTTTGAGTGGGAGCTTACATCAAATGCCCCTTCAGATGCTCTCCAATTCGTTCATCCATTTACTCATTCATTTATTCAATGTATTGTATAGATGTCTACCAAGCCCCTGCTACGTGCTAAGTCTTATGCTTGATACAACGGATAGAAAAAGGAATGAGACAATATCACTTCCCTCAAGGATTCTACAGCCTAGTTGGAGAGACATGCCTGGAAACGACTGTCAGTCAGTGTGATAAAGACTGTAATGGAAATTTGTACAAGAGACAGCACTGCCATAAATGAAACCACACAGGGAATAGGTGGTGAAGGGACCTAGGGAGATGCTGACAGAGTAGAGTCACTTGAGCCAGGGTTACGAGGAGGAGGAGCGATTTTCCAGTAGGTGATGGAAGGGTGTCCCAGGCCAAGGGAACAGCAGAAGCAAAGGCACTGAGACATAAGCCATGTTGGGGTAAGTGTAAGAAATGCAGCCTAGAACTAGAGTTTGGGGTGCAAGGGGTGTCAAAGGGAAAGGGAAGCTAGAGGGAAAGACAGGGTGAAAACATACCATGAGGTGTCTTTTGATCCAAGCTAAGGACTTCGGACTTGATTCTGAAGGCAACAAGGGGGCATAAAAGGATTCGACTGCTGGCAGCTATGATCCTTTAGTGAAGTTGCTGCTCACAAGTGAACATATGTCTGTGAGTTCTCCCCTTCTCTTCCTTCCTGACACTCAATTACCTTTGATACTCACTCAAGTTTTACTCTAAGCCCTCTGATTTTCCTAATTCAAGCCAAATTGTACAAAGCCAAAATTTGTTGAGAGAGGGATTTTCCTCCAGATAATTGAAAAGTAAACCCATCTTGACAAAAATGAAGGTATCCAATCTTCCCAGCCTTTCTCTCCCTCTCTCTCTCTCTCTCTCTCTCTCTCATTTTAGTCTCTTTATTGATTGGATTGGGGAGCTCAGAACAAGGATAGCACAATGTCCCCAGGAAAATGTCTATAAAAATGTAATCAAAATGAAACATTTCCATTAACAAGTGCACATAACCTACTGAGACAACATTAATGCACTTTTAAGACTTTAGGGTGAGGCTTTGGTTCTCTTCCAGGAATGGCTCCAATTACAAAGGCTCCTAATCTTGGAGGGCATGGATGAAGGTAGAGGCAGGAACCAGAAACCACGTAACTGCACAGGACTATGACTTTATATGGGCAGCCCCAACCTTGAAGCAACAGGAGTAAATGAAGCAACCACTAAGTGCAGCTCTAGACCATACTGCTGTCTCTTTCCTGCTCTGGTCAGTTTCCACCTTGGATCTAGGATATCAAATCCTCATGCTATTTCATGCTTCACTGTTTCTTATATAATTGTTGGCTCCATCAGGGCAGGAGCTGTGTTCATCTTACATTCCCAGAGTTCAGCGCAGCCTGGCACAGAGCTGGTACCCAATTCAATTTACATGCAAACTGCCTTCTCCCTTTCTCTTCTGGGGCCAGTTTATGACTTTATGATCTCAAAGGAGAACTATCCACAGGCTTGGAGCTCTGGGATGTGGGTCAGTAAAGATCTGGAATGTCAGCTGCACCCCTCCCCTTCTGGCTCTCCATAGCCATTTCTTTAATGGCTCTCATTAGGACTATCCACCAAGTATTTCCATCTCTCTGTCTTCCAGGCACATGGTAGGATTGTATTTCCTGGTCCTCTACTATTGGAAGTATCATGTGACCAGTTCTGGCCAATGGGGTATGAGCAAAAGTAACCATGTGACTAGTTCAGGCCAATGAGGTATGAGTGAAAGTGTCACTTTCAGGCTATTTAATTGCTGGTGTGAGACCTCCACCGTTCTCCTCTTTCTAAGTGACTGGTGATATCCAAGACAGCGGTTGCTCCATCATCCTAGGTGCTTGAGTGACTATAATAAGAAAAGTCTATATGAGAGCTGCCAGTCCATATAGACATGTGATGTGAATAAGAAATAAACCTTTGATTTTCAAGCCACTGAGATCTGGGGCTTGTTTGTGATCATAGCATAACTTAGTCTTATCCTAACTTATCATTTTCCCCTAATTCCTCTCTTTCCTTTCACTTGGCCCAGCAACCCAAGATCTCCTCTTCCCTTGGTTGGCTAACCAACTTTACCTTCTCTTCTTTGTTCAGTTATTCATTTGTTTAACAAACATTCACCAAGCATCCGCTCTGAGGAGACAGATATGGACGGACAAAGATGAACCAGACATGCCCTCAGGGGCTCACAGTCTGGTTGGCCATGCCCTGGCCTGGGCAGTCTCTCCACTCCTTAGAAGTTCTGTCTCAGTCACTCCAATGTTCTCACCGGCGCCATCTGGTTTGTCGTTGGAGATGGAGGTCAAGTTCGAGAAGCTGTCTCCTCCTCCCACCATGGCCCCTGTCACCACCAAGGCCTCTGATTACCCCTGAGCCTCCCTTGGAACCTTCCTTCACTGTGTGGTTGGATAGTCTGTGGGGCCTGAGTCCCTGCACGGGAAAACCCCAGAACCCCACTGTCATGCATGATGATAGAGCATGGAGTGCCTACGAAGTATTGGATTCTTTTATTGGTAAAGAAACCAAAACTCAGAGAAGAGCAGCTACGTGCCCAGGGTCACACAGCATCATGGTCCCAGGGTCAGCACGAACGTTAAGACCCTGTGCCCTTGAAAGAAATAATTCTTGCCTTGGGCCTCATTTCACACCCCGGCACAATAAGAGAATGGCCAAGGATGCTGGAAAAAGCCCTTTTTATCCTTGGATAAAAGGCCTGAAGATACAAGGGTGGGGGAGAGTGAGTGGGTGGGGGAGAGTTTGAGGAAAGAGGATCCTCTCATTCGAGGGAGGTGATGGACAGCTTTGACATCATTATTGAGAGGCAATGCAAGGAAGATCTTGGCCCACCAAAGCCATTGCCCTGCCTCCAGGCAGGTGAGTCTATGCCTCTCTGGGCCATCACCCTCCACTGCGTGCTGTCTTCTGGAAAAGACCTCACCCCTGATCTGAAACAGCCTTGGCACATTCCCTGCAGGTCTTGGACAAACTGGGAGTCATCTCTTTTCAAGGACCATCAACCCCTGAGATGAGTCCTCTGTGCATTTATACAGGAAAGGAAGAAGGAAGGGGGCGGTGAGGTCCAGATTTGGGTATTTAACCCTTAATACCTAGAAATGTGGTGGCCACATTCCTGGCCTGGGGCCCCCGCAGCCTCTGCTCCCTGCTCCTGGCTGCTCCTCCCCACTCCCACTGGACAGGGGGAAATTATGTGGCAAGGTGATGCTGTCCCCTGTTCTGAGGTGAATGGGGGGGCTGGAGACTAAGCAATTAACACACAGTCGGGAGTAAGGGTCCTCAGGGAAATTTCCAGCCGAAGCTGAGCCCTGGCAGAAGGGAAGGCTCAGCGGGCACAGGGCAGGGAAGGGGAGAGGGGGGCGGGGCCGGGACAGCTACAGGCAGCCTCGTCTGCACATGGATGCTTTTCTGGAAAGATGCCACTAGTGAGGAGTTGGGGAGAGTGGGGCCAGGGAGCAGGAAGTTTCCAGTGCTGGACAGAGAAGGATCACCACGTGGGCACTGGAGTCCAGGCCACCACCCCTCCCCAGGGAAAAGACATTCCCCTCTGTGCCCTTTCCTGGGAAGGGGCAGTCACTTGAGTCCCTGAACTTTGCGGGGCGGTAGGTCTCTCGATGGCTGGGGGAGCAGTCTTCGGGGATTTCGAGAGGCCTCTGATGTCACAGCACACATGGTGCAGTGCACACAGCAGACACACAGGGGGCAGGAAGCACACAGCACAGTCACACATATAGTGGCATACAATGGTACACACACGCGCCCAAATTCCACCACTGCTGATGTTTCCCTATGGCCCCTCCCACAAGTCCCCAAGAGGACTGGGGCCCACTTCTCAGGGAGGTCCCCACTTGTCTACCTGCTCCCTCCCACAGACACGACTCACTCCCAGAAGCCAGTGCTGGTGCCTCAGAGCCTCACTCCGAAAACCCTGACCATGCACAAGACCAAGTGTCAGGAGACAGAGGACCATGTCCTGGCTCTGCAGCTGTCTGACTGGGAGACCCTGGGTAAGTCATGCCATCTCTGGGCCACAGTTTCCTCATCTGTCCAATGGAATCACGAGGAAAAGGAAGAGGAAGAAAGCGCCTATTCATGGGATAAGGAACGAGGTCTAAAGAAAGCACTTTGTGAGTCATAGACCACCCTAAATGTGAGCCCAGACCTGGGTGCAGAGCCACACCCTCAGGCACACACAAGCTTCCAGAGCCCTCGGCTGGGCCCCCTTCAGCCAACCAGGTCTGATCCCGATTAACCTCAGTGCAAGATCCATGTCCACAAAGACCCTCTCATTCCAACTTTGACTTTGCTTCTTACACTCTATCATTCATCCATCCAGCTATGGAATCCTGGATGCAAGGTGCCGTATATGATGTCATGATTCTGCATCCAATGCCAAGCAACTCTCCCACACCAGCTGGTGAGGCCTACAGTCCAGCTCACTTCTAACACTATCTACCTGGAGATAGAATCAGATCCCTCAGGTTAAGGGCTCAGTCCTACGAGACCCTCTCCCCACCCCAGCTCCCTGCTAGTTGTCACCTGTGCCTCTGACAGACCAGCTATAGATTAGAGCTTCCAAAGACCCCCCTCCTGGGGTTCGATTAATTTGCTAGAGTGACTCACAGAACTCAGAGAAACATTTTACTTACTAGATTACTGGTTTATTACAAATGGATATATAACTCAGGAATAGCCAGATGGAAGAGATGCATAGGGCAGGGTATGGGGAAAGGGCGAAGAGTTTCCATGCTCCCTGATCAAGCCATTCTTCATGAATATTCAAGTTCTCACAACCCAGAAGCTCTCTGAACCCCATCCTTTTCAGCTGAAGCTTCACTACATAAACACGATTGATTAAATCATCGACCACTGGCGACTGAACTCAATCTCCAGCCCCTTTTCCCTCCCCAGAGGTCTGGGATGGGACTGAAAGTTACAACCCTCTAATCAAGTGATTGCCTCCTCCAGTGACCAGTTCCCATCCTCAGGTGACCTAGGAGCTTTCCAAAAGTCACCTCACTAGCATAACAAAAGACGACTTTGTGCCCTCAACACCTAGGAAATTCCAAGGGTTTTAGGAGCTCTGTGCCAGAAACGGGACAAACACCAGATATACATTGATATATTTCTTATTATAAATCACAATATCACAGATAAAAAAAGTGGGCAGTACTCGGTCTTTGCTCTCAGGCAGCTCATGGCCAACTCAGTATTCTCAACACTGGTTACCTGATAGAATCCATGGCCTGGGAGCCTTTTAAAACACTGCCTTCTGGGCCTCATCCCTAAAGATTCATAGTCAATTGATCTGAAATGGGGCCCAGGCAACCGTGTTTATTTTTTTTTTTTCCAGGCACATGGGCCTCTCACTGTTGTGGCCTCTCCCATTGTGGAGCACAGGCTCCGGACATGCAGGCTCAGCGGCCATGGCTCACGGGCCCAGCCGCTCCGCGGCACGCAGGATCCTCCCGGACCGGGGCACGAACCCATGTCCCCTGCATCGGCAGGTGGACTCCCAACCACTGTGTCACCAGGGAAGCCTGGCAACCCTCTTTTTAAAAAGTCCCCCAGCTGATTCTAATGTGCCTTCGGAGCAGAGACCCACCCATCTAGTGGAGAAATTAGACATATGTCAAAAGACAGAATGGGACATTTTCACAACAGATGCACACACAATAATTGCTAACATTTACTGAGCCACATCTTTTGTGTGAGGCCAGCATTATGCCAAGTCTCATGTCGGCATATTTAATCTTCCCCAAAACCCAGGAAGGCAGGCTTCATGCCACCCATTCTACAGCTAAGTAAATGAAGCTCAAGAGATGAAGTAAGTTACTCAAAGCAAGACTTCTCTGAAAAGGTGGCATTTGTGCCAAACCTTGAAAGAAAATAGAATTTTGCCGTGGAGAGATGGAAATGGAAGGCTGCCAGTGTTCTCCATCATGGCTGGTTGTTAGAATTCCTGACCTGAGCGGCTTGTTAAAATGTAGGGGGGTGCAGGTTAGGGGAGCAGAGCCTCTGTTGACTGGGACAGGGGCTTCTGAAAAGGAGGAGTGGGAATGCAGATCACAGAGGCTGGTGGGGGCCAAATTATGGGAAGAGGATATTTTAGGACACATCCAAGGTAGAGCTACTTTCCCCCGCATGTAGAAATTATGTGCCCCTTGTCATTATCCCCAGAGGTGGCAGGGATGAAAATAGAATGTCAAGACAGAGTCAGAGAAGCTAGACCCAGAAGAGTCTGGGTGGAGGAAGTTGAGAATTTATCCTTAACTTTTTAAAAAGAGTGACATGGGACTTCCCTGGTGGAGCAGTGGTTAAGAATCCGCCTGCAAATGCAGGGGACACAGGTTCGAGCCCTGGTTCAGGAAGATCCCACATGCAGCGGAGCAACTAAGCCCGTGCACCACAACTACTGAGCCTGCTCTCTAGAGCCCACAACTACTGGAGCCCGTGCACCTGGAGCCCATGCTCTGCAACAAAAGAAGTCACCACAATGAGAAGCCTTGCACCGCAACGAAGAGTAGCCCCGGCTCACCGCAACTAGAGAAAGCCCACGCGCACAGCAATGAAGACCCAACGCAGCCAATAAATAAATTTTTTTATTTAAAAAAAGAGTGAAATGGATGTCAACAACTATGCCTTCTATTCAGAAGCAAGAAAGTGTGGAAGGGAGAGGGTTGAACCGGGGATCAGAGGCCAAGTTCCAGACACTTTCCCTCTTAGCCTGGGCTTGGTCATCTGTGAAATGATGGCGGGGTGGTTGCATCTCAAGGTTCTCAAACTGAGTGCTGGAGAGCCAGCACCTCAGAGGGAAGCTGGTGTGGGAAGTGGGGGACTCTAGGCTCCACCCCACTCCAACCAGGGCAGTTCTGCTTTCCTCTGCTTTACACATTGGCTGCCATGGAAAGTTTCATTTGAACGAGAGATTTTATAGCTCAAGCAACTTGCGGGTGAAGCTTTGACTACTAGTGAAAGATGGCATTATCACCTTTCTCTCCTAGAACCCCTTAACATGATAGCAACCCACAAGGAGCTCAGGCACCAGCCACATGGAGGTGAGTGATGTCTGGGCTGGGCTTCCACTCAGGGAGGAAGTGGAAGTCTAAACAGAAATCACTGGGAGCCCCAGGCTCCTTGCCCCACAAAGTCATAAAACTCCTCCCTGCCACCTTTATTGGGGAAAAAATGTGCAGAGTAGGGAAAAAAAATACAGCCTACAATGCCAGTATGCTCTCCAACTGTACGATCAGACTCTCCACTCCCCACTCTATGATGAAGTCCACAGTCCACAAGCTTCCTCACTAAACACAAAGCTTTTACTCAGCTCTTCTGTGCCACAAATTTAGTTGAGAAGAGATGTCAATGTGAGAAACTGATAACTAAGACTTCACACCTGTGCTAGGGATGCTGATGACTTTTTTAGAACTCCCAGCAATTCTATGTGGTAGGTAACTAGCTCTGTTCCCATTTTACAGAGAACAACTCTAAAGAAGAAAGCCCAAGTGCAGTCATCTGATTAGTAAATCATAGAACTGAGCTGTAGCCCTAGGCAGTCTGCCTCCAAGTCTACACCCAGACCCATGCTATGTGCTAGATCACCAAGATGGCGGAGACCAAGCACAGCAAAGGTGGATGGACAACCCTGGGGGAAAAGAACTAACGTAAAGAATTTTTTTAAAAACCTTACAGAAAAACTCTAATAAATATTCTAATAGAGATAGAAAATATATTGCATTCATAAAGTAGGAACTGACTATTATGAAAAGAAACAATTAGAGAACAAGAAAGAGATCTAGAAAATTTTAAATGTGAAAGAAAATCCACAACACATATTGTAAAACAGCGTTAACAAAACCTTCTAAGATATAGACTGATATAGCAAATGTGGAAAAATAAGAAAAAAAAAACATTTAAAGTAGATTGCATTGGTTGCCCTAATTCTTTACCCATTTCAATATCAAACCTTCTGCCATGTGATTTTGCACCTCTCCCCCTAAAGAGGTCTCTTGAGTTTGGGTTCTGCCATGTGTTTGCTTTGGGCCCCTGGATGTTAGTTGGGAGAATGTGACCAAAGGCTTAAAACCTCTTATGTGATTGGGCTCTTGCTTCTCTGCCATCTGCATGAGAAGAACACACTTGTGCTAGCCCACTGATCCCACAATGAGGGTGAGAGTTATCTGGAGCCAAGCTAAACTCCTCCACCCAATCCTGTCCCAGATCAACCATCCCTTAGCCTACTCCCAGCTCTATGGGTAAGTCCAGTCAACATAAGCCACTCCACCTAGTTCAGCCTAAATCAGTGACTCTTAGGTACAGATCCATGAGAATAATTATGTTTTAAGGCACCAAGGTTTGGTTTGTTACATAGCATTATTGTAGCCATGGTCGATGCAAGTATCAACCCAGTAGCTGGTACCCAATTAAAAGAGAAAATAGATGGAAGAGAATTATCAAAGCAATAGTCCATGTAAATTTCCCAGCACTAAAAGACATGAACCTCCAGATCAAAGGGGCTACCAAGTGCCCAGAACAATAGATAGATTCACTGCCAAGATATATTATTGTAAATTTTCAGAACACGTGAAGGGATAAACCTAAAAGCTTCCAGCAAGAAAAAACTGGTTTCCTACAAAGGAACAGGAATAAGGATGGCTATAAGACTTCTCAGGAGCAGCACTGGATACCAGGTAACTAGTGAAGCAGTGCCTTTTACACTCCCGGGAAAAATTGTTTTCAAAATAGAATTCTATCCCTGGATACCCAATTAAGATATAAGCTGGGACTATACATTTTTTTATGTGTAAGGATTCAGGAAATGCACTTCAAATTCCCTTTTACTTAGTAAGCTATCAGAGGATATGCTCCAGCAAAAGCAGGAAGTAAACCAAGAAAATAGAATCTAGGAAATAGGAGTTTCAACACAGGAGACTGGTTTATTCCCAGAATAAATCTTTGCACCAGCCCTAGAGAGTAAGAATCCAGGGAAACACGAGGGATTGCTAGATGAGCTGATGTAAGATAACACTTGTGAACAAAATACTAATAATAATGTTACAGTAGATGTGACACACCATTTGGAAAAGTTTAAGAAAACGATGCAATTCCCCAGTGTTCATAGCAGCACTAGTTACAATAGCCAAGACATGGAAACCACATAAGTGCTCATAAACAGATGAATGGATAAAGAAGATGTGGTATATATATATATAATATATATATACAATGGAATATTACTCAGCCATAAAAAAGAATGAAATAATGCCATTTGTAGCAACATGGATGGACCTAGAGATTATCAAACTAAGTGAAGTAATTCACAAAGAGAAAAACAAATGTCATATGATATCACTTACATGTGGAATCTAAAAAATGATACAAATGAATGTATTTACAAAACAGAAACAGGCACACAGACATAGAAAATGAACTTATGGTTACCAAAGGGGAAAAGGGGGTGGGAGGTATAAATTAGGAGTTTGGGATTAGCAGGTACAAACTACTGTATATAAAATAGATAAACAACAAGATCCTACTGTATAGGACAGGGAACTATATTCAATATCTTGTAATAAACTATTAATATAATGGAAAAGAATCTGGGGTATTCCCTGGCAGTCCAGTGGTTAGGACTTGGCGCTTTCACTGCTGTGGGCCCGGTTTCAATCCCTGGTTGAGGAACTAAGATCCTGCAACTAAGACTCATGTGGCACAGCCGAAAAAAAAAAGGGGGGGAGAGAGAGAGAGAATCACTTTGCTGTACACCAGAAACTAATACAACATTGTAAATCAACTATACTTCAATTTTAAAAAAAGAACAGAAAATGATGCAATTTAAAATGTTACGTGATTTTTATTACCTCTGAGTATATTTTTCCATATAGATGGCATGATAGACAATAAGAGTTTATTTCTCAGTCACATCATATTCCCTCACTGGCCAGGCAGTCCTTCCCTTTGTATTTGCGGACATGGAACACATGACCTGCAGTTTCCTCGCTAGGGAAGAGAGAGATGGAAGAGACACACAAGCTCTTATCTGCCTTAGCCCAAAGGGATAACACCAGTCACATGACTCCTCCCTAACTGGAAGGGACATTGAGAAATACAGAGGAACAGATGGGTAGCTGAAGAGCACTGTCTTGACCACACCAGAAAAAAAAAAATATATGAGAAAGAAAATAAAATCATTATCCATATCTTGACTCTGAAATAAGCCACATTTCTATCACCATAATAATGTTCTAGATTTGACTAAAAAGTACAATATAACTATATAAGGTGGAGGGCACAGAACTAAGGTAAATAGCAGAGCAAAACCCTTGTCTATCATAATAGGAAGTCAATAGACGATGTCTAAAACTGGACATAAAGCAAGAAATGGCATCATACACATATTATTTAGAAATATGAAGCCAAACAGCAAACACAGCAGCTGAAAGAGTTAAAAATGTGCTGTCCCCAAATCTTAGAAAGGTATAACCTTCCAAGACTGAGCCAGGAAGAAATAGAAAATATGAACAGACCAATCACAAGTAATGAAATTGAAACTGTGATTAAAAATCTTCCAACAAACACAAGTCCAGGACCAGATGGCTTCACAGGTGAATTCTATCAAACATTTAGAGAAGAGCTAACACCCATCCTTCTCAAACTCTTCCAAAAAATTGCAGAGGAAGGAACACTCCCAAACTCATTCTATGAGGCCATCGTCACCCTGATACCAAAACCAGACAAAGATACTACAAAAAAAGAAAATTACAGACCAATATCACTGATGAATATAGATGCAAAAATCCTCAACAAAATACTAGCAAACAGAATCCAACAACACATTAAAAGGATCATACACCATGATCAAGTGGGATTTATCCCAGGGATGCAAGGATTCTTCAATATATGCAAATCAATCAATGTGATACACTATATTAACAAATTGAAGAATAAAAACCACATGATCATCTCAATAGATGCAGAAAAAGCTTTTGACAAAATTCAACACCCATTTATGATAAACTCTCCAGAAAGTGGGCATAGAGGGAACCTACCTCAACATAATAAAGGCCATATACGACAAACCCACAGCAAACATCATTCTCAATGGTGAAAAACTGAAAGCATTTCCTCTAAGATCAGGAAGAAGACAAGGATGTCCACTCTCACCACTATTACTCAACATAGTTTTGGAAGTTCTAGCCACAACAATCAGAGAAGAAAAAGAAATAAAAGGAATCCAAATTGGAAAAGAAGAAGTAAAACTGTCACTGTTTGCAGGTGACATGATACTATACATAGAGAATCCTAAATATGCCGCCAGAAAACTACTAGAGCTAATCAATGAATTTGGTAAAGTTGCAGGATACAAAATTAATGCACAGAAATCTCTTGTATTCCTATACACTAGTGATGAAATATCTGAAAGAGAAATTAAGGAAACACTCCCATTTACCATTGCAACAAAAAGAATAAAATAAATAAATAAAATAAATAGGCAGGAATAAACGTACCTAGGGAAACAAAAGACCTGTATGCAGAAAACTATAAGACGCTGATGAAAGAAATTAAAGATGATACCAACAGGTGGAGAGATATACCATGTTCTTGGATTGGAAGAATCAATATTGTGAAAATGACTATACTACCCAAAGCAGTCTACAGATTCAATGCAATCCTTATCAAATTACCAATGGCATTTTTTTTACATCTTTATTGGAGTATAATTGCTTTACAATGGTGTGTTAGTTTCTGCTTTACAACAAAATGAATCAGTTATATATATACATATTTTCCCATATCTCTTCCTTCTTGCGTCTCCCTCCCTCCCACCCTCCCTATCCCACCCTCCAGGCGGTCACAAAGCACCGAGCTGATCTCCCTGTGCTATGCGGCTGCTTCCCACTAGCTATCTACCTTACGTTTGGTAGTGTATATATGTCCATGCCTCTTTATCGCTTTGTCACAGCTTACCCTTCCCCCTACCCATATCCTCAAGTCCATTCTCTAGTAGGTCTGTGACCAATGGCATTTTTTACAGAACTAGAACAAAAAATCTTAAAATTTGTATGGAGACACAAAAGACCCCGAATAGCCAAAGCAGTCTTGAGCAAAAAAAAAAAACGGATCTGGAGGAATCAGGCTCCCTGACTTCAGACTATACTACAAAGCTACAGTAATCAAGACAATATGGTACTGGCACAAAAACAGAAACATAGATCAATGGAACAAGATAGAAAGCCCAGAAGTAAACCCACGCACCTATGGTCAACTAATCTATGACAAAGGAAGCAAGGATATACCATGGAGAAAAGACAGCCTATTCAATAAGCGGTGCTGGGAAAACTGGACAGCTACATGTAAAAGAATGAAATTAGAACACTCCCTAACACCATACACAAAAATAAACTCAAAATGGATTAGAAACCTAAATGTAAGATTGGACACTATAAAAGTCTTAGAGGAAAACATAGGCAGAACACTCTTTGACATAAATCACAGCAAGATCTTTTTTGATCCACCTCCTAGAGTAGTGGAAATAAAAACAAAAATAAACAAATGGGACCTAATGAAACCTAAAAGCTTTTGCACAGCAAAGGAAACCATAAACAAGACGAAAAGTCAACCCTCAGAATGGGAGAAAATATTTGCCAACGAATCAACCGACAAAAGATTAATCTCCAAAATATATAAACAGCTCATGCAGCTCAATATTAAAAAAACAAACAACCCAATCCAAAAATAGGCAGAAGACCTAAATAGACATTTCTCCAAAGAAGACATACAGATGGCCAAGAAGCACATGAAAAGCTGCTCAACATCACTAGTTATTAGAGAAATGCAAATCAAAACTACAATGAGGTATCACCTCACACCAGTTAGAATGGGCTTCATCAGAAAATCTACAAACAACAAATGCTGGAGAGGGTGTGGAGAAAAGGGAACCCTCTTGCACTGTTGGTGGGAATGTAAACTGATACAGCCACTATGGAGAACAGTATGGAGGTCCCTTAGAAAACTAAAAATAGAATTACCATATGATCCAGCAATCCCACTACTGGGCGTATACCCAGAGAAAACCACAATTGAAAAAGACACATGCACCCCAATGTCCATTGCAGCACTATTTACAATAGCCAGGTCATGGAAGCAATCTAAATGCCCATTGACAGATGAATGGATAAAGAAGAAGTGGTACATGTATACAATGGAATATTACTCAGCCATAAAAAGGAACGAAATTGGGTCATTTGTTGAGACGTGGATGGATATAGAGACTGTCATACAGAGCAAAGTAAGTCAGAAAGAGAAAAATAAATATCGTATATTAACACATATATGTGGAACCTAGAAAAATGGTACAGATGAACCAGTTTGTAGGGCAGAAATTGAGACACAGGTGTAGAGAACAAATGTATGGACACCAAGGGGGGAAAACGGGTGGGGTGGGGGGAGTGGGATGAACTGGGAGATTGGGATTGACATGTATACTCTGATGGGTATAAAATGGATGACTAATAAGAACCTGCTGTGTAAAAAAATAAATTAAATAAAATTTAAAAATTAAAAAAAAAAAGTGTTGTCCCCAAAGAGCAAGAGTGGAGGTAGGAAGGGTGGGGAAAGAGTGTGCTTCTGTATCATAAGCCTTTTGGTATTTTTATTTTTTTCAATTTGCATATATCTTATTTGAACAATTTTTAAGGCAAATCAAAAACTAACGTTACGGTGACAAAGCGATAAAGAGGCATGGACATATATACACTACCAAACGTAAGGTAAATAGCTAGTGGGAAGCAGCCGCATAGCACAGGGAGATCAGCTCGGTGCTTTGTGACCGCCTGGAGGGGTGGGATAGGGAGGGTGGGAGGGAGGGAGACGCAAGCGGGAAGAGATATGGGAATATATGTATGTATATAACTGATTCATTTTGTTGTGAAGCTGAAGCTAACATACCATTGTAAAGCAATTATACTCCAATAAAGATGTTAAAAAAAAAAAAAAAAAAAAAAAAAAAACTAACGTTAAAAAAGATAAAGAAACCCTGCATTTGCTGTTCAGTTCTGACCTTCTAAGTTTCTTAAATTCTAAGCATCCAAGGGAGAGAGTTTATGTCACAGTTGAGATTTTTCTGAACACAAACTGTTGGAGGCCCTGGACGGGGAAGTCAAAACAAAGAAAGGTCACCACATCATTCTCAGTGTGAGGAGTCCTTATGAGATCTTCCACTCCAGCTGTAGCCATGGGGATTCGGAATGGACAGGACCTGATCCTGGCACCACCAAAGCCTCCGGAGTCCCCAGGGACTCCTTCAGACCCGGCAGCAGCCTCCCCAGGGGCTTGGGGAGGGAACATGGCCAGTTATGCCACACGGCACCCTGGCAGGTACAATGGGCATCAGCTGTAATGAGAAGTGACAGGTACAATTGCTGGGAGAACATCCTGGCTTAGAGCTCGAGCTGCCCAGAGTGACTGGGGGGGCTTCTCGAGCTGTCAGGAGGGTCCCTAAACGCTTTGATGCCGCAGCCAAGCTGGTCTTCAGTATTAACATCTCATCAGCATGGGCTGAGACCAACCTGGGGCCTGGCCACCAGCCCAGCTTTGGGTGGAGACCCACCTGAGAACCCTGATGGACAGAGAGGGGAGGCCAGCAACCCCACCCTGACCCATAGCCTTGTCTCACAGTCAGAGGAGACCCAGTGGAGCCCCATCTCAGCTGGACACAGACACACAGATGATGCCTCTAAGATCCTCCCTGAGTGCTTTTCCTAGTATGGCAGGAAAATTAGCTGAAGCCCCAGAGGCAAAAGGTCTCACCTAAGCAGTTAAATCACTCCTGGCTTCGACTGAAGATGATGTCAGTAGTGGTCTTCCAGAGCCTGGCCCCTGCCTCCTGCCCCAGCCTCATGGCTCCCTCTCCAGTGTCCCAGAGTTTTAAGTCCAGAATATTCCTAGCCCACTGTCCTAGCTCTGCTCTCTCTTCCAGGTCAGTTGAATCTAAGTCACAACCACTTCTGGACAACAGGATGCCAGTATCACCTGCCAGACATGGAGGACATGACACCAAGAGAGGGTTTTGCATTCATTCAGGAGGGATTCCCAGCCACACCTGCCAATCCCCTTTCTTTTTTAGCTTTTTCCCAACTCTCCCCCACCAGCAGGAAATGCGGTTAGGGTGCTCTGGTCCCCAACCCTCATGGGAATAGGGGGCCTGAGTGTTCATCCTTCATCTCCATTTAAAATGCACCTGGACCACTCCCCACCAAGTGCCAGGGGATGGGGCATGACAGCTGGGTCAGCTGGTCCAGAGGACGGATATATCGGAGGGCTTAGCCAGGGACGGGAAGACCCAAGGTTCTAGAATGAGCTGTGGCTGATACATAATATGAAGCTAGTCCCTCCCTGTCTCTAGCCTCAGTTTCCCTGAGGGGGAAGTTCTGATATTTTCTCAGGACCCTTCCTGGCGTGACAGGCTGAGGCTGGGCCTCCTCTGATACCCATTTCCACGGAAACCAAAATGAAGGTCCACGGGCTCTATCCTCTATTCCAAGGCAAAACACTCCTTGAGAGATTCCAGAAAGCCACTGCACCCCACAGACTACAGTGTCTTAGCCCCGGAAACGGGTTTGGGAGACCTTCCACTTAAGTGCCTCTCCCGGGCCCCTCTCTCCTTGGGGAAATTCTCCCAGCAGCACATTCCCATAGATAGCAGGAGAGATGCTCTGTGCTGAGCACCAGACACCGGATGGATGAGATAATCATAAATCCACAAACTGCAACAAGATAAAATTATCATTATATGAAGTTAAATTATTAATTAGCACTTCCAAAAAAAGACCAGCACCACCTGGCCTTGAATCTTGGAAGCTGTCTTTCTGAAAGCAACAAAAATATCAAAATAGTTTATTAGTGCTTCACGGTGTGCATGTGGTCCCTCCTTCATGTCTGTGGTTGCCAGAACCCTGACGGCAGGAGTCCAGCCTGGCAGGTCTAGTGCAGCCAGGACTAGCCGGTTTGGATGAGGTTACCAGGAGGAAGGGAAGTGAGTCACGTGACCCATTTTTATGGCTGGGGAAACTGAGGCAAGGGCCAAGGTAGAAGGGCCACAGAAGCTGGATCAGGGCAGATTGAGGAGTTGGTACCCTGGATTGAGAAGGGGTGATTCCTGAGTCCGCCTGATTGATTGTCTATGAACTAAGGACGCTCATTCATTCAGTGAACTTCTATTGTATGCTTACTGAATGGCAGGTACCAGGAATACAGAGAAGTCATAATTCCTTGCCTATTTGGAGCACATAGGGTGATAGGCTAGACCAGTGGATCTGCTGTTTCTTCTGTCTACCTCACCTCACCTCCCATCAGAGGATTTATCCCCTTCATCACCATCATAATCATCATCATCCACTACCACCACCAAATCCTACAGCCCATATGTATTCATTGAATCCTGGAAACACAGACACTTAATGAGAGGGGAGGAACTTTAAAGAGCATCTTTTTAGCCAGAGCATCAATCCTCGCCATGGAATGCCTGGTGAATTGTGATCCAGTGAGACACTCCCAGCAATAAGGAGCTTACTCACTGCTTCATAAATCAGCCCATTGCATCTCTGGAGAGCAATTTCTCACTCATTCATTTATTCATTCATTCAACAAGCATTTACCACACATCTACAAGGAGCCACCTCAGGACTAGTTCTTGGAGAAAAGGACTATTTTCTCTTGCTGAGAAAAACACAACCCAGTACCTTCTTACAAAAGGCTCTCAGGATGATAGGCAAACAAATAACCAAGCAGTGACAATACAGACTGGTGTGTAGGTAGAACACAGAATACATTCCGGTGTGTTAGGGGTATGACCTCTTTCACTCTGCACAGCAATCCTGTGAGGTTGGAACCATTGATATCCCCATTTTACAGATAAAAGAAACTGAGCTCAGAGAGATTGAAGTAACTTGCCCAAGGTTACTCAGCTGCAAAGAAGAAGGACTGGGATTTATACCCAGGCCTGTCTGATTCCCAAGCCACATTCTTGGCCCCTCTCATAGGATGTGTCATCCCCTTGCTGATGCCCGTAGCCTGGTGATCAACCTGCAGCCCGAAGCACTGATGGTGAGCTGGGTATGGGTCTCTGAGCTTCAAGCTTGGGGAGCTCTCACTGTGACCCCTGGGAACCACAACTGGCAGATGACTCTGGATCCAACAGGATTTGGGTTTCTGCTCAAATGGAGGTAGGGATGGAGACACCTCGGTCCCCTGCATTCTCCATCCATGTGCCCCTAAATGGGACAGAACCTCATGGCCCAGAGTCTCCTCCAGCCCCAATATCTGCCCTGGCTCCAGTCAAACGAGGCCTGAATAATTCATGGCCAATGCACACAGCCCTGCCCTGGCCAAGGCAGCTGGACCTGGGAGCGGGCTGTGGTGAGGGTTTTGAGAGCCACTAACAGCCAGGAAGAGTAAACAGGTTCTGCTGAATTATTCAGCCAGGCAGCTGCTGATACAGCCTTGGGGGTGCGATAGCATGACAGTGGACTCGATCTGACGTCAGCACTCACCAGGGGCAGCCTGAGTGTGGCCAGACCTGGCCAGAGCTGTGAGGTCAAGGGGCACCTGGGATGGGGCACAGCACAGCCTCCACCCAGGAGAGTGCAGGGGCCAGAGCGAGCCAGAACCCGCATTCTGGGCCGGCCTGAACTTGCATATGGAAAGTAACAAGGTCCATGGAGAAGGGTGTGGATTCTGAAGGCCGGGAGCACTGGGCCCAAAGCAGAATCAAAGCAGTGCGGCCAGGGAAAACCATTTAACAGCACCAAGCCTCAGCTTTTTCATCCGGAAAGTGGAAACCATGCCCCACAATCTGAATACCACCCCCCGCGTCATGGCCTGGCCCTGAGCCCAATCCTGGGCACATGATCGAATGGCAGGGCCTCTTCCGTCCCTGGGGGCAACAAGGCCAGCTCTCTGGGCCTGCAGAAGCCTCTTCCACCCCTCCCTGTCTTCCCACACCATTTCACAGGGTATCCTGGGAGAGGAAACTCTGCCTGTGACCCCTGATGCAAGTGTTCGCTCAGGGAGAAGTTGAGGTGTCTGCAGGTCCCCCACTGAGCCAGGCCCCACACCCCAACTGCCAGCAGCACGGGGCCAGGGGCATGGAACTGGACAGCAGAGACCACACTCCTCCACTGACTACTGTGTGACCGTGGGCCAGCACCTTTCCTTCTCTGAACCTCAGGGGCTAGACAAGAAGGTCCCTCCAGCTCCTCTGGCTCTGACCTCAATGATAATGAGACAGAGTGGAAGAGAGGGGCTGGCTGGCTGTCCTCTCTGGCTGGGCTTCCTGGGGATGGAGGTGTTAGGGGTTGAGGTTTTCTAGAATCTGTAAAGTGGGAGGCAGATCTTCCTTCAGAAAGTTCCAGCTCTCGAGTTTCTCTCTTCCCCAGAGAGTTCCATGCTCTAACTAACCATCAGGGTAAAACAGTAGCCACTGGCTAAAGGGCTCCCCAGACCCACGCCAGCATGACACAAGGCTCACAGCCTTGCAAGGCAGGATGGCCCCCTGTGTGAGGATTCTCAGTTACGATTCCCAGTGTGAGGATGGGGCAGCTCCGAGAAGTGGGTGCTTGGTCCGAGGCCATAGAGCCATCATCTGCATCTGGAATCCCAGAGCGGCCTTGCATCCTCCATCATCCATGAGCGAGGGTGGCTTCTAAAGCCTGCTTAGTCACTGACCTTGGCCAAACCAGATTCCTCCCGCTCGCTCCCAGGGCAGCTCCAAGCCGGCTGGGAGGCTGCATAAGAACTCAGCAGGTCATCCGATGAACTTGACTGGGGTCCAGTCCTGGCTTTGCCACTTACCAACTGTCTGCCGTTAAGTGAGTCTCTTACACTCTCTAAGAGGCCGTTTCCTTACCTGGGATGTTGGGGTAATAATGGCAATCCCAGCCCCACGTGGCGCTCTGTGGCTGTGATGGACCCGCCTTCTGTGTTTGACCCCCAGGCAGCCTGGGCCGTTCAGGACAGAACAGAAGCAGAGAGGAGGTGGCCTGAGTACGGAGACAGGACTGGTAGACGGGAAGAGGGAGGAGGGTGCTCTGGGCAGAAACCCAGAAGAGCTGCCTAAGTGCTCAGTAATAAATAAGTGATATTGGCCACCACCTAATGTTTCCATGGTGCTGGCCAGCCGGGGCAGGAGGGAACCTTTATTGCAGACCCAGCCGCCTCTTGGTCTCACTCAGAGATTAAACATCATGCATCCTCAATGAGCTAAGGGCACAGGGCTTCCCCAGAGCTGGCGGGTGAAGCCCGTTGGGGTGGCTGTTCCCTTTGGTCCCCAGCAATGTTGACTCTGGGGGAGGCTGCTGGAAGCAAATAGCACAGGATCAGCAGGGGTTGGGCCCCCTATCCCTTTGCAGTCATGGTGAAGAAGGAGCCTGGATGCCTAGGTTCTCATCCACCCTCCCTGCAGTGCGCCTGTTCCTAAGGGCCCTCCTTTTCCCACCTTTAAAACAAAGAGAATCGTGGCACTTGGGGAGCCATAGTACAAACGAAGGAATGCTGGTTGTCTGCACCAGGGAGCACTTGTCAGCATGCCGCAGAGCCAGGCTTCCTTGGATGGGGGAGAGCAAAGCTGCCAGGGCCCAAAAAACCATCTATCTGCCCCCTTCCCAACTGTACAGGAGGGTAAACTGAGGCCCTCAAGGAGAGAATGACTCGTGGGCCCACACAGCTAGGTCTGGGGTCTCCGTGTTGTGCTCTTTCCTCAGCATCCAACAGCATCCTTGTCAGGCTGCGTGGGCTCTGGAGACCAAAAGGGGAGGCTCTGCCTTCTGAACTAAAGCTCAGAATGGGAAGAGCCCCCAGAGCCCTGTAGAGTGGAAGGCACTCGGTAGGGAGGCTGTCTGCCCGTCTGCCCAGCCGGCTGTGTGACTGCAGGGGCCCCTGCCTCTCTGGGCTCTGGTGTCCCCACCTACAGATCGGCATGCCTCAGCAGGGTGTTCCCACAGCCATCTTTAAAGGTACAAGAAGCACACACCGAGAACCCCGAACCGCGGGTTCTAGTCTTGACTGGGTCACCAACTCACGAGATGCAGAAGGAAGGGTCCATGGCTGGGCCCCCATTTCCCCTGTCCATAAGCAGGTCTGTGTGGTTTCTGAAGTTCCTCCCATGACCAGAAATAGTATGGAAGTTCCTTAAAAACTTAAATATGGAATTACCATCTGATCCAGACACTTCCAGGTATATATCTGAAAGACTGGCAAAGCAGAAACTCAAACAGGTATTTGTACACCCATGTTCGTAGCAGCATTATTCACAAGAGTCAAGAGAGAAGGAATCCAAGTATCCATCGATGGATGAATGGACAAACAAAATGTGGTATAATCACATAATTCTGACAAATGCTACAACATGTACAAACCTTGAAAACGTTTTGCTAAGTGAAATAAGCCAGTCACAAAAAGACAAACATTGCATAATTCCACTTATGTGAGGACCCGGAGGAGTCAAACTCATGGAGACAGAAAGTCGCATGCTGGCTGCCAGGGGCTGGGAGGAGGAGGGAATGGAGAGTTATTTTTTAATGGATGCAGAGTTTCAGTTTTACAAGATGAAAAAGTCCTGGCGATTAATTGCACAACAATGTGAATGTACTTAACACTAAATATACACTTAAAAATGGCAAAGACAGTAAATTTTATGTTATGTGTATTTGACCACAATTTTTAAAAAGTATTTTTTAAAGAAAGAAGGAAACTATGGCCGTAGCTCAATGCAGAGGTCTGCCACATCTCACATACCAAGTATATTTCCTTTACAAGAAGAAAGAAAGATGAAAGAATGAAAGGAAGAAAGAAAGAAAGAAGGAAGGAATGGATAAAAGAAAGGAAGGAAGGAAGGTAGAAAGAAAGAAGAAAGAAAGAAAGAAAGAAAGAAAGAAAGAAAGAAAGAAAGAAAGAAAGAAGAAAGAAAGAAGAAAGGAAATAAAGAAACAAAGAAAGAAAGAAAGAAACAAAGAAGAGAAAAAGACACCAAGGAGACTTGTTATTTAAAGGAAATTGTAGCACAACCTTTTGTGGCAGGGAGAATCCTGTCTGAGTAAGAGAAAGCCACCTCTTCCATCAGGTCTGTGTCAGCTCTAGGCTATCAAGTTTTGCAAAACCAGGCACATTTTCTCCTCCTAATGCACTAGGCATTGAGCCAGCATCTAACTACCATGAGGCTGGTGCATCAGATGCCCTTTACCTGCTGCTGGGGGAATAACAGCCTGGGTCCTAGGTTCGGCAGTCAAGGCCCTCCATGATCTGGTACCAGGAAACTGCAGACTTCACGCCCTCTAAACTCCAGTATCACTCCCCACCGGCTTTGGGTGTCTCCTCACCCCATCCCGTGACTGCACATCACCCCTCAGAAACTGCCCTGGGCCATTGGAGCCAGACTCTTCCCTTTGCCCGTCCACGCCCCACTCCCTTGGCTTCTTGGTTAATCCTCATGGTTCCACACCGCCCACCAACCGGACGTGGCGGATGAGCTCCTTGAGGGAGGGGCTGTGTGCTGTTCACGTTGTCTCAACCCGGTTACAGCACCACAGTAGGTGATCAAAAACATTTATGAAAACAAAGTGAGAATAATCCTGTATTGCATCTCTGTATTATCCACCCAGATGGAAAAATTAAGTCCCACAGAATCCGAAACACCCAAGCTGGACAACTTTGGGCAGGGGAAATCTCATCTATGAAAAAATTAAAACTAAATAAACTCTTAATCATAATTATAAGCATGGGGAGTACTCTCTGTGACCCTCACACTTTCCAGGCTGATCTTTTAAAATCCTTCCAAGAGCCTTGTAAAGCAGGCACTCTTACTGTGCCTGTGATACTGACAAAGAAGTTGAGGCTCAGAGAGGTTAAGGAACTTGCCCAGGGTCTCCCAGCTAGCAAATGGCAGCTGGAATTTGAAGCCAGGTGAGCCAGTGTCCCCAGCAGCACCAGATGCTGTGCGAGCAAGATGGCCTCCTGCGCTGCTCCCTGGAGTGCCCGATAGGCTGGGCCACAGCCGCTACCGCCCCCGGGAGCTGGCGGCTGAGCCAGGCACAGGGCGAGGGCAGTGGTGGCAGCTTCACTCAGCGGCGCCACCCTCTGCTTTGCCTGGCGATGAGTGGATGGCGCTGCCAGTCCTGGTTAGCGCCCTCATGGCTGACTGATCGGCTGTGCCCAGGGCACAGCTGCTGCTGCCACCTCGGCGATTCTCTGAATTAACTCCGCAGCTCACTGACCTGTTGGAAAGGTAAATTCAAACTGCAGAAGAGGGGAAAACCCTCTGTCCCTCACCTGCCACTCCTCCCACTACTTCAGCAAAGGGCCTGTGCCCCACCCCCAGGTGTCCCCAGCAGAGCCCCCAGGCTGAACGGGGAGGGACACAGGGTATCTCTGGGACCCCCAAGGGCTGGATTCCTGGAAAGTCAGAGCAGCAAGGGTCTTGGGAGGTCTTCCTCCTGCCTCCCTCCAGGCAGGCCTCCCCCCTGCTGTGGACCCTGGGTGAGGATGGCGCACTGCGGGCATCCCCAGAGATGCTGACTGGGGCTCTGCGGGAAGTGCTGACCAGGAGCCCCGAGCAGCAGGCTGGGGCCAGACCAAGAGGCCAGCTGATCGCCTCAGCTCCCAGTGTGACCGCAGTTGGGGTCCTTGGGGAAGCTGAGGCAGGGCTGCCTGCCCAAGCAGGTCACCTGAATCTTGTGTATGGAGCTCAGGGCTTAAGGCAGAGCCTCTGGAGGGACTTGATCCCTCCCCTAGAGGGGGATGAGGCCAGGCACAAATGGCCCAGGTCCAAGGCAGAAGGAGAACAATCAATACCTCGTGTTGATCCAGAACTTGGAAATTTACTAAAATACTTGCACAGTCTCCATTAATCCCCAAGCAATCCTCAGATATTGTAGCAACCAATGCTTACTGTGCTCTTACTAAGTGCCAGGCACTAAGTGTCCCCTGTGTATTATCTCATTTAATCCTCACAACAGCACTGTGGGGTTGGTATCATTACAGCCTCTCCATGTCACAGATGGAAAAACTGAGGCACCGAAAAGTTAACTAACTTTGCCAAATTCACATGGATACTGAGTGGCTGAGCTGGGATTTGAGCCCAAGCACTTTGGCTCCGGAATCCGGGTGCTGTTTGTCATGGTGCTGAGCACGTGGTATTTCCACTCATAATAACAGAGAGAAACAGAGACTCACTTAAACCACCCAAGGCCACACAGCCAAGTCAAAGGTGAGGGCAGGATTTGGACCAGGTGACTTACCTATGGTCACTCCCTGCAGTTAAGTAGCAGAACTAGGATTTGAGTCCAAATCCTTGCATTTAAAACCAAGAAAGTCACAAGTTCAGAGCAGGGAGAGAAATTCCGTTCTGTTAGCAAATCAGGAAAGGCTTTCTGAAGGGAGCAGCAGTAGAAACAGACCTGAAAGTGTGGAGCCAGGAGCAGGGGACCGCATGAGCAAAGGCAGGGCTGCTGGGAAATGGCAGCAGCAAACAATGTCATTTGGATGAAGGACAGGTTGTGCATGGAAGGATGGCCCAGGTAGAAGGAGAGACTGGTGCATGTGAAGCCTTGGCCGCTTGACCTTTGCTACCTGTCCTTAGACAAGTAACTTCACCACTCCATGCCTCAGGTTCCTCTTCTGGAAAATGGGAATAATAATAGTACACACCTCACAGGGGCTTGGGGAGGATGATATAAAACACGGAGAAAGTACTTAAGCACCTACTGTGTGCCACCCCCAGGTTAGAGGCTTAGGGAATATTATTTATATCACATTAATTCTCAAAGGCGGGTATCATTAACCACATTTTACAGATGAGGAAACTGAGGCTCTATAAAGTTAAGCGTCTTAGCCAAGGTCTCAGAACTACTAAATAGTGGAGGTGGCCGAAATCAAGGAGAGGTTTGATTGACACATTGGGGAATGTGGACCTTCTTGGCTGGTGCAGGTAGGTAGTGGGGCGTCCTTGAAGGTTTCAGGGCTGTGGGGTGTACCTGTCAGTAGTCAAGGCTCTCCCTGGCTCAAACAGCAAGACTTTGCAAGCACGGGCCCCACCTCTTCACCTGCCACTCCTCATTTTGCACTGGAGATACTTCGTGCACTGGTGCTAAGTAAATAAAAACAACGATGCGGCTTAATTAAGACCGTGGAAAGCAGGTGCTATTTCCTGCCAGCAGGGAGAAGATGGGAGTTATCAGATAAAAACGGAGGCAGATGTTCAGAACTGAGCACAGATGCTCCCCGAACCCAGGCTCCTGGCTGCCATCCCTCACCTATCTGCGTGAGAGGGTAGGTGAGGGGTGATGGGTGGTCCAGCCAGGGAGGAGGCCCAGCCTCGTGAGGAAAACCTCGGGCCTGGGGCAGCCAGCACCGTTTGGGGGCTGTATTTCACGCCCCCTTGGTACCTCGGAGGACAGGCTGTGAAGCTCAACTAACTGGATTTGAATCCTTGTCACTTTCGGCTGTGGAACCTCAGGCAAGTAACTTCCCCTTGCCTCAGTTTTCTCATCTGGAAAATGGGGATGCTGATAGTATATATGTCATAGGGATTGAGGGAGGATAAAACAGAACAAGTACTGAATGCTTAGAACAGCCTCTGAGTTAGAATGAATGCTGTGTGTTAGCTATTATTATCATCTTTTTTAATAGATAGATCGTTTATAAAAAATGGATACAGTCCAAAGTCCTCCCTAATCTGGCCCAGATCCTTCTTTCTGGCTCATTGATTGCTCAGCTTTCCACACTCCCCCCTGCTGGACACAACCTACCCTCCCACCACCTAGAACCCCTTTCTCTAAACATGCCTCCCATCCTTAAGCCTCCCTGCTTTGCTGATGCTAATCATCGTGCCCAGGAGGCCCTTATGCTCTCCTGTCAGTAGGGAGTTTTCTTGTGCAATCCTTCAAGATCCAGTTATGTTGCCCCTTCCGTGAAGATTCCCAGTGGCCTCCCCAGGCCTCCCTCAATACCTCTCACTTTCTCCGTGGCCTCCCATCTGCAGTTTACCTCCCACCTCCCACGTATGCTGTGTCTGCGTGCACACAAAGCCTTTTCCAGAATAAGTGCCTCTGCAGAGAGAACTGTGTCCATCTCCATACACAACCCACACTCCCAGGGCCTAACTCAGTGCATTCCACAGCAGGTGCTCACAGACACCAGAGGATGGGAAGGGAGGAAGCAGGGAGGGAGGGCAAAGGGTAAAGCTTCAACTCTGCAGAGAAGGGTCTTGGGGTCCAGGAGGAGGAAGGGGTCCGCGGGCAGTGGGGAACCCAGGCATCCCTACCATGGACATAGCCTGAGGCCCCTGAGGAGCTCAGAGGCAGATGAATAGAGCTGAGAGTCCATCGGGAGTCATCAAGCCCTACTCACCCATTTCTTAGATGAGGAAACTGAGGCCCAGAGAGTGACTCCTCCTGAGTCATCCAGGTAATTCATGTCAGAGCTGGGACCAGAACCTAGTCTCTGTTGGGAGCTTTTTCCACCATGCAGTATGGCTACTCGTGATCTCCAGGCCCTGTGCCCTACTGTCCCCACCCAAACATTTGACCACTTTTTTGGGCTATGCTTGATGAATGTCAGTCAGTAACAGAGTTTGCAGGAAATATTGAATTACAAGGCTTGGGGACTTTGGGGGTGGTAAGACCTGGGGTGAAATAGGAAGAAATGACATTGAAGGAGTCAGGCCACAGGTCATCAGGCTGTAGGACCCAAGAGTGCTACTGCTGGGACCTTAGAGGTCTTCCGGTCCTGCCTGTCCATCTCTCAGAACAGGGAAGCAGAGGCAATCCTCCCAGCCGCCCAGGTCCCGGGCCTCAGAGGTGCAGCAAGGCGGGCCAGCCCTGCCCACTGCCTCTTCTCCTTTACCAACCCCTGCCCCAGGACCTTTTCCCAGTCTGGACTTGACTGGTATTCTAGGCTCATCTATACTGGTTTCTCCTTGGCCATCCTCCTTCCTCTTCCTAGGGACTCAGAGACAGACAGTCCTTCTGCCCCTGCCCCAGGAGATGGGGTTGGCAGAGATCAAACCAAATGACGGTGGAATTTAAAGTGGTTGAAATACACTGATGGTTGGAAAGACAGTGAGACAGAGCAGAACCAGAGTCCTGATTGTTTCTTCCAGGAGAACAGAACAGGGACTGGTGACTGATGCTTCCACCCTCTGCCAAGGCTGGCTCCATCCTGCTCCCCCATGAAGATGAGGGTGAGAAGGAAGGAGAGGAAGAGGGAAGGAGGATGAAGAAACACCAGCTGAGCCCCAGGCCCTGGATCGGGCACTTTCCGTGATTATATGCATTTAATCCTCGCGACAACCCATAAGGAGGGTATTATTCTACGGATGAGGAAATTGAGGCTTACAGAAGTTAGTAACTTGCCTGACGTCAAAGAGCCAGAAAGTGGTGGAGCCAGGACTCACAAATCCCACGTGATTAACTATGCCTGGCAGTGAGGAGAGGGAAAAAAACACAGAACAGGACCAAGATGCAAGGAAAGACCTAAGAAGGCACTGAGTCCTTCCCCGAATCCCCATCACATTCCAGAATCTGAAACCAGCTGGGGGGTGGGGGGGTGGGGAGTGGGGTGTGGCTTGCCTAAGATCACACAGCAAGTCAGCAGGACAAGACAGCAGCCAGGACTTGAGGTGGGTGGACCCAGAGCCCTGGAATCCTCACCACGCTGCGTCTCCAAGGTCCCCTCCTGCTTCTCAATGCCAGTCACTCTAACCCCTCAGGGGATGGATGTGACATCAAAAGCAACACCGCAGCACAAGCACAGAAGTGGAAGATTGGAACGAGGGGTGCTAAAGATGGAGATAGAGAATGGACCCCAGAGGGCTCCCCCGCAGAACTGGGAAAATGATGGGACTCGTGCTTCTGCAGGCAGAGGGGGCTTTTCTGGGGGCATCGTGTGTTGCTTCCCCCATGTGGAGGCTTAAATGTCCTGCTTTGACAAAAGCCCAGACTACCTGAGATAACATACGTGAGAATGGCTAGCAGTGTGCCTGACATATAGTAGATGGTCAATAAACGTTCATTTGTTTCCTTTTATGCAAGGGGAATGATAAATCCTCTGGATGGAGCCCATTTATTCTTGATCCAAGTATTTATTGAGCACCTATTATATGCAAAGAGCTTTCAAGCAGCCCTTCTGGCCCATGCCAAGCGCCCAGCTGCACTGAGCTGGTCTCCAGCTTCCCACAGGACTGCACTGCCCCATTCCTCTCAAGAGCTCCAGCTGGCTTCAGAACTTCCATTGGCCACCTCCAAGGCCATGTCCAGCCTCATCTCACCTCACCTATTCAACAAAGGGCTTATCACTTGGTCTTCCCAGAGTTGGATTTCTTGAGCCCAACACAGGTGGTCAACCCATCCAAGGTTAGATACAGTCACACAGTTTGTATAGTGTGACCATAGGAAAAGGAAAAAGTGACTTTGAAAGTTCGAAAGGTATGACACACACTCCTGATTTCCTGGGTATGGCTCAGGTAGCCCCTCAACCTGGATTCCAATGGTCTCTCAGGCTCTGTAGTTTCAGGCTCCCTTGGGAAACCCCTCTCTAGGTGGGAAGGCTTCCTGCCTGTTTGCCTTACCCATCCAAGGTGGAATCAGGTATGCGGCACCATGCTACAGGGGTTACAGCACGTTGCTACCCTCTGGGAACCCTCCCACAGCACCAGGAAAGAACTTCAGAGTCAGACAGTCCTCGTTCAGATCCCAGCTCTGCCACTCTCTAGCTGTGTGACTATAAGCAAGTTACTTCACCTCTCTGAGCCTCAGTCGCTGCTGCAGAAGAAGAGCATAACAATCCCTACCCTATCTCCTGGGGTCGAGGATTAAATGAGACAATGCAACTAGAACAACTTGCATTTTGCCTGACTCACAGGAGGCGCTCAGTAAATGGAAGCTGTGATTATTATGCTCAAGTCTCCGCCTCCAAATCAATTGCTCTGTTTCTCTGCTCTGCCTGCATGATGTCAGCTCTGTGCTCTGTGGGAAACATAACCGAGCAAAAAGTCCTTTCCCCTGGCTGGTCTCCACCCTCAGTCTCAGAGAGTCAGGACAGCCACACATGGCTGGGGACAACTGCCAGTTCCATTAGCAGCCAGGGAAAGGAGCAGAGACACACACTCCCCTAAGAGCCGGGTTATTTTCCACTTCACCCACCAGCAGAGTGAGCAAGGGGCAGATGGGGAGGGAGGCAGGGAAGAGGTGATGCTAATAGGACCAGGAATGCTGGCTACCCTCCCCCGCCAAACACCTTTGCCTGTGGCCCCAAAACAAGCAGCTCAGAGACTCTAGCCCGACTCCAGACCCTGAGACACTCTGCCAGTTTCCCCCTCCCGCTCCCAGGGAGGGATCAAGCTATCAGCCAGCATGTGACCACTCACCAGGGTGAACACCCACTCGGCGTCAGCACATAGGAAGGAAAGGATTTCTTGAGCTCCTAAGCATCAGTCCACTTCTTGCTGCCGGTTCACCCTGGGACTTGGAAGTGCAGACGTGCATGAAGAGTCCTGGGGATTTGGCTTTGCCCCCCTGGCTCTGGGTCAGAGACGTGCTGGCCAGCCCGTAGACGGCTGCAATCAGAAAGCAAGCAGCATCACAGCCTCAATGGGAGGAGGCCCAAGCAGACCAGCGGGCGCAGGCCAGACGAGGAGTTCTGCGCCGGTGAGAACAGGGCAATATGGCATCAAGAAGTAGGGAGACAGCTATGGGAACAGGACTCCCTTCCTAGAAGAACCTTTATCCCAGAGGAAGTGGCTTCTCAAATGGAGATACCAGGCAGGCCCTTGATCACAAAGTCGGCAAGAACCAGGGTCAAAGTTCAAAGCCTGACCAGCAGCTCAGCTGAGTTCCCTCCCATTCCCTCCTCCCTGGGGACACGGTTCATCCTGCTTTGGATATGGCTGAGGCCACAGAAAGTATAGCAACTCCAGACAATCGGGGGACAGCCAGGCCACCCAGCCGGGGGCACACTCCTGGCAGCACTGGGTGGTGAGGATGGGTCGTGCACACACTTTCTTTGCAGCTGGGGAAAGGGCCTGGGCTCTGTCTATGAGTCAGGGACAGGACAGAGAATAAGTACTGCCCACAGGGCTCAGGAGTGGGTCTCCCTGCTGCTGGGAAAGGAAGCAACATTATCCAGAGGGCTAATGGGATCCTCATAGGGCAAGGCAGAGCCAAGGTGGGGAACCAGGAGTGGCCAACCTGGAATAGAGCTAGACTATAAGCTCCTTTCCTCCAAGGACTCAGTCTAGTCAACTTCCTGTGCTCGGCATAGAGAAGGTGCTCATTAAATATTCATCGAATGAATGAATGAACAAAGGAACAAATGAAAGAACAGACAAACCATGAAAGACTGAAGACTACCAATGCTGGGAGTGTGCCTTCTTTATCTGAATCCTTAGAGTACTTCCTGTTGGATTCAAGTACCAGTCTATGCCTGGCCCACCTTTGTCCCACATGCACTTTTCTTGGGTCCAGGTCTCAACTCTCTGGCAACCTGCTATTCTGGAGAGAGTGCCATGCTGGGAGTCATCCACGCTGAGTTTGCCTCCTAACTCTGTTTCAGATGGATGTGAGGGCCTGGGCAAGTCACCCCTGGGGCCTCGGGGACTTAATTGGTAGACAGTGGAATCAGGCAAGATGATTCTCCAAGGGGCCTTAGAGGGTAAGCATCCTCAGCATCGGGAAGACACAGGGAAGGTGTTGATGCATACAGTAAGGCCCCTGGTACTCGCGCTTGTGATTTCACTTCCTTCGCATGGCAGCCCTGTGAGGTAAGCTCCCGAGACAGCACCGGTGCCTGAGACACACACTGTAGGTACGTGGCAGCATTTATCAGACCCATAGACCTTAGGGCTGGAAAGGACCTCAAGTGATCTGGTCCAGCCCAGTGCCATCAGTAGATAATTCAGTTCAGAACCACAAACACTTATTAAGTGCTTGCTGTGTGCCAAGCAACATGCCCAGTAGAGTGGGACAAAGACAAATGAGGCACATGAAAGGCTCTGCAGAGAGAGTGCTGGATGCCCTTCTCTCCCCTTCCTCCTGCTGTGCTGAGCTAACCCCCCACCCTAGCGGGCAAGGCCCCCTCAGGCCAGAGAAGAATGCCCAGTAACAGGATGGGTGCTGAGCCCGCCAACGCAGAAGGGAGCTGTGTGTTCTCTCTGCAGGAGGAGGCGGCTGACACCAGCCATGTCGCGCTTCACTGGGCAGACAGGCTCGGAGGGGAAGACAACAGCTTCCTAACAACAAGTATTAGGAGATAAGCTATTAGAGGCGCCCTATTGGGCTCTCTTTCCCTGGGCATCACCAAGGCACCCGCCAGCCATCGGCTTTCCTCCTCATCCAATTATGTGACTTCATACATTCTGTTCCCCCAGCCTGAACTGGCTCGTGACTGCCAGCACCACTGGGGCTCGGGCAGTTACGTGGGGACCCAATGACAACAGAGCAGGGGATGGCAAAAACACCCTTGCAGGGGGAGCAAACGGGCAGGGGAGAGATGTCCCTCTCCCTCCTTCAAGAAAGCAATTTGCCAAATCTTCTCTCAGAATAACAGGGAAAGGGACGATGGACAGGGGAGAGGTGTGAGGGCTTGGAGATGAAATCGGCCTTCGTCTCATCTCCAGACTCCACTAAGCATTCTGGAAGAGATGGGAAGTGATTATGGAGAGAGGGAGCGCTTGTGGGAGGGAGAGAGGAAGGGAAAAAGAAAGGAGGAGAGCGGAGTGAGCCCAGGCACACGTGCGCATGTGCACATACACACACACACACACACACACACACACACACACGCACACGTATACAGACGCACTCAAACACATACACAGATCCCCTTATCTGATTAAGGATCCAAGGGAAGTCGAAAAGCTTCTGGAAAATTAAAATGACCTGCGGGGTTAACCAGGCAAGATCCGCAGGCAGGTAACGAAAACCAAGTCTCATGGGGATTTCCTTTGCTCTGGGTGAGTTCTCCAGGCTCTGTTCCTTAGGCCAGAAGGACAGCAAGTCAGCCAGAGAGGGGGAGCTTAGGGCAGTATCTGCCTCTACCAGGTCTCCAATTCTTATTCCCCGGCGGGCCCTGTTGCTGGAGGCTGGGACCTAAACCCTTTGCTCTGGAAGGCAGGGTACAAGGAGGAGAATGGGAACAAGGACAGGGCATTTAATTCTGCCCAGAGGCATGAGAGATGGATGCTGTCTCCTCCTTCATTCCCTGATTGCTGCTCTGGCCTCTGCCAAAAAAATGCAATGGTTCTGGAGACAGATGCAGCCTCTTCCCTAAACTCTAACCAGCAAGCAAAATGGCCAGGAATGCTGCTGGTGGCCTGGATCTAGTCCTACTTCTGCTGTCACCTTGCACCAGTGACTTCAGGCAAGGACCTTTCCTATCTGGGCCTCCATTTTCCCTGCTGTAAAATGGGCACTGGGACTCAAAGCTCTAGAAAGGCCCCTTTAGCCCTGGCACTCCAGGGTTTTAGGACAGCCGGAGGGTGGGGCTGCAACCCTCTATAGGAAGCTGAGCTGAGTTGGTAGATCCACTGAACTTTTTCTGTCCCAAAGGGATGGAAAAGATTATGGTGAGGTGAGTTGCTCTGGGGGCCACCAACCCAGGTCTGGGTTAACTGGGGCAGGAGAGAGTTTAAAAGCTACAGATGACATTGGCTTGAAATAAGAGCAGACTCTCCACCGCGCCTGTGGAGCTGTTTGCCAAGCTCTGTAACATATTTGCAAACATCGCAGAATACACATATTAGGAAGCTAACAAGTTGCCTGGCATTGAAAATATATCATACACAGTCAGATATACTTAATACGCATTTACAACGATCCTTTTTTTCTCCCCCTACTTGCAACAGCATATTTTGCTTCCGTTTTTGAAGAGTTTATTTCCCACGGTGTTACAATCAGCCAGTGGTATTAACTCGGCAACTTGGCCAGGCCTAGAGCAGTGCCGTGCACACCATCAGCACTCAGTGGATGTTTCTGGGGGCAAATTACACCCTCAGCAGGGCTGACCTTGAGCTCTCTGGTCACCAGGAGCCGCTGAGGACTATAGCTGCACTCTTAATTTCTCTCCCTTGGAGAAGGCGGTAAGAACCTTGGCTTTATTAGCTCTGGAAACATTACTTCATCCACTCAGAGAACTTCTTGTTTCTTGGCAAGTCACTCCTGGAACTGTCCTAGCCCAGCCTGAAGCCCTAAGTGTTGGATTTCTCAAATCCAGAGAAACAGGAAAGCTGCAGCTCTGGCTTTTCCCCTTATTAGCTGCAGGACTTTCTTTCATGCTTCTAAGCCTCAGATTCCTGAGCTGTGAAAGGAAGGTGTTAACCATTTTCGGAGTTGCTGTGAGGACTCCATGAGCTTGTAGACAGGGAAGGCATTTGCATTCTCTTATTTAGATGTGCACACATTCCCACAGCACACACTAAGTGGAAGCCCCTTACATGCCAAGCCCCGTGCTTGAGTGTAGACGGCGGAGACTACAGATAAGGTGGCCGTGGGGATCCACGTAAATGGCATCAGGGTGGGGGTGGGGGCAGGGTGGTGTGGGAGGAACTAGCCCAGGAGATGATAGGTCTCAGAAAGAGGGGAAGTAGGGCGATGCATAAGATAAAGACCAGGAGTGCAGCATGCATGCCTGGGAACACCCAGGACCACACAGAGCCTGGGAATACAGGGAAAGGAGCAGACTGGGGGTGGAGGAAGAGAGTATTCAGTTAAGGATAAGTTGTGATCAAAAGGGGCTTGAGGTAAGGCGTCCATGTGGAAGAGTCAAGAAGGCAGCTGGATAAATACATCTGCAGCACAAAAGCAGTGCTTGGACTGGGAATAGGGATTCAGGAATCCTGTGAGTTCAGGCAGTTGAGCCAGGGAGTAGATGAGTTCTTTCTGGAGTGGGTGAAGGATATCAGGGCCAAGGACAGAACTGATGGGCTGATCAGCTTCCTCAAGTGAGAAAGAGAGGGGAGGGAATGCTGTCACGTAAGACCAAGAAGACTTGGTCAGGGAGACACACAATTGAGACAGAGAGAGAGAGAGAGAGAGAGAGAGAGAGAGAGAGAGAGAAATGGAAGAGCTGCTGTACTTTTTAAAATCATCTGTCACCCCAAACCACTGGAATGTAAGCTCCATGATGGCAGGGTTTTATTTTTTTTCTGTTTTGTTCATTGCTTTATCTCCAGTACCTAGAATCATGCCTGACACATAGCATAGTAGGGACTCAACAATATTTATTGAATGAATGAATGAATGAAGCTGAAACTAGATAGTTCCTATTGAAATCGGCAACCAGGAGGTCACTGGTGGTCTTCATTGGACAGGGCTTGATGGGGATGGAAGGCTGGTGGTGGTAGATGAGGAGGTGAAGTAGGGCAAGAAAGAGTGGTGATGGGTAGAGGAAGCCCATGTGCAGCAATGAAGACCCAACACAGCCAAAAATAAAAATAAATAAATTTATAGAAAAAAAAAAGGACGCAGGAGACTTACGCACATTCTTATGTACAGGAGAAGAAGCCAAGGAAGAGAGTAAGGCTGAAGATGCAGGAGCGAGGGCAAGGATAATTGATGGACCAAAGTCCCAGAAGATGCAGGGAGAAATATAAATTGCTGAGCAAATAAAACAGATTATTGTCTCCCTCTGTTGGTCCTCGTATTATAGGAAGAGAGAAGGCTGACAGGCAGACTGATTGGGTTTGAGCTGTCCCTCACCTACCCCACCCCTTACTGGCTGGACGCTGTGTGAGCTGTTTAACCTTTCTATGCCTCAGTTTCCTTACCTGGAATACAGTGATAAGAATTCCCACCTCATACATTTCTGGGAGATTAGATGAAAGACTTCATTTAAGTGCGTGGCACATGGAGATCTCTTGACAAATACCAGCTCCCCTTCCCTTTAGTACTATCTGTTCAGTCAAGAAGGAAATTTGACAGTACTTTTTTTTTATCTCATCAGCCAACACCAGGGTATCCTTTTTTTTTTTTTTTTGAATGCTGCTCTTGAATGGAATTGATGGTTTAGCCTCTCTGAGACTTTCCCTGCAGTGGCTGGAAGAAGGATGTTAACTGCTTCCCTTCTGCAGGATCTCAAGCCAGCACCTGAGCAATGAATGCAAGGTACCAATGCCAGACTGGCCAGTAGGGTCCTGTGAGGCTGGAGAGGGGCATCGAGTCCATTAACGTGAGCCTCCATTGTCACTTATCCCAAAATGCTCACAGCCACCACCCTAGGGCCCCAGATCCTAGGAGGTTGGGGTTTGGATTAAATATTTTTGGTTTCACCTCCCACCTCCACCCCTTAACCAGCTGTGCAAACTTGGGTAAGTCCCTTATCCTCTCTGAGCCTCACAACAACCCTGCAGAGCAGAATTTATACTCTCATTTTACCCAGGGAGGAATTGAGACTCAAAGAGGTAAAGTAACTTACTCAGGATCACACAGTATATTTAGTCCGGGTCTCAGCAGGAACCTGATGGCAAACTGAAACTGAAATAACTTGAGGAAAGTTTAATGAAAGGGTTATTTGAAAAGACATGGGCAGGGCATAGGGAAACCATAAGGGATATAGAAGTACCTTGGGGCAGGTAACTACTAGTGCCTTTACCTGAAAGGGAGATTCCCACAACCCAAGGATGGAAAGGGTTGTGTGGAGAGGGCCACCTAGCAAGACCCATGACCTTTAGTTAAGGGACCACATAGGGAGGAAAATGGAAAGTTAAATACTCCAACCTTGCTCTCCTCCCTCCCTCTCTTCTCCTGCTGGAGCTCTCCATGAGATGAGCACACACAGAAGCCAGGAGGCAAGGGAGCTCCTGAAGCAGTCCATGTAGGTCTATGCAGTGAATCTGGAGGGCAAATGGAAGATATCCAGCACACACAGCTAACTCTGAAATGGCAGAACAAGAATTTGAATCAGGGCTATCAGACCCTTTCCACTACAATGCCATTTCCTGTAGATCCTCAGTAATAAATGGTCATTAAATGATTGAAAAGGGATGAATAGATGGATGAATACATGGATGGATGGATGGATGGATGGATGGATGGATGGATGGATGGACGAACAGACTGATGGGTGGTTGAGTGGGTAGGTGGGTGGGTGGGTGAGTGGATGGATGGATGGATGACTGGATTGGGTGGATGGATGGGTGAACAGATAGATGACTCCTACAGCTTCATTCATATGGCTTTGACTAATCTTGTCATCTGATTAGAAATAAAAGGCTTGCCAGAAGGTTTATTTCTCAGCCATAAATGGGTTCTAAGAACGAAGCCCTCTTACCAGGTTCTAAGTCTCTGTAGGAGTTGCTTGTCTCTCTCTCTTGCCTCTGGCTCATTTTTCCTGCTGCTGCTGCCATTACTGAAGCTGCTGCTCTTGCTGGATCTGCTCCTCTCTCTGAGATCTGAGCCGCGAGTCAGGCCAAGCCGCCTGCAAACAAAGTGAAAAGAAGGCAGAGGTCAGAGGAGGCTACTGCCCTTGCTCTTCTGGGGCTGGAGCACAAAGCTGAGTGATCCAGCCCCTCTGTTAGTCCAAGGGAGCTGCGGAGATGGAATAAGGAGGGAAGTGGGAAGGCAGGATGTTTGCTATAATTATTTTCATTGATCTGTCTACTTAGATCCCAAGTGCTGCAAAGCCATTGTGGCATTTAAGAAAAATAATTCAAGGTAAAAACACCTCTTCCTTCCTGGTCCCTCCTCCTTCATCAATACCACCTCAGCTTCCATCTTCCCTTTCACTCAGGCCACTGCCTCCCACCTCTTAGGTGGCCTGGGTCGCCTACAAGAGGCAGGTGAAGGCAGGAACCTACCAATGGCAAAAAGCCTGGGCCCTGAAGTCTGCAGCCCTGGATTTGAGACTCCACTGCTCCCAGCTGGCTGGCTGGTGACCCCAGGCAGGTTGCCATCCCTCTCTGAGTTTTGGTTGCCCTATCTAGAAAATTAGGAGATAAACTGAACATGTAATGTCCTAATTTGGAACAAGTAGTCCAAGACTGGACCCCTTCTGAGGCAAAGGGACATGCCTACCACACCGTTTCCTGAAATTCTGGTTCTTGAGTGAATTTCTGATCTCCAGCGTTTGACCACAGAAGGACCCCCATACAACCATTTCTTGTTGTTTTCCAAGCCATGGTAGGTTCATCCTTCCTCTTCTCTGTCCTTGACTCATTGTGGGGCACCATTCAACCCATTATACAGAGAGGAAAAACTGAGGTGCTAAAGTGGTAATTATTGCTTCCTTGCTTTGCCCACCAACTACCTGCCTGACACTTGAAATCCATAGATTTGTACCCTGACAATGATTCTTCCCTAGAGGATTCTTGAGGAAATTGTAGCTCAGAGAGGTTAAAGCTGCCGCCTAAAGACACACAAGTAGAAAGTGGCAAAGCTGGACGCTGACTCGGGTCACTGTTGCTCTGGAGCCCACAGCTCCAGAGTGGGCTCCACTGACTCTCCCTGCCTCTCCACACCATGTCTAAGGCTGAGCCTAAACCCAGGCCTCCTGCCTTCCAGGGAGAAAAGCTCTAAGACACACCCTGACCCAGCAGAGCAAAAGGAGCAGGGAGGGAACTTGGTTGGGAAAACCCCCTCATTCAGGAAGTCTTCTGAGTGCTGCCAAGCCATCCCAGGCCATCAGGGGAAGATGTAATCAGGGTGACCGCACATGTTTCACGGACTCATTAAAGACCATGTTCTGGGGTAAATGATTGCTTTCCCCCAATCCTGCTGAAAAGAAAATCAATCGCCTCTTTGTAGATTTAGGACGGGATAGCTGGCAATTAGAAAACACTTCCCCAGACAGGCTCTGGGGAAAGGGGTCTCTTTCCATCTCCCATTCATTCTATCAGTGACACCCCGGCTGAGCCTCCAGGCTTGCAGGAGGCTGGGGATGTCCTGGGCCATGTCCAGGGACGTGGCTGAGGTCTCATTGGGTGCCCCGGGTTCTTGGTCCCATCTCAGCTGCTGAGGCTTCATCTGGGGGCCTCCACCCTCTCTCCCCATACCTCCACCCCCCCTCCCTACCTCATCAGCTAATGGATTTTTCTCTGTACAGAGAGATTTACTAAACAACGGAACTAGGACGCATTAAGTCTGAGGGTTTGGAGGTTTGTTTTAGAGCAATTCTTGCCCGGAGAACTGGCCGCTGAAACTGAGATGCATTCTTCTCAGAAAATACTGATTTCAACTAGAAGCAAATCCAAGAACTCACTGCTCACTGGATTTAACTGCTGGCAGCTGGAGTTTGGACTGTGGGAGAGGTCACGAGGGGCTCCGCACCTGAGGCCTCGGAGATGAGGGCAATGAAGAATATTCAGTTAAGCAAGACCTGAAAACTCACCCCCAAATATACCAAACAGATGCTCACTTTGAGCTTGACAGTTACTCGTGTATATGACCAAAAGAGGAAAATGGACATCGTCCCGTATATACTGTAAGCACACCCAGTACACACAATCCCACACGAGTCTGAACTCATACACACAGGCACAGTGACAGACACATGGGCTTTATGCTTTCACCCCAAACTGGACCCCAGAGTTTTTTTCCTCCAGGAAGCTTTGCCCAACTACATCTATCTTTCCTCTCCTTTTCCATCAGAATTTTCAGCAACTCAGAAATGCATGTCCATATATGTCTTCTCTTCTTAGCATTGTTCTGCATTGCTTCTGTTTCTCCCAAAAAGTTCCCAGGGACTGGAACCACATCTATATCTTCAGCATCTCGCACAGCACCTAAGGTCCACAGTGGAAAGAGCTTGGGACATTTAGAAATGAAATTAGTCAAGCTAAGATCTTGATCCAGTTCAGGAACCTTCTAGTTGTGGGATCTGGGCAAAAGCTTTTCCTCTCTGGGCCTCGGTTTTCTTATTTCTAAAAAGTAGAGAAATAGGATTAGACTAGATAGATTTGGAGAATTTTCTCAGCTACTTAAAATAGAACAGAGCCATTGTGGTTCTTAGTTCTAGAAAATGACCCCCCGCCACCAAGCTTCTCAATACTTGGCAGAGGTTCTTGGATGGAGTAACCTGAAAGCAACCCTCTCCTTTCAGTCCCTGAGACGAGGGAGCAAAGTTCTGGGGATGCATGGCAATTTAATACAAAGAAGAGAGGCAACAATTTTGATAAGAGATTTGAGCTCTTCAGTAAAGAAAATATAGAGACGGCAATGTCCAGGAGGAAAAAAAAATTCCCCTCCACCCTTCTTGGTTCTTCTGGTTGGTCTAAGAATTAAAATGCCATAAGACAGATTAATAGGAGAAAGTCAAATTTAATTATGTACATACAGGGAATCCACACATGAGAGATTCCAAAGACAGTCAGGTCAGATGAGGTATATATGTCACCCTAGACTAAGGAAAAGGGTGTAGGGGTCTGGGACTTCAAAAGGAAGGAGGGCAATTCATAGGAAGATGAAAAAAAGTAAACGTTGGTAAACAAATGTTTGCCGCACTATAGAGACGATGGGACACGGAGAGGACTTTGATCAAACATGCCTTGCTAAGTTTCCCCCAGGCTACCACACCTATGGCTCATATTCTTTGTAGATATCTCTGGCGGTAGCTCACTTCCTAGACGAGGCCATTTACGCAATTAAGGGGGAGGTAAAAGGAAAGACTTCCTGAGTTTTCTGTTTCTTAAAAACAATCAGCCTGAAATAATCCCCATGCCAAAGAGACACATTTGGGTCCTACACCACAATATACCTGCTAGCGTGGCTACACAATCTTTTTAAACTGACGGTATGAAATGCTGGCGAGGATTGGAACTTTCATATACTGCTGATAGGAAAACAAAACGTATAGCCACTGTGGAAAGCAATTCGGCAGTTGCTTATAAAGTTAAACAGGCTTACCACATGACCCGGTAATCCTAGTCCTAGGTATTTACCCAAGAAAAAATGAAAACTTACGTTCACACAAAAACCTGCACTTAATGTTTTAGAGCACCTTTCTTAGTAATTGCCAAAACTGGGAACAATTTGAATATCCTTCAGTGGGTGAATGGATAAACAAAATGTGGTATATCCATATAATGGAACTCAACAATAAAAAAGAATAAACAATTGACACGTGACAATATCATAGATGCACTTGCATTTTGCTAAGTGAAAGAAACCTGACTCAAAAGGCTATATACTGTATGCTTCCATTTATATGACTTTCTAGAAAAGGGAAACTACAAGGATGGATAACACACCAATGATTGCCAAGGGTGGTGGGGAGGAGAGGAGAGCAAACAAGAGAATTTGGGCTGTGACAGAACTATTCTGTGTCAAGATCGTGGTGATGAATACATGACACTCTGAACTTGTCAAAACCCATAGAACTGTATGCTACAAAGAGAAAACTCTTCTGTGTGTAAACTTAAAAATAACTTTTTAAAATGAAAACAAAAAGCTAAAGGAAATTGCTAACATGACCACTTTGACATAGCTCTGTTAAAATGGTGACATCAAATTGGCCCCGTCAGACAGATGAATAGATAAAGATGTGGTACATATATACAATGGAATACTACCCAGCCATAAAAAAGAACAAAATAATGCCCTTTGCAGCAACATGGATGCAACTAGAGGTTATCATAGTAAGTGAAGTAAGCCAGAAAGAGAAAGACAAATACCATATGATATCATTTATATGTGGAATCTAAAATATGACACAAATGAACCTATCTGTGAAACAGAAACAGAATCATCACATAGAGAACAGACTGGTGGTTGCCAAGGGGTAGGGAGGTGGGAGAGGGATGGAGTGGAAGGTGGGGATTAGCAGATGTAAGCTTTTATATATAAAATGGATAAACGACAAGATCCTACTCTAAAGCCCAGAGAACTATATTCAATATCCTTTGATAAACCATAATGGAAAAGAATATTTTTAAAAAAGAATGTGTATTTATGTATGACTGAATCACTTTGCTGTACAGCAGAAATTAACACAATATGGTAAATCAACTATACTTCAATTAAAAAAATTTTTTTTTAATTGGCCCCGTCAAACCATTAAGCTTCAGCCCCCCTCTTCCCTCCATCCCTGTGCATCTGGGATAGAGATGGGAAATTTTTCAGGGGAGCAAAGAAATGATCAAAGTTTCCTACTCTCCCCTTCAACTTCTTTCATGTCCCCTGTAAGCAGTCCTTGGCAGTCAGGCAGAAGCAGGTGCATCTTTGGGGATGGAGAGTCCTTCTGTTGTGGCAGCCCAAGCATGCTTGGGGCAGCCACAGAGGCAGCAGAAGTGGAGCTGGCTGAGCAGGCCTGGAGGGCAAGGGGACCTCTGGGTTTCCTTCTACTTTGCCCGGCCTGAAATCCAGGGCAGACAGGCAGACAATGGGCCACGGCAGAAGCCCAGGTGGAAGGAGAGGAAAAAGGAATCCCCTATAAGCTCCTGTGGTGGAGGAGAAAGAGGAAAAGAAAGAGGTGAGGGAGATGCACGGTGTTGGTGTCCATGCACCAACCTGATCAGCCAGTTCCATCTTTCCACTCACTTGTAGGACCTTAAGCAAATAGCTGGTTGCCAGTTAAAGTGGGTTATGTTTTCCCTTAGCTTCTTCATCTGTAAAGATGGAAAAATAATCGTACCTACCCTAGAAGCTTATTGAGTTAATATTCACTCAACGGATATTTATTCCTCATCTATTATGTACATGTCACTGTCTTATGTGCTTAGGATAGAGATTAAAAATTCTTATTTTCATGGGCTTGGCATTGTAGGGAGCAGAGACAGATAGTCACAAAGGGTGACTATGTAATATGGTAGGTGGTGGAAATGCTATGAAGAAAAGAGGCTAGAAATTGACAGGAAGAGCGGTCTCTCCTATGCAGAATGATCAGGGAAGGGAAGACCTGCTGAGGAGGTGGCATTTGAGCAGAGACCTGGAGGAAGTGAGAGAGTGGCATGGGGAGGGGAACATCCCATGCAGAGGGAAGAGCATGGGCAGAGGCTCTGAGGCAGCAGTGTGCTTGTCAAAAGCCAGGGTGGCTAGAGCGAAGGGAAAAGGGTAATGAGATCAGAGAAGCAGTGAGGGACCAGGTGATGAGGGGCTTGATGACCACTGTGCGTGCTTTATCTTTTATTCAGAGTGAGATGAAAAGACATTGACAGCCTTTGAGGAGTGACATGATCTGACTCGTGTTTTAAAAGGATCTCTCTGGACAGCTTGTAAAAAAAAATAGACGGTAGAGCAGCAGGCATGAAGGTCAGTTGGGAAGTTATTGAGTAACCTAGAGGAGAGATGATGGTAGTTTGAACAAATAGAAACACATATATGGTACTCGAGCCAAGCCCGGCACAAGGGAAGTGCTCAGTCAGTGTTACCTATAATTATTATTGCTAGTATCATCAAGTTCACCATCACTGTCAAGAGTATAGAGTCAGGGAGACCCCAACACAGCCCTTGTCCCTGGACAGAACGAACACAAGACCCTGCTGGACCCCATGTGGAGCTGTGTGAACCTGCGGGACCCAGAGCCTTCGGGCAAAGGTTCCCCATTGTCCCTGTGTCTCTCTCTCAATCTGTCCCCTGAGAGAAGTGACAGGGCTTTTTGACACTACATTTGTTTGGGGAAAGAACTAAATGGAGAAAGGCTGGAGGCATAGAGCTCTTGAGGATGGGAAAGCAAATGAGAAGAGCTCAGGCCTAGCAGCACAGGTTGGTCCTGTCTCTATCTGATGATCTCATTTCGTCCTCAAAATGTGTCCAGAAGTAGATAGTTTATCTCCAGTCCTCAGATGAGAAAAGCGAGCCCTAGAAAAGCCAATTATCCAGGATTAGTGATAGAAGTGGTGTCTGACGGCAGGGTGGGGTTGTTGGTCTCTCAGACACCCCTGCTCCCCGGGGCGCAGCTCAGCCTCCCCAGGTTGGGTGTGTACATTCTCTGATGTAGGTCCAAAAGCCCCCTTCAGGACTCAAACCGCAGGTCATGCTGAGAGCTTCTCCATCTTTGGATCTCCAATCCATGGAATCAACCAGCTCTGAAATCACTCTTTCTTCTGCTCCATTGTTTACAAAGGTAAGATTTTTTTTCTTTGTCATAGAAAACCGTAGATCACCAAGAAGTTTCATCTGTCTTGACTGTTGCTTTTTGCAAATGTATGACTGACTTGTTCTTACCTGGTAGAATTTTCCAAATGTATCTCAGGGAAAGCCATCTATCTGTGCCAAGCAATTTGACCTCCTAGAACATTGCTGGACTTTCTGTTCTCACCAAAAAAAAAAAAAGAAAGAAAGAAAAGAAAACTCATCAAAGCCTTGGTCTCTGTGAATCATGTATAACTATGTCAAAAGAAATCCAGTATCCTTGGAGGAAAGGCTAATTCTCAGAGCAGGACAGGAAAAAGTACAAGATAAGCCAGATATCTTTATACCAGAAACAAGGAAGCTATCAAACATTATCAAAGATTATGGGATTTGTGTCAAAATGACTCAGGAGCCAACTTGAATAGGCTCCTACTGGTCAAAGCTGGTGTAATTTAAGCATCAATAAGGACAGTTCACTATATTAAAACACATAAAAATGTTTAAATTCGTGAGTTTATAATGATACTCAAGAAATAAAATAAACTGTCAGCTCCGGAGGATGCTAAGGAACAAACTCATTCTTTTGAAAACTGGCAAATAAAGGGAAAGAAGCAAACATTTATCCTGCCTTTTCTATACAAATGGTGCCACTTGTAACAAAATACTTAATGAGGAGAAATGTATCTTAATAGAATTGTTGTGGCTGGCAAATGAAGAGTGAATAACTGCAGTATCATTTTGTAAAAACTGATGGATTAGTCGATGTAGGCAAGGGTCATGGGAAGCCACGTGACCAAAAGGCAACTAGATATTGACACCTCTTGTTAGAAGAACACAAAGACCAAAATAAATCAAGCCTTAACCTGATCAAGCCTCCAGACCTACCTAACTGCCAGTTGACAGGTAATTTAAGGACAGAGGAACACACCAAATGGCACCATAGTATTCAGCAAAATCAGATTGTGGAAAAATCTACAGGACAAAGGACACAGTTTCTTTGAAACATAAATTTCAGGAGGGGGAAAAAAAAGATTGGATGCAGAAACTATAGATTAAAGGATATTTAAGAGACTTATCCATTGACCAAAATACACAGACTTTACTGGAACCTGACAAAAATAAGCAAAGTGCAAAAAAAAAAAAAAAGTTTATGAGAAATCAAGGAAATTTCAATACTGATTAGGTTTTTAATGAAATTAAGGAATTAACATTTGCTTTGGGGGTATGCACCAATTAGCTATTGCTGAGTAACAAACCACCCCGAAATTTAGTGGCTTAAGTCAACAACTGTTTTGTGTGTTCATGATTTTGTGAGTCACCAGTTTGGGCAGGTATCAGCTGGGACGGCTCAGATCTGTCCCACCCAATGTGGTCGGATCACTCCTATGTATGGACTCAACGGAACCAGCTCTGCCTCTCCCTTTCTCTCACTCCAGGTGGCCTCTCATTTTCAGGGGGCTGGGCTGTGGGCCTTTTCATATGGTGGCAGAAGCATTGGCAGCAACAGCAAGAAAGGGAAGGCCCCCATGAGCAAGTGCTTTCTGGGCTTCTGCCTTGCACCATGTTTGTCATTGTCCCATTGGCCAAAGAAAGTCCCATTGTCAAGCCCAGAGTCAGTGTAGGGGGAGAATTCACAAAGGCATAAACACTGAGAGCTGTGGTTCATTGGCGCTCATGCTGTAACCAGTCTGAGAGTGGTCGTATAGGTATGGTTTTAAAAGAGCATTTATCATCTAGAAATAAATATTAAATATATTTATATGTGTATAAATATATCTTTAATATGGCATATTACAATATCTCCATATAAAATGATATGCTTCAGGACTTCCCTGGTGGCAAAGTGGTTAAGAATCCGCCTGCCAATGCAGGGGACACGGGTTCGAGCCCTGGTCCGGGAAGATCCCACATGCCGCGGAGCAACTAAGCCCATGCGCCACAACTACTGAACCTGTGCTGGAGCCTGTGAGCCACAACTACTGAGCCCACGCACCACAACTACTGAAGCCTGCATGCCTAGAGCCCATGCTCCGCAGCAAGAGAAGCCACCACAACGAGAAGCCCACACACTGCAACAAAGAGTAGCCCCCACTCACCGCAACTAGAGAAAGCCCGCACACAGCAATGAAGACCCAACGCAGGCAAAAATAAAATATAAATAAATAAATAAATTTATTAAGCAAATGATACACTTCAAAGTAATCGGGGATGGGGCAGAGGGAGTGGGTCGGTGTAGAGATGAAATAAGCTTGGCCATGAGTTTATTGGTTTATTGAAGCTGATTGATGAGTATATGATGGGCTATTGTATTATTATTGTCTCTTGTATATGGCTGAAATTTTTAATGATATCAAATTCTCTTTTAAATGACTGTTCAACTTCCAATGCTAGGAGGACCCAAGGGAGACAAAGGCACCCTCATTTTTGTAGCTTCTTCCAAATATCGTGTCTTGCTTCCCAAGGTAATGAGGAGTGAGGCAGCACCAGGGGAGCTTTTCTACACCCTCTGCTTCCTTCCCCTCTCTGGAGAGTCACGTGAGACTGCACAGCTTGCAAAAGCAACATGGTGAGTGAACAACTCGGTCAGCCCAGGCGTACACTATACCTATGATTTTAGTTATTAGCATTCACTTTTTTTCCCAGGTTATTTTGGTACTTAGGACATGGACCTATTGTGGATGACAAATTGCAAACCACTGCAATTATTAACCAAAAGAAGAATGAGAGAATGAGGACTCAGGAGCCATAAGGAGAGTGGGGGTTAGAGGCAGGGGTCTCTGCCGGGGACCAGCCCCAGCTGGACAGGTTTTACCCAAAGGGGAGACGGAGTCGGCGTGGACAGAGCACAAGACACCTCAAAGGATGCAAGGATCTGACAAATTTATTTTCATGATTCCGAAGTATTTATACTATAAAGTAATCTCATTTTCAATCTTAATAACCTTATTCCCATACCAAAAAAATCCCTTACATAAGCCATAAAACAAAAGTAATTTACATTAGCAGATTACATCAGCAGGTTAAACAGGTTAAGTAATCTTCTTATCGCTTATAGTCTTTTTCGTCCCCTGTGGTTAGGTACATCTTGGTCACACATCTCTTGGTCACATAAAAAGGTCAGGAACGCAGTCTGCGGTTTCAAAATTAGATGTTCTTGTACCTGTATGTTCTGTTCAATCAGCCAGTTATTCAAAGCACAAACTCAAGCACATTATTCTTTTAACAACTCTCAGGGGAGGGCATTGTACCTTTGATCTGCCACCAAATTCCTTTGCAAAGTACTTACAAAATATAATCTGTGCTTTATATCTATTTTTATACAAAAAACAATTAAACTTATTAAAGATTGCCAAATAGCCTACTCTATCTAATTTGCTATACCCCATTATAGCATAAAACTTTCCCACCACCATACCCAAGTGTTTTTTAACATATCTTTAGTTCCCCAGGAGGGCCATAACTCATTTTGTCTTCTAAAGTAAGCTTTTACCACACAAATGCTCCTATATATTTCCCTGAACCCAATGCCCTAGCCTGGGAATGGGGATTTCAGGTGTAGTCTTTAAGGGAGCCGGGGTAATCACAATCTTTTTTAGTTTTACCCTAAATCAGGGTCTTTTCCTAAACCCTCCGCCAAAACTATGAATAATATATCCCAATACTAATAGCAATCCTATAAAAATCACCTTAAGCAAAAGTAGAGGAGAACAAGGGAACCACGCAGAGGAGAGCTTTGCTTCTCCATATTTGTACCTGACAGTACCAGCTTTGCTTGGCACTATGGGTCTCGTCCGTGCGGAGACTCAAAGGCACTTCCTATATGGCTCCCGGCATTTCCCCCTTTTTTAATTTTTAAAAAGGCAGTATGCAATTTCACTTTGGTTTTATATACACTCTGGAGGGCAGCTTGAATTAATCGGATGATGACTGGAAAAGAAATAAGGAGCAAAATTATAACCACTCCGGCAGCCCCATAATTTATTAAAATATGTATAAAGGAATTATCCTTAAAATAGCTTTGTAAGTTTTGTAAAAATTCTGCAGCAGCCTTAGAGGGATTTATATCATATTGAGAGGCTGCAATATCATGAATTTGTTTATGTAAATGTTCCAAATCAATTCTTAAATCACTAGAATTTCATACATTTAAAATGTGCATTTGAATTTTTTCCCAGGAGTATTCAGAATGATTTACTTTTAAGGGAGTAACACATATCCAAGAATATTTTTTATGGCATGTTAAAGATAGGCGAATTTTTAAAGTAGTAAGTTCTTGTCCAATATGTAAAACTGCTTTTTCAAGGGCATCAACTTTAGCTTCTAACTTTCTATCTATTGCTTCTTGAGTTGTTAAAGCCAAGGATATATTTTTTGATAAATCATTAGCATATTGTGCTGTTTGTACTTCTTTTACTAAAGCATATGTTGCAACAGAAAAAGAACTCAGTATTCCTATCAAGGCAGAAATTCCCAAAATCAAAGTAGCCACAAATCTTTTTGGTCGCATGAGCTCTCCAACCTGTCTTACAATTTCTGCCCCTATATCTGTATACCAAGATTCATTAAGCGCTACTGGCAGCATAATATAAGCTGGTCTTTTTAACACTATTATGGTTGACACATTCATTTCAGGAACAATGCAAGTGGTCAGTATACATTGCTGGCAGGTAATATAAAACCTCATATTATTTTGTACAATTTGCAATTTTTCACTATCATTAGAAAGCAATAAGGAATACGGAGAAGACACACAGGTTTGAACATAGTACTGTTCCACATGGGTAGTAGCTCTAACTAACATTATTTTATGAGTGGATAAGGGCAACCTCCATAACTGAGATTGATAATAAGTTTTATTTTCATGAACAAAGGTATAAATAGGAGCCACCCATCCATGACTATTCCATCTGTTTACCTTCAATGGACGGGGAATATAGGAATCATTCCATGGGTATATCAAGCCTTTACCTAAATATGTTCTATAATCTCCCTCAGGAAAATTAATACTCCAATCTGAAATATAATATTTGGTTCCAGGAATAGTTATTTTATTCTCTTTATTGTACATACAATATATCCATGAAGGATATCCAGTTTTAATATCTATCCAAACCCATTTATCTGTAGCTTCCCCTGCAGCCTCATCACAATCATCATATCTAGGAGGATGAACATTTTTAGCTGAAGATTTATTAACGTAAACTTGATTTTGTCCTACAACTTTCCCTAACAATGACCATAGATATCTTGTGGTTTTATTTTTTTTTACTGGTTTTTTAGGGGAGTCTGTCAAGAATCCTGCATCAACTACTGACAAACACCCATTCTTTGTATGACTATTTTCTATTAACCCTGAACCAAGAAAAAAACATATTGGAGGAAAGTCGGTCTGACCTGTAAATGAGTAGTTAAAATTGATTACAAATTGTTTATAGCCTTGTACTCCTCGAATGCCATCGGTCAATTTAGGAAATGAGGAGGTTACTGGAATAATGGAATCTGTCCAAGTACATGCATGTAGAATAGGAGGATCTGGAAAGTAAGCCCAATACGTACCGTTGGCACTTACCTGAACTGAAAGCAAGCTAAGCATAGCCACAAAAAAATTAGCAGTTGTCAAAGGCAATCCTTGAGCATTCACAGCATTTTCAGCATTCAGGCAAAGCCTTTTAATTGCCCCCCAGGTTATCGGAGCCGCTTCAGTGGTAGAGACAGCGTACCTTCTCTTTTGTGAACGAGAAGGCAATGAAGGCTTTTTTTCCGAAAGTTCTGGAGAAGCTTGTACCTCTTTATCGCAGGATGATAATAAGTGACAGTTGTTTCATCTGGGGAACTAACATCGCAGCCACAAGACTATCTGGTTTCACTTTCTGTGGATGTGGTTCCGCCATCTCGGTAGTGAAATTTCTTTTCTGAAAGACGCTTCAATAAGTTCCCCACTTCAGGGTGTCTGATTAATCGATCAGGAATCCAAATTGGTGAATCAAAATTCTGGGGAAAAATATAAGCGTATCCTCTGCCACTAGTTAATAATGTATCTGGCCCATTCCATTTTCCTGTTAAAACATCCTTTCATAATACCTTTGGTTTTATATTTTTTTCGTTTATCTCCCAATGTCTCATCATAGGAGTTTTTTCTTTATCATTCATATTTAAATAATTTAATACAAACATAGAATGGTTAAGTAAATGATGAGGAGAAAAATATTTTAAATCTCCATATTGCAATTTATAAATCATGTTTTTTAATACCTGATTGGTTCTTTCAATTATAGCTTGTCCTTGTGGATTATAAGGAATTCCTGTACTATGGGCTATGCCAAACTGTTGGCATAATTGCTGAAAAGATTTAGAGACATAAGCAGGGCCATTATCAGTTTTTAACTTTCGGGGAATTCCCAAATAACTAAAACAAAACATCAAGTGCTGGCACACATCCTTAAAGGCCTCTCCGGTCCTAGCTGAGGCTACAATTACATGTGAAAAGGTATCCACACAAACATGTACATAGGATAGCTTTCCAAAACTAGGTACATGAGTCACATCCATTTGCCATAAGTCATTAGCTCGCAAACCTCGAGGATTTACCCCTTGCTGAGGTACATTAGTTTGTGTAGGGCATACGAAGCAATTTTTTACTATTTCCCTTGCCGCTTCTCTGGTTAGGTTAAATTGATATCTTAAGGCATTAGCATTTTGATGATGCAGCTGATGAGATTTTATTGCTTCTTGTACTTTATTTTCATCTACTATAAAAATTTTAGTCAGGGCATCAGCAGAGGCATTGCCTTCTGCTAAAGGCCCTGGCAATCCAGAATGAGCTCTAATGTGGCCTATATAATAAGGCTGTGTTCTTTCCCATATACTATTCTGTAGTCTTTTAAGTAACTTAATTATTGTACTCTTATTCTCAGGAAAGGCTGCTGTTTCTATTGCTGGAAATAATTTAACTATATATAAGGAATCAGTATATAAATTAATCTTTTTATCCCTAGTTAAATTCATCACTTCTATAACTGTCATAATTTCTGATTGCTGTGCTGAGCAATTTTTTGTATCTAATACTTTCCTATCATTATTAATAATATAGGCTGCCCTCCCTGAGGAGGATCCATCAGTAAATACTAATATGGCCTCTTCCAGAGGTTTCATCTTGTAATATGTAGGAAAAACCACCATATGTTCCTTAAAAAACTGTAGCAATACACTTTTAGGCAAATGAAATAAAATCTGACCTCCAAATGAGGTCAGGGCTATTCCTAATGAATCTTCCAACAACAGCAAGGCCTCTAATTGATCTTTATTATAAGGTATAATTATGTTATCCATATCTCTTCCAAATAACTCTCTACTTCTCTTTCTACCTTTAATAATTAATAAACTAACCATAAAAGGGTACGAGGCAACAATCTTTTTTGGACTAGCAGCCAAATGTATCCATTCTAATGGTCCATTTTGCCATAATAATCCTGTAGGAATAACTGGAGTCCTTAAAATAATTAAATCCCAAGGTTTGGTATAATCTAGTCTTTTAATAAAAACGTTTTTTAAAGCTTTTTCTATTTTTTCTATGGCTAGTTTTCCTTCTGCTGTTAACTCTCTAGGGGATAGGGGGTTAGAATCTCCTTGTAGTATCAAAAACAAAGGTTTTAATTCCACAGTAGTAATTTTTAACAAAGGCCTTATCCAATTTATATCTCCTAAAAACTTTTGAAAATCATTTAAAGTAACCAAGTGATCAGTTCTTAGCTGAAAAGGTATATGCTGAATGGAAAATTCCTGTATTAATCTGCCCAAATAATTATAAGGAGGCTCAGTTTGAATTTTCTCTGGAGCAACTTTTAATCCATACTCCTGTAAAGCTTCCATCATATCCTGCAATGCCTGATGTAAATAGGCCTTATCCTTATGGGCCAATAATATATCATCCATATAATGTATTAAATATATCTCTTTATGTTTCTGTCTAATATAACATATGGCTTGATCTACATATTTCTGACATAAGGTAGGGCTATTTTTCATGCCTTGTGGTAAAACTTTCCATTGATACCGTTGATATGGTCTGGTAAAATTAGAAGAGGGCACACTAAATGCAAACCTCTTTCTGTCCTCCTTATGTAAGGGGATCGTGAAAAAGCAATCCTGCAAGTCGATGACTATAATAGCATAATTTTTAGGTATAGCTACTGGAGAGGGAAGTCCAGGCTGTAAAGCTCCCATTGTTTCCATGGTTTTATTTATTGCTCTAAGATCTTGTAATAGTCTCCATTTTCCTGATTTTTTCTTTATAACAAATATAGGAGTATTCCAAGGACTATTAGAGGGTTCAATATGTCCTGCCAATAATTGCTGTTTTACTAATTCTTCTGCAGCTGCTAATTTCTCAGAAGTCAGGGGCCATTGTTCCACCCACACAGGTTCCTCTGAAAGCCACAAAATAGGGTCAGCTGCTTTTAGAACAATGGCCCCCTTTATAAATTTGGATAGCCCACTCCATGTTTATTATTTTTGGGCTCAGCAACCACAGGATATAATCTTCCTTCCTGTTTTTTTCCTAAACCTTTATCAGGGTCATATCCCATTTTTAACATTTGTGAAGAGACCCAGTCATCTGGACTATACAGGAGCATACCCATCTGCATAAGTATATCTCTTCCCCAAAGGGAAATTGGCAGGCCAGGTATTACATAAGGACAAAAGGAGCCTGCTTGTTTATTAGTAGTATTTTTTCAAGTTAAAATCTGGGCACTCTTAGCTACTGCTGGAGCAGTTCCCAGACCTGTTAACATATTGTCAGCATGCTGGGTGGGCCAGCTGTTAGGCCAATCTTTTCCTGCTATGCAGGAAGCATCTGCACCTGTGTCTAATAAACCTTGAATATTTTTTCCATTAATTTTTAAGGTTTTCAACGGTCTATTTCTGGTAATCTCTTGAATCCAAAATGCCATATCACTGGAGCCAAATCCTTTTTCATTCCTAGCTTCTTGAATCATATTCTTTCCTGTCTTATAATATGGTAGCAATAACAATTGTGCTATTCTTTGTCCCACATATATTTGTTGTGTCCTGTTAGAGGGAGCCACCATTATTTGAATTTCTCCTGTATAATCAGAATCAATTACTCCAGGCAAAACTGTTAAGCCAGATAAAGAAGTTGAACTCCTACCAATAATTAAACCCATTACTCCTGGGGGCAATGGGCCTTTAATCCCAGTTGGTATTTTTATGACTGGAGAGTCAGGAGTTAGTATTGTTGCGGAGGTGGCACAGAGGTCCAATCCTGCGCTGCCTGGGGTGGCCCTAAACAATTCATCGATTCCCCTGAGGGAAGAAAAGGATTGAGCGTCTGGTGAATTGCCCCTATTGTTTGTTGGGCCCGGGGTTGGGCCCGAAGTAAGTTTCCCGAATTAGTTCCAGCAGGTGTATCTGGAAAAACAGGTGCAGGAAACATTGGCATCTGAGCTCCAGCCTGAGGCACCGCAGAAACCCTATTAGGGGGAAGAATGTGTCCGTCCTTGTGATATTTACTCCTACACAATTTAGTCCAATGATTTCCTTTTCCACATCTTTGGCAAGGAGTCTTTGGGACCCCAACATTATTAGGAGATATCATTCTAACAGGACCTGCTGGATGTATATTTTTATTAGGACATTCTCTACTAAAATGACCTGAGCCTCCACAAGCAAAACAATTGTTTTCTTTTGGTCCCTTAGGGTTTTTTGTTTTTTGAACCATAAGTGTTTCTCCCTTTAGGGCGGCTGCCAAAGCAATCCCTTGCATATAAGAGGGACCCACGTCAGAACATTGCTTAATAAAATCTGAAATGCTGCCAGTTTTTCTAATTGGTCGAATCAAGTTCTGACAAACAGGATTGGCATTTTCGAAGGCTAATTGTTTAGCTAACATGTTAGCTGCATCTTCATCAGTTATCACCCTTTTTATCTCTGTTAGTAAGCGAGAAACAAAATCTTCATATGGCTCCTCAGGCTTTTGTCTTAAATCTGTTAAAGTGGAGGCTTTTCCTGGAGTCAAAGGCAAAGACTTCCAGGCATTCACTGCACACATAGTTACCTGCCATAAGGCCTCCTTTCCCATATGTATTTGTTGTTGGGCTGTATCATATTCTCCCTGGCCTAATAACATATCTTTAGTAATATTAAATTTATCCCTTTTTTTATTTAAAACATGTTGCTTAGCCACCAGTTCTTCATATTTTGTTTTCCATAGTAAATATTGTCCTCCAGATAAACAGGCCTTTGTAACCTGAATCCAGTCATATGGAGTCATCCATCTATTTGTCAAGGCATCTATAAGAGTCATAGTATATGGCGCCAACGGTCCGTAATCTACACAGGCCTTTTTAAGTTCTTTTAAAAGTTTTAGAGGCAAGGGATCCCAATATACATCATCATCATCATCAAAACCATCCTCAAAAATGACTGGAAAGCAGGCTGCAAAAGCATAATCATCATCATCACCATTTATTCTCCTATATCTTTTATATTCGCCTTGACCTTTATTAAAAGGTGGTGGAGGTGGTGGGCCCCTATGTAAAGTTGAATGTCCTGACCTTTTTAAAGGGGAAGGTAAAGAACTTAAAGGTGCTGGTGGGGCGGTCGGCAGATGACCCAAAGGGCACATATCCTGTAAATTAGGCCTCTTTTTCTTAGTTTCTTGTAATGAAAAAGCACCATGGGGTTCATATTTCCTTCTTTCATAGTCATATGCAGCAGCATCTATATCATCCTGATCTGTAGGAGGCAATTCATCGTCAAAAGGAGGGTTTTTTAACAAATTAGACTTAGCATTATTAGGTGACTCATTTTCCTCCTCTGAGTCATTGTCATTAAGGTTACAGTCTTTTAAGGCTGCAGCCAAAACCTCAATTTCTTTAGATGTTTTTGGGGAAGGTAACGAAGTACATTCATCTATTACTTCTGCAGGAGATTTATATGGGTTCTTTTGACCTTCAGGCAAGGGAGCAATGCTCTCTCTAATAAGGTTCCATAAAGTAAAAGTATCTACCGGAACCTTCTCAGGTCCAAAATGACTGTAATATACTTGCAAAGTTTGCCCCACCTTTTGCCAGGTATCTATATTAACAGTTCCCTGTTCTGGAAACCATGGGCATTGTTCCTGTACAAACTGAAAAAATTGAGTTAGTTGCTTATTAGTTACTTTAATTCCTCTTCCATTTATCATATGTTTAACTATATCAATAAATAAGAGCCTCTCTTTGGACTCAGCGTGTCCCATCTTGACACCGCCTTACTCACCTTCCTAACCAGTATTCTTGACTGGGGGTCTGCAGCACCCTACGGTGAGACTCCTATCCGTCTGAGAAAGAAAAAAAAATAAAATAAAATAAAATAATACTTACCCCTTCAGGTCCCTGTTCGGGCGCCACTTGCCGGGGACCAGCCCCAGCTGGACAGGTTTTACCCAAAGGGGAGACGGAGTCGGCGTGGACAGAGCACAAGACACCTCAAAGGATGCAAGGATCTGACAAATTTATTTTCATGATTCCGAAGTACTTATACTATAAAGTAATCTCATTTTCAATCTTAATAACCTTATTCCCATACCAAAAAAATCCCTTACATAAGCCATAAAACAAAAGTAATTTACATTAGCAGATTACATCAGCAGGTTAAACAGGTTAAGTAATCTTCTTATCGCTTATAGTCTTTTTCGTCCCCTGTGGTTAGGTACATCTTGGTCACACATCTCTTGGTCACATAAAAAGGTCAGGAACGCAGTCTGCGGTTTCAAAATTAGATGTTCTTGTACCTGTATGTTCTGTTCAATCAGCCAGTTATTCAAAGCACAAACTCAAGCACATTATTCTTTTAACAACTCTCAGGGGAGGGCATTGTACCTTTGATCTGCCACCAAATTCCTTTGCAAAGTACTTACAAAATATAATCTGTGCTTTATATCTATTTTTATACAAAAAACAATTAAACTTATTAAAGATTGCCAAATAGCCTACTCTATCTAATTTGCTATACCCCATTATAGCATAAAACTTTCCCACCACCATACCCAAGTGTTTTTTAACATATCTTTAGTTCCCCAGGAGGGCCATAACTCATTTTGTCTTCTAAAGTAAGCTTTTACCACACAAATGCTCCTATATATTTCCCTGAACCCAATGCCCTAGCCTGGGAATGGGGATTTCAGGTGTAGTCTTTAAGGGAGCCGGGGTAATCACAATCTTTTTTAGTTTTACCCTAAATCAGGGTCTTTTCCTAAACCCTCCGCCAAAACTATGAATAATATATCCCAATACTAATAGCAATCCTATAAAAATCACCTTAAGCAAAAGTAGAGGAGAACAAGGGAACCACGCAGAGGAGAGCTTTGCTTCTCCATATTTGTACCTGACAGTACCAGCTTTGCTTGGCACTATGGGTCTCGTCCGTGCGGAGACTCAAAGGCACTTCCTATATGGCTCCCGGCAGGTCTCTACTAACAGGAAGTTAATAGGGGAGGGGAAGAGGAAAGGAGATGAGCCCCATCCAACTGGGATCAACCAACATTCACCACATACGTAATGGATACTCAACATTTGTCTAGATGGAAAAAGGAAAAAATGTTCAATTGGATGCTATTCATCCCCTTAAAGTGTTCACCATCATTTATTCACTCCAAACACTTATTGAGTGCCTACTGCATGCCAGCCTCTATTTGATGCTAGATGAGAATAAAAAGATGATTTAAGATACTTTTCCAATCGGTATTAATGAGGACGATTCCAGTTGTAATAATACTTTACAATTCAAGTCAGCTTCAGCAGAAAAGAGAACTTATTGGCTCATGTAACTAGAAAGTCTAGGGGTGGCTTCAGGCACATCCAAGTGCTCCAACGATGTTGCCAGGAACCTGTCTCTCTCCATCTCTTGGATCCGCTTCCTTCTGCGTGGACATCATTCCCAGACAAACTTTCCCACCAGCAGCAACAAGTTTACATCCTACCACGTTGGCAGCAAAAGTCCCGGGATTGGGTCTTCCTGGAACAGATTGGCCCAGCGCCCATTCCTGGTCAGGGAGAAGGAATGTTCAGATGGGCCAGGCCTAGACTGTGGGTCTCGCTCTGTGACTGGGGAAGAGGCCGGACCTACTTAGCAACACAGCCAGAGAGAGGAGAAAGTTCCCCAAAGGATATTCACAGTGTGGCCAACTGGAGGAAGAAGAGAGGGTGGAGGTTGGCCTAGCAAAGCAATCGATATTCTCCAGGGCCTTAGAGTCATTCATCCACTCACTCCTTCACTCGATAAATCTTCACTGAGTGCATGTTGTGTTCCAGACTCTATTCTAGGTGCTGGAGATACAACTTTGACCAAGACAAAGTCACTGCGATTGTGTTCTAGAAGTGAAGACAGAAAACAAAGATGTCAACAATACATTTTTATTTCAATTCAGATCCTGATTTCCCACGAAGCGAATAACAATGGAGACGCTTCATGAGGGACCAGCGGGGAAGGCTCACTGCGAAGGTTTGTTAAAGCTGAGGCGTGGAGGCTGAAAGGAGCCTTGAGCATCCCATGTGCATATCAGGCGAGTAGACAGACTCCCTACCCTGCAGTACAGCAAGTGCTCTGTAAAATACAGACATAATCCCTCCCTTGGGACATCAGGAAGGAAGCAACTAAGTCCTCTGGAGGGGCTTGGGGGAGGGCAAGCACAGGGAGGGGTTAGAACGCTTTGCACAGACATTTAAACCAAGTCTTGTATGAGTAGATACAAGGTAGGACACGAAAGAGAGAAAGAGAATTAGAGGCAAGGGGATCAGGGACGTTTGAGGAAGAGTGAAGCTCCGTCTAGTGGACACCCTGGAGTGACAAGAGGAGAGAGGCTGGGCTCACCTGTTGCGATGGTTAACAAGGCCTTGATTGCCCCCATCCACAGGTAATGAGTCTGAGGGATACAGAGGTCAGATCCAAGCTTGAGTTCCTTGTGTAGCCAAACAAGACTCTGCACCTCGAGAGAAATCTGAAGGGCTTCACGGAGGAGGGGACTTTTCAGCTGTGTTTTGAATGAATGAATCTCCCTCCTCTTTATCCCCCAACAACTACCACATCTTTATGAAGCAAGATAGAGGGCGAGCGGAAGCACCAAGCAGAATAAGGCATGACCTCTGACCTCAGCTTGCTGGCTGTGGAGTTGGCCAACAGACCACGGGTGAGACTCACCTTGACTCTGCACTGGAAGGAGGCTTGAATATGATCTAGCGCACCCCATAATTTTCTAACTGGGGCACTGAGGTTCTGAGACAACAGGTGCCTTGAACAAGGTCACACAGAACTGAGACCAGACTCACAGCCGCTCCCCCTGCTTCTGCACAAATGAGGGTTTTACTCCTGGGACCCTCCACCTTGAGGTCCTGTTTCTACCCCCAGGACCCCCTTTGCAAGTCCAGGTTGTTTCTAACATGTGAAGAAGGTGTGGAAACTCCCCAGCCTTTCCTTCCCCAAGTCCAGTTCCTCCAACTTGACCCTGATGTCTCAGGGTCAGACTCTTCCCTTCCACCTCCAGTGTGTCAGTCAGCCTCACAGTGCGGTGCCATGGTCGGGACTCCAGTTGCCCACAGAGAGGACAGGATCATCACCGCCTTTACCCTGAGCAGTCCAGCATCTCAACCGAGGGCCCCGTTCGGAGAAGCAGCAGCTGACCACAGCTCTCCCAGAGTCATTTGTGGCAGCCAGAGATTCCTCCAGGAAGCCCTCTAGGGAGGCTACTGGTGGACTGCATGGGGCTGGCAGTGGGCAGGGGACTGAGGAGTGGGCTGGGGGAGGGAAGCTGCGATGGCCAGAGACGTGAACCTGGGCCCTTCCCTCCCTCAGCCCTGGCCACCGTGCCCACCTCTGCCCTTTCTCAAGTGGTTGCTTCAAGAAATGCATGGAATCAGCGGAGCACTCTGCAAGGAGCCAGGAGGCCGCAGCCCAGGCTGCTCTGATGCAGCTCACCACAGAAACTTGGGCCACTTGGTCTGCTTCTCTGGGCCTCCCTTCCCTCATCTTGAAACGGGATGCCTACATGTTTACACACATGCATTTCTCTTAGGCAGTGCTGACAACGATGCTGGTTGCTGAAGGCCACCCCGAAACTTCCCAAAGGCCGTCAGTTATCATGATGAAAATCGCATGTTTACAATATTTGAAGACTTTTAAAAATCATTACCAAATTCCTTATCAGTAATGTGTTAAGGGCAAGGACCATGTCTTATGTATAGTTTTAACTCTCGTTATAGTCTCTGGGAAATAGTAAGTATTCAGATGTCATTTAAGTAATCTGAATGCCTATTTTCTCTATATAATTCATTCGTGACCCACCTCTGGCCCCAGAATCTGTGATACTCCTGGAGTGTACCAGTTTACACACACACACACACACACACACACACACACACACACACACACACACACACACACACACACACACACACACACATATATAAAACCAACAGGAATTCATGAACTGTCCTGACTAAAGACAGAGTACCCATTAGTCAGTCGGTGGCTAGTAAACATGAGAATATACTCAACCACATTACAGGAAAAAAGCAAAAAAGAAAAGAAGAAAATGACACTATTTAATAGTACAAGATACTATTTTTCATCTATCAGAGGGTCAAAAATTCAAAAAGTCAGTAATACTCAGTGAAGGAGAATATAAGGAATCTGGCACTATTACATTCTGCTTTGGAGAACATAATTTGATGTCGCCTTTTTGGAGGGTAAGTTGGTAATGTCTTTTTTTTTTTTTAAAACATCTTTATTGAGGTATAATTGCTTTACAATGGTGTGTTAGTTTCTGCTTTATAACAAAGTGAATCAGTCATACATAAACATATGTTCCCATATGTCTTCCCTCTTGCGTCTCCCTCCCTCCCACCCTCCCTATCCCACCCCTCCAGGCTGTCACAAAGCACCAAGCCAATATCCCTGTGCCATGGGGCTGCTTCCCACTAGCTATCTACCTTACTACGTTTGTTAGTGTGTATATGTCCATGACTCTCTCTCGCCCTGTCACAGCTCACCCTTCCCCCTCCCCATAACCTCAAGTCCGTTCTCTAGGAGGTCTGCGTCTTTATTCCTGCCTTACCCCTAGGTTCTTCATGACATTTTTTTTCTTAAATTCCATATATATGTGTTAGCATACGGTATTTGTCTTTTTCTTTCTGACTTACTTCACTCTGTATGACAGACTCTAGGTCTATCCACCTCATTACAAATAGCTCAATTTCGTTTCTTTTTATGGCTGAGTAATATTCCATTCTATATATGTGCCACATCTTCTTTATCCATTCATCCGATGATGGGCACTTAGGTTGTTTCCATCTCTGGGCTATTGTAAATAGAGCTGCAATGAACATTTTGGTACATGACTCTTTTTGAATTTCGGTTTTCTCAGGGTATATGCCCAGTAGTGGGATTGCTGGGTCATATGGTAGTTCTATTTGTAGTTTTTTAAGGAACCTCCATACTGTTCTCCACAGTGGCTGAACCAATTCACATTCCCAACAGCAGTGCAAGAGTGTTCCCTTTTCTCCACACCCTCTCCAGCATTTATTGTTTCTAGATTTTTTGATGATGGCCATTCTGACTGGTGTGAGATGATATCTCATTGTAGTTTTGATTTGCATTTCTCTAATGATTAATGATGTTGAGCATTCTTTCATGTGTTTGTTGGCAATCTGTGTATCTTCTTGGAGAAATGTCTATTTAGGCCTTCTGCCCATTTTTGGATTGGGTTGTTTGTTTTATTGATATTGAGAGGCATGAGCTACTTGTATATTTTGGAGATTAATCATTTGTCAGTTGCTTCATTTGCAAATATTTTCTCCCATTCTGAGGGTTGTCTTTTGGTCTTGTTTAGGGTTTCCTTTGCTGTGCAAAAGCTTTTAAGTTTCATTAGGTCCCATTTGTTTACTTTTGTTTTTATTTCCATTTCTCTAGGAGGTGGGTCAAAAAGGACCTTGCTGTGATTTATGTCATAGAGTGTTCTGCCTATGTTTTCCTCTAAGAGTTTGATAGTTTCTGGCCTTACATTTAGGTCTTTAATCCATTTTGAGCTTATTTTTGTGTATGGTGTTAGGGAGTGATCTAATCTCATACTTTTACATGTATCTGTCCAGTTTTCCCAGCACCACTTATTGAATAGGCTGTCCTTTCTCCACTGTACATTTCTGCCTCCTTTGTCAAAGATAAGGTGACCATATGTGCGTGGGTTTATCTCTGGGCTTTCTATCCTGTTCCATTGATCTATCTTTCTGTTTTTGTGCCAGTACCATACCGTCTTGATAACTGTAGCTTTGTAGTATAGTCTGAAGTCAGGGAGCCTGATTCCTCCAGTTCCTTTTTTCGTTCTCAAGATTGCTTTGGCTATTCGGGGTCTTTTGTGTTTCCATACAAATTGCAAAATTTTTTGTTCTAGTTTTGTGAAAAATGCCAGTGGTAGTTTGATAGGGATTGCATTGAATCTATAGATTGCTTTGGGTAGTAGAGTCATTTTCACAATGTTGATTCTTCCAATCCAAGAACATGCTATATCTCTCCATCTATTTGTATCATCTTTAATTTCTTTCATCAGTGTCTTATAATTTTCTGCATACAGGTCTTTTGTCTCCTTAGGTAGGTTTATTCCTAGATATTTTATTCTTTTTGTTGCAATGGTAAATGGGAGTGTTTTCTTGATTTCACTTTCAGATTTTTCATCATTAGTATATAGGAATGCCAGAGATTTCTGTGCATTAATTTTGTATCCTGCCACTTTACCAAATTCATTGATTAGCTCTAGTAGTTTTCTGGTAGCATCTTTAGGATTCTCTATGTATAGGATCATGTCATCTGCAAACAGTGACAGCTTTACTTCTTCTTTTCCGATTTGGATTCCTTTTATTTCCTTTTCTTCTCTGATTGCTGTGGCTAAAACTTCCAAAACTATGTTGAATAAGAGTGGTGAGAGTGGGCAACCTTGTCTTGTTCCTGATCTTAGTGGAAATGCTTTCAGTTTTTCACCATTGAGGATGATGTTTGCTGTGGGCTTGTCATATATGGCCTTTATTATGTTGAGGAAAGTTCCCTCTATGCCTACTTTCTGCAGGGTTTTTATCATAAATGGGTGTTGAATTTTGTCAAAAGCTTTCTCTGCATCTATTGAGATGATCCTATGGTTTTTCTCCTTCAATTTGTTAATATGGTTTATCACATTGATAGATTTGCGTATATTGAAGAATCCTTGCATTCCTGGAATAAACCCCACTTGATCATGGTGTATGATCCTTTTAATGTGCTGTTGGATTCTGTTTGCTAGTATTTTGTTGAGGATTTTTGCATCTATGTTCATCAGTGATATTGGCCTGTAGTTTTCTTTCTTTGTGACATCCTTGTCTGGTTTTGGTATCAAGGTGATGGTGGCCTCGTAGAAGGAGTTTGGGAGTGTTCCTCCCTCTGCTATATTTTGGAAGAGTTTGAGAACGATAGGTGTTAGCTCTTCTCTAAATGTTTGATAGAATTTGCCTGTGAAGCCATCTGGTCCTGGGCTTTTCTTTGTTGGAAGATTTTTAATCACAGTTTCAATTTCAGTGCTTGTGATTGGTCTGTTCATATTTTCTATTTCTTCCTGATTCAGTCTTGGCAGGTTGTGCATTTCCAAGAATTTGTCCATTTCTTCCAGATTGTCCATTTTATTGGCATAGAGTTGCTTGTAGTAATGTCTCATGATCTCTTTTATTTCTGCAGTGTCAGTTGTTACTTCTCCTTTTTCATTTCTAATTCTATTGAATTGAGTCTTCTCCCTTTTTTTCTTGATGAGTCTGGCTAGTGGTTTATCTATTTTGTTTATCTTCTCAAAGAACCAGCTTTTAGTTTATTGATCTTTGCTATTGTTTCCTTCATTTCTTTTTCATTTATTTCTGATCTGATTTTTATGATTTCTTTCCTTCTGCTAGCTTTGGGGGTTTTTTGTTCTTCTTTCTCTAATTGCTTGAGGTGCAAGGTTAGGTTGTTTATTCGAGATGTTTCCTGCTTCTTAAGGTGGGATTGTATTGCTATAAACTTCCCCCTTAGAACTGCTTTTGCTGCATCCCACAAGTTTTGGGTCGTTGTGTCTCCATTGTCATTTGTTTCTAGGTATTTTTTATTTCCCCTTTGATTTCTTCAGTGACCACTTCATTATTAAGTAGTGTATTGTTTAGCCTCCATGTGTTTGTATTTTTTACAGATCTTTTCCTGTAATTGATATCTAGTCTCATGGCGTTGTGGACAGAAAAGATACATGATACAATTTCAATTTTCTTAAATTTACCAAGGCTTGATTTGTGACCCAAGATATGATCTGTCCTGGAGAATGTTCCATGAGCACTTGAGAAAAATGTGTATTCTGTTGTTTTTGGATGGAGTGTCCTATAAATATCAATTAAGTCCATCTTGTTTAACGTATCATTTAAAGCTTGTGTTTCCTTATTTATTTTCATTTTGGATGATCTGTCCATGGGTGAAAGTGGAGTGTTTAAGTCCCCTACTATGAATGTGTTACTGTCGATTTCCCCTTTTATGGCTGTTAGTATTTGCCTTATGTATTGAGGTGCTCCTATGTTGGGTGCATAAATATTTACAATTGTTATATCTTCTTCTTGGATCGATCCGTTGATCATTATGTAGTGTCCTTCTTTGTCTCTTTTAATAGTCCTTATTTTAAAGTCTATTTTGTCTGATATGAGACTTGCTACTCCAGCTTTCTTTTGGTTTCCATTTGCATGGAATATCTTTTTCCATCCCCTTACTTTCAGTCTGTATGTGTCTCTAGGTCTGAAGTGGGTCTCTTGTAGACAGCATATATAAGGGTCTTGTTTTTGTATCCATTCAGCTAATCTGTGTCTTTTGGTGGGAGCATTTAGTCCATTTACATTTAAGGTAATTATCGATATGTATGTTCCTATTCCCATTTTCTAAATTGTTTTGGGTTCTTTATTATAGGTCTTTTCCTTCTCTTGTGTTTCTTGCCTAGAGAAGGTCCTTTAGCATTTGTTGTAAAGCTGGTTTGGTGGTGCTGAAATCTCTCAGCTTTTGCTTGTCTGTAAAGGTTTTAATTTCTCCATCAAATCTGAATGAGATCCTTGCTGGGTAGAGTAGTCTTGGCTGCAGGTTTTTCTCCTTCATCACTTTCAGTATGTCCTGCCACTGCCTTCTGGCTTGTAGGGTTTCTGCTGAGAGATCAGCTGTTAACCTTATGGGGATTCCCTTATGTGTTATTTGTTGTTTTTCCCTTGCTGCTTTTAATATGCTTTCTTTGTATTTAATTTTTGACAGTTTGATTAATATGTGTCTTGGCGTATTTCTCCTTGTATTTATCCTGTATGGGACTCTCTGTGCTTCCTGGACTTGACTAACTATTTCCTTTCCCATATTAGGGAAGTTTTCAACTATAATCTCTTCAAATATTTTCTCAGTCCCTTTCTTTTTCTCTTCTTCTTCTGGAACCCCTATAATTCGAATGTTGGTGTGTTTAATGTTGTCCCAGAGGTCTCTGAGACTGTCCTCAGTTCTTTTCATTCTTTTTTCTTTATTCTGCTCTGCAGTAGTTATTTCCACTATTTTATCTTCCAGGTCACTTATCCGTTCTTCTGCCTCAGTTATTCTGCTATTGATCCCATCTAGAGTACTTTTAATTTCATTTATTGTGTTGTTCATCGTTGCTTGTTTCCTCTTTAGTTCTTCTAGGTCCTTGTTAACTGATTCTTGCATTTTGTCCATTCTATCTCCAAGATTTCGGATCATCCTTACTATCATTATTCTGAATTCTTTTTCAGGTAGACTGCCTATTTCCTCTTCATTTGTTAGGTCTGGTGCGTTTTTATCTTGCTCCTTTATCTGCTGTGTGTTTTTCTGTCTTCTCATTTTGCTTATCTTACTGTGTTTGGGGTCTCCTTTTTGCAGGCTGCAGGTTCGTAGTTCCTGCTGTTTTTGATGTCTGTCTCCAGTGGCTAAGGTTGGTTCAGTTGGTTGTGTAGGCTTCCTGGTGGAAGGGACTAGTGCCTGTGTTCTGGTGGATGAGGCTGGATCTTGTCTTTCTAGTGGGCAGGTTCACGTCTGGTGGTGTGTTTTGGGGTGTCTGTGGCCTTATTATGATTTTAGGCAGCCTCTCTGCTAATGGGTGGGGTTGTGTTCCTGTTTTGCTAGTTGTTTGGCATAGGTTGTCTAGCACTGTGGCTTGCTGGTCATTGAGTGAAGCTGGGTGCTGGTGTTAAGATGGAGGTCTCTGGGAGATTTTCACCGTTTGATATTATGTGGAGCTGGGAGGTCTCTTGTTGACCAGTGTCCTGAAGTTGGCTCTCCTATCTCAGAGGCAGAGCCCTGACTCCTGGCTGGAGCACCAAGAGCTTTTCATCCACACGGCTCAGAATAAAAGGGAGAAAAAGTAGAGGGAATTAGTAGAAGTATGAGGAAAGAAAGAAGGAAAGGAGCGAAGGAAGGAAGGAAGGAAGAAAGAAAGAAGCAAAGAAGGAAAGAAGGCAAGAAGGAAAGAAAGGAGGGAGGGAGGGAGGGAGGAAGGAAGGAAGGAGGGAAAGAAGGAAAAAAGACAGAAAGAAAGAAGATACAGTAAAAATAAAGTAAAGTATAATAAAGTTATTGAATTAAAAAATTCTTATTTAGAAAAAAAAAGAGACAGATAGCACCTTAGGACAAATGTTGGAAGCAAAGCTATACAGACAAAATCTTACACAGAGGCATACACATACACCCTCACTAAAAGAGGTAAATGGGGAAAAATCATAAATCTTGCTGTCAGAGACCACCTCCTAAATTTGGGATGATTCGTTGTCTAAAGGAGGGAAGGAAGGAAGGAAAGAACGAAGGTAAAGTATAATAACGTTATTAAAATTAAAATTGATTATTAAGAAAAAAATTTTAAAAAAAACCATGGACGGATAGAACCCTAAGACAAATGGTGGAAGCAAGACTATACAGACAAGATCTCACACAGAAGCATACACATACACATTCACAAAAAGAGGAAAAGGGAAAAAAAATCATAGATCTTGCTCCTAAAGTCCACTTCCTTAATTTGGGATGATTGGTTGTCTATTCAGGTATTCCACAGATGCAGGGTATATCAAGTTGATTGTGGAGCTTTAATCCGCTGCTTCTGAGGCTGCTGGGAGAGATTTCCCTTTCTCTTCTTTGTTCTCACAGCTCCCAGGGGCTCAGCTTTGGATTTGGCCCTGCCACTGCGTGTAGGTCGCTGGAGGGCGTCTGTTTTTTGCTCAGACAGGACAGGGTTAAAAGAACCGCTGATTCGGGGGCTCTGGCGCACTCAGGCCGGCGGGGAGGGAGGGGCACGGAGTGCGGGGCGGGCCTGCGGCAGCAAAGGCCCACGTGACTTTGCACCAGCCTGAGGCGCGCTGTGCGTTCTCCCGGGGAAGTTGTCCATGGATCGCGGGAACCTGGCAGTGGCGGGCTGCACAGGCTCCGCGGAAGAGGGGTGTGGAGAGTGACCTGTGCTCGCACACAGGCCCCTCGGTGGCGGCAGCAGCAGCCTTAGCGTCTCCCGCCCGTCTCTGGGGTCCGCGCTTTTAGCCGCGGCTCGTGCCCGTCTCTGGGATTCGCGCTTTTAGCCGCGGCTCTCCGGAGTTCCCTCAAGCAGCGTTCTTAAATCCCTCTCCTCACGCACCAGGAAACAAAGAGGGAAGAAAAAGTCTCTTGCCTCTTTGGCAGGTGCAGACTTTGCCCCGGACTCCCTCCTGGCTAGCCGTGTTGCACTAACCCCTTCAGGCTATGTTCAAGCCGCCAACCCCAGTCCTCTCCCTGCGCTCCGTCGGAAACCGAAACCCGAGCCTCAGAGCCTCAGCTCGCAGCCCCGCCCGCCCCGGCGGGTGAGCAGACAAGCCTCTCAGGCTGGTGAGTGCCGGTCGGCACCGTTCCTCTGTGCGGGAATCTCCCCGCTTTTCCCTCCGCACCCGTTGCTGTGCACTCCTCCGCAGCTCCGAAGCTCCCCCCTCCGCCCCCCGCAGTCTCCGCCCGCGAAGGGGCTTCCTAGTGTGTGGAAACTTTTCCTCCTTCACAGCTCCCTCCCACTGGTGCAGGTGCCGTCCCTATTCTTTTGTCTCTTTTTTCTTTTTTTTCTTTTGCACTACCCAGGTACGTGGGGAGTTTCTTGCCTTTTGGGAGGTCTGAGGTCTTCTGCCAGCGTTCAGTAGGTGTTCTGTAGGAGTTGTTCCACGTGTAGATGTATTTCTGGTGTATCTGTGGGGAGGAAGGTGATCTCCGCGTCTTACTCTTCCGCCATCTTCAAGGTCCCCCGGTAATGTCTTTTTTTAAAAAAATAATTTATTGTTTTATTTTTGTCTGCGTTGGGTCTTAGTTGCAGCACACAGGATCTTTGTTGCGGCAAGCAGGATCTTTTTGTTGCTGCGCGGGCTCTTCGCTGTGGCACGTGGGCTTCTGTCTAGTTGTGGTGTGTTGATCTCTCTCTCGTTGTGGAGCACAGGCTCCAGAGCGCATGGGCCCTGTAGTTTGTGGCACATGGGCTCTCTAGTTGAGATGCGCGGGCTCAGTAGTTGTTGCATGCAGGCTCAGTAGCTGTGGTGCATGGGATTAGTTGCCCGGTGGCATATGGGATCTTAGTTCCCCAACCAAGGATCGAACCTACAACCCCTGCATTGGAAGGTGAATTCTTTACCACTGGACCACCGGGGAAGTCCCTGTAATGTCTTTTTTTTTTTTTTTTTTTTTTTTTTGCAGTATGTGGGCCTCTCACTGCTGTGGCCTCTCCCGCTGCAGAGCACAGGCTCCGGACGCGCAGGCTCAGACACCATGGCTTACGGGCCTAGCGGCTCCACGGCATGTGGCATCCCCCCGGACTGGGGCACGAACCCGTGTCCCCTGCATTGGCAGGCGGACTCTCAACCACTGCTCCACCAGGGAAGCCCCTGTAATGTCTATTTTTAAATGCTTAAATGATCAAGCACATTCCAAGTTTATCCTATAGATATGCTTACAAAAATATACCATGATACACGTAAACAAGAATGTTCATTGTAACATCATAATAACAAAAAAGGGGGCGGGGATAGGACTAGATGAATAACCTAAATGTCCATCCCAAGAGAAAGATTAAATACGTTGTGGCACACATCAATAAAGCGGATACAGCCATTCAAAAGACTGTGGTAGAGAAAAAACAAGGTGCAAAACAGTATATCCCACTGACAGTATTTAAAGGATACAAACATACAGGTATATGCATGATCTTTTTTTCTTCTGAGAGGACACAGAAAAAGTTAATAGTGGCTACTTATGGGGAAGTGGGGACAGAGGGAAACTTAATTTTCCACCTGATCTTTCTACATTATTTAAATTTGTCATTTCTAGGTATTACTGTAATGTTAGTAAACAAGTATGTTACATAATCTCTTAATCAATTAAAAGTCTGTGGGGATAATATCCAATGCAGTAACCTTACAACAAAGCTACTAAGTTGTGCCAAAACACTATAGCTCAGTTTTGAATCATATTTCTGGTTAGTCTATGTAATGGGTGTGTACACAAAGACAGGACTCCTGTGAAGGACAACTGGTTTACTATCTGCAGCAGGGATCCCCCACACTGAGCTGGTTGAGCAGGCAGAGAATTCAGAAAGCAACCAGGTGTGCTGCCCCTCAGAAAGGCAAAATTAAAAGAAACCTAGCTTAGCCTGGAAGGCACTATTCCCAAGGGCCGAAATATGCTTCATTTACAGGGAGTTTCCCCTTCCCCTTTTGAATTTCAGTCTGAGCATGACATCAAGTGAGGCTGAGACTAGAGGGACACCAATGACACTAACCTAAATCAAAACTCTAAAAAGGTGTAGTAAAATGCATGAAAACCAAATCTGAGCAATGGCACTCTAGAATCCATATGCAGTACCAATGGAAAAAGGAGAGTGGAAAGAATGCAAAGTAAAATGTTACTTCTCTATTACATCTCTTTCCTCCTGCTGTTGCTCTGTATATCACATCTACACTAGACTGACTTCAGTGTTGACAAGCTAGGCAATATTTCTAAACTAGAGAACAAATACTAAATGCTTAGTATTTCCAATTTTAAGTCTAATTATACAAATGGTTAATAAGGATGCTATGGTGCTTCTTATTGCTAGGTTTAAGGCCGCCTTTCATCCTCCTCGTAAATTCTCTAGAAAAAGAGCCCCAACCTTGGATTTATTATCAGTGAGAGTAACACAAATGTCAGATGCTAAATAATTCAGGTCCTGTCCACTAAGAAAGTGTTGTTTTACTTACAGCCTTAGGAGCCACATATCCACCAGGTGCCATGCCTATCCCCGTGGAGAGTTCAAATAGGTCATTCAGACCACTGCTGACCACAGCAGGAGTAGATGAAGGAGCAAAGGTTGCAGGCACTGATGATGGGATGAAGGACTGTCCCACCTGCAGGGAATAAAAGGGAAGGGGAGCAGGGAGATCAGGAAGAACTCATTAATAGTCCTTAAAATGTTGCTATATATTTTAATAGTATTGATAAATCAATAAGAACACAACATAATTACAATATTCTTAGGCGTTTAATTCGTATATTCTTTGTCCTTCAAATCATCATGGTTATTTTTTCATCATTGAAAAGATACACACACTCTTTAGAAGTTCTATCAAGAGAGTCATCAGTAGGATCTGAGTCCAGCTGACGCTCAAGCTCTTTCTAGACGACAGAAAAGAGTATTCTCTCGTCAAGATGGGAGGTTCCATTTCCTTTAGCCCTTTAATGTCAGGAAGACAAAGAACTCTGTAGACACCAGAGCTCCAATCCCTAAAGAGACCCCTACACCACATGTGGTGTATGGTCCCAAAGAATCCAAGTAACCCTACGCTACTTTCTACTCTTCATACACTGCTACAGAGGTTCTGGTGTACAGGGCTAGATAGCAGCAGTGGCTGGTCTGAGAACGTGTGCATAGGAAAGGCATCAAACAGGGGGCAGTGCATACCATGGTGAAAAAAACCGATGGCACTGACTGCCAGACTTCCTCCAATGCCCCCACCAAGGTCACTGCCAAGCTGAAAGAGAGAAAGGAGAGAGAGGAGAGAAAGGTAGAGTTCATTTAGCTAAGTACTAGATGCCCATACAGAATCTGTAAATTGCTCTACCAAGTTGCGGGGAATACATGCTATTCAACTTGACTCCCAAAGCCTAAAGAAATTCTAGATTGCAAAGAAATATAACCTAGGGGAACTGAGTAGGGGAAGTGATGGTGTGTGGGAGTTTTGAGAAAACGTGGAAAAAAGATGGAGATGGGACATCTCAGGGATGTTTCAGATCCAATCTTTCTACTGGGGTACATAGGCACAAACCCAAACAGGATTTAAAGAGTTTACATATTCCAAGAAGCTATATCTCTAAGTCGTAATGTTCTGAATATGTTTTATTTTTTCTTTAAAAGGAAATTTAAGGGGGGGGGAGAAAAAGAAAAACTAAAATATGTTTTCAACTACAAAACTTGCCGCCACACTGAGAAAGTGGGAACCAAACCAGTAATGAGCTGCAATTTCAAGCTTCAAAAATTATAGCTTGAACAAGAGCGATTTTTAGAGTTTAGAACTCTCCTAAGAAAGCAAACGGCTGGGTTAGGAAGATATCCTATCTGGGCAGGAAATGTGAAGGCATGCAATTCTTCAAATCTCTCCCACAGTCAATACAGCTACGGAGAAATGCTGTGATTTATCTGGAGTAGATCATTTAAAAGGATGCTAACTATTGGAGAATTAGACTAATGCAATTAGCTAGGTGACAGGAAAATAATTCCACATGGTCTTACTTCTGCCTCTTTTTCCCGTCAGGGCTCTGATATAATTCACCCTGAATTCCAGGACAAAAGCATTAAAGAAGAACTGAAGCTGAAAATAGCTAGCATGAAAAAACATAAAACACACATACCCACAACTAATGGTGCTGTTCAGAAAGCAAACAATACGTTTTTGTGCTACGATTCTGTACTGCTACTTCCCTAGTTCTCACTGTGCATCTAACATTCCCCTCTGAATCACCAAATGCCTTGTCTGCTTTACAAAACACTGTTTCCTTTATTGTCTGTCATTTAGTGGTAGAAACTTGGAGAGCTCTAGGCTGTGGTTGTGTTAAAAAAAAAAAAAAAAACAACTGTATTTGTCTTCAGGATTTGAGAGAGGGGATTTATTACCTTCTCAATGGAAAGATATATAAAACCGGGTTGCCAAAATCTCAAAAATAATATATATACTGAAAAATAATGGGGTTTATTTCCACCACGACAGAACAAAACCTCCAGGCGTTTCATAACTGGCATGAATAAGCATGTTCTGCACTAAGCTACAGAACACTCCAAACCTCAAAGAACCAACATTTGCAAAGTCTGGGTCCTGAAGACTATTTACTGGTTGGATGGGGCGAGAAATCACAGGCATACAGATAAAAAGGTCATCACAACCAAGAATTCGAGTAACTGGAAAAGAATGACAGCAAATAGAAAAGATATTACACACCTACCTTCTCCCTGTTTCTAGAATAACACACATCCATAGCATGACATCTGAAAAGCATGAGATTCCTTTTATTCAAACACACACTCACATTTGCTGGACATAAGGTACTATGGGGACTATAAAGATGCCGGGCAATGAGGGGAAAACAATAGATGAACAAGATCCAGGCTTTGCAAACTGGCAAAAAAACAAAACACGAATGCAAAAACCATACAGAATATACTAAAGCAAAAAAAGAAAGTTCTGAATAGAAGAGCCTCCTTTAGGCTGAAGGATAATGAAAAGAAGCTTCAAAGACATGGTAGTGTGAAATTATAGAATGCAAAAATGGGGGAGGTTATTTCTCAAATAGCCTGAACAAAGGTTAAGAAGTAGGAATAAAAGCATGATCAAGAAGGATGAGTAGGGACTTCCCTGGTGGTCCAGTGGCTAAGACTCCATGCTGCCAATGCAGGGGATCCAGGTTTGATCCCTGGTCAGGGACTAGATCCCGCATGCCGCAACTAAGAGTTTGCATGCCGCAACTAAAGATCTCGCACACCACAACTAAAAGCTTCCCTCATGCCGCAACGAAGATCCCACATGCCACAATGAAGATCCCGCATGCGGCAGTGAAGATCCTGTGTAGCCAAATAAATAAATAAATAAATACTTTTTAAAAAAAAATAAAAGGAAGAAGAAGGAGTAGTCTAATTAGACTGGAGCACAGGGTAGATATGTGTTTAAAAAAAAGTCAAAGAAAATAAGTTTGCAAAGGCAAACTGATTATGGTTAAGTCTTTAGTTTTCAATTCCTCCATCACAAAAACCTGGAGGTTTCTTAGAGTAAGATTCAATCTTTCTAAGATTACTAATAACTACTTCAATTGTGTTCTATTAACTATGGTTTTCAACCTTAGATACACAATAGAATAAACCACCTGCGTGTGTATAACTGTGGGGAGGAGGGGGATTTTTAGAAGTACTGATGCCTGAGTCTCAATCCCAGCCATAGTGATTTAATTGTTCTGAGTTGTAGCCTGGACATCAGAATTTTAAAAAGCTGCCCTAGTGATTCTAATGTACAGACAAGGTTGAAAACCATTGCCTTAGAGAATTAACTATGATCTGGAATCAGACAAGAATATATGTTCAGGAATTACTTTGACACTAACTCCTGAACTGAAAAGGAAGCTAGAACTTAAGAAGAAAGAAAACCCCATTTATTTATTTTTTATACATTAATTAATTAATTTTTGGCTGCGTTGGGTCTTCGTTGTGGTGCGCGGGCCTCTCATTGTGGTGGCTTCTCTTGTTGTGGAGCACGGGCTCTAGGCACACGGGCTCTAGGCACACGGGCTTCAGTAGTTGTGGCTCACTGGCTCTAGAGCACAGGCTCAGTAGTTGTGGCGCACGGGTTTAGTTGCTCTGCGGTATGTGGGATCTTCCCAGGCCAGGACTTGAACCTGTGTCCCCTGCATTGGCAGGAGGATTCTTAACCACTGTGCCACCAGGGAAGTCCAAGAAAAACTCTTTCTAAGGAAGGGAATGATGCAGAATGTCTCACTTGTCCTGATGCTGATTTTGATTTAGTTTTATGACTTTCTGATGGGCTTACACATCCTCTCCCCAGCAACTCTCCTCCCTTCTGGCCTATCTCACAACTGAAGCTTGAAAGAGATGGAATTCTTTATGGACCTTGTTGGCACTCGATGGCAAGAAAGAAAAAACACACTGGAAGAGAAATGGCAGTATTATCAAATATGCTACATTAAATAAAAGGCATTTAGAAAAGGTACTCACTAGTGGTGTTATTTCCAAAGGAAATAAAGCCCATTTGTAGCCCTTATTTTCTTAGATTTCATTCTTATTATACTTGAGTATTATATGAATATTATCTTAGCTGGACAGGATCTAAATGTACTCCCCCCCTCCTCCCCACCATGCTGCTTGTCAATTTTATTCAAAAACATGTAAGAGAAACTGAAAAGTAATTCTGATACTCCTTTGTTTACATTCAGCTTATCAAATACAACTCAGCTGCAACCCACAATCAAGAACTCTTGATCTTACAGAGACAGAATCCAAAGGGTGTTAGAGACATGTAGCCAGAAATATAAAGGTTCACATAACTGTGCTATGTCCAGAGAGCAAAAGGAAAGGACAATTTCAATATGTTTTCTAACTAGCAAAACTATAGCTTACTCAGACTTTATTCAGCATCTTTCCTTTTGACTGAAAAGTTTCTAAGGGAGGTTATCATCTTCCTCTCTGAAAATATGACACAGGTGACAGCACAGTGTTGGGCAAGAGTAACTAACAGGGAGATGTCAGCAAGGATGGGAGCCAATTCCCCAGTGAGGGCCTCTCCTATCTACAGCAACAAGCAGGGTGATGCAGATATTAATCGAGGGTGGGGGAGGAGAGAAAGCTGAACAAAGCACAGCAATGTCGTTGTCATGTTGGCCTGAACTAGCCACTAACCATTTCAGCTCAGTTGCTGATATCATCTGGAGTCAGACAAGATTCATCTGTTTGGTAATACTTACTAATCAGGTAGGGTACAAAATCAGTCAAACTGGACTTGTAAAATTTCAGTGATATCTATTATCCACTAAGCTGGGAGAGGTGAGTGAAAAGTGCCAGAGGCATAAGGCATGGCTTTAATCTCAATCTTAGGTGTCAAAATACTGTGTACGTTTTAAGTGTCTTTTGGAGCTGTCCATTTCCCGTTAATCCCAGGACTGCCTTAATGAGGCCGCTATTTTCTCCATGAAGGAAATAATGTCAACTATAGACCAACTAAATCAGGATATAGGAAGATGAAGGAGAGGTGCCAATTTCAGGAAAAGAACACTTCAAATGCTGAAAACTGAGCAGAATTTTCCTACAGGTCCATAGCTGATACCCAAGTCTAAAATTTCTGCTAGTGGTAAAGCTTCCCCAGCCCCCAATCTAAATCACATTAAATGGCACTAAGAATAACATTTCGCTACTGCCACAGAGTAGGTGCTTTATCATGCCTGAAGTAGTGCTGAAATAGGTTCAGTTCATGTTGAACCAGGGAGATGTGTCGCTGCACTGTTCATTCAGTAATTGGATGGAAAATAGTGATTTCATGGTGACTTATTTTATGAGCTAAAGGGATTTCAGTACAGTTGCATGAGCTCTGCTGCAGAACAAGGCTGAGTCAAAAGTTTGAGAGCTGAGTCTGCATACCAAAAGGAAATACCTTCATCTAATGGCAACATGCTACAAAAGCAGAAGTACAGAGAAAGAACCCAAGACTGAGGTTCTGTAAGGGACCAAGTCTGCCTGACTCCAAGAAAAGGAAAAGTCTTGACATGGCCACCAAGCAGACCGAAAACAAAACAAGAACAACAACAACAAAAACCCCACATGGGATTTCCCTGGTGGCCCAGTGGTTAAGAATCCGCCTGCCAATGCAGGGGACATGGGTTCAATCCCTGGTCCGGGAAGATCCCACATGCCACGGAGCAACTAAGTGCAGGTGCCACAACTACTGAGCCTGCGCTCTACAGCCCGTGAGCTACAACTACTGAGCCCAAGTGCCACAACTACTGAAGCCCGCATGCCTGGAGCCCGTGCTCCACAACAAGAGAAGCCACCGCAGTGAGAAGCCCGCGTAGCACAACGAAGAGTAGCTCCCACTCACCACAACTAGAGAAAGTCCCTGCGCAGCAACAAAGACCCAATGCAGCCAAAAATAAATAAACAAGTAAAAATAAAATTAAATGCAAAACCCCAAACCCCCCACAAATGTTCACAATCACTGCTCTGGGTTAGCCCCTTCGAGGTCCATCTGACCAGTCTAAAATATACCTGTCTGCTTCTGAAACTGGAGCTGAGTATCTGAAGACATTTTCTTAATTAGAGATGTAGATCTTAAGCTCACACATTTCTTTGCTCCTGTCTAGAATTATCACCTCCTTTATTTGACACTTTCCAGAACTGATTTAATTGAAAGAAGTCTAAGGAATGCTTCAGGTCATATAGCTCTGCTGGTTAGGAGTCAAAACAGAATGATGTAAAAATAGTACACAATGATTCTGATCACAAACAAAACTTATACCAAAATCCTACTGGTGTCAGAAACATCAGTCTGTGTTTTTCCTATTAGCTTTTAGATTTTAGAAGGCACACACTATCTTGTCTTCTAGGTAAAAGTATGGTTTTCCAGCTCTTGGGCTACAAATTTTAATTTAATCTTCAAAAAGCTATTTAGAAAAGCACCATAAAATATAACTAATCAAATTGGTGAAAAGAATCTGTAACCACGCAAAAGCTATTAGACAAACTCATGGTGAGAATAGACTTGATGTGGAATAGCATAAATGAGTTGAGATCATACAAAATCATCAGAAGACCCCTTAACTTGAAGGAAAAAACGTCTTACATCAATGGAAAAATAGGGAGATATAATAGATTACTTCCTGAGATGGGACAGGGAATAGAATGTGACAGAAAGTCCTTAGAATGGCCACTGTTGTTCTCTTAGGTCAGATATAACTCAATGTTCAAGGCAGTAAAAATTCACAGGAGAAGCTCTGCATTCTGTCTCATTTTCCTTTGCAGTAATTACTACCTATGTACTTGTTTGTCATTCGTCTCCCCTCACTAGAATGTATGTTTGTAAGGACTCGCCACAACTATATTCCCAGTACATAGAATAGAGCCTGACAAGGAATAAGCACTCAAATATTTACTGAGTGAATGCATTTCCATATAAGCACCACTATGGCAGTATTATTTCTTGGGGAGACAATTTGGAAATGAATCATTTTATTGGTGAAAATTATCACAAAATGGACAGAAGGCTGACAAAACTGTTTCCCCAACTGACTTAAGAGCACCATATCTGCATCAACACTGCCAACACATATGAATACAACCAATTAGAGGAAAAAGTGACCCCACCCCCTCCGTTCCCACCCCAAGGCCAAAGATCTTTCTAGAAAGGAAATGTATTGTCTGAGTGGTTTTGATTGCCAGTTTTCAGCACAAGAATGCCCTGTGCATCATTTATTTGCCTTGAAAGTACTTGCTTTATATCACAATTCACCACCAAATAGATGGGAACACAGGATTTTGTGGCTCTACCTGAAAGCAATCTTATTCCTTTTGCTGCGAAAGAGATGTATAAACTTATCCAATCCCTCGCCTCATTAATGAATAAACTTCTAAAGTCTTTCTCAAACTTTCAAGTGCCTCCTAATGATAAGCTAGCCCAAACTCACACACAGGGCATCTGGGAGGTATAGCATGGAGAGGCCTAGGGCAAACAAGCCTTGTGTTTTATCTTAAACATTCATGCAATTTTACATTCTAAGCTGTAATACAGTGTGTTTACATTCCTTACCATCAAGTAAGACTGACACTGCAAGATGATGAACCAGGTTTATCCTGCAGCTTCAAATGCACCCTGTACTCTGCTGTGTACTCCAGAGACTGTGTACCCTAGTCTGAGAAGGACCAAAGTTAAGTGAGACTGAATTCTATTCTGGAAAATGACAATAACAAAAAAACTGGAGGAATCACAGGACAGTGGAAAAGTGCATATAAACTTTAAAGTTTTGAAGAAGTCTGGGTTCAAAATCCTGACTCTGAGTCTTACTTGCTATGCAATCTTCAGTTTTTTTGTAAAATGGGACCCAGTACCAATTACCTTGCAGACTTATTTTTAGGATTAGGAATTATAAAAGTTCTAGCACAGAGACTGGCACAGAAATAGGCACTCAGTATTTGGTAATTATGCCCAACACTGCCTGAGGCCAGCCTTCACTAAATCTATGCATTGATAAAAAAGACAGTGGTTACAAGAGCCACTGAAGAATTTATCAGGCAAAATTAGGCTACAATTTACAAAACTGTCTTCACAAGACTACCAACTCTAAAACTTAAGCTCTTAAATCACAGCAACTCTTTTCCAGAGGAAGAGATATGAAGATGCAAAACTAGTATGTACAACGGATTTCCCATGGGCTAAAAAACCCTCAAAATCATTACTACAATAGTTCATGAGCTGAAATATCTGGAAGGTAAAAACCTGTAAGAAACAGGGTAGGAGGTTCTGAAAAACATACACTGGAGTCAGGAAAAGGCAGTTTCTCCTCTCTTCTACTCCATCCTAGCTGGGCACACTGAAGCACATATCTCTGGCAGGAAACCCTTCGTCAGCACACAGAAAGGGCACTCTGGATAATGCTTCCTTTCTATTCTTGATGCACAATAGCACCATTTTTCTAAATAGAATAATGCACAGCACCTTGGATAAACAGAAGGCCGTAATTTAGCCAAGGCCTGACAGTCTGCTGACAGTCTGAAAGTAATGGCAACAAATAACTGAGATTCAATTATTACTCTAGCGATCCTCAGAGATGTCAAACTCATTAGCAGATGCTGTATCTTTATAACATGTATACAAGATTTACATACTTGGGTGCCGGGTCACCTCTCACACTACACCAAACCAGAAGGATCTGCACCACCGTCAGAAATGTCACACTACCCAAGATGAGGAGTTTCTTAGATTTGGTAGCAGGGGCATAAAAAGACACCTATACTGCTTCTAAAACAAAGAAACAAAAACCCCAATAACGTTTAAATAGTATACTATCTTGCTCTATACACAGATCAGAGTTTCATTACCTGAATGCATTCCACATCAAGGTGACAGTTAAGTTTACACTAACAGAAGGAGGAAACTATCTACATTTAGGCAAAAGAGAATACACTAAAGGGCAAGCAAAAACTAAGGAGGAAAGTGAAGAGTATGTAGGAAATCCATTTTGATTTGAGAGTTGTGATGAAGAAGCATCATTTTTACAAATCTGAAGCTCTGCCTACATCAATGATTTTCAAAGGTACCTGTCTCCAAAAACAAACAAAAAACCAAACAACAACGAAAAACACCATCTAAGAGTCACCTGGGAATGGTGTGCACGTGTGTGTGTGTGTTTTTTACATCATAGCAATATACCTACTTCACTCTTTGGTTTAAGAATCACAGCTGTTATATATGAGTCACGATTATTGATGGAAGAAGGCTGGAGCCTTCAGGTAGCTTGTGACAAATAATAATAATGAATAAATAAATTGATAAGTATTTCCTGAATGACAGTTCTAGAAAAGTCACAACTCACTAAATCTCAAAACTTCACAAGTGCAATGATGAAAGAGGGCAAACAAGATCTAATGGGAGGGTCACCAGGATGTGAAAATGGAAGAGTAATATTATCCTCTAGTGAATATCAAGTTTTAAAACAGAGGAACAGAAAATGGGTAGATAATCCAAAATACAAGACAATTTTCAGTCTCCAATTATGGAACATGAACAAGGGTGAGAAGAACCCTGGGAATGAGCAACTAAATCTAAATCGGTCAAATTCAACTCTTGGTCAATTTCTGGTAGGCTGGATCACCTAACAGCAAATCACAACAGGAAAATGTCCTGGAGTCAGGGGGTGAGGGTGTGGAGGGGTAGGAGGCAGAACAAAGGTAAAGTCAGAGAGGTCTGTTTTGTAGGAGGTGCCAGAGGCTCACCAAAATATAATTCTTCTGTGGAAATCACTGCCTTGGTTTAAAGATCAATTTTGTAACATCTCTACCTAACTTCATCTGGAGCTTCATTTGGCTCAATATTCTCAGTCTTGCCTGCAAAATTAAAATAACTTCGATTTTTTTAAAAAAATACCAATGTCTAAGGTCCTGTCTCCCAGACATTCCGTTTAATTGCTCTAGGGTTGGGTCCAAACGCTGACAATATATATTTTTAAATACCAATTATGCAGCTAGAGTGAGAACCACAAAGTTTGAAATAAAATGTTAGTAGCTGCCACGCTTCATTAGCAGCACACCACTGACCTCTATGGGTAAGGTTCTGTTAGAAACCAGTGATAAAAGCAGCAAAAACGCTGCTGAGAGCTGTTCTGAGGTGAATACCCACGTAACCTGAGTGCTGCTTGCCAGACAATCACATAACTCTAATCCAGGCCATATTTTAAATGGGGACCTGGGTCAAATTCTACCACACCCAGCAACATTCTTCTTCCTAGAGAGTGAAAGACAGACCTTTAACAAAATAATTTCAAGAGTTTCTTGCCCTCTCTCAATCTGAGGCAGAGTAGGAGCCCCCTTTCCAGGAGTGTGTTTACTACTGAAGCCAAGAGAACAAGGCATCTGGGTTTACCAACAGCTATTCAAACACTAAAGTGAAGTGGTTCACAGTGATCACAGATACTCTATGTCTTTACTATGCAAAATGTGGTCCACAGACCTGGGTGTTTGTTAGAAATGCAGACTCCTAGGTCTCACCCCAGAGCAATAAGAATCTGTCTTGTTCAAGATCTCCAGTTGATTTATGTACACATTAGCTTGAGAAGCACTACTGTAAGGCAACAATTCATTCAAGAAACAGCACTATCTGTATAGACTAAGTAAAAACTTTGAGAACGATTTTCCTCTTTAAATTAGATAATTTACGTAAGAACAATAAAAGTATTTTAAAACTGGCATAGACTACTGCTGCCACAGAAACTAGTCTTTCACACAGCCAGATTTAGGCCTCTTCCTTGTGATGTTCTCTTAAAAGGAATCTTGGTTCTTTGAGTGATATATATTTAACTACATACAGATCCAAAGCAAAAAGAAGGGCTTTTACTCCTCATTTTGATTTCTGGGACATACTTATATCACAGAATAAGCTGAAGAAACCTGCATGTAAACACTTTCTGGGGCTATAACACCAATTATACCATTTTAAATCCCAAAGTCAGAATAAGCTAAAATTTAGAGTTACACAGAAACATTACTGGGCCTACCTAGCAAAGGCTGTATAATATTTAGACATCCAATTATAAAAACAATTTATTCTCCACCCCAAAGAGAATATCCTTTGCAAAAAAAGGCCCATGTGTGACTTGGGCTACTACAATCTGAGAAAGTTCTAATTGTTTTTCTATCTGATGTAAACTTGCCAGAATTCTGACACATGACTGGATTAAGCTGTGTAAAATATAAGGAGAAAACTCACTAGTTTTAAGGGCCAGCAAGAGCTGATACAAAGCCAAATGGAAATAACATGTTTCTTTCCCTTCCATGCTAAAGTGGGTTAAGAAACAAGAAGACAGAATCCTGGGCCAGTCAACATCAAAATATAGAGCCTCTTTCTCCCCTCCATCCTTCAAACTTAATTTCTTTGTCTTCTTAGGTTCAGCAAGTCCACTATGTCGTAAACCACTAGGGAAATAAGCAGGGTTGGTAAGGCATAACCGTGGGGAGGATGTAACATTTAACTTGTAGCTCATGTGTCAACAGAATAGGATGAGCTATTTCAGTGTTTATAAGGGATTTCTGAGAGTCTCCATGAATATTTCAATATTCATTTGTCAGTCTCCTGAGTCTATTAAGGAGGTTATATAGCAACACAGGATATCACACGAGGAAGCTATTCAGTCAACTCTATTCATTAGAGATATGAAAATGAAAAGCAAATGCTTTTATTCCCAAGGAAGACAAAAGCAGTGCTCATTTTTGTCACCATTAGCTAGAGTCCAGAGCTTGCTCAGTGTATAGACTCTGGAAGCAGTGACTTCCATTAGTAAAACGCATCACCCACAAAGATATGACGGTAACCCTATCTCCTTAGGCTCTCTGTCAGCCAAAAGTAAATGTACCTGTACCAGCTGGCATAAATCCCAGACATAATACTGCTCGTAAAGTAGAAGAGAAAATGCCAGTGTATGAAGCAGAAAGTAAGGTCGTTTTGTTTATGTAATCTCTGAGAACATATATTTTTGTATCTATGGCATTGCCTTCCAATTTCTGATGCTGGGAAATAAATCAGTTTGTTGGGCATATTTATAGTCATCAGGTTGATGAACAACTTATTTTCAAGTGTTCAGCTAAAAAAGCCCCTCTAATTCCACCACAGTTAAGTATCTAATTTGCAGGGAGCCATGTGATGAGACCTGCTATTTTTCTGGCCTTCTCTACACAGATGGAAGGTCATCCTTAATATTTCTCATTTATCTTTTACAGCAACAGTAACTAATTGGCTTCCACTGGTGGCACATATTCACAGATACTCTGGACATTGGAGCCTTTTAGTATTAGAATCCTGGAAGCTAATTAAATTGGAAGTATGACAGGGTGGAGTGGGGGTGTGTGGATGGAAAAGGGGAAAAAAGAACCAATCAAGAAGTACTACTCGGGCTTCCCTGGTGGCGCAGTGGTTTAGAGTCCGCCTGCCGATGCAGGGGACACGGGTTCGTGCCCCGGTCCGGGAAGGTCCCACATGCCGCAGAGCGGCTGGGCCCGTGAGCCATGGCCACTGAGCCTGCGCATCCGGAGCCTGTGCTCCGCAACGGGAGAGGCCACAACAGTGAGAGGCCTGCATACTGCAATGAAAAAAAAAAAAAATGAAGTACTTCTCAACTATAAGTAAGATACATTTTTAAAAATAACACAAATGGCTCCAATGAACCTTTTGGAATTAGACAAGGCATAAGCCAACAAAATACAAAAAAGGCAAAAGTTTGAAAGCCTCAAAATAGGATGATCACTATGAGGTCATCTGAATGATGTTCAGGTCAGAAGGGGAATTACAGGGGCTATCCAGAGTTAAGCAGCAGGAGCAACAATAAGCTCTGGAAAGGTGACTAGGTTGGTTAAACATCAAAAGTTCCATTCAGAGGCAGGACAACAAAATAATCATGTACACTTGCAGACATATCCCATACCAATGATGAACAGTATCAATTAAATCTCTAGAAAAAATAATCCCGTCCTTTATCAAAGGACATTGCTCTGCTCATCAAGGAAAGGTCTAGTTCTAAAAAGCGGAATAATTTAAAGTTCTTCAGCATATCAAGAATTAAAAATAACCCCAGAAATTTAAAAATAAAAAGAATTTAAATAACCAAAAGAAAGAAGAAAGATGCTTACCAGACTATCTAGTCCTCCTCCCAAGAGATCCACTGCTCCCATCTGCATGGAGGATACCTGTGGCACATTGACTGGGGGACCAAGGTCAAGGTTTAAAAGATCCCCCAGAAGGTCACCTTGAGAGGGGATAACCTGAGGCTGTTCCAGGTTGGTGGCAGTGGTGGTGCCAACAGGGCTGTCACCCGCAACAGTGTTGCAAGTCACACACAGAAAGAGGGGAAAAGAGAAAAGTCAGTTTCACCTGGGACATAGTAACAAGGCAATGGGTGAAGGTCAGATATACAAAAACAGGAGGGGGAAAAAACTCTTATACTATATAACTTCATCAGTCAATCAATTTTAATTGAGCACCTACTCTATAAGAGAGCACTGTAATGAGAACTCTGGGGAAATACATCTTTTTTTAAAAAAATAAAAAAGGAAATATATTTCCTGTCCTCAAATAACTTATACTCAAACAAACAAATAAAAAACCAGCATTCACAGAACAAGTGAAAAGCATACTCACTGTGTAAAAGCAGAAATGAGTATTGTGTGTCTGCACACTGACAGGATATAGATGAGAAGCAAAACAGAACCAGGTGGGGCTGATCCCAAAAGATTCTGAGAATGGTTTTATGGCTACATTTTCAAAAACAGCATAGTTATGAGGAACTACCAGGGAGAGACCTTCAGAAAAAGAAAGGATAGCTTGTGCAAAGGCACAGAAATGAACAATTTGACTTGAGGGGTGGTGAAAAAATTATAATGGCAGGAGCAGACACTGTAATTGGTAAGATTTGGGGGAAGTGAAGATGAGGGAAATACAACTCTGAAAAAAGGTCTGGAGAGTTAATTTTTATATGATAGGCAATGCACAATCACTTTTATTTGTTGAACAAAGAACTAAAATGAACATTTAGAGGAACATTACCCAAGCAGCTGTGTGTATAATGGACTGAAGTTGGGAGAATGGACATGAAGATGAGCTAAGAGTGACCTAAACCGTTACTGCCACAACACTGTAAAAATAAAAACGAAGTGGTGAGTTCCAAGAGATGTTAAATGGACTAGGCAGGGGGAAATGATCTTAATAGATGGTGCCGGGTCAACTGAATAGCTGCGTGAGACAAAAATGAGCCTTGACTCCTACACCTCACAACATAAACAAAAATTAGAGATAAATCAGACATAAATGTGAAGGGGAAAACCAAGAGGATTTCTATGACCTTGGACAAGACAAAAGTTTCTACAAAAAGCTCTAACCAGGGCTTCCCTGGTGGTGCAGTGGTTGAGAGTCTGCCTGCCGATGCAGGGGACACAGGTTCGTGTCCCGGTCTGGGAGGATCCCACATGCCACGGAGCTGCTAGGCCCGTGAGCCATGGCCGCTGAGCCTGCGCGTCCGGAGCCTGTGCTCCGCAACGGGAGAGGCCACAGCAGTGAGAGGCCCGCGTAGCGCAAAAAAACCCCCAAAAACCCAAAACAAGCACAAATGGACAAAAAGGTCATCCAAAAAGGAACCACATAAGGAATTGTGACGGTAACAAATTGAAGGCTAGTAATCTGATAAAGACCTTATGTAAGAGACTGTGCTTCTTTTTACATATTGGTTCTCTCTTTGTGTTATAGGAAGAGTTGTTTTTGTTTGTTGATTTGTTTCACTTTCCCCATCCCATTTGAGGGTCAAAGTTATCAGGAGAAAGGTAATTTAAATGGCAAACAACAGAAAGTCCGTATCTATTTATCAAAACTTGAAGCACAGGCTGGGAGATGTACTTAGAAGTTAAATGGTCATATCTAGCGAATGTTAAATATGCTTGCCTATGAGGTCAAACACCCTGTAACGAGGCCTGATCCTCATGAAACCACAAGTTGCCTTTGGGTGAAAATCACAGCACTGCCCTAAAACCAAAGATTCAACTCAAGGGCTAATGAAAGATTAATAATCATTTTCTTGGGTACTGCCCTTTTCTTTTTGTTTATCTGTGCCCATAGTCTGTCAAAACAGAGCTACAGTATTGTAAACGTTGACTACACTAATTTGTAAAGCAATAAATCCTATACTCTGGCTATTCATGAACCACTGAAACAGCAATATATATTAGACAATACGAGACACTCAGAAACGGTGCAAGTGCAGATACTCTAACCACTCAGAGATCAAATTCTACTTAGATTTGAGGTTTATTATAATTAATGAAGGGAGATTCTGAAAAGATTCCAAGATACCCATTATAAGAGTTTATTAGAGTACTGCCGCTCCCAAATTAAAGTTTTAAGGTTATCTATAAAGCAAGAGTTCCATGTTACCTGACAGTCTGTTCATAATAGCATTTCCTTACTGATATGGAGCAATTTATTTTGGTAAAAAAAGGTACAGGCAACTGAACAACTATGTCTACACAGAATCTAGGCTGCTCTTATAAAACAATCCTGCAAACATTATTTCACTAACAGCTAGCTTTACAGCATAAGAGAAGCAGTATCTGCTAACTTCATCCATAAGCTTGAACCAAAGTTACAGTAAAGGATAAAAATAGCTAAATGTATACATGGGCGGACCTCATTTTATTGCACTTTGCAGATATTGCAGTCTTTACAAATTCAAAGATTATGGCAACCCTGAATTGTCAGATGATGATAAGCATTTTTTAGCAATACAGTATTTTTATTTTTATTTATTTATTTATTTTTGCAGTACGCGGGCCCTCTCACTGCTGTGGCCTCTCCCATTGCAGAGTACAGGCTCCGGACACGCAGGCTCAGCGGCCATGGCTCACGGGCCTAGCAGCTCCGCGGCATATGGGATCGTCCCAGACCGGGGCACGAACCCGCGTCTCCTGCATCGGCAGGCGGACTCTCAACCACTGCACCACCAGGGAAGCCCCAGCAATACAGTATTTTTAAATTAAGGTATGTAGACTATTTTTTTAGACATAATACTATTGCACATTTAATAGACTACAGTATAGTATAGACATAACTTTTATATGCACTGAAAACACAACAACAAAAAAATTCATGACACTTCATCACAGTGGTCTGGAACTGAAGTGCATTATCTCTGTGGTACACCTGTACAGGCTTTTTACCAAGTTTTCAACTCTGGGAAAATTTCTAGCCTCATCTTTCTGGAAACTTAAGCAACTTTCAAACTTTATCCATTTAGAAAATCTTCACCACAATTTTCTAAAGGCACAACCTTACCTACCCTGAGGTTAGAACACAGAGGGGCCTTTTAACCCATTGTTTGTGTGTGGTCACTAGTATTCAGATGAAGCCTCCAGGGCAGTAGAGTAGGTTTGCCAAATGCATAGCAAATTTTTCTAGGCTATAAAAGCTTGAGGAAGACCAACTTCGTCTAAACAGAGAATCACTTCTCACTCAAACCTAGTTTACCTGCTTACCTCCCATGATGTACTGGCAAGTGTTTGCGATGGATTCCATGACTTCCTTCCACAAAAGCATTGGGCGGCTGATGATACACTGAGGCCAAATAACCAATGTGGCAGATGAGCTCATCCAACAGAGTTGGCTCAATAAGATCTGTCTCCTCAGAGATCAGTGGCTTCTCAGACAAGACTACTTCTTTGGCTGTGACAGGATCAGTTGAGAGAAGGCGCCAATTAATAGAGCCCCGGTCTTGAAGGTCAGGATTATCAGAATCCTAATGAAAAGGCAATGGCAAGAAGGTTTAAATGTAACCTTTCTCCATACAGAAAGCCAAACTGCTGGATTTATTATCAAGGCAATGCTGAAGTGATTTACGCAGAGTTGGCCGTTAAGAAGATATTTAGACTCAATATATTGTTAATAGAGCCATAATTCTGTAATCTCTAATGTTTCCAAGAATTTAAATATAAATTGAAGTAGGTTAGTTCTAAGACTCAAATTCAAAATGAAGTTGGGAAAAGGAAAATAAATTTTAAGCCAGTAAAAATCAACTGCTTACGATGGCCTCAGGACATAAAAATAATGTTTTTAACTGCTTTAATATTAGCAGGATTATTCATGAAACACAGCTTACATATATTTCACCCATACCTTCTTTCTTCATTCAAATATTTATTAACTATCTCCTATGGAGACACTGGCTAGGCCCTGGAAATAAAGAGACAACAACACAGTGCCTGACCTCAGTGAGCTCAAAGAGTATTAATTATTACAATATAGTATGAGAGGTACTATTACCTAAATAATAAAAAAAACTGTTCAAGAGAGAACATAACTAAGTGCTTCTAAAAGGGGTGACACTTGAATTTAGTGGTCTCTTTTTTTTTGTGGCTGTTTAAAAATAATTTTATACATGGTCAGGGCTAAGAAAAATGTATTATCAATGACACATCACGATTTAGAAATGTATAATATAAAAATAAGTCTCCCCCTATCATCCAACCCTATCCCACCTTAACTCCCCATCCCCAAAATAGCCATATTAACAGTGCACTATATATCTTACCAGAGAGCTCCCACACATATATATTTATTTTATACAAAACCAGTTTCATAGTATGTATACTGCTTCTCAAGCTGCTTTCCATATTGGCACATACAGCTGTCATTTTCCACTGTATATGCAGCACTGCATCATTATTTACTAGTGTCCTATTGATGAACATTTAGGCTGTTGCCTCTTTCTCCCTCCTTCCTACTATTTATTTTTGCAATCATTATAAAGTTGCAATAAATATCCTGGTATCCACCTCTCAGAATGTCTATATAGTGGCATTCATTTACGCATGAATTGTTTCAGTGGTATCATGTTATTAAAGGCAACAATCAGTCCCATTTCAATTTCTGTATTTAAAACACATACAAAAATATTTTCTTTAAACTAGGCCAGGGTTTTTCCCATGAGTTTCTACATAAGCAGATGAACTGGTTTATAATTTAGCCATTTAAGGCACGTATCATTCAGCTCAACACCGGAAGTGACCCTGATGGTTTTATATACATTTTCTTAATCATGTATTATTTAATTTGCACTCAAAATGGAGTGCTGGTTAAAAACAAAAAAGCATAAAGAACACTGAGATACAAGTTAATACAGTATAAAAAGGGTAAATTTTACCTCAAGGTAATCTTTATCACATACATAGGTTGCATTATTCTAATAGAAATGCACATATATACATGTATTATTCATATCAAAATGTTTGTAGTATTTGAAATGCCAGGGTTAAAAAAAGGAAACAGTGATACTATCCAATTTAAATGAGTTTGTTTTGTTGCTTGTTGGGAGGGGGGCTAATTTGCTCCTGAGGAAGTGTTTATAAATAGCAGCCTGAAACCTCCTCACTTAGATTTTCATTTGGAAACAAAGCGTGACTATTATGAAACATAAACAAGTTGATTTTTTAAAAGAGCAGAATACAACTTTCTCCAAGTATTGCATCAGGAAAGCAATCCCCTGCCCAGCTTTTATTGATATTTAAATTAAAAGTTAAATTTTAATCTGTATATTCAGTCCCCAAAGCATGTCATCTAAAATTTGTAGACTATGCTTTTTATTACACAATGAACACTACACATCACTTAACTGGGAAAACTTAATTTGCCTTTATATAGTAGTAAAGTTGTTAAACATATTAAAATAAACTACATAATACAGCTTAATAATATACTTATCAAAATAATTTTGTTTTTACTTCAAACTATTTCTCTCATATACCTGGTACATATTTAACCAAATGGCCAAAAAAAAAAAACAATTCCTGTGGGGATTCACAAAATATATACTTCTGTGAAAATAGCTTGAGTCCCCCCACAAATTCAAAACACTGCAACAGGACAAACTTCTGGAGACAGAATCACTGGATCAAAGGGTATACATACTGTAAATCTTAACAGAAAAATTTAGTCCTATGAGAAATGAGAAAATGAGTGCATATTTTCCAGGACTAGAAGTGAAGAGTGGGCAAGGATCTCCACTGTCCAAACTCAGTTATCCTGAGGGGTGATCTGTTAGGACTACTATCAGCTGGGCTTCACTGCCTCAATATTTCACATGGAGACCACGCTAAATCAGGCCCAGTCAAAGCTAATGACAAGAAAATAGAAACTTTTTATGATTTTAAGGTGCCATTATGTGTTTGGTGACTCAGAAAATTTGGTTTCGGATCTACTGTACTGCTAGTCTTATAGGCCCCCGTAAGGATCTCAAGAAAATAGTGTATTTCCCAAAATTTGAGAGCTTCCAAAACAATTCTTACCATGCAAGCTCTGAAACAGTAATTCTTAAACTATAATGTGCATCAACATTTTAACACACCAGGAAAGCCACTGAAAGTGCAGATTCCAGACTTTCTGATTCATTAGGTCAGAAGTGGGGCCCAGGAACTTTTATTTTTAACAAGCAGCACAGGTGATTTTGATGATGATGGTCTCTAGTTCACAGATGGAAAAACTAAGGTGAAGACTTCTTTTCCATGTACTAAAAAAAGTAATTACTAAAGTTTGGACACTTCTATGAGTATTCTTTCCTAATTCCTCTAAAACTATCAAAGCGAAAAGACCTGTTGTCATTTCTTTTCTATTTGTCGTATCTGTTCTCTGCTCCCCTTTTATTCTTTTTTCTTTATTGTTGTTGTTTTTATAAATTTATTTATTTTTTGGTGCATTGAGTCTTCGTTGTTTGGTCTTCACTGCTGTGCGTGGGCTTTCTCTAGTTGCCGCGAGCAGGGGCTACTCTTCGTTGCGGTGCATGGGCTTCTCATTGCAGTGGCTTCTCCCGTTGCAGAGCTTGGGCTCTAGGCGCATGGGCTTCAGTAGTTGTGGCACGTGGGCTCAGTAGTTGTGGCCCGCGGGCTCCATAGCACAGGCTCAGCAGTTGTGGTGCACGGGCTTAGTTGCTCCGCGGCATGTGGGATCCTCCCGGACCAGGGCTCGAACCCATGTGCCCTGCATTGGCAGGCGGACTCTCAACCACTGCACCACCAGGGAAGTCCCATAATATTTCTAATCATACCACTATTTTATTTAAAATTAGAAGCACAAAGATTTCACATATACTTCACTGAATTCTCAGCATAGATAAACAATAGGATTAAGTCTACTATAAAGACAGAACAATAGTATGACAGAGAAATTTGCCCAGTCACGTCCTGAACCAGTGGATGTAGCAGAAACAGAACCCCACCACCCAATTCAAATTAACGTAACTCAGCAGATCATGCTACCCTCAACTTAAAAATTTATGGCTGGTAACATAAATATTAAATTAGGTTCTTATTTCATGAACTTGAGAAAAAAATTCCAGAGGAAAATTCCAGTGGAAAAGACTTATATAAATGTGCTTATTCTATTATGCTAATGCCTCAGATTTCATTAACTGGACAGAAAAGGCAAGTCTAGAGAAACTGTTTTATTTATTTATTATTTATAGCCAAATATGAAATAATCATCCACAATAATCTTAAAACCTCTAAATTCACTTATTTATACTGGCTTATGCACAACAATGCTTCAGGCAGGGAAGACAGGAAATGCGTATTCTCAAAAGTCATTCTTAACTTTCAGACTTGAGAAGCAGCATTAACAGAGTAGAAAAGGGCAAAGACTCTGGAGCCAGGCTACTTGGGTTTGAGTCCTAGTTCCACCCCATACTAACTGGGCCGGCCTCTCTATGTCTCAGTTTCCTCACCTATAAAATGGGAAGAGTAACAGTATTAACCCTCACTGAAAGCCTGGCACATAGTAAGCACTATACAGGTGACTGTTGTTACTAAGATTCTCTACTAGTCCTTGTACAGAAAATCTAGAATTAGGAACGTCTGATGGTTTATTTATACCCTGCCATGTTCTAGAAAAGGATTTAGCAAAGCTTATAAAAATACATCTAAGGCTAAAGAACATAAATTAGAAGCAAAGGCAGAAAAATGCAAGCCACGATGACCCACACATTTTCTACGGGAGATCCTTAAATTTGATTCTAAGCTTTCAAACATCTGATATGAAAAACAAGTCTAGTCAGATAAGCCATTCAGAGGGGCAGTTAATTACATACTAATGCATAAGAGAATCCAAAACTGGTTAGGAATTTTTTTATGGGGTTTCATACAGGAAAAAAATATATAATGGAATAAATACTTTGATAACACATCTAAAGAGGATAGTTTCTCATGACAACCCTTACTACAGGATGATGATATTAGTGTAATTCAGTAAAAACTATTCTAATAAGGGTCAAATACAATGCAGTCTAGATCCCCAGCTCTCTACTAATCTGGCTTGATTCAGTGGTAAATTTCAACATCTATAAGAACATAGGGAATCCTCCCTAAACACTTTATCTCAGGCAAATACTGTAATAAGAGTGAGTTTGAACTCTGACAAGAACCTAAAACACAGCTCTCCTATGCTGCCTGTTAAATACAGGTACAGAAGCCTTAAGAGACAATGGAGGTGAAGGCAGGGTTCAGAACTTGTGAATACAATAGAATCGACCAAAGACACTCACTTGATTATGAGGCTAGCCTTATCTATTCAGAAGTGAGTAGACAGGATTTCCCTGGTGGCACAGTGGTTAAGAATCTGCCTGCCAATGCAGGGGACACAGGTTCGAGCCCTGGTCTGGGAAAACCCCACATGCCACGGAGCACAGAGCCCGTGTGCCACAACTACTGAAGCCCATGTGCCACAACTACTGGAGCCTGTGCTCCACAACAAGAGAAGCCACTGCAATGAGAAGCCTGCGCACCACAACGAAGAGTAGCCCCTACTCGCTGCAAGTAGAAAAAGCCCGTGTGCAGCCAAAAGTAAATAAATAATTAAATTAAAAAAGTGAGTAGACAAGGAGCAAAGCCAAAATTCTTTTTAGAAAATTGTTCTAACTCCATCTTAACAGAGATACAAATGGGTAATAAAGGGTCTAGACTAGGAAATCTAGAATGCTCAATATAGATAATATTAAATAACCATTGCCTTGATGGTTATGGAAATTGCCTTGCTTCAGGCAAAAGGAAGTTTTAGAAAAAACACTTCAAAGAGCTCTAACAAATAAATTTTAAAAGATGTAAAATTAATAATAGGAAAGGTATATCTATTTTCCAAGGTGGATGAATGTCAAGTGGCCTCTCAGCAGTTAAGATGATTTTGACTATTCCACACATACATAAACACAGAATCTTCAATTTGGCTGAGGCATGAATCTGTCACACAATGTAAGCCGAGACAGTCTCTTACCCGCCGAGTGATTCTAGGTCACCACCCAGCACTCCCATCTCTACATTTTCTCTTTCCTTATTTTCTACTTCTTGTGGTAACTTTCATGGAGAGCCAGATATTGCTGATGCTTTGAAATGTGGCCATCAGGGGAGAGTTAAAACTTGAAATACTTTAATAAACAGAAATCCCATGGTTCTTGAAGAAAATGAGACTTCTGAGAAAGCTAAGAGACTGTATAAATATGTATTTATCTGTGTTTAGGGAGTTTTCTGAAGTGTTAGTACATAGGCCTCATTAAAGTCAAGTTTACTATATTACCATCTAGAATAAACACAAGACTTCTTTGAATCTGGTTAATTTATACAGAGCTCTTTCTTTCGTACAAAGGAGAGAGGCTCCAGGGCCTGTAGCAAAAGACAGAAATGAACTTCAAGGCCCTAAGATGAAGTCAAATACATGGCTAATTTAATGGCAATCACCCTACAGAGTCTGTAATAAGCACTACATGATTAAGAAGGGGCAATTTCTATTCAAAATGGCCCCCTGTAGATGACCTATTAAACATTAACGTGAAAATTAACGTCTAACCTAAACTACTTTGATTCATAAGATGACCAATTTCTGCTCTTAGTGCCAAGACATGCCTCATCAGTGATGGACAACCTCCCAGTCCACTTTTCATGGACAGATGGTGAGCCATGGCCTGCCCTTGACTCCACATACTCATATGGATGCTTCTTCACACTAACCATAATGGGGTCAAGTGAAGGTTTAGAGACTTGGGGAAATAGCACACTAAAAGGTTCATTCATAATTTGTTGGAGAAATGGAGAAAACTGAGAGGTACAAGGGGTGGAGTGGGACACCTCTATTTTCTGTGAAGTGAATTTTCTGACATCCTTTAACTCAACTACTGTTGGTCAACTGCTCCTTAAAAGATAATCAAGCGATAATTCTCAGTAATGTTTACGTGCATCAGTAATCAGAAACGACAATTATCTTAATTTCTAGTTCAGGTCTTTTTCACATTTGAATTCATTGATTATAAAACATCTGTACTTGAATCAAGTGTCAGAAAGTAGCCTTTGACTCTAGCAGTTTTCTTGGCTGTATTTTTTTCAGAGTTGTATAGCATATTCTATAAACAACTTATTTAATAATGTTGTCTGCTTTATAGTATTCCATTAAGTATTCAAATGCCTTATCTGCCCGTTGAACTTCTTTTCCTTAAAATGGATTCCTGACATTTCTAAAATTAAATACTGTCAGAGGAAAGAAGAACTTTGCATTTATCATGTACCAAATGATGCGCTTTGACCACTTAACAGATGATGTATTGACAACTATTCAAGGTTCACATTTATGGTCTCAGTTTGGAACTGGGTTTCAAGAAGTGTACTAAGTGCACATCCCAACCGTATTAATTAATTTCAGGATTTACCATATTTAGTCCTCCAATTGTGTTCATTATTGATATGAAATAAAGCTCCCCAGAGCAAAAAAAAAAAAAAAAAGGTAAGATGACAGCTCAGAACTAGGTTAAAGATCAAATGCTGTTAATATACAACTATAAAGAGATGAAAGAGGAAAATGGTAAATTGAATATCTGAATCAGATTCCATGTGTAAACATCATAACTCTTGACAACCTGCTAAAGCCAGCCTGTTCTCAAATTCAATTAAGAACATTACTGGATCATGATGGACTGATCATTATACTAGTTACGTCAGAAAAAGTAATTACTTTGATTTCTGTGTATCCAGCTGGTTGCCACATTCCTGAAATCAGAACCCTCCCTAAAAGGACCAAAAATACTAAATAAATAAGGAAGCAGCATTAGCACTTTAAAATTACTTAAAGAGAAAGGCAACTTATCTAGAAGGTAGAACAGCACACGAGATATTTGTCAAAGCATTTACCATCTCTACAGGGTACTTTCATTTGAAAGCTGAAATTAAGTCCCCAGAAGGAGATACTGTGAGACTCAATGTCATTTTCACAAAGTCATGTCCTTCATTAACACTAAAGAGTCTAAGTTCAATTTTCATGAATTATTGTTAAAACTGGAGTCAGTCGATTCATTTAGAAGCCATACAACCAGTTCTAATTCAGCAGAATATGTAAAAGAGGCACTGTTTTTATTTTTTTAACAGAATCTAAAGACTGCACTCCTTCCGTTTAAAATCTCTGCAAATGAACCTTCTTGGAAAAAGTTTCACAATTTCCTAGAATTTAAAACAAGACAAATCAACTCCATGCTTTTTTCAGACTTCTTACCTGTGTTGCCAAACTCAAGACCTGCTGTACCAGCTCCTGCATTTCTGATGGTTTCTTGAGAAACAGCTTCACTATGGCAGTAAGCAGAGTGAGCTGTACCTAAGCAAATGTAATTTAATAGGTAAAGTGAAAGGCATTTGCATTATTCCACACCATGAATTCCAAAGTGATATTTTCCAAAATATGACTTACTATGAGGTCTTTCTGATTTTGATTAAGAAACAAAGGTTAAAACTCAGCCAATATCCACAATAGCAGTCAAAGGTTTTCATCAACTGAAAACTCACTAGCCTCCTATCTCCAAACTGCATTTTTTGGCATCAAAAACTGCCGGTATGTTTCTGGCCCAGATAATCACCTGTATTTCTTAAAGTACATGCTAACATACTGATGGCAATAAAACTGGTTCCTGACCAAATCCTTTATTATTTACTTCCACCAAAAGCTACAACTTCCAGGGAATTAGGGAATCATTTATCATACTGAGGCAAGAGCCAAGACAGTAGAATTATGCCAGATCACAACTAATTAAGAGTGGCATGCTAGGGCTTCCCTGGTGGCGCAGTGGTTAAGAATCCGCCTGCCAATGCAGGGGACACGGGTTTGAGCCCTGGTCCAGGAAGATCCCACGTGCCACAGAGCAACTAAGCCCTGCACCACAACAACAGAAGCCTGCGCACCTAGAGTCTGTGCTCCGCAACAAGAGAAGCCACCACAATGAGAAGCCCTCGCACTGCAATGAAGAGTGGCCCCCGCTCGCGGCAACTAGAGAAAGCCTGCGCACAGCAATGGAAGACCCAATGCAGCCAAAAATAAATAAATAAATAAATGAAACAAATCTATTTAAAAAAAAAAAGAATAAAATTTTAAAAATAATAATTAAAAAAAAAAAAGAGTCGCCTGCCGAACCATGAAACTACGGCTGGTATATGTTCCTTGTAGGGCCTATTAAAATTACTACGATAGATTACACACATGAACTTCAATTTGCAGTGAGTACAAATGCCGGGGAAAAAGCTTTAATAATTTATCTGCTTCTCTGGGCCTTTGACTCGAAGGTCTCTCAGTTTTGGTAGAAGACAGACAGAAGATGGGAAGGAGTCTAACCATCCACAAAGAATCTTTTCAAACTGCACATGCCAGCCTTCACCCTAGACAGAAACCCCAGCTGCAACTGAGCCACAACCATTACTAACAGCAATGGGTAATCATCTTTAGGTGACAGAAAATTAAAAAGTAATAACTACTGCTCTAAGTCAGTAGTTGTCAAAGTGTGGTTCTGGACCAGCAGCAGCAATAGCATCACCACCCTCAACCTTGTAAGAAATGAACATGCTTAGGCCCATCTCAGACCTACTGACTCAGAAACTCTAGGGGTGGGGCCCAGCAACCTGTCCTTTAACACAGGTTAAACACCAGTGCTTAGGTGCTTCTAGGCTCATTAAAGTTTGAGAACCACTGTCTAAATTAGGCAGGCTTGTTCCAACAGAAGTTAGCACAACTGAAAAAGGTCACCCCTTTTTGGGAGAAAAATGAACATACTATATGTGTATATAAATTCGCACACATGAAACTGCCTAACTTTTACCTTTCCTGAAGTCGTCCCCAAAACATCTAATACATTAAGATATAGATGGGAACTTACCTGGGTGCTTTCATCATGAAAACCTTCCAGGAACCTCTCTAATAACTCATCTGCATTGTCAATTCTTTCAGCATATTCTCCCACAATCCAAATCATAGCTGCTGGAGCATCTGGCTCATCCAGTGAGTCTAAGTTCTCACACAAAGTGGCAATGATACTTTCATATCTGATATAACAAAATGGACTATGGTTACTGAAGGCAAAACTGAGAAGTGTATTTAACAATGAAGCCTAAAAAGCAAAAAACCATGGACAAGGTACCCTAAACCACCACCAAACTACAAAGACTTTTAGCCAAGAGAATGTACAAGCTTTAAAGCCAGAAAATTATAAATGTCTTCAATTTTCCTTCAATTATGTTTTAATAACTAGACCATAAATCTTTATAAAAGCTTATCAGAAAAAAAAAAAAGCTTATCAGATATTCTTTTCACAAGGAAAAACTAACCTATGGTTTAAGATAATACCACTACCTTACATTTCTCACAGTCTTTCTCATAACTAGATCAGAGAAATTTCCTATTACTTCATTTTACCTTCATCGTAGAGGAACAGAAATTCCACTTTACTATTAGGAAAATGGAGTCAGACAGTAATAGCATCCAGAAACAGTAATTTTGTCTCTTATCCACCTATCTCTGCTTTCTATAGAGATCTTTATGTTCTTTCCTCCCAAGGCACCCACACTAATGATCTGTTTTTCTGAAGAAATAAGCAATTCAAGTATTTATTTTTACAGGTCTATAGCTCTCATTCTTTACCATGTTAAATCCATCTCCTTGGCTAATGTGGTTTTTTTTGTTTTTGTTTTTTTTTTGCGGTATGCGGGCCTCTCCCGTTGCGGAGCACAGGTTCCGGATGCGCAGGCTCAGCGGCCATGGCTCACGGGCCCAGCCGCTCCGCGGCATGTGGGATCTTCCCAGACCAGGGCACAAACCCGTGTCCCCTGCAGCGGCAGGCGGACTCTCAACCACTGCCCCACCAGGGAAGCCCGGCTAATGTAGTTTTAAACATCAGAATGAAATTGTATAATAAATGAGATATGGACAACTGAATAATACACTTAATTGCCCTATTTCCACTGATTAAACCAGGTTCTCGATAATGCTTTCTTAAAATTAAACTATCATAATCCCTCAGTAATACAAACCAGAAATGGACACATTTCTTTACCAAGCATATTAAGGTATACACCTCCCCAATTAATCAAGAAGTTTAGAAACCCAACCCTCCTCTTTCCTGGGAGAGTGGTAAAAGTATATGATCCTTTTTCCAAAAATACCATTTCTAGAATTTATATATATATATATATATATATATATATATATAATGCTTAAAAAACCACTACCTTATTAAAATATTTCTTCTAATTCTGAGTCCACCACTAAGCTAACTAACTGTAAGTCACTTCGTTTCACATTATCTTTAACGATAATCAGAAGCCTTAGCACAGTTCATCTCTATGATTATAAGGTAAAATGAGATTTAGGATGCTTATAAGATCTGCTCTTATTTAACTCTTTCAGATTCCTTAATTGTTTGCCTTCAAAAGCAAATCTGAAAAAGTATTTTTGTTTCATAACTAAGAGGCCTCAATGTGAAAATTTTTGTGGAGTGAAAATGTAGATTTTGTATATCTTAATGGAAGCAGCTACAATACTTCAGAAAAGGCCTGAAACTCTGACAGTTCACTGTTGCATGTTCTATAATTTTCTACAAGTACTAGGTAACATACTAAGTGAATAGTGAAGCTGTCACCTCCCTGGCTTTTACAATAAGGTGACCATATAATTTATTATTCAAACTGAGACATTTCTGACAGTGAAAAGGGGCACAATTATTAATTATGCCTGGTAAGAGGCATAAAATGGATTATTCCCAGACAACGTGGAATATATGGGTATCCTTATTTAATAGTAACTTCATCACCAAAGAATCTGGCTAACTTTAATATATGCCAATTGACAATACATATTCAGACAGCACTTCAATTCTTCTAAGAGTGATAAAGCAGAGTGAAAAATCAGATTTTAATCCTTGTGCTAACCAACTTATATATTTCTGATTTTTAATATTCAATTATGACCAGTTACTTTACAAAGATTAATTCTTACCTAGCCAACCTCAAAGTGCCTTACTTAAACATTTCCTAAATGATCTGAGGAAGAGGGTCAGAAGTTTCTGGACGTACTTGGGATATTTGCGGAAGATATAACAATCGCCTCTTGGACCACATAATTTACTTTGGTTTGGACGAGATCAAGCAATGTGCTTACACAGCGCTCTGCAGATTGCTGCAAAGAGGAACATAATGAGAAGTCAGATGATCCATCCAATAACTGTAGTGGGATAACTGAGGACATGGAAAGGAGACGTGACCCATGAGCCCCCCCCCCAGCAAACTGGGGGCTGGCGAATAAGCCAGAACTGCAAACAGTCCTGATTGCTTTGAGCCCCCACCCCAGCAAACCGGGGGCCTGCAAAAGAAGCATTGAGCGCTTTGGGCACTGATCCATGAGATGTCCTCAGTATAATCAGAGTGGTGGGAACGCAAGGAAATGTCCTTGTGCTACTTCAGTATAATCAAAATAATGGTGGGAACTTTATGCTGTTCTTGCGTTCAAGGACGAAGCACGGTAGGTTCTCACGAAAGCCAATTATTGCTTGTATAATTAATAAAAACATAGGTTGCTGCTTTGGCACTTCTGAAATGTTAAGAAAACAAGTCTTAAAGTGTAAACCTAGATAATGTTTTAATAAAAGCTACCACAGCAGGGCAGACGGCGCTGTTTTGCCTGAGCGAGCAGCAGCCCTCTACTGCTGTGCTTTGGCACAATTCATCTCGTGTGATGAGCTTACTTTTGGCCCTGTCCTAAGAAACTACAACAATAACACAATCTCAACATAAAAAATATTTCTTTTGGAACATTCAGGTGTATCAACTAAACTAGACTAAAAGATGAGGTATTTAATTTGACCACACTATACTAGAGGCTGGGTTATCTGATGGAGATATACAGAAGTTCTAGATATACTCCAAATTTTACTCTCTACAAGAAACAGTTCAAGTGAAAAAAATCATCTTGGATAGCCAGGATGACAGAAGTGAGAAGAAAGCATAAGTCAAGGTAGAAGGAAAGAATAAGAATGAAAGAATAAGCCAAGCGAAGAGGTCTTTATCTGCAGTTCATAAATGAGCACAGACAGAAGGCATCTTTAAACCTCTTGAAATGAAACTGCCAAATTTCATTTGTGCACACAAGCATATTTTCCTGGGAGAAGGTTTACAATTTTCATTATATTTTCAAAGTTATCTGTGACTCAAAAAACTCTTAAGAAAAATTTGCCATCTTCTGGGCTATATAACTGCAAGTCTATGGCCTTAGGTAAACTGCAACTTTCCACAGCCTATGCTCATCTATAAAATAGAATTTAATCTATTAGTCTTTCATTAATGAAGGGAATATGGAAGAATACAAGTGACAAAACTAATGTATTGAAACAATAAGTCATAGTTTTTAAAAGAAGGGTTCCAGAAGAGAGATCCTAAAAACCAAGGACTGATTTATCATATATTACAATGTATTATGATGGGTCATTCCATTATATGCCTCCTGATAAGGTGCAATAGGAAATTCACAGCAGCATCTAAGAGGTATTCTTGCCTAAAACACTGAATATGAATATTACCAAGCCTCTAGATTTAATTTTCTAAAGGGGATGAAGGAATGAGATAAACAACATCACTAAAATACTATCAGCCAAATCTAGACTCTGGAAAATTCTACAAACCTAATGATCTAGTCCTTTCAACAAATGGTACCCAAATAAATAAGTAAAGACGTAAGAGACATATTAACCAAATGCAATGCATAGCTAGCTCTCGTCTAGATTTTGATTTGAACAAGGCAACTGTAAGAAGACATTTAGACACAATTAGGGAAAACTGAACATGGACTAGGTACTTAATGAGATTAAGAGTCACTGTTTGTTGAGTATGGTAAACGATATCATGACAATTTTTTTTAGAGGACCTTATCTATTAGATATACACATTGGACTACTCTAATAAGATCATATCTGAGATCTGCATTAAAATATAACGGTAACCCACTCCCTTGAAGGGGGAGGGAGAGGGAGAAGATCAAATGGGAACAGCAATGTGTTGCTATTTGTTCAAGATGGATGGTGGGTATATGAGAGCTCATTAATCAATTTTACCTTAGTGTATACCTAAAAATTTCTGTAATAAAATCTTTTAAAGGTATTATAATTTAAACCATTCCAAGCAATATAACGAAAACAAAATTGCATCTTGAGGTTATTTATATGAGGTCATATATATGATGATTCTGTTCTCTTTTATTATTGTAGTTTTCCCATTTTTGAATTCTATTTTATTCATTTTCAGCTAGTTATTTCCTGTGCTGTTATTACAACAGCAAAACAGTTGGGAAATTTTAAATATAAAAGTTATGATAAATTATAAAGCATGTAAGGGTTAAATTATCAAATTAGATAGTACAAATAAAGTACTCAGCATAAGGCTTGATAGAAAGCTAACATTTACTGAACCCTTAGTTTCATTATTATAATAAAGATAAACAAAAGGCCATCTCCCATGATGCATCAATATTCAAAAACAATTAAGTCTAGGATAGTAATTTTCAAGCAAATTGTCATCTCACCTATATTGCTTTTGATTAAATTTTAAAAACACCATTAAAGCAGTATGGCAGAGGAACAAAAGTAAATATCCAATCATTGTATATACAAAGTAAGTCCAGAAACATAAAAAGGCATACAGACATATAAAATTTAGTATATGATAAAGGCAACATTTCATAACAGTAAGGAAAGGATGAATTGTTCTGGTGTTTGATCCCCACACTCTTATGTTTAACCAAACCATTGCCATTAAAGTAGAAAATAAAAGTGAATTTTATATAACTTTGAAGTGAAGCACAATTTTCTAGGTGGTCCACTAAAGATATCATTGGGAGAGGGACTTCCCTGGTGGCTCAGTGGTTAAGAATCCGGCTGCCAATGCAGGGGACACGGGTTCGAGCCCTGGTCCAGGAAGATACCACACGCCACAGAGCAACTAAGCCCGTGACCACAACTACTGAGCCTGTGCTCTAGAGCCCGTGAGCCAAAACTACTGAGCCTGCATGCCACAACTACTGAAGCCCGAGCACCTAGAGACTACGCTCTGCAACAAGAGAAGCCACCGCAAGGAGAAGCCCGCGCACCGCGAAAAAGAGTAGCCCCCACTCTCCACAACTAAAGAAAGCCCACACACAGCAACGAAGATCCAATGCAGCCCAAAATAAATAAATAAATTTATTATTTTTTAAAAAAGATACCATTGAGAGAAAATGGATAGAACTCACTACATAAGGAAATGTGAACTCCTATGCATCAAGAAGTCAAATGAAATCAAAAGGAAAATAATTGGGAAAATAACTATTAATGAAATGAAGGGGTATTAAATGAATTAATACCTTTAATTAATTATAAAAAACTTTAAAAAATCAATGTGGAAAAGATAACACATTGAAAAAAGATACACATGCCATGAAAAAGCAATTCCAAATGGCTAAGCGTAATGAAAAAAATGTCACCTCAACTAGAGATCAAAGATTTAGCTACAAGGATCCTCCTTATAACCATTATTTGGAAAAAGAGCAGAAACAACTTTAAGGTCCATACAGGAAGGGAAAGGCTAAATAATTATGAAGCAATCACACAGTATGTCTACAAACCACTAAAAATGATGTAAAATATTATCAGTAACATGGGAAAATGTCCATGTATAATAAGCAAAAAAAGCAGACTACAAAACATAAGTAAATAGCATTTGTAGAATGATCTCGTTTTTGTAAAAAACACACCTGTTTATGGAGGACTATGTAAACAAAGACTTAAAATCATGTCCACATCATCTCTGGAAGGGTAGAAAAAGCAGAGTGTTCTACTTTTAACTTGTCTATTTTTAATGATTTTATGTAGTAAATACATATGCTTTTTGTTTGCATAAGACATAAGTCAGTACCTTATCTTGAGCTACAAAAATGAGAAATGGTAAACACCAAAGAACAGAAGAGTGGGAAGTGAGGAATACCTTAACTTAGTGGCTTAATCTCTCTCAAACAAAACCAAACATATAAATAAATCTCCCAACCAAATCATTTTATTTGTAAGAAAAGGAGGGCAGGGGTTTATTTCCTCCTTAAAGAAACAGGTATACACTGTAATATATACAGCTTTAAATCTGTCAATCATACCTCAATAAAGCTGGAGGTGGGGTGAAGAGTAAAATCTATTAAAAAAAAACAACCAAACAAAAAAGAATAGGCAAAAGTTACTGAAAAAACAGTACTATGAAATTGCTTTTTCAATGTTATTTATTGACTCAATGGCTTATGCTTAATCTTTAACCTAACCAACTTAATATGATAAAATTATACATTTTTTTCACCTCAGGATACTTAAAGCAACAAGGAAACACTTGTACTTACAGTCATGATGAAAAAACAACTCCAACTCTTAACACCCAAATTTTACAATAGGCCCTGTTATCTTAGCTAAGCACTAAACTAAAATTCTTTTTTTCTCATCTGTCATATCTTTGAAACCAACTACACATTAAAAAAGGGTCAGATGCCCTGAGAGAAAAGAAGCAGCTCAGTCTGGAAGCTACAGAGAAAGGCTATTACAATTCCCTCGCTGGTTCCTGCCCTTGTCCCATGGATAGGTTAGTTAAAAACAGGCAATCACTGCCTCTCCTGCCCCAATAACTGTGTCTGGACTAGGCAACTCTTTCCAACTAATAACTTTCATGATTTAACCAGTTCTAAGAAAAGTTCTTAGGCAAATCCAGGTAACTGGAGATAAGAGAACACTATCTAAAAGGCAGGATTCTTGAAGGCTGATCTTAAGCTTCCAAAGGAGGTTCATTCCTCACACACTCGTATTCCCACCAGGGCACCCTGAATCAAAGGAAGAAGTGAGAGCCACCAGAAGTTCATCTCTTCCAGAAGATGATGGATAACTTTTCCATTTAGTCACAATAGGTGGTACTAACAGCCGCTAGGAATCTAGATGCTTTGAGAACACTTTCTAGTAATTCCAGGGATAGAAAAATCTCTTTAACTTTGGAATGAGACTCTGCAAGAGCACTGTCAGAGAGGTTAGTAAGACAATGACATTCTGGCAGTGAAAAGCACAAAATGACTCTTCTGCTACCAAAATAGCTCTGAAAATTGTCTGCATTAATACCATAAGCAGGTGGCTATTCCACAATGAGAAAAGAAAAAGGTTAAGTAGTGGTGGTAAGTTAAGAAGTGTGGTAGTAAAAAAAAGATGTAACACATCAAGATCCAATAAACAGATTTTCCCATTTCTCAAATGGAGCAACAGAAGTATATATGGAGCAACAGAAGTATGTGAAGCAACTGAGCTGGCAGAACCAGAAGTAGAAACCAGGATTAATTAACTTCTTGCTATAACAACTAGTCTACTAAATGATTTATCAGTGGTAACTATATGAAACAGCATTCAGTAAATAAAAACAAGGAAGGCCAATTAGGAATTTGGCTTTCAGAGACACTTCTCTCACACAGCATCTGTTTCCTTCTGTTCCTGTGAAGCACTGGTCATACTGTACAAATTATTTTAGTAACTATTGTTGTGAAATCATATGGCCCAATCTGACTCAAAGTAGAACTGTAGGGACTTCCCTGGTGGTGCAGTGGTTAAGAATCCGCCTGCCAATGCAGGGGACACGGGTTGGAGCCCTGGTCCATGAAGATCCCACATACGGCGAAGCAAATAAGCCTGTGCACCACAACTACTGAGCCTGTGCTCTAGAGCCCACAAGCCACAACTACTGAGGCCACTTGTTGCAACTACTGAGGCCCGTGCACCTAGAGCCCGTGCTCTGCCACAAGAGAAGCCACCGAAATGAGAAGCCCCCATGCACCTCAACGAAGAGTAGCCCCCACTCACCGCGACTAGAGAAAGCCCACGCGCAGCAATGAAGACCCAACGCAGCCAATAAATAAATAAATAATTAAATAAAATGTCAAAAGAAAAAAAAGCAGAATTGCATAGTCAAGTAGTAAGAACAAATATGGAGCTCTGAATCCACAATATCGTTGTGCACAGAAGCCACCATTAATTGCAACAAACTTCTGAATGAGGAAAAACAACAGAGGCTTGGTGACTGATGAAGCAGTGCATTGTAAGTTGTAGCCCTTAATACCTACTGGAAGGCTGCAACCAAACTAGGACCAATCTGCCCTCTAAGACCACAGAGAAGCTCTTCAAGAGGACTTCGAAGTAAATATCAACTCCCTGCCCTAAAGCAGAAACCTGCTAGTCAACAGCCCTGCCTATGTGCACAGAAGTCCTGACAACTTTTCTGTCATCTCATTTTTAGTATAAATAGGCAGCAATTTACTGTAAGTATGGTATACACTTCAATTAAAAAGTCATATATAAACATGCAACCATCACCATAAAATACTCCAGATAATTAAATTCAAAGTGCAGAAGCAAAACCAAAAACTGTAATTCACATCACAAGAGATTTAAGAAACTATTGCAACCACAAAAAGAGGAATGCTATGAAAAAGTACCCATAACAAGAAACAGCAATGAAGGGAGGCTGTATGGAAAGATGGCTGTGCAGAAGACAAGAAAGCAACCACCCAGACTGGAGTAAGGACTGGAAGGACAGAGGACTGGAAGAGAGAAGGGTCTAGAACAAAAGAAAAGTTTTATTAATTTGATATTATGCTTGAAAAGCTGGAAGAAGATAGGAGTGCAATGAAGGCACAATGAAATTTTAAAAAAAGACAAAGACCATTATAAACTACAGAAAAAGCAAAAGCCTTCATAAGAAAGAAAACGCAATCATTTGATTGTGTAGGCTCTACATATTTACAGGCATAATACGCACAGCAAGCTTTGCAAGACTCTAGTTGATAGAACAAGAAATAAAGGTATATTATCTCAATTTACAAAGATAATATAGGAACAAAAACCTCATGATATAACTATACAGGGGATCTCTACAGAAGGGTAGAAGTAGGAGTGATGAAGTATATGAACCAAGTTGCTTCTCTCATAGCGGAAAGTTAATAGACAATGTCTACAATTGGTAAATCAATAATTAGTAGCATAAGGATATTAGAGATATGGAAGTAATCAAAATAACTAAAACTAGGAACAGAGTTAAACATGATTCCCTCGGGAAAGAGAGGGACCAGGGACAGCTGTTTTTCATTAAAAATTCTTTAATATTTTAACAATGTGCTTTATTATTTTGATAAACTTAAAAATGTAAGGAAAGAGGTGAAGAGAATACCCAGAGTCCCACAACGTGATCACAACTACCATGGGACACTTGCCTCCACCTTGATGGCACACCGTCCAATGGCCCGCCCAGCTTTGCGCACGAAGTTGACATCCACCTCTATGGCATATTCCTTCAGTTCTGCCAGAACCTGTTAAAAATCCATGAAGTGAACAATCATTAAGGATTCTCCAACAGCAATTTCATGGCCTAGGTTTTTCTGAAGGCCAGATCTTAAGATCTAAGTTATTAGATCTTATCTTGAATCTACTTTAAGTCTGACCTGAGCAACGTTGGCTTGGGATGCCAAACGAATCATGATGTCCAATTTCTCTAGTTTCACATAGATGGGATCATTGTACTTCACAAAGAAAACTTTGATCTCCTGCTTCAAGATTTCAGGCCTGTGGTACACAGAAACACAAGATAAGGAAGGTGAGGCGTATACTGATATATCCTTCTGAGTCTGCATTAATACCTAACCTGTGCTTCTCTGCTCTCCATTCACACACTCCACTCCAGGAGAAAACAACTCACAAACTTCCTCTACACCCCTCTAACCAGATCCATCTGGCAGACTATTTTTATCCTTTTTAAGGAGTAAAGTATATATTGCCAAGAAGAACCACTGGAAGAACAACAACCTGATCTAAATTACAGCCTGAACCATATTAAGCAGACACTAGCTATCATACAACTAAGAGTTCCTTCAGAAAAGAAACTAAATTGTAGAGCAACACCAGACATTCATTGTAAGAACACTCTAAAATCAACTGTTAGCCTCCTGACCCTGGGCAAGTTGCTCTACCATACAGTATTTTCATTTCCATACATTAAACAGAGTTTTAACACAGTCCTCTTTAATAATGATGTTATTAAGTTTAATTCAAAATTACAAACACTTTAATCACCAATTCATTTTTTCCCAACCTTTTCTGGACGATTAGGTTGATGTTCCTCAGGGCGACATACTGCACCTCTGGCTCCCCAGACAGCAATGTGACAAGTGGAGGGGCCAACTTCTTCAGCAGCATATTGTAGTAGTCAGAGTCCTTGGGTAACAACTCTAGAAATTTCATTAGGACTTTTACTGCTGAAAGCACCACTGCTGAGTTGGCGTGAGATAGCCGAGGAGTTACCCGCTCACAGATACTGAGGACAGAAAATGAAAATTAGTACCTTAAATGACAATTTCTTTGCTGAATCCAATCTATAAGGTAATGTTGTCAGAGGTTCCCATGGCCCAGGTATAAAGAAATTAGAAAATCAGTTAGAAAAGTCAAAACTCCATACATAGGTAAATTTGGGATCCAACACTGTGGACGCCTCAATCCCAGCAAACTACAAACAGAGCAGGGATCTCAGAAGACTTTAGGAAACCAGCAATAAGGGATGTTCAAACTGGAAGGGAACTAGCCAATACCCCAAACACCTGAAGCTCACACCATTTAACTTCCTATTTTATAGTCCACTCTGTCTCCCCATATTATGTAAGGGCTCCCTGCCTCACAGCCCTCTCCTCAGCCTATAAGAAGTCAAATTAAGCATTCTGAGAGTTATTTCATAGTGAGAGATATCAACCAACTGTGGCTGAAGTTTCACTGTAAGATGCAGAATGAGATGGGGTGACAGGGAAAACCACCCAACCTCTTGCATTCAGCATAATAAGGGAATCTCGGGAAGGGTGTTTGTTTGTTTGTTTTTAACAACACAACACCACTGCAATACTCTCTCAACCTCATCCCCTTCTCCTAGTCCCTGCCACCTACACTTAAATGTCTCATAAAATATAGAATATTTAGTTATCCATTGAGGGTTCTTCAGAAATTAACCTAATTTTGATAGCTCTTAGGCAACGTGAGTGGCTAGCTGACTCAGTTAAGGACACAAGGTAAGTAAGCTGTGTATTTCTCCCTTCCTCCTGTATCTACTTGGCTGACTCCCTGACCTCCTTTAGGTGTTTATACAAATGCTACCTTCTCAGGGAGACCTTTCCTGACCACCCAGCATTTGTTAGATCTCCTCCTTACTTTATCTTTCTTGTTAACACTTATCATCATCTGACCTATTATATGCTGTATTACGTATACATATTATATATACTTCTGCCCTATCCCTCAGAATAAGTGTTCCATAAGAGCTATGATTTTTGTCTGTCCACTGCTATATCCTCAGAGCCTAGAACAATGTCTGGCATACAGCATGGGCTCAATAAATATTTGCTGAGTGAATGAGTAAGTGTGAGATGTCAATGACCTAGAGAAAATAAAATTGTATGTAAAGTTCTTTCCAGAAGATATTTGTACTTTCAGTGATGGAAAGAAACTATCAGGGTGAGCTTTGGTTAAATCCAGAGGGAACAATTTCCCAGACAAGTGAAGAGCACTTACATTATAGTAGCTCAAGCTTTAGCCGGGCAAGGAAGGTTCCTATCTACCATAATTAAAAAGAAGAGCCAGGACTTCCCTGGTGGCGCAGTGGTTGAGAGTCCGCCTACCGATGCAGGGGACACGGGTTCGTGCTCCAGTCTGGGAAGATCCCACATGCCGCGGAGCGGCTGGGTCCGTGAGCCATGGCCGCTGAGCCTGCGCGTCCGGAGCCTGTGCTCCGCAACGGGAGAGGCCACAGCGATGAGAGGCCCACGTACCGCAAAAAAAATAATAATAATAATAAATAAAATAAAATGAAGAGCCAACAATTCTTCAGAATTATTTTGCCTAGTACAGTGCCTATATACACAAAATGCTCAATAAAAACTGATGATACCTCCAATTCTGTAAACTAAAATGTATGTATGTGTATATGAAATTTAGTAGTCAGTATCTGATAGTCAAAGAAAATCTGCAACACTAAAGTGGTAGAGAGCTGAGCAGAACAATCCAGGTGTGCCTTCCAAAATCTTCTCCAAATTCAGACTGATGTGATTCCTATATCTAACGGAAGACATCATACATTTTGCTGGCTCCAACACAGTTTCTCTAGTACTAATTATAGGTATAAGGCAGCTCAATAATTAGTATGAAGCCACTTACTATGCATCTAAAAGAACGAAAATTTTGTTACTACAGTGAGAGACGCTCAAAAAACCTTTGCCAAATGGCTAGGAATTGCTGTATGAGAGATGTGAGACCATGATGAGGGAGAGTTTTTCAGAGGGTTGTAACTATACTGTTCAAAGAAGAAATGAAAAATACACATCTCCTCTTAGGAAGAGCTATTTTTTGCATGGTTTACTCTACCACCTAAAATGTTCCTAAATACATTGAGAAAATACCACAGGATAGCAATATATATCCCATAAGCCACTGATTTTCTCAACGTAACAGACCCTTATTCTAATACAGACTGAACCGGTCAAGACTCCTAGATACTATCCAGAAAAACAGACTGACCTCTGAGCCTCCCGGTCATCTTTAGGGTTGTAATTAGACAGGCAGTCCAGGATGAAAATCTGGCCCCGCTCGGTACACTCATTCAGGGCTGTCAGTAGCTTATTAATGTTCTGTGGATTCAGATCGAGTAAGTTGCTGTTTGGGTGAGATTCACTGATTTCAGATAATGCTGCTACAGCATTAGCCACCACCTGGGAAAGAAGCAGATATGACCTTGATTTGTCAAGAACAGTACAACTATTTCTCTGGATCACTTCATAGATCTCAACCTATAACTGTTCCTGAACATTTTATGCAGTCAGCTAGAAAGAGATATACTGCTTTCAAAATGTATAAAAAACCACTAATGATGGCATATATAGCTTCCTCATGGTCAGGCAACACAGAATTAAAACAATTCACATATTAGCAGAGAGTTCCTCATGATTTACTATTAAAACAATAATAATTTTAATAGTAGTCAACACTATCAGTAGAATTAAGACACATGAACAGCTGTAAAAGAAGTGAAGGTTATGGACTTCCCTCACAGTCCAGTGGTTAAGACTCGTGCTTCCACTGCAGGGGGGCATGGGTTCGATCCCTGGTTGGAGAACTAAGATCCCACATGCCTCGCAGCCAAAACAAGACAAAAAACACAAAACAGTGAAGTTTAAATATGAAACATGTACATTAGGCAATGGAAAGAAAAATCTAGGCCAAACAATTTTATAGGTGTATGGCCGTGCATGTACTGGGGGGTGGGGAGGTGATACTTCAGGTGTCAATCACACCTTAAGTCTCAGAGTAAGAAAATGTGACCTTGAAACCATAGTTCACTGTAACATGATGTTAGGAAAGCACATAATCTCCATGAAATTCAATTTCCTCATCTGAAAGTGGGATAATTTAATGCACCTCACAGATTAACTTTAGTTTGAGGATAAAATCAGATGACTTATGTATAAGTGCTTTCTACAAAGCCTTATACAAAGTTAAGGTGGCAATATTACCATAGTTCATCAAGACTAAGTTGCACAGTTTTTCATATTAACATCTCTGAAGTTGGGATATATTTAATAATCAACGGCATGTCAGTTTAATAGGAGGTATTTTTCTTTCTACATAATACAGGAAATAATAATGCATCTTAGAATCAATGAAATATGGTACCTCAAATGTATCCTTAACTCAGGCAGTATGATAAATGAAAAATTGCTACCAAATATAAGAAAGTACACTTGTATCCTGACTTAACAGACCCAGAAATCCATACTAGCTGCAAGAAAAAAAAGTGGACACTTTATCAAAATTACAGATTATGTCTAATTTAACTAAGAAACCTACAACCAATGAATGTTTAAAGTAATTTTAAGATTATAAAAACACCCAAAAATAAACAAAACAGACAAAAAACTATAGCTCTGTACAACTGAATTTAAAAACACATTTTGCAGTGAGGCTCTCAGCTGTTGCTAAATATTAGCACAGTAAGGCCATATATAAATATTCTGTAAGCATAAGTGAGATGCAATAGGTAGCAGCTTCATTAATTATGTATATTGAAAAGATTCTCAAAAATGTCAACTCACTTTTAGTTCTGACTGAAGTCCCTGTTAAAAGCTTGAGAAACTAAGAGTTGTATGATTATCCTTTTGCTAGCAAGAGAAGAAACATAATGGTTACAGTTTAGCTATTGATTTTAATATCCATGTCACTTGGGTACTCTGCAGATTATCCCAGTATATGATTTTACCTAGAAGATAAATTCTAGAGAATATGGTTTTTTAAATCAAATAATACATTGATGACAGTATCCATTAACTAAGATAATGATGCCACAAATGGAATCACCTTCAGTTATAACTTAGTGATCAGGAGAAAAAATTCCAAGATGAAAAAAAATCAAAGGTTCACTTGGTAAGTATGATTATGGATATAATATTTTATTGTTATTAACACAAATCGAGAAGGATTATCTAGTTCACCTATCACATGATAGCATGCATGAGGTTCTTTCCTGACTTAATTTTTGTTTGCCAAGCATGGTCTTTAGTAAAAATTAAAAAGCATGAAAATTGAAACAATAATCTCCATCATCTCAGTGCTTTACATGCAGGGAAAAGGTACTGTGTTTCCCCTGTATAATACACTTAATACACTGGATTACAGGATAAAGGATCAAAATGTCACACTGGAAGAACAAATGCCTGTTTTCCTCTCTTGCTGCCAACACATGCCCAGTCTTTGTTACCAGTTCGTCCAAAACAAATGTCCTGTCGCAACTTACCATTTCTGCCAGTCAAGCTTTTTTAATGTTAAAAAAAACTAAACATGAGGTCTGTTAACAGGAAATGTTGAACAGAATGAACAATTAGAACTCCTCTGCTAACATCACAGGTAACTGGAAATTAAACCACGTATATAATGCAGCTACTGAAGTATATGTTCTGGTGGTAAAACAGGCAATTTTCACTTATTATCACATTAAAACAAGAAAAGAAACAGGGAAAAGTAAATCTAATTAAAAGATCCAGAGAGATCAGATTATATGATTATGTTTAGAAAAGTTTGCATGGGGAAAAAAGATCACTGCCAAATGGTCACTGAGCCAATGACTGACCAGAGGAGATACACCCCCAATAACAAAACTCTACTGATATTCCTCTAAAATTCCTTCTATTCTACCTTTCCACTTTCATCTCCTAATCTTCACATTCATACTGCTAAGTTTTCAGAAATATACTGAGGTGGGCCAATAAAGAGCTGCTTAGAGTTCTCCTGGTCAGTAAGCCATGCTTCTCTCACTCTAATGGAAATTTAAAATGAGCATCGAATCTCAAGCAGGCAAAGACTGACTTCAAGACAGCAGCTGGGTAGCTGGGGTATACAGGACAACTCACCTGTCTCTGTGTTTCTTTGGAATTTTGTATAGAATGTAGTACATATATTATCTGTTTGTAAAAATAAACTTTAAAAATAATGTATTGAAACATGATTTACTTCCTCTTCCCAGAGAGCCTTCCCCAAACAATAATTCATTATCAAAAGAAAAAATCTGACTCTTGCAGTAACTGCCCTGGTTTACTAGTGCATTAAAACAAAGGTTATGTCTCTTTCTCTTGTACCATCACTTTGAATGTGAACTAAGACTAACATGCATAACATTTTCCCCCTAGAAAACTGGCAGTTCTTTTAGGAAACACTGCCATGAAAAGAACAATGGCCTTTTAATTATAATCTCAGAAAAACTGGAGTTCCCAAGAAAGAAAGGGGTTTCTAAAGGAAGTTTTGCTTTAAAAATGGATTTATAAATAGGGTTTAAGTGAGTTTTCTCAGCACATTGGTTGATTTACAAAGAGCTGGCATCTAGGCTACAAAGGAACATATCCCATAGCATCAAAAGAAATTTTTTTTTAATTCATCTTGCCTCCCAATTATGGTAAATTCTGTTCTTTGGAAGACTGCAATGAAACATTCCTCCTCCCCATACCACCCATACCCCCTGTAGACCTAATATAATATGTATACTTAACAGATATTAAACACAAACATATACATACATACAGAAGTATGCGTGCACGTGCATGTGTGTGTGTAAAATCACACTCAATACTAGACAAATTTTTCTCTGCCTTAACTACAGACTTCCCTTCAATTTGACAGTTCATTGTGGACCCTTGGAGCCTGCTGAATTTTTTTTTTAATGTAAGCAATTTGTGTTTTGACTTACTTTATACTATACCTAATAGAATTGGACAAAGAGATAAAAGACAATAATAGCTAAAACTTACTGAACACTTACTATGCCATTTACCTTCCCAGCAACTCTAAGGTAGTTGCTATCAAAATCCACCTATTACAGATAAGGAAATAGGCTTTAAAAATGAATTTATAAATAGGATTAGAGAAATTCAGTGAATTGCTTAGCCAACAAAGCTGGAAAGGGAAAATGCTTGAATACAAACTCAAGACCTGGGGCTTCCCTGGTGGCACAGTGGCTGAGAGTCTGCCTGCCAATGCAGGGGACACAGGTTCATGCCCCGGTCCGGGAAGATCCCACATGCTGTGGAGCGGCTGGGCCCGTGAGCCATGGCCGCTGAGCCTGCACATCCGGAGCCTGTGCTCCACAATGGGAGAGGCCACAGAGATGAGAGGCCCGCGTACTGCAAAAACAACAACAGCAACAACAAAAAATCAGGAATTGGAAAGATATGTCCCACTCCACAAATATTAAGCAGGGAGAAAAGAGGGCTGGATATCTGGGGCCTACAGCCAAGAAAGCAAAGGAGAATCTAGAAGCTGGTTTGTGCCCAACATAAGTTCCTTGCACGAAGCAGCAGAGAGGGCCCTCTGAAATCCTGATTAACATACATTCTCCTTTCCTAGCAAGTGCCTCCAAATACAGTACAAATAGAACACTTACCAAGAAGGAACACCCCTTAAATTGCCCTATATTAAAATTTTTCTTTAAACATTATAAACCTATGCACATGCTAACTTCCAAAAAATGTAAACTAAATTCTTTCCAATGATATCATCCATCTATGAATCACCAGACAGAAAGAATGAAATGTTATAATGATCCTGTACATGGTAGCTAAACACAGAAAAAGAACAAAAATTCCATGAGGAGGAAGAAAGCATGTTTATTTTCCAAAACAATTTAATAGAAGCTAATTTTAGAAATGCTGTCTGATTTTTGCTTTTAATGTAGACTAAATTCCAGGCAGAGGAAAAAGAAGTAAACAAAACAAAACGAAACAAAAACCCTAATAAGAACAACCTTATTACTGTGTTCATCAAATCTAATGATAGGAGAATTCTGACTGGATATCCAATAATATTAAGGACTTTCTTTAATGATCAGCTGATTAAATGAGTTTTTCATTCTTAAGATGTTTGGGATTTGCTTTAAAATCATCCAGTAGGAGAGGAGGTGGGGGTCAGGAAAGCATGTATGGAGAGTTAAATTAAACAAAACTGGCCATAGGTTGGTAACTACTGAAACTACAAGGTAGATATTTAGGAATTTATTATACTATTCCCTCAACCTGAATATGTTTGAAAATTTCCACAATAACAAAAAAGTTAATCAACTACTGTAAGACCTATTCAATAAAACAAAATTAAAAGGCAGCTCCTGTAGTTTCCACTACATCTGAACCATAAGCATAATTTCTACAAAGATAAAATAGGTAAAACCCCAGGTTACTGACACTACAATGATATGCCCAACATTTGTCAGCCTTGGAAGATAAAACAGTGAGGTTTCACCTGGCTTTCTTCTCCCACCTGGCAAGGATGCACCAAGCCCAGCTGACAGAAGGCTCACCATATAGTCTGAACTGGAAGACAAACTCTGGCATACAGAATGCTTAAATCATGAATATTCCTACTCAATGGCCAATACTTCTCTAGAGGCCCTCTTTTGGAACAGAGGTTGCTTATTTGCAATGCAGACACTAACCATATCAAGAGACATTTCTGAAAAGGTTTTCTGAGGTAGAAGAGACTGTTCTTGAGTCCCTGGGAAAAAGTTACCTTCACAAAGCTGTTGACAGCCATGATGGCCATGTCTGGCTGACTCTTGGCATAGTTCATCAAGTAGAGATACACGAGCTTCTTTAGTCCCAGGTTGTCAGTCTGCATACACTTCACTACATCTGGAAAGAGAGAGCTGAGAAAAGAGGAAGGGAAAGCGAACAGTGTTGGTGCCAGGCTGTTGGACAGAACACAAAGAAACAGCCTTAATTTAAAAAGTGATTTGATGTGAGGACAAATGTCCACTAGTGATAATACTTACCACAGAAATGAATTACTAAAGAATTTATAATAATGGTCCCAAGAAGATGTCTAAAAATAGATTTTTAAAAAATATTTTACTATGAAAATTTTCAGATTAGAGACAGCAGTTTAATGAACCCATGTATCCATCACCCAGCTGCAAACAAATATTGATACATACCCGATCTTGTTTCATACACAACCTCAACCCACTCGCCTTCTCCCAGTCCCTACCCCATCTAGTTGCTCTAAACAATTTCTAAACAAATCCTTCACAAACATTTCATATATAATATTTTAGTGTATATCTTTACAAACTTTTTTAAAAAATCACTATGTCACACAAAAAAATTAACCATAATTTTTCATATCAATTATTTGCAGTTCAAAGCACTACAGTTGTTATGCTTTTTAATGCACATATTCTTCCATCCCTGACCAGTGGGAACTTATTTGATTAGTTTCCTTATTAAAACAGTTCTCAGATAATTAGGACCTTTGTTCAAAATTTTAACCATTTTCAGAAAATGAAACAGTTCTAAATGTGTGTGCCATGTACACATTTAGATTCTATTGTATATATACACCCATGAAGGAAGTGACCAGTAACAGGTATTGGGACTCAGACCCTAGGTTAGAATCCTGGCTACATTACCACTAGCTGTATGACTTTGGGATTATTCTTTAGCCTCACCAAGTATACACTGCTTGATCTCTAACATGGAATAACTTCTGATTCAGAATAATCTCTAGTTCAGAAGACATGAGGACTATAAAAAACATTGTAAGTAAAAGCATCTGTCCCTGTGCCTGACACAGAATGCACTTAAATTTAAACTTCCCTTTTCTTAATGACATTAGGAAGGTCATCATCAGCCTTAGGACCTTCTCAGATGTTTGAGTTACTACACCTTACATCCACCACTAGATGCTGCAATTTACTTGGCATTCTTGTACTCATCCATTTCTTATCAGCAGCATTTGACCCAACTAATAAAAGGAAAATCAATGCATTTCATATTAACATAAATATTTTAAAGTAAAAATCTACCTATTTTACTTATTTTTTTTAAATTAAGATGACATTGTTTTAATTTTTGCCAATCTCTTTAATGTCTACTTTAAACAAAAACAGCTGGATTCTCACACATGCTCCTGCATTCAACCTGTTGTAGAATGTTGTTTAGCTGAAGTGTAAGAAGAAAATCCATTTGCATACACGTATATAAATTGGAAAATGGAGGAGTATTTTAATAGCTTTTTCATATAACTGGATGTTCTCCTTTGATACATTAAAGAAAGACAAATGGTTGTTTTTCTTTTTAGTCCACAAATGGTAGTTTCTTAAAAGTTAGGTACAATATGGAATCTGAAACCATATCAATAAACTTTCTGTACTTGGTTGCATTAAAATCCATTCATTTATCACTTATTTTGAATGGATATTTTACCCATGCATAATTTTGTGATGTATGCACTGGTCATTTGGAAAATATTGGTTCAATGAGTTATGCAGATCTTCTCTATGGTGGCATATTTAATTATACAGCAGCAAATAATCACAGTCATTAATTTCACCACCCATCTCATCAGAAAAATCTCTAAGTATTGGGAAGCTATCAAGCTCACGATGGGAGATACAAGTTTTCCAACACTCTAATTTTTACTTTAAAGTCGAAATTTATCTACTGTCAAATTTTTTCCCTTGAAGTGACAGGTTCACTTTGTTCATTTTTTATAAAGTGTCTCCCAAATACTGAAGTCTGATTAACTATAGTTCTGTCTGTCAATCTTTCTTTCACAAAGAAATGGCGTTCCCAAGTCAAACAATTGTGCAAGGGCTTTTTTTCAAGTCAACCGTCACACTTTGCTATGCAGTAGAAGTACTTTATGCCTAATTCCTATTTCATCACACAGAATATTAAAAAGACCTGAACTCAAGGTTCAAGGTTTACTGAAATAAATTTTTAGTGCTTCATGCAGGACAGTCCTAAGTGAAACTGCCCTTTTTTCCTGCAAGCACATGATGGTGAAGAATACAATGACTACTTTTACAGTTTGGCACCACTGCCTTAATTCACACTAAGGCACCAGCCATGCAAATGTCAACACAGTGAAAAGGGTAAATAACACCTAAGTATTATTACAAGAATAGCTTTGACTTCATGGATTTCATGGAAAGGATCTCGGGAATCCTCAGGGGCCTGCAGACAATCCTTATTTATTTCCAAATGGCCTTCCTAAATTACAGGAAAAAAGGGAGGAAAAACAAAAAAGACACTTTGGATTTTGTTACCACTGATTTTCCTCTTGAATTCAGCAATTAAAGGCAGAGTTGTAAAGTTGAGGGCACTGGCTTGAGCCAATTAAAGTACACATGGGCTTCTGTTTCTCAGTATATTTTTATCATCTTCTAAAACTACCTCAGCAACAGATTTGTAACTGTGCCAGCTCTCAGGAGGTTTTATGCTAGATCTGTATGCAAGTGAAATCAAGCTCGTTTCACTCAAAAAAAAAAAAACTTAATCACAGAGTTAATATAAAAGCAACTACACTTCCTGATGTTTCCAGTGGGACAAACTCATTCTTATACGTTCTGACTGTAATAGCTTTAAATAAAAAGCAGTAGGGCTTCCCTGGTGGCGCAGTGGTTGAGAATCTGCCTGCCAAGGCAGGGGACACGGGTTCGAGCCCTGGTCTGGGAAGATCCCACATGTCGCGGAGCAACTGGGCCCATGCGTCACAACTACTGAGCCTGCGCGTCTGGAGCCCATGCTCCGCAACAAGAGAGGCCGCGATAGTGAGAGGCCCGCACACCACGGTAGGGAGCAAACACGGTGAAGAGTGACCCCCGCTTGCCACAACTAGAGAAAGCCCTCGCACACAAACGAAGACCCAACACAGCCATAAATAAATAAATTTAAATCATGTGGGCTTCTATGAAGACCTCTGCTTAAAAAAAAAAAAGTATTAAAAGCCATAGAGTAAGAGTCTAAAATGAGCAAAGCAGAAGAGATTACCCTTACCTAACATCTTTCCCCACAGTCATAGCAGCAATCACTTTCTTCACAGCCTCCTTCCTCTTTTCTTTCTTTTCATTGTTGAGTTCAGCCTTTAATTCAAAGATTTCTCCTAAAAGACAACAAACGGGTGAGGTCCCAGGATCAGAGAACTAGAGCAGAACACTGTACCATATAGCAAATAACACAACAGCTGACCAGTGGCAGGGCTGCAACTGAAATAGGATTATTTAAAAATTATAGGATAGGTACAGTTCAAATCCCTAGAATATTAACCAACGCATTGATAAGGATGCTATTTTGGGGTTATCACCAGAGAGGAAGGTGTAAGCCAGATCTCAGGAAGCACAGAAGTGGGAAAAAGGAAAGATATCTCATGATATCTTACTACGATGGGGAGAGAACAGCATCTGAGGGATGATCTCCCATCAGAATTTCAAAGTCCTGGGAAAAAAATAAATGCAGGCAGCAAACAGGTTCACAAATCAATGTTTTCAAACCAGAAGAGACTCCTCATTCACCTACTCTCAACTCCACAAACAACTGAGGCTCAAAGGTCACTAAGTGAGCGAGTGACAGAGCTGGCCTTAGAACTGTTTCTCCCGACTCTCTAATCCAGTGTTTCTCAATGTTGGCTACACACTATTACCCGGGAAGTATCTAGAAATGCCAATGCTCAGGCTCCACTCTGGACCAAATAAATCAGAATGTCAAGGAGTAGAACTCCTACGTTCACATTTTTTAAAGTTTCCTCAAGTGATTCTAATGTATAATCAGGGTTGAGAATCACTGCTCTAATTAGTACTTTAAGATGATAATGGGCTTTAAGGCCCTATCCTGTTCAATCAATCTAAGAACAGAAATAATAATCCTGAAGCTTCACGAATGGTACAAACCAGAGTCATTTCTAAAGGTATAATCTTAAATGACTGACTGCTCAGGCCCTGCACCGTGAAATGCCAGGACTGTCACCACTATTTTAAGGCCCAGGCTCACCTATCTTCAGAAAGCTGGAGCTGAAATAAGAAAAAAGGTTAACAGCCCTCAACTGGTTTTAAAATAAAGAAGAAAATATACTATAAGACCACGAAAAATAAGTTGACTATTGTCACTTCAACTTTCAATCCACAATATTGCCTCATTTTCTTCCACCTTTATGACTGTTCTTGATGTTCATTTTAACCTCGTTCACCAGTATAGAAATAGTGGGGGCATCAAACTAGGTGATCTGCTGAAGCCTCTAAATGGGAAGGATGAACTGGCAAGAAGCATAGAAGTTGAGCACTAAAAAAGCCTGTTACATCAAAATCCATCGTTAACAAAGCAAACAAACTGTTACAAAAATCACCCTTTTATTTGACAGCTGCAAAAATAGCACAGACAGAAAAGCTGGGCCCTTTAAAGAGTCACTCTCCTCTTCTCCAAGTCATCTGCTGCTAAACCCAGCTCTTAGGGTTCCCATCATTTACTTCTGAAAACAGTAAAGGACAAGCAGCACGGTTTCAGAAAATCTGAATTGTGAATAGCAGCAGGAGCTGAAGAATCAAAACAGGATATAACTGAAATTATTCCAATTCCAACAGCATAAATTTAAAGAATATGCACCAGTGGCAGTTCTGGTGGGTGTTACAGGAAGTAAAAGGAACACAGTCTATCCATTTTTTAAAATGTGGTATTTACCCAGCCATGATTCATCTGTAAGTCTCAAACCTTTATATAAATCCCTGAATTAAAAAAAGGTTACCAGGACCCATTATAAGTGAAGGTTTGAAAATTAGGTGAGTTTTTAAATTACATCTTTTTGTGTTATTATAGAAACATCTTGGTCATCAAAGTACACAAAATGTTAACAGAATAAATAAATACATTTCAGAATGATAAGAGAATAAGAAAAAAAGCTGAAAATGAATGACAAGGGGCTAAATGCTTTTGTACGCTATAAGCAGTAAAAACAGCAAGAAGTTGGGTGGAGCCAAGGAGGAGCATGGAGGCAAGGTATCTCATACATACTACAGCTTTATTAAATTCTTATCTTTCCCCCCTCCTTTTCCCCTGAATCAAATCTACCAAGCATTGCTAGCAGCTAGCAACAGTTCTCAATCTCGGCTACACATCAGAAAATTCTGGGGAGCTTTTAAAAAAACCCCACGTCTAGGCCATATCCCACACCAAAGAAATCAGTATATCTGCAGGGATAGGGCTGGACATCAACTATTGTCTTTTACTTCACTGGGCAATTCCAATGTGCAGGCAAGGCTGAAAGCCATGGACTAGTAGCTAATGTAATTAAGCAACTCTCTATGGTGTTTTCTGTATTATAATAGAAGTTTACCCAAACAACAGAAATATGCTTGTGCTTTCTAGAAAATTTTCTGGTGCTCCAGGCCACTATGTGTGCCCTCCCATTTTCTTTTTCTTTTGAAATCATTTTAATCTTAAAGAAAAGTTGCAAAATTCCCCATCTGCTAACATTATGCCAGATTTGCTTTATCATACTTTTTATATATTTATACATTTTTTTTCTGATTCATTGAATAAGTAAACTGTAGACATCATGTCTCTTTAGCTCTAAATATGTCATTGTATAACTTCTAAGAACAAGGAATTATGTTACATAACTATAATATAATGATGAAAATCAGGAAGTTTAACAGTGATATACTGTCATTATCTAATCTATAAACCTTATTCAAAGATCTTGATAAAGTCTTTTATAGTAATTTTACCCCCATCCTCCTTGGGCCATGATCCAATGCAGGATCATGCATTACATTTACTGTCATGTCTCTTTAGTCTCCTTTAATCTGAAACAGCTGGTCAGCCTTTGTCTTTCATGATAATGACATTTTTAAAAAGTACAGGCCAGTCACTTTATAGAACACCCTCAGCTGTCACGGGTGTTCCCTCATGATTACACTGAGATTATGCCTTTTGACAGCCATAATTCAGAAATGATGGTATGAAATCGTCATGTGTGGAAGGATAAGAAAATATCAAATCTCCATGCATTGTTTTGCATAATCATTTTTTGTTAAAAATTTTAAAAATCATATGTATTAATACATGCATGGAAAAGACTGAGGATACATACCGAGTTCCCATCAGGAACAGGAATAGGGAGGGAGGGAACTTTCATTTTTACTTTTTATTGCTGTATTGCTTTAGTAGTACTCCTTGTAATAAAATGTTTATTTCCAAGTAAAAAATAAAAGAATTTGGTGCAACCACTGTGGAAAACAGTATGGAGGTTCCTTAAAAAACTAGAGTTACCATATGATCCAACAAACCCACTCTTGGGTATATATCCAGAGAAAATCCTAATTCAAAAAGATACATGCACCCCAACGTTCACAGCAGCACTATTTACAATAGTCAGGACATGGAAGCAACTTAAGTGTCCATCTACAGATGAATGGATAAAGAAGATATGGTTTATATATATTATGGAGTATTATTCAGCCATAAAAAGAATGAAATACTGCCATTTTCAGGAACATGGATGGACCCAGAGATTACCATACTAAGTAAAGTAAGTCAGACAAAGAAAGACAAATATATGGTATCACTTATATGTGGAATCTAAAAAATGATACAAATGGACTTATTTACAAAACAGAAACACTCACAGACACAGAAAATAAACTTATGGTTACCAAACAGGAAGGGAGGAAGGGATAAATCAGGACCTTGGGATTAGCAGATACAAACTAATATATATTAAATAAAAGACAAGGTCCTACTGTATAGCACAGGGAACTATATTCAATATCTTGTAATAACCTATAATGGGAAAGAATCTGAAAAAGAATATATATATGTATACATACACACACACACACACACACACACACACACACATACACACATACATATATACATACACACACACAACTGAATCACTTTGCTGTGCACCAGAAACAAATACAACATTGTAAACCAATTACACTCAATTTTTTTAAAAAAGAGAAAATAAATGTGCTTCTTCCTTTTACCCTCCTCAGATCTATCAGTCTTCAATGGATCAATCTTGGATCTCTTCGTTTCACTAAAACCTTCAAGTCAAAATGATGTGCACCACAGCTGTATCTTTAAAAACTCATAATTTAATAATTTACTCAATACACTTTTCTGTAGGATATCCCCAATGAGATGGTCCAAGACATAATATGTCTGAAGAGGTCAGGAGCATTCTACTTGGAACAATCTTACACCACAACTTTTGAAGAATCTTCAAAAAAGGCTGTGATCAGGTTCTCATACTTACCTTTTTTATTGGTTGTGAAGTACTTGGAGTCAGTCATGGTTGTGGATCTTTAATGTGCACCTACAGCAAGAGAAGAGAATTCCTTTAACCAAGTTATTTATGTCCAGCAAGGCATTCAACTAATTTTAAGATCATTTATATACAAGAATTTCTGCATTCAGAAAGTATCTTCATCCTTACCACCATCACTGGTGATCCAAAGGGATGCAAGGATAATTAAGAATGTAATCCTTGCCTCAAAAGCTAATTGGAACAAAATCCAAAGGCCTAATGGAATAGAGTGATAATCTGAACCTATCATAGTTTTATGATTTTATCCACAATTATCTCTTCAGATTCTCCAAGACCTAAAGCTACATCTTTTTACAAATACATCTTCAGTTAGTCACTCCAATATTTAAAATAAGGAAAAGTTTGTTTCAAAAGATCTCCCCATTACTTTCCATTAAAGCAAATCTGATTTACTTCCCTGCCTCAAGATGGAGTCACTCTAAGACATATATTCTGAAACAGAGTAAAACTGAAAGAGAAAAAAAATTTATCAACCTATTCACCATTACATGCAACTATCAATAAAAGGAATTTCTTTCAGAAAAAAAAGAAAAGCCTAGATTAGTAGGACAATACTCTTTCATAACAAACACCTAGAGAGGCAAACATCTAGAGAGGTGTTACGCATGGATTTTTTTTAAATTATGCTTTTCATATTTCCAACAACCTACAATTCCCCCGAGTATTGCCCAAAATAAAAAATATCAGTTTACAGTTAAAAACAATGCAAAAAACTGAGATATTTTTTCAGTCACACTGAGTACTAAAGAGAATCAGAACTGGTGTTAAAACTTAAAAGAACATGGATCCCAGCTTCAACTTTAACTTTTCTGTTCCAATTTCCAGAATTAATTCAGTTGACATAAGGCTCCATTGGTAAAATGAAAACAGCATGGACTGATCACATTTCTCCCCAAATAATGAGACAATGTTTTCTGATTTGAGAAACCCTAAGATTTTGTCCAATGTACTTGACTTCTTTAAATACATTAAAACTTTCTTTTAATAATATTCCTGCTGCACTCAAAAATGAGTAGCTTCTGGGATTTCCCTGGTGGCACAGTGGTTAAGACTCTGTGCTCCCAAAGCAGGTGGCCCATGTTCGATCCCTGGTCCGGGAACTAGACCCCATATGCGTGCCACAACTAAGAGTTCGCATGACACAACTAAGGAGCCAACGAGCCTCAACTAAGGAGCCTGCCTGCCACAACTAAGACCCGACACAACCAAATAAATAAATTTTTAAAAAAATGATTATCTTATTACTGACCACCATCATTAATAATACTTATCACCAAATTTTGGACAGATGCCCTGGCACCTACTCATTATTTTCTGGTCAAAACAACATGAGTGATAATATATTTGGCAAACTTGAGCAATAATACCTCCACAAACAATGGTAATTATGGATCTGAGAAAAAAGACCTAAGCACTCAACAAATCAATGCAATTAAGGAAAAAAGCCAGAAAATCATAAAATAATGAAAAAAGGTTGCCTCAAATTTGTTCTCTAAAATGTACTACTTGGACTATTTAAGGGAAATTAGACTCATTTGTTATCTTTCCAAGGAGCTACTTAATGTTTATAGTACTGATCCTTATACAATAGTGCTTTTAGGTTGTACAAGAATTTCACTGAATTTACCTTGTTAAAAGAAGTGAGCTAGAACTCACACAAATCATTACAGAATACAGAAATTTCTGATTTGACACTATTTGTTATAACTTAAAGTGAGCCTGTAACAGAGGCTTGTCTTATGTAGTATTTTCATAATGTCTTTTCTAGCTAAAATTCAAAGAATTATAATCTTTTAATCCATTTAATCACTTAATCCATTCACAGTGTAAACTAAATGTGAAGTAGGCAAACTGAAGAAAGGAGTCCTTCACATAAAAGACCTGGAATAGGGACTTCCCTGGTGGTGCAGTGGTTAAGGATCCGCCTGCCAATGCAGGGGATGTGGGTTTGGTCCAGGAAGATTCCACATGTCACGGAGCAATTAAGCCCGTGTGCCACAACTACTGAGCCTGTGAGCCACAACTACTGAGCCCACATGCTACAACCACTGAAGCCCACAAGCCTAGAGCCCGTGCTCCGCAACAAGAGAAGCCACTGCAATGAGAAGCTCACACACACCGCAACTAGAGAAAGCCCACACACAACAACGAAGACCCAACACAGCCATAAGTTAATTAATTAATTAATTTTAAAAAGACCTGGAATAAATGTGAAGTTATCATCTAAGAACTTATATATACAAAGAGGAAAACCAGTATACAGAAATGATTACAGTACTAGAGCCTGACAGGAGGGCCACAGCTCAAGGCCATTATGGTCTATCCAGGATGTTGTTACACCACTCTAATCCTTTGGGATCATCAAAAGTTAAAACTTGCTTAACATTTAAAGACAAAAGCTGCTTGGAATTTCTCACTGTTTCTTTGAAAAAGGGCCCCCAAATCGTTCTGTTTTCTAAAGCTCTCATACACATTCACATATATTAAATTTTTAACAGAAAATTTCAGCACAATCTGTTAAACATTAAATTAACCTAGTCTTAAATCGTACCTTTATTAGTGACCCACACATTTCATTACTTCCCCTAACAAATTTCATCATCGAGGAATAGATTTCTGTCCTATTACATTGTGAGCACTAAGTTCTTAACTAGAGAATAATGTACCAGCCCACAAAATTTCAAGGAAGAGGAGAGAATCAAGTACATGATCTTAGACCGTAAATTAAGAACCCCTGCTTTTCAAGAGAAAGGAGAAACACACCACTCTCTTATCTTGCACTGTCCTACACAACAGTAATGAAATATCCTTTACACATATTGGCAGAGCAACATTTTATCATGTCAGTTCCTGACTTAAGCCAAAAGAAACTCCCCCAAAATAAAAATAAACTAGCCTAAACAAAAACAAATGAGAAGAGTCGGGCCAAATGCCACCAAACTGCTCACTGTAAAATGGTTAATTTTATGTTATGTGAATTTCACCTCAAAAAATTGCATATATATGCATTTTTTGGCTGCATTGAGTCTTCATTGCTGCACGTGGGCTTTCTCCAGTTGTGGTGAGCGGGGGCTACTCTGCATTGCTGTGCGTGGGCTTCATTAGTTGCAGGATGCAGGCTCAGCAGTTGCAGCACATGGGCCCCAGAGCACGTGGGCTTCAACAGCTGCAAAGCATGGGGTCAGCAGTTGTGGCGCACGGGCTTAGTTGCTCCGTGGCATGTGGAATCTTCCCAGACCAGGGATCAAACCCCATGTCCCCTGCATTGGCAGGCGGATTCTTAACCACTGCACCACCACGGAAGTCCCTGTATATATTTTTAAATGAGACACAGTTTTATGGTTTTGTTTTTGTTTTTTTTAATGAGACACTCTTAATCACACACTAGAGATGAATATGGTCAGATTCTCTAAAACATAGGATGGTGAAAACTGTTTTCTGGGGCTTCCCTGGTGGCGCACTGGTTGAGAGTCTGCCTGCCGATGCAGGGGACACGGGTTCGTACCCTGGTCCGCAAGGATCCCACATGCCGCGGAACGGCTGGGCCCGTGAGCCATGGCCGCTGAGCCTGCGCATCCGGAGCCTGCGCATCCGGAGCCTGTGCTCCGCAACGGGAGAGGCCACACCAGTGAGAGGTCCGTGTACCGCAAAACAAAAACAAACAAACAAACAAAACCTGTTGTCTGCTTTAGAAGCCAAAGAAAAAGCAGCCAAGATAGAGTTCAAAGAATAAGTCAAGTATTTGCTGAAGAGCCTCAAAAATCAAGTTCCTTCTGGGAGCTGGGGGGGAATTTATTCCTCAGGAGAGTCCCAGGGTAAAGCCAAGCCATCATGGAGCTGGAATTCACACTACCTTTTTACCAGATCAAACTAGAGAAGTCACCGGCTGTTCTGAGGACCTGAGGTATGACCCCAGGACATTGTTAAAAAATAATAATAATAATGCTGCCACAGTCAAAAGCACAATCACTCTAACTTTCCTAGCCCAGAGTATGATGTCACTGCATTTCAGAAAAGGTCTCCCCAGGGCTTCCCTGGTGGCGCAGTGGTTGAGAGTCCGCCTGCCGATGCAGGGGACCCGGGTTCGTGCCCCGGTCTGGGAAGATCCCACATGCCGCGGAGCGGCTGGGCCCGTGAGCCATGGCTGCTGAGCCTGCGCGTCAGGAGCCTATGCTCCGCGACGGGAGAGGCCACACAGTGAGAGGCCCGCGTACCGCAAAAAAAAGAAAAGGTCTCCCTGTACAGGATTATACATCTAGATTTAACATAACTTAGTTTCTACTAAATATAGGTTGTAAAAGTCCCTTCTCAACTATTCCTCCCTCCTTCCGGTGCCCGTAAAGAGACTAAGGCCAGAAAAAAATTAACAGGGTCTTAATTTCAAATGGCTCTCTGGGAAATGGCTGCTAAATTACAGTTGATGAGGCCACTAAATCCCCTCTTCGCATAAAGTAGGACTTTACACAGTTGGTGCTAGTAGGGAAAAAGTGAACAGTTGACCAAAATATAAAGCAGAAAGGTCATTTCAAGCAATCTTCCATTACAAGGGTGAGAGGTGCTAATCAGATATTTCAATAATGCAAAGACAATGGCATCTTCAGGTATCATTTATTGCATAAGAAATGACAGCAGACAACTCATTACAACAGACACACCTGCAATTTCCATTTAAAAATGACCACAACATAATTTGTTAATATTATACGGTAAGAAAAAAGCTCAAAAGTTTTACATCCAATTCTTAACTGAAATAAACTCTGGAAAACTTACGCCTGGAAGGAGAGAAAAGAAGGAAGAAAGGAAAATGCGTCCTACCTGATTCGTTCCGTGTTCCCCTCCGGCGCGCGCCGTGGTGGGAGGGGCCTGAGGAGGTGGGGCCTGCAGCGGGGCCCGGCGGGGGCGGAGCCGGCGGCCACCGCCGCGGACGAGTAAAGGAGAAGGCGGAGCGGGAGGCAAAAAGCCTACAGCACCCGGTATTCCCAGGCGGTCTCCCATCCAAGTACTAACCAGGCCCGATCCTGCTTAGCTTCACGAGAATCATACGAGATCGGGCGCGTTCAGGGTGGTATGGCCGTAGACGGGGGCGGGGGCCGCGGGCTGCCTCTTGAGGCCCAGTTTCGCTGGCGCTTGCGCCTTACCGCCAGCCTGGCGGCCAGCCCGCCCAGGCAGGGGGAACGGAAGTCTCAGGTATCGGGCGGTGGCGGAGGGGTTGGCGAAGTCCCAGCCCAGGGCGGGCGTGACCCAGCAAACCCTTCGGCGCTTGGCGCCCCGCCCCAGATCCCGCACGTCGCTCACGGGGACGTGGCCCCGGAGGCTTCAGGGCCCGGGGCCCGCGGTCCCTTGGGCATCCCGCCTGCCCGCCCACGCGGCGCTAGGCTCAGTGCAGCCGCAGCCCGGCCGGCCCTCCTGCCCGACAGCAGCTGGCCCGAAGCCACTGGGATCCACCATTGAGTCGCCACGGCCCCTTAGCGCCAGCTAGGCCACCCTTGCCCCCCCGCCACCTGCCGAGCTCAGGACCCCGCCCCTGGTGGCCGGCAGGCCCGGGGAAGCGGCCCCTGCCCTCGATCCCGCTCCCGCACCCGGCCGCGGTGACACGCCAGAGGGGCGGGGTGGTGTGGGGGGGGCTTTTGTGGGAGGGAGCTGTGGAGGGACACACCGGCACACAGGTGGCGGCGCCGGGGCTGGGCGCCAGTGGTGGCGGCCAGGTGCAGGTCGAGGGGCTCACGGGCCGCCCGGACAGCAACCGCGCCCACGGTGGAGTCTGGTTCTGGAGGGCTCTGAGCCTCATCCGCTCTCGTGCCTCGGTGCTGCTGGCCCGAAGCCTTGCAGCGCAACACCCGAACGGCCCACAGACGGAGCCTCCCCAGCTGTGCTCACAGCGGGCCCAACCGCAGGCCACACCTCTCCACGGGACACTTGAACTACTCCCAGGATCCCCACGAGGTGCGGCACCGGGCGGCCGAATGGGCTGAGATGCTGCCCGTGCAGTGCCCTCTGGCCACCTCCGCCTCCCTCACGGTGCTGGCCGAGGCCTCGTACAAGCGGGCCCCGGCTCCCAGCTCAGCGCTGCTCCTCCACCCCTCCCAGCCCTTGCCTGATCTCCAGGCTACCGAGCGCCCTCCACCCCCGCCCACCTTCATGCCACTCAGCTGGAACCCCGGCGGCAATGCCAAATACCAGGTATATGACAGCCTGGAGCTGAAGCGGCAAGTGCAGGAGAGCCAAGCGCGGGCCAACTCGCTGCTACCTTCCACCTCGGCCTCGAGGCCCTCTCTGCACGTGAGCCAGCCTGGGTAAATGAACTTACCAGCAGCAAATGGGGGCAGGGGGCAGCAGGGCATGGAGAGATTAATAAAGAGCGCCAGAGTCCAGGAAACATTGGTGGTCTGTGGCTTGGAAGCGCCACTCCTTCTGCCAGCCTGGGTCCCTGCGCTTGGCTTCCTGCAATAAGAAGCCAGTGTCCCCTTCTTGGCCTGAGGGTCCCTTTGGTTTAGTGGTCACAATCCTGCCAGCAGGCCCCTCCTGGTCCTATACCATGCACTAAGTACATCTGCAGCTGCAGACTCCAAGCCACTGGTCTCTGGGCACCTCCTCTGTGTCTCAGCTCTCCTGTCCCTAAAGAGCCTCATACAAGAAGCTGCTTCCAAACTGGGAGATTCCACATCTGGGCAGGTCCAGCTCCAGGCCCAGTGAAGGGCATGAAGAAGGCTGAGGCTCTGTACTCCAGCCAGGCCTTCCGCAGGACTCTGAGGCCAAGGTCTTCCTAGTCTCAGGAGGGGCCAAGAGATGGAATGTGTCATTTGAACAAGTGAGTCAGCGGGCGGTGAGCGAATGCCTGACTGCGCGAGGGTAGGTGTGCCGGCCTCCGGGCCCTGTTTGACTGTCCAGGCTCAGCTTACCTGACCCTGGTTACCAGGGAATGCCACCCTGGGCCCTCTTTTTCTTCCCCCTCCCTCACTGTGACCTCACCACCTGCCCCATTATGACCCAGGCTGGCTCCCAGTTAAAAGTGGAGGGCAGGGGACACAGGCAGTCCTGGGACCCCCGGCCATGGGTGAGCAAACCTACTACTGAGCCGAGCCATATCCTGGCCCCATCCCCAGGAAATGCCAGGAGCAAGGAGACTCAATTCTTCTGATCCTGGTCAGCTTCATCTTGCTCAACGTGGGGATCAACGTGGTGACTATGGTCAGGGCAGGATCTGTGCAGCTGGGTTGGGGGAGCCCTGGGGTCTTGAAGGGTCTGAGGTGGGAGGACTGCGGGGGTGTGGCCAGACAAGGGTTGGATTTCAGGGCTCACCCTGCTCCCTGCCTCCCCCCTCCCCTTCTTCCCTCATCTCTGGAGGCATCTGAAGAGATTCTTGCGGGCACTTTTCAATCGTATTTTCCCCAAAGGTGAGTGGGCGCCAGCGTGGGCTCAGGGGATGTGGGCCTGTCCCCTTTCTTCTATCCCTGCCTTGATTCTCAGCCCCTCAGGAACACAGGCCCTGTTCCACCTCGCTTTTCCCCACAGACAAGCAAGCCAGCTAAGTAGGCAGCCATCGCATGTGCATGCGCTGCTCCGTGGATCCCAAGAACCTGTGCTCAAGAGTTTCTTCCTGCTTCCGCCATCGCCCAAGCTTCCTGCTTGGGCACCCAAAGCACCTTGACTCCCGGATACCAGACACAAAAGATGGTAAGGCTTCTAAGTGCTGCTGGATGCCGCCTCAGTGTGGACGGGCTGGGGCTTCCAGGGAGGCTCCACGGGGACTGTGGAACGAGTGGGTAGTGGGAGCTGGGGAGGCCCCTCCAGTCACAGCCTTAAAGTCCCAAGACAACTTTTACTCCAGGTAAGAGACACCTCTTACCTGACCTGACCTCACCTCCGTCACCTCACCTCCCTCACCATGCTCACCTCAGATCCCACACCTCCCTCACCTCACCTCGCTCACCTCCCTCACCTCCCACACCACACCTCACCTCACTCAACTCACCTCACCTACGTCACCTCACCTCCCTCACCTCCCACACTTCACCTCTCTCACCTCACCTCCCTTACCTCATCTCCCTCACCTCATCTCCCTCACCTCACCTCCCTCACCTCCATCACCTAACCTCTCTCACCTCACCTCACCTCCCTCACCTCACCTCCGTCACCTCACCTAACTCACCTCCCTCCTTCCCTCACCTCATCACACTTACCTCACCTCTCCACCCTCACCTCACCTCAACTCCCTCATCTCACCTCCTTCACCTCCCTCACCTCACCCCCCTCACGTCCCTCACCTCACCTCACCTCCCTCACTTCACATCACCTCACTCAGCTCTACTCTGTTTTCTCCAACACCTCTCCTCACCTACCTAACCTCATCTCACATCCCTCACATCACCTCCGTCACCTCCCTAACCTCACCAGTCCCCGACAACTCACCTCACTTCTCTAGCATCAACTCCGTCACCTCACTCAACTCACCACCATAATCTAACTCACCTCACCTCCCTCACCTCATCTCACCTCCCTCACCTCACATCACATCACTCACCTCTCCTCCGTTATCTCCCACACCTCTCCTCTCCTACCTAACCTCATCTCACATCCCTCACCTCACCTCCATCACCTCCCTCACCTCCTCTGTCCCCCCTCAGCTCACCTCACTTCTCTCGCATCACCTCCGTCACCTAACTCACCTCACCTCCCTCACATACCTCACCTCACCTCCCTCACATACCTCACCTCACCTCCCTCACCTCACTGCCCACACCTCACCACATGTCCCTCACCTCACCTCCCTCGCCTCCTTCACCTCACACCCCTCACCTCTCTCATCTCCATCACCTCATTTCCCTCACCTCCCTCACATCACCTCACCTCACCTCCCTCACATCACCTCCTTCACCTGCCTCCACTCACCGCCCTCACCTCCCTCATCTCATTTCCCTCATTTCCCTAACCTCACCTCAAATCCCTCACATCACCCCACCGCCCTCACCTCACCATACCTCCCTCACGTCACCTTCCTCACCTCCCAAACCTCTCATCTCCTCCCTAAACTCACTTCACCTCCCTCAATTTGCCTCCCTCACTTCACCTCCCTCACCACCTTCACCTCACTTCCCACACCTCATCTCATATCCATCAACTCACCTCACCTCCATCCCCTTACCTCCCTCACCTCCCTCACCTCACCTACCTCACGTACCTTACCTCACCTCCCTCACAACCCACCTACATCACCTCACATCACCTCTCATCCCATACCTCAACTCACCTCACCTCCCTCACCTCATCACCCTAACCTACTTCAACTCACCTGCATCACCTCACCTCACCTTCCTCACCTCATCTCCCTCACCTCACCACCTTCACCTCCCTCACCTCACCTCACCTCACTCACCTCTCCTCTGTTATCTCCCACACCTCTCCTCACCTACCTAACCTCACCTCACATCCCTCACCTCACCTCTGTCACCTCCCTCATCTCACCTGTCCCCCCTCAACTCACCTCAATTCTCTCACATCACCTACCTCACCTCGCTCACCTCACCTCCCTCACCTCACATCCCATACCTCAACTCACCTCACCTCCCTCACCTCATCACCCTAACCTACTTCAACTCACCTGCATCACCTCACCTCACCTTCCTTACCTCATCTCCCTCTCTTCACCTCCTTCACCTCCCTCAACTCACCTCCGTCAATTCACCTCACCTCCCTTACCTAACCTCCCTCTTCTCACCTCCCTCCCTCTCTCACCTCTCTTCCCTCCCACCCTCAACTCACTCACATGACCTCCCTCACCTCACCTCACCTCCCTCAAGTTACCTCACCACCCTCACCTCACCTCCCTCACGACCCTCACATTACCTCCCTCACCTCACCTCCCTCACATCACCCACCTCTCCTCCAACACCTCACCTCACCTCCCTCACCTCACCTCACTTCCATCACCTCACCATCCTCACCTCCCTCACTTCTCCACCCTCACCTAACCTCCTTCACCACCCTCATATCACCTCAGTTCCCTAACATCACCGCATCTCCCTCAACTCACCTCACCTCACTCACTTCACCTCCGTCACCTGCCACACCTCTCCTCACCTCCCTAACCTCACCTCACCTCCCTCACGTCACCTCCCTCACCTCACCTCACCTTCATCACCTCACCTCCCTCACCTCAGTTTCCTGACGTGCCATATATCACCTTCCTCACCTCACATCCCTCACCTACGTCACCTCAGCTCGCTCAACTCACCTCTGCAACCTCACCTCACCTGACTTCCCTCACCTAACTTCCCTCACCTCCCTCACCTCACCTACATCACCTCGCTCACCTCACCTCCCTCATCTCCCTCACCTCATGTCCCTCACCTCACATCTCTCACCTCCCTTATATCACCTCCCTCACCTCACCTTACCTCCCTCACCTCCCTTCCCTCACCACTTCCATTCAACTCCCTCACCACCCTCATCTCAACTCCCTCTCCTCACTCACCTCAACTCCCTCACCTCACCTCACCTCCATCACCTCACCTCACATCCCTCATATCACCTTACCTCACTCACCTCAACTCCCTCACCTCCCACACCTCTCCTCACCTCCCTCACCTCACCTCACCTCCCTCACTTCACCTCCCTCTCATCCCTCACCTCCCTCATAAAACATCCCTCACCTAACCTCCGTCACCTCCCTCACCTCACCTCCCTCACCTCCCACACCTCACCTCCCAAACATCACCTCAACTCACTCACCTCAACTCCCTCACCTTCCTCACATCACCTCACCTCCCTAACATCACCTCTCACACCTCCCTCACCTCACCTCTCTTCCCTCACCTCACCTCACCTCACTCACCTAAACTCCGTCAACTCCCACACATCTCCTCACCTCCCTAACCTCACCTCACCTACCACACCTCATGTCCCTCACATCCCTTACCTCACCTACCTCTCCTCACATCACCTCCCTCACCTCAGCTCCATCAACTCACCTCCCTCACCTCACATCCCTCACTTCCCTGACCTCACGTCGCTCACCTTACATCTCCTCCCTCACCTCATCTCACATCACCTCCCTCATGTCACATCCCTGACCTCCCTCGCATCATGTCCCTTACCTTACGTTCCTCACCTCCATGACTTCACATCCCTTACCTCACCTCCCTCACCTCACCTCCATCACATCACTTACCTCACCTCTGACACCTCCCTCAGGTCCCTCACTCATCTCCCTCACCTCACCTCCCTCACCTCACTAACCTCAGCTCCCTCACCTCCCTCACATCATGTCCCTCACTTTACGTCCCTCACCTCCATGACTTCACACACTTCACCTCACCTCCCTCACCTCACCTCCCTCACATCACCTCCCTGACCTTACATCCCTCACCTCCCTACCGTCACCTCCCACACTTCCCTCAACTCACCTCCCTCACATCTCTCAATTCACCTCCCTCACCTCCCTCAACTCACCTACCTCACCTCCGTCAACTCGCATCAACTACCTCATATCACCTCACCTCCCACACCTTAGCTCCCACACCTCCTTCACCTCACCTCCCTCACCTATGCTCACCTCCCTCACCTCCCTACCATCACCTCCCTCACCTCACCTCCCTCACATCTCTCACCTCACATCCCTCACGGCATCTCTCCTCCTTCAACTCACCTCACCTACCTTACCTCAACTCACTCACCGCCCTCACCTCACCACCCTCACCTCCCTCACCTCACATCCCACAGCTCACCTCACCTCCCTCACCTAACCTCACTTCCGTCACCTCACTTCCCTCACCTCACAACACTCACCTAACCTCCCTCACCTCACCTTACCTCCCTCACCTCACCTCACCTTTCACACCACACCTCACATCACTCACATCAACTCCGTCACCTCCCACAACTCTCCTTACCTCCCTAACTTCACCTCACCTACCTCACATAACCTAACTCAACTCACCTCGCTCACATCCCTTAACTCACCTCCCTCACCTCCCTTACCTCACCTCACTCACCTCATCTCCCTCACCTCAACTCCCTCACCTCCCACACATCACCTCTCTCACGTCCCACACCTCACCTCCCACACCTCACCTCAACTCTGTAACCTAATCTCCCTCACATCCCGCACCTCACCTTCCTCACCTCACTCAACTCACCTCCCTCACTTCAAATCCCTCACCTCCCTCACTTCATGTTCCACATCTCACGGCCCTCACCTCCCTCACCTCACCTCCCTCACTTCACCGCCCTCATCTCACTCAACTCACCTCCCTCATCTCCCTCAACTAACAACTCCCTCATATCACCTCACCACCCTCACCTCACCTCAATTCCCTCATTTCACTTCTCTCCCCTTACAATTGTCTCCTCACCTCCCACATATCTACTCACGTCCCTCACATCACCTCCCTCAGCTCCCTCCACTCACCTCCCTCACCTCCCTCACTGCACCTCCCTTACCTCTCTCACCTCACATTACTCACCTCCATGACTTTGCCTCACTTACCTCCCTCACCTCACCTCAACTCTCGCACATCAACTCACCTCCCTCATATCACCTCACCTCCCTCACCTCAACTCTCTCACCTCCCAAACCACTCCTGCCCTCACTTACATCACCTCACCTCACTTACCTCAAATTACATCCCTCACCTTCCTCAACTCTCCTCCCTCACCTAACCTCACCTATCTTCCATCACCTCACCTCCCTCACCTCCCTCACGTTTCCTCTACTCCAAAACGTGTCCTCAACTCCATCACCTCCTCACCTCCCCCACCACACCTCACCTCACCTCCATAACCTCTTTCACCTCACCTCCCTCACGTCATCTCTCTTCCCTCAACTCACCTCACCTTCTTCACATCACCTCCCTCTCCTCGCTCACCTCACCTCCCTGTCCTCACCTCTCCTCCATCATCTCCCCTACCTCTGCTCCCATACTTCACCTCCCTCACATCACTTCCCTCACCTCACCTCCCTCACCTCCCTCCTTCCCTCACCTCATCACATTCACCTCACCTCTCCACTCTCACCTCACCTCACCTCCCTCACATCACATCACCTCACCTCCCTCACCTCACCTACCTCACCTCTTTCACTTCCCTCACCTCATTTCCCTCACATCCCTCACCTCACCACAACTCCCTCACATCACCTCACCTCCCTCACCTCACCTCACCTACTTCTCCTCACCTTCCTCACCTCCCACACCTCTCACCACCTCCCTCACCTCTCACCACCTCCCTAAACTCACTTCACATCCCTCAACTTACCTCCCTCACTTCCCTCACCTCACCTCCCTCACATCCTTCGGCTCACCTTCCACACCTCTCCTCACCTCCATCAACTCACTCACCTCCATCCCCTCACCTCCCTCACCTCCCTCCACTCACCTACACCACGTACCTGACGTCACCTCCCTCACAACTCACCTACCTCATCTCACCTCACCTCTCCTCCCATACCTCAACTCACCTCACCTCCCTCACCTCACTTCTCTCACCTCATCCCCCAACCTACCTCAACTCACCTACATTACCTCAACTCAACTTCCTCACTTCATCTCCCACTCTTCACCACCTTCACCACCCTCACCTCACCTCCCTCACATCACCTCACCTCCTTTACCTCACCTCCTTGTTCTCACCTCCCTCCCTCCCTAACCTCACCTCCCTCCCTCACCTCACCTCACCTCCCTCACGTTACCTCACCTCCCTCACATCACATTGCTCACCACACCTCCCTCACATCCCTCACATTACCTCCCTCACCTCACCTCCCTCACATCACTAACCTCACCTCCCACACCTCACCTCACCTCCCTCACCTCACCTCATTTCCGTCTCCACACCATCCTAACCTCCCTCACTTCTCCACCCTCACCAAACTCCTTCACCTCCCTTATCTCACCTCAGCTCCCTCACCTCACCTCACCTCTGTCACCTCACCTCACGTCCCTCACAGCACCTCACCTCCCTCATCTCACCTTTCCTCACACACCTCAACTCCCTCACCTCCCACACTTCTCCTCACCTACCTCACCTCACCTCACCTCACTCTCTCACCTCCCACACCTCACCTGCCAAACTTCACCTCACCTCCCTCACCTCAACTCCTTCACATTCCTCAGGTCACCTCACATCCTTAACATCACCTCTCTCACCTCCCTCACCTCACCTCACCTCGCTCACCTCACCTCACCTCACTCACCTAAACTCTGTCACCTCCCACACATCTCCTCATCTCCCTATCCTCACATCCCTTACCTCACCTCCCTCTCCTCATATCACCTCCCTCACCTCCCCTCCCTCACCTCCCCTCCATCATATCCTTCACCTAACCTCCCTCACCTCACCTCCGTCACTTCCCACACATCTCCTCACCTCTCTAAACTCACCTCACCTCCCTCACCTCTCCTCCCTCAACTCCCTCACCAAACTTCCCTCACCTCACCTCACCTCTGGCACCTCACCTGTCTCACTGCACTTTACTCACCTGCCACACATCACCTCCCTCACCTCACCTCCCTCACCTCACTTACCTCACCTCCCTGATCTCCTTCAACTCATGTACCTCACCTCACATCCCTCACCTCCCTTACATCACCTCCCTCACCTCACCTAACCTCCCTCACCTCACTTACCTCACCTACCTCCATTCAACTCCCTCACCTCTCTCACCTCACCTCCGTCACCTCACGTCCCTCATCTCCCTAACGTAACCACCCTCACCTCACATCACCTCCCTCTCCTCACCTCCCTCACCTCCATCCACTCACTTCCCTCACCTCCGTCATCTCACCTCCATCACCTCACGACACTCACCTCCCTCACCTCACCTCCCTCACCTCTCCTCTCTCACCTCAGTTACCTTACCTCCCTTACCTCACCTCCCTCACTTCACCACCGTCACCTCAGTTCCCTCAAATCCCTCATATCACCTCTGTTACATCACTTCACCTCCCTCCGAGTGGACCTGCGGGTGGATGAGTTTTCGGCAAACTCGTAGTCCTGGGTGGGTGGCACCCTCCATATGTGTTGGCACTTGACAGCACGCCCCAGAATCCTCTCGATGCTCACAGGGACGTGGCCCAGGAATTTTCTAGGCCCGGGGGCTTGCAGTTCCTTGGGCATCCCCCATACTCGCTCACGCTGAGCTGGGTGCAGCCCAGCTGTGGCCGGGCCTGCCGTCCAGCCAGGCAGCTGCTGGCCCGAAGCCACTGGGAGCCACCACTGTGTCAGCTAAGCCCCTCAGCCCCAGCAAGGACACCCATGCACCCACGCCACCCCGATTACAGGGCCCCGCACCTGATGGCCAGCAGGCCCGGGGAAGTGGCCCGGGCCCCCACCCCTGCGCACGGCACCCAGCTGTGGTGAAATTGCAGAGGGGCGGCTTATTCCAGAGGGAGCTGTGGAGTGACACACGGGAAGACAGATGGCTGTGGCGTGGCAGAGCACTGGTGGGGATGGCTAAGTGCAGGTCCAGAGGCTCTTGGGCCGCATGGATGGCCACCAGGCCCGCGGCCACCTCTGGGACACTGACAGCCACCCCTGGGGCGTCAGGTGTGCCCCTGCATTCCAGGGCCGAATTCTGGCCGCCTGGCCAGCCGGGCCAGCTGGGAGCACCCCTCCAGTTCGTGCTGTGGTGGGAGGGGCCTGAGTAGGTGGGGCCTGCAGCAGTGCCCAGCAGGGGCGGAGCAGGTGGCTACCAGCACAGGCGAGTAAAGAAGGCTGAGCGGGAGGCAAAAAGCCTACAGCACCCTGTATTCCCAGGCGGTCTCCCATCCCAAGTACTAACGAGGCCCGACCTTGCTTATCTTGCGAGATCAGACGACATCGGGTGTATTCAGGGTGGTATGGCCACAGATGGGGGTGCGGGATGCGGGCTGCCTCTTGAGGCCCATTTTTGCTGGCGCTTGCACATTATCGCCAGCCTGGAGGCCAGCCCGCCTCGGCAGGACCCCATCGCCTGCCCAGGCAGGGGGAATGGACGTCTCCGGTATTGGGCGGTGGCGGAGGGTTTGGCGACCACCTCCCAGCCCAAGGCGGGCATGACACAGCAAACAATTCGACGCTTGGCGCCCCGCCAGAGATCCCTCACGTCGCACACAGGGACATGGCCCTGGAGTCTTCAGGGCCCTAGGCCGCCGACCCTTTGGCATCAAACCTGCCTGCCCACGCAGCACTAGGAACAGCGCAGCCACAGCCCAGGCCAGTCCTCCTGCCCAACAGCAGCTGGCCCAAAGCCTCTGGGAGCCACCATTGAGTCACCATGGCCCCTTAGCGCCAGCAAGTCCACCCTTGTCCCAACGCCACTTGCTGAGCTCAGGACCCTGCCCCTGGTGACCGGCAGGCCAGGGGAAGTGGCCCCTGCCCTCGATCCTGCTCCCGCCACTGGCCGCGGCAACACGGTGGAGGGGGGGCTTTTTTGGGAGGGAGCTGTGGAGGGACACACTGGCACACAGGTGGTGGCCCCGGGGCTGGGCGCCAGTGGCGGCGGCCACGTGCAGGTTGAGGGGCTCGCAGGCCGCACGGATGGCAACCGGGCCCGTGGCAGAGTCTGGTTCTGGAGGGCTCTGAGATTCCATCCGCTCTGGTGCCTCGGTGCTGCTGGCCCGAAACCTGGCAGTACAACACCCCAATGGCCCACAGACAGAGCCTCCCCAGCTGTGCTCACAGCCAGCCCAACCACAGGCCACACCTCTCCACGGGACACTTGAACTACTCCCAGGATCCCCACAAGGTACGGCACCGGGCAGCCGAATGGGCTGAGATGCTGTCCATGCGGCGCCCTCTGGCCACCTCCGCCTCCCTCACAGTGCTGGCCGAGGCCTCGTATCAGTGGGCCGTGGCTCCCAGCTCAGTGCTGCTCCTCCACCCCTCCCAGCCCTTGACCAATGTCCAGGCTACTGAGCGCCCTCCACCCCCACCCACGTTCATGCCACTCAGCCGGAACCCAGGGTGCAATGCCAACTAACAGGTGTATGACAGCCTGGAGCTGAAGCGGCAAGTGCAGGAGAGCCAAGCGCGGGCCAACTCGCTGCTACCTTCCACCTCGGCCTCGAGGCCCTCTCTGCACGTGAACCAGCCTGGGTAAATGAACTTACCAGCAGCAAATGGGGGCAGGGGCGGGGGGGCAGCAGGGCATGGAGAGAGGAATAAAGAGCCAGAGTCCAGGAAACATTGGTGGTCTGTGACTTGGAAGCACCACTTCTTCTGCCAGCCTGGGTTCCTGCCCTTGGCTTCCTGCAATAAGAAACCAGTGTCCCCTTCTTGGCCTGAGGGTCCCCTTGGTTTAGTGGTCACAGTCCTGCCAGCAGGCCCCTCCTGGTCCTATACCATGCACTAAGTACATCTGCAGCTGCAGACTCCAAACCACTGGTCTCTGAACACCTTCTCTGTGTCTCAGCTGTCCCTATCCCCAAAGAGCCTCATACAAGAAGCTGCTTCCAAACTGGGAGGTTCCACATCTGGGCAGGTCCAGCTCCAGGCCCAGTGAAGGGCATGAAGAAGGCTGAGGCTCTGTACTCCAGCCAGGCCTTCCGCAGGACTCTGAGGCCAAGGTCTTCCTAGTCTCAGGAGGGGCCAAGAGATGGAATGTGTCATTTGAACAAGCGAGTCAGCGGGCGGTGAGCGAATGCCTGACCGCGCGAGGGTAGGTGTGCCAGCCTCCAGGCCCTGTTTGACTGTCCAGGCTCAGCTTACCTGACCCTGGTTACCAGGGAATGCCACCCTGGGCCCTCTTTTTCTTCCCCCTCCCTCACTGTGACCTCACCACCTGCCCCATTATGACCCAGGCTGGCTCCCAGTTAAAAGTGGAGGGCAGGGGACACAGGCAGTCCTGGGACCCCCGGCCATGGGTGAGCTAACCTACTACTCAGCCAAGCCGTATCCTGGTCCCATCCCCAGGAAATGCCAGGAGCAAGGAGACCCAATTCTTCTGATCCCGGTCAGCTTCATCTTGCTCAACGTGGGGATCAACGTGGTGACTATGGTCAGGGTAGGATCTGTGCAGCTGGGTTGGGGGAGCCCTGGGGTCTTGAAGGGGCTGAGGTGGGAGGACTGCGGGGGTGTGGCCGGACAAGGGTTGGATTTCAAGGCTCACCCTGCTCCCTGCCTCCCCCCTCCCCTTCTTCCCTCATCTCTGGAGGCATCTGAAGAGATTCTTGCGGGCACTTTTCAATCGTATTTTCCCCAAATGTGAGTGGACGCCTGCGTGGGCTCAGGGGAGGCAGGTCTGTCCTCTTTCTTCTATCCCTGCCTTGATTCTCAGCCCCTCAGGAACACAGGCCCTGTTCCACCTCGCTTTTCCCCACAGACAAGCAAGCCAGCTAAGTAGGCAGCCATCGCATGTGCATGCGCTGCTCCATGGATCCCAAGAACCTGTGCTTAAGAGTTTCTTCCTGCTTCCGCCATCGCCCAAGCTTCCTGCTTGGGCACCTAAAGCACCTTGACTCCCGGATACCAGACACAAAAGATGATAAGGCCTCTAAGTGCTGCTGGATGCCGCCTCAGTGTGGATGGTCTGGGGCTTCCACGGAGGCTCCACGGGGACTGTGGAACGAGTGGGTAGTGGGAGCTGGGGAAGCCCCTCCAGTCACAGCCTTAAAGTCCCAAGACAACTTTTACTCCAGGTAAGAGACACCTCTTACCTGACCTGACCTCACCTCCGTCACCTCACCTCCCTCACCATGCTCACCTCAGCTCCCTCACCTCCCTCACCTCACCTCCCTCACCTCCCGCACCACACCTCACCTCCTTCACCTCACCTCACCTACGTCACCTCACCTCCCTCACCTCCCTTACCTCACCTCCCTCACCTCATCTCTCTCACATCCCCTCCCTCACCTCCATCTCCTAACCTCTCTCACCTCACCTCACCTCACCTCCCTCACCTCACATCACATACCTCAGGTCACCTACCTCAGTTCCCACACCTCAACTCACCTCCGTCACCACACCTCTGTAAACTCACCTCCCTCACTTCCTTCACAACAACATCACCTCGCACACTCACCACACGTACCTCACCTCCCTCACCTCACCTACGTCATCTCACCTCCCTTACCTCCATTACCTCACCTCCCTCACCTCATCTCCCTCACCTAACCTCCCTCACCTCCCACACCTCAGCTCCCTCACATCACGATGCTCACCTCACTTCCGTCAACTCCCTCACATCACCTCAGCACCCTCACATCACCTCACCTCCCTCACCTCACTTCCTTCACATCACCTCCCTCACCTCACCTCACCTCCCTCACCTCCCTCACCTCATTTCCCTCAACTCACCTCATGTCTGCCACCTCACCTCACCTCCCTCAACTCCCTCATCTGACCTCCCTCTCTTCACCTCAGCTACCTCACCTCATCTCCCTCACCTCACCTCCCTCACCTCCCTCACCTCAACTCCATCACTTCTCTCACCTCACCTGCCTCACCTCACCTCTCCTCACTCATCTCAACTCATTTCCTTTGCCTCATCTCCCTCACCTCACTTCCCTCTCCTCCCACACCTCACCTGCCTCACCTCACTACTACTCCTTCACCTCACCTCACGTCCCTCACCTCACCTCACTCAATTCCGTCACCTCACCACCCTCACCTCCCTCACCTCACCTCTTTCACATAACTCAACTCACATCCCTCACCTCACGTCCCTCACCTCCCTCACATCATGTCCCTCACCTCCCTCCATTCAGTTCCCTCACCTCCATCACCTCACTTCCCTCACCTCCCTCAACTCAACTCCCTCACCTCCCTGACATCACCTTCCTCACCTCTCTCACCTCACCTCCCCACCTCCCTCCACTCACCTCACTTCCCTCACCTCACATCCCTCGTCTACCTCTCATCAGCTCCCTCACCTCAAGTCCCTCACCTCCCTCACCTCATCTCTCCTCCCTCACCTCACCTCCCTCACCTCCCCACACTCACCTTCCTCAACACACCTCCTTCACCTCCCTACCATTGCCCCAGTTTCGCTCACGCTTACACCTTACTGCCAGCCTGGCGGCCACCCTGCCACAGCAAGGCCCTGTCGCCTGCCCAGGCAGGGGGAATGGAGGTCTCAGGTATCTGGCGGTGGTGGAGGGTTTGGCGACCACCTCCCAGCCCAGGGTTGGCGTGACCCAGCAAACCCTTCGGCACTTGGCGCACCACCCAAGATCCTGCACGTTGCTCACAGGGACATGGCCCTGGAGGCTTCAGGTCCCGGGGCCCGTGGTCCCTTGGACATCACCCCTGCCTGCCCATGCGGCACTAGGCACAGCCCAGCTGCCACCTGGGCCGGCCCTCCTGCCCAACAGCAGCTGGCCCGAAGCCACTGGGAGCCACCACTGAGTCGGCACAGCCCCTCAGGCCCGGCAAGGCCACCCTTGCCCCCACGCCACCCACTAAGCACAGGACCCTGCCCCTGTTGTCCAGCAGGCCCGGGTAAGCGGCCCCGGCCGCCGCCCCTGTGCCCACCCCCCAGCCATGGCAGAAAGGCAGAGGGGCGGTTTTCTCTGGAGGGTGCTGTGGAGAGACCCACGGGCAGACAGGTGGCTGCGGTGTGGCTGGGCACCAGTGGTGGTGGCCAAGTGCAGGTCCAGAAGCTCACGGGCCACACAGACTGCCACCGGCCCGCGGCCATGTCTGAGTCCCGGCCAGCCACCCCCGGAGCTTCTGGTGTGCCGCTGCCTTGCAGGGTCACCTTCTGGTCGCCTGGCCAGCTGGGCCGGCAGGGAGCGCCCCCTCCGTCACGTGCCATGGTGGGAGGGGCCTGAGGAGTTGGGGCCTGCAGCGGGGCCTGGTGTGGTCAGAGCCGGTGGCCACTGCCGTGAGCGAGTAAATGAGAAGGCGGAGTGGGAGGCAAAAAGCCTACAGCACCTGGTACTCCCAGGTGGTCTCCCATCCAAGTACTCACCAGGCTCGACCCTGCTTTGCTTGCGAGATCAGATGACATCGGGCGCGTTCAGGGTGGTATGGCCACAGACAGGGTGGGGGCCGTGGGCTGCCTCTTGAGGCCCAGTTTCGCTGGCACTTGCGCCTTACCACCAGCCCAGTGACCCACCCTCTCCGGCAGGGCAAAAGGGCCCTGATAATACTCGTAACTCAGGCACAGACACTCTACCTAATTAAGGCATTGACATCCTCTTAACTGAGGCACTGACACTGTTCCTAAGGCACTCACACTACTCCTAACTCAGGCCATAACACTACTAAGAACTGAGGCACTGACACTGTCCCTAACTAAGGCCCTGACACTACTATTACCTAAGGGAAAGAGACTGTCCCTAACTAAAACCAGGACGCTATTCACAACACGGGAATGAACACTGTCCCTAATGAACCCCGTGAAACTAATCCTAAACCAGGCACTCACACTCTGCCTAAGACCTTGACAATACTCTTGAGGGACTGACACTGTTCGTAACTAAGACCTTTACACTACTCCTAACTCAGGCCTTAACACTACTCCTAACTCAAGCACTGACACTGTCCCTAACTAAGACCCTGAGACTACTAACAACTGAGGCAAAGACACTGTCCCTAAGACCAGTACGCTACTCACAATTTGGGAAGGACACTGTCCCTAACCAAACCCGTTACACTAATCCTAACACAAGCACTCACACTCTGCCTCACTACGGCCTTGAAAATACTCTTAACTGAGGCACTGACACTGTCAGTGACCCGGACACTATTCCAAACTCAGCACTGAGACTGTCCCTAACTAACTCCGTGATACTACTACCAACTCAGGCACGGACACTCTCCTTAACTAAAGCCGTGACACTACACTTAACTCAGGCATTGACACTGTCTATAACTAAGGGCCTGAAACTTCTCGCAACTCTGACATTGACACTGTCCTTAACTAAGGACCTGATATTACTGCAATCTCAGGCATTCACACGCTTCCTAACTAAGGTCTTGACAGTACTTTTAACTCAGGCACTGAGACTGTACTTAAGACCCTCACACTACTCCTAATCAGGCTATATAACTACTCCTAACCCAGGCACTGAATCTGTCCCTAACTAATGCCCTGACACTAAGGCACAGATGCTATCCTTAGCTAAGACCTGGACGCTACTTACAATCTGGGAATGTACACTGTCCCTAACTAAATCCGTGACACTAATACTATCTCAGGCACTCACCCTCTGCCTCACTAAGGCCTTGACAGTACTCTTAACTGAGGCACTGACACTTGTCCCTAAGGCCCTCACACCACACCTAACTCAGGCTATGACAATGTCCTTAAATAAGGTGATGACCCTACTTCTAACTCAAGCCTGAACACTACTCCTAACTCAGGAACTGGTTTCTCCCTAATAAAGGCCCTGATACTAATAACTCAGGCACTGACATTCTACCTAACTGAGGACTTGACATACTTTTAACTGAGGAACTGACACTGTCCCTAATGCCCTCACACTACTCCTCACTCAGGCCATAACACTACTCCTAACTCAGGAAATGACACTTGCCCTAACTAAGGCCCTGACCCTACTACTTAATAAGGCACAGACACTGTCCCTAAGAAAGGCCCTCACACTACTCCTAACTCAGGTTTTAACACTACTCCTAACTCAGGCACTGACACTGTCCCTATTTAAGGCCATGGCACTACTCCAAATTCAGGGACTGACACTATACCTAAATAAGGCCCTGACGCTACTACTAACTCAGGCGGTGACACTACTCCAACTCAGGCCATAATATTATTCCTACCTCAGGTACTGACACTGTCCCTATCTAAGGCCCTTACACTAGTCCCAACTCCGGCCATGACACTACTCCTAACTCAGGCACTGACACTCTCCCTACATAAGACCAGGATGCTACTGCCGACTTGTGAACGGACACTGTAGCTAACTAAAGTCGTGACATTAATCCTAACTCACACACTGACACTCTGCCTAACTAAGGCCCAGACACTATTCCTAACTCAGCAATGATACTGTCCCTATCTAAGTTCGTGATATTTCTACCAAAGAAGGCACTGACACTCACCTTAACTATAGTAGTAGTAGCAGTAGTAGCAGCAGCAGTAGTAGTGGTAGCAGCAGTAGCGGTAATAGCAGTAGTACTTGCCATGCACTGGGATAATAGTAGTACTAGTAGCAGGGGTAGTAGTAGTGGCAGCAGTAGTAGTATTAGCAGCAGTATTAGTAGTAGCAGTAGTGGTAATAGTAGTTTTATTTGGCATGCAGTGGGCCAGTAGTAGTACTAGTAGCAGCAGCAGTAGTAGTAGCAGCAGTAGTAGTAGTAGCAACAGTAGTGGTAATATTAGACGTTTTTGCCATGCACTGGGATAGTAGTAGAAGCTGTAGTAGTGGTAGAAGCAGCAGTAGAAGTGGCAGCATCAGCAGAAGTAGTAGCAGCAGATTTGCCCTGCAGTGGGCCATAAGTAGTAGTAGCAGTGGCAGCAATAACAGTAGTAGTAGTAGTAATAGTAGTAGTATTTGCCATGCACTGGACTGCTAGAAGTAGCAGTAGTAATAGCAGTATTAGCAGCAGCAGCACTAGTAGTAATAGTAGTAGTACTTGCAGTGCACTGGACTATGAGTAGTAGCAGTAGTAGTAGCAGTATTAGCAGCAGCAGGAGCAATGGAAGTAATAGTAGTAGTATTTGCCATGCACAGGACTACTAGTAGTAGCAGTAGTAGCATCAGTAGTAGTAGTAGCAGCAGCAGTAGTAGTTATAGTAGCAGTATTTGCCATGCACTGGACTACTAGTAGTAGCAGTAAAAGCAAAATCAGTAGTATCAGTAAATTTGCCATGCACTAGGCTATTAGTATTGATAGTAGTAGTAGCAGTAGTAGCAGCAACAGCAGTAGAAGTAGCAGCAGCAATATTTGTACTAGTAGCAGTTGTAGTACCAATAGTAGCAGCAGGAGCAGCAGTAGTAGTAATAGTAGTAGTATTTGCCATACACTGGTCTAGTAGTAGTAGTAGCCGCAGCAGCAGTAGAAGAAGTAGCAGCAGTAGGAGGAGCAGCAGCAGTAGTAGGAGCAGAAGTAGTGGTAATAGTAGTAGTATTTGCCATGCCCTAGGCTAGTAGTAGCAGTAGCAGCAAGAGCAGTAGTACTAGTAGATTTGCCAGGCACTGGGCTAGTACAATAGATAGTAGTTGTAGTAGTAGTAGCAGCTTCCGAAATAGTAGTAATAGTTGTAGTGTTTACAATTCACTTGACTACTAGTAGTAGCAGTACTAGCAGCAGCAGGTGTAGTAGTAATAGTAGTAGAATTTGCCATGCACTGGGCTAGTAGTAGTAGTAGCAGCAGCAGCAGAAGTAGCATCAGCAGTAGTAATAGTAGCTGCAGTAGTGGTAATAGTAATAAAATTTACCATGCACTGGGCTAGTAGTAGTATTAGTAGTGGTAACAGAAGCAGTAGAAGTGACAGCAGCATCACTAGTAGTAGCAGCAGATTTGCCCTGCAGTGGGCCACTCGTAGTAGTAGAAATAGAAGTAATAGCAGTAGCAGAAGAATATTTGCCATGCACTGGGCTAGTAGTTTTGATAGTAGTAGAAGCAGTAGTAGCAACAGCAGCAGTAGTAGTAATTGTGGTAGTATTTGCCATGCACTGAACTACTAGTGGTAGCAGTAGTAGTAGCAGTAGTAGCAGCAGCAGCAGCAGCAGTAGTAATAGTAGTAGTATTTGCCATGCACTAGACTACTAGTAGTAGCAGTAGCAGTAGCAGTATTAGCAGCAGCAGCAGCAATGGTAAATGTAGTAGTATTTGCTATGCACAGGACTACTAGTTGTAGTAGTAGAAGTAACAGTAATAGCAGCAGTAGCAGGAGTAGTAGTAATACTAGTAGTATTTGCCATGCACAGGACTCGTAGTATTAATATTAGTAGCATCAGCATTAGAAGTAGCAGCAGCAGAAGTAGAAGTAGCAGCAGCACTACTAGTAGTAATAGCAGTAGTAGTAGCACTACTAGCAGCAGCAGCAGCAGTAGTAGTAATTGTAGTAATATTTGCCATGCACAGGACTACTAGTTCTAGCAGTAGTAGTAGTAGCAGCAGCAGAAGCAGTAGTAGTAACAGTAGTAGTATTAGTCATGCCCTGGGCTAGAAGTAGTAGTAGTAGTAACAGCAGCAATAGAATTAGCAGCAAAAGCAGTAGTAGTAACAACAGTATTGGTAATAGTTGTACCAGTTTGCCATGCACTGGGATAGTAGTTATAGTTGTAGTAGTGGTATCAGCAGCAGTAATAATGGCAGTAGCAGCAGAAGCAGTAGCAGCATTAGTAGTAATAGTAGTAGTAATTGCCATGAACTGGACTACAAGAAGTAGCAGTAGTAGAAGCTTCAGCAGCAGGACTTGTTATAGTAGTAGTATTTGACATGCACTGGGGTAGTAGTAGTACTACTAGCAGCAGTACTAATATTAGCATCAGTAGTAGTAGTAGCAGCAGTACTAGTAAAAGTAGTAGTACTTGCCATGCACTGGGCTAGTAGTAGTTGTAGTAGTAGTGGTAGCAGCAGCAGTAGAAGTGGCAGCAGTGTCAGTAGAAGTAGCAGAAGATTTGACCTGCAGCGGCCCAGTAGTAGCATAAGCATTAACAGTAATAGGTGTACTACTAGTAGATTTGCCATACACTGGGCTAGTTGTATTGATACTAGTAGTGGCAGTAGTAGCAGCAGCAGCAGTAGTAGTAATAATAGTAATATTTGCCATGCACTGGACTACTAGTCGTAGCAGCAGTAGTAGCAGAAGTAGCAGCAGCAGCAGTAGTGGTAATAGTAGTCGTATTTTCCATACACTGGGATAGTAGTAGTAGTAGTAGCACCAGCAGCAGTAGAAGAAGCAGCAGCAGTAGTAATAACAGCAGTAGTAGTGGTAGAAGCAATATTGGTAATAGTAGTAGTACTTGCCATGCACTAGGCTTGTAGTAGTAGTAGCAGTAGCAGCAAGAGCAGTAGTAGTAGTAGATTTACCAGGCACTGGGCTAGTAGAATTGATATTAGTAGTAGCAGTAGTAGCAACAGCAGCAGCAGTAGTAGTAATAGTAGTAGAATTTGAAATACACTGGACTACTAGTAGTAGCAGTAGTAGCAGCAGCAGGTGTAGTAGTAATGGTAGTAATATTTGCCATTCGCTGGGCTAGTAGCAGCAGCAGTAGAAGTAGCAGCAGCAGTAGCAATAGTAGCTGCAGAGTGGTACTACTAGTAGTATTTGCCATGCACTGGGCTGGTAGTAGTATTAGTAGTAGCAGCAGAGGCAGTAGAAGTAGCAACAGCAGCAGTAGTAGTGGCAAAATATTATCCCAGCAGTGGGCCAGTAGTAGTAGTACCAATAGCAGCAATAGCAGTAGTATTAGTAAATTTGTCAAGAAGTGGGCTAGAAGTATTGATTGTAGTACTAGCAGTAGTAGCAGCAGCAGCAGTAGTAGTAATAGAAGTAGTATTTACCATGCACTGGACTACTACTAGTAGAAGTAGTTGTATCAGTAGTAGCAGCAACAGCAGCAGTATTAGTGATAGTAGTAGTATTTTCCATGCACTGGGCTAGTAGTAGTAGTAGTAGTAGCAGCAACAGTAGAAGTAACAACAGCAGCAGTAGTAGTAGCAGTAATAGTGGTAATAGTACTAGTATTTGCCATGCACTGGGCTAGTAGTAGTAGTAGTAGTAGTGGTAGCAGCAGCAGTAGTAGTAGCAGCAGATATGCCCAGCAGTGGGCCAGTAGTAGTAGTAGCAGTAGCAGCAATAGCAGTAGTAGTAGTATATTTCCCATGCACTGGGCTAGTAGTACTGATAGTAGTATTAGCATTAGTAGCAGCAGCATCAGTAGTAGTAATATTAGTATTTGCCATGAACTGGACTACCATTAGTAGCAGTAGTAGTAGCAGTAGTAGCAGCAGCAGCAGCAATAGTAATATTATTTGCCATGCACAGGACTACTACTAGTAGCAATAGTAGTAGCAGTAGTAGCAGCAGCAGCAGTAGTAGTAGTAGAAGAAGTAATGGTAATAGTATTGGCCATGCACTAGGCTAGTAGTAGTTGTAGCAATAGCAGCAAGAGTAGTAGTAATAGTAGATTTGCCAGGAACTGGGCTAGTAGAATTGATAATAGTAGAAGCAGTAGTAGCACCATCTGAAGTAGTATTAATAGTAGTAGTATTGCATTGCACTGGACTACTAGTAGTAGCAGTAGTAACAGCAGCAGGTGTAGTAGTAATAGTAGTAGTTTTTGCCATACACTGGGCTAGTAGTAGTAGCAGTAGCAGCAGCAGTAGAAGTAGCAGCAGCAGTAGTAATAGTAGCTGCAGTAGTGATAATAGTAGTAGTATTTGCCATGCACTGGGTTAGTAGTAGTATTAGTAGTGGTAGCAGAAGCACCAGAAGTGGCAGCAGAATCAGTAGTAGTAGCAGCAGATTTGCCCTGCAGTGGGCCAGTCGTAGTAGTACCAATAGCAGCAATAGCAGGAGTAGAAGTATATTTGCCATGCAATGGGCTAGTAGTTTTGATAGTAGTAGAAGCAGTAGTAGTAGCAGCAGCAGTAGTAGTAAGTGTGGTAGTGTTTGCCATGCACTGGACTACTAGTAGTAGCAGTAGTAGTAGCAGTAGTAGCAGCAGTAGCAGTAGTAGGAATATTAGTAATATTTGCCATGCACTGGACTGTTAGTTGTAGCAGTAGAAGTAACAGTAGTAGCAGCAGCAGCAGCAGTAGTAGTAATAGTAGTAATATTTGCCGTGCACTGGACTACTAGTAGTAGCAGTAGTAGTAGCAGCATTAGCAACATCATCAGCAGTGGTAATAGTAGTACTATTTGCTATGCACTGGACTACTAGTCGTAGTAGTAGAAGTAACAGTAGTATTAGCAGTAGAAGATGCAGCAGCAGCAGTAGTAGTAGTATTTGCCATGCACAGGACTAGTAGTAGTAGTAGTACTAGCAGCAGCAGTAGAATTAGCAGCAGCAGTAGTAGAAGTAGCAGCAGTGGTACTAGTAGTAGTAGCAGTAGTAGAAGCAGTGGTAGCAGCTGCAGCAGTAGTAGTAATTGTGGTAGTATTTGCCATGAGCTGGACTACTAGTAGTAGCAGTAGTGTTAGCAGTCGTAGCAGCAACAGCAGTAGGAGGAATAGTAGTTGTATTTCCCATGCACTGGACTACTAGTAGTAGCAGTAGGAGTAACAGTACTAGCAGCAGCAGCAGCAGTATTGGTAATAGTAGTAGTATTGTCAATGCACTGGTCTAGTAGTTGTAGTAGTAGTAGTAGTGGTAGCAGAAGCAGTAGAAGTGGCAGGAGCAGCAGTAGTAGTAGCAGCAGATTTGCCCAGCAGTGGACCAGTAGTAGTAGTAGAAGTAGCATCAATAGCAGTAGAAGTAATAGATTTGCCTGCACTGGGCTAGTAGTATTGATAGTAGTAGTAGGAATAGAAGCAGCCTCAGCAGTAGTAGTAATATTAGTTGTATTTGCCATGCATTGGACTACTAGTAGTAACAGTAGTAGTAGAAGTAGTAGCAGCAGCAGCAGCAATAGTAGTAATAGCACTACTATTTGCCATGCCCTGGGCTAGCAGTAATAGTAGTAATAACAGCAGTAGTAGAAGTTGCTGCAGCAGTAGTAGAGAATCAGCAGTTGTGGTAATAGTAGTAGTATTTTCCATGCACTGGGCTAGTAATAATAGTATTTGTAGTACTAGCAGCAGCAGTAGAACTAGCAGAAGCAGCAGTAGAACTAACAGCAGTAGTGGTAATAGAAGAAGTGTTTGCCATATACTGGGCTAGTAGCAGTAGTAGTAGTAGTAGCAGCAGTAGAAGTGGCCACAGCAGCAATAGTAGTAGCACCTGATTTGCACTGCAGTGGGCCAGTAGTAGTAGTAGCAGTAGCAGCAATACAAGATTTAGTAGAAGATTTGCCATGCACTGGGCTAGTAGTATTGATAGTAGTAGCAGCAACAGTAGTAGTAATAATAGTAGTATTTGCCATGCAGAGGACTAAGAGTAGTAGCAGTAGTAGTAGCAGTAGCAGCAGCAGCAGCAGCAGTAGTAGTAATAGTATTTGCCAGGCACTGGACTACTAGTAGTACCAGTAGTAGGAGCAGTAATAGCAGCAGCAGCAGTATTAGTTATACTATTTGCCATGCACTGAAGTAATAGCAGTAGTAGCAGCAGCAGCAGTAGTAGCAATAGTAGTAGTATTTGCCATGCACTGGACTAGCAGTAGTAGTAGTGGTAGCAGCAGCAATAGAAGTGACAGCAGCAGCAGTAGAAGTAGCAGCAGATTTGCCCAGCAGTGGATCAGTAGTAATAGTAGTAGTAGTAGCAGACATAGCACTAGTACTAGTAGATTTGTCATGCACAGGGCTAGTAGTATTGATAGTAATAGTAGCAGTAGTAGCAGCATCAGAAATAATAGTAGTATTAGTAGCATACACAATGCACTGGACTAGTAGCAGTAGTGTAGCATTAGTAAAATCATCAGCAGTAGTAGTAATACCAGTAGTATTTGCCATGCACTGGGCTACTAGTAGTAGTAGTACTAGCAGGAGCAGTAGAAGTAGAAGCAGCACTACTAGTAGTAGCAGCACCAGTAGTAATAGTAGTAGTATTTACCATGCACTGAGCTAGTAGTAGTAGTAGTTGTATCAACAGCAGTAGACGTGGCAGCAACAGCATTAGTACTAGCAGAAGATTTGCCCTGTAATGGACGAGTAGTAATAGTAAAACTAGCAACAACAGCAGTAGGAGTAGTAGATTTGCCATGCACAGGGCTATTAGCATTGATAGTAGTAGTAGCAGTAGTAGCAGCAGCAGAAGAAGTAGTAGTAATAAAGTAGCATTTTCCATGCACTGGATTACTAGTATTACCAGTAGTAGTTGCAGTAGTAGCAGCAGCAGTAGTAATAGTACTAGTATTCGATATGACCTGGACTACTAGTAGTAGCAGTAGTAGGAGCAGTAGTAGTAGCAGCAGCAGCAGTATTAGTAATAGTAGTAGTATTTGCCATGCACTGGAATACTAGTAGTATCAGTAGTAGTAGCAGATGTAGCAGCAGCAGCAGTAGTGGTAATAGTAGTAGTATTTGCCATGCACTGGACTACTGGTAGTAGTACAATTAGCAGAAGCAGTAGAAGTAGCAGAAGCAGCAGTAGCAGCAGCTGTAGTACTAGTAGTATCAGTAGTAGTAATACTAGTTGTATTTGCCATGAACTGTACTACAAGTAGTAGCAGTAGTACCAGCAGCAGCAGTACTACTTACTGTAGTAGTATTTGCCATGCACTGAGCTAGTAGTGGTACTAGTAGCAGCAGTAGTAATAGTAGCAGCATTAGTAGTAGTAGCAGCAGTAGTGGTAATAGTAGTAGTATTTGCATGAAATAAACTTGTAGTAGTAGTAGTAGTGGTAGCAGCAGCAGTAGAATGGCAGCAGCAGCAGTAGTAGTAGCAGCAGATATGCCCTGCAGTGGGCGAGTAGTAGTAGTAGCAGCAGCCGTAGAAGTAGCAGCAGCAGCCGTAGAAGTAGAAGCAGCAGCAGTATTAGTAACAGCAGCAGTAGTAATACTAGTAGTATCTGCCATGCACTGGGTAAGTAGTAGTAGTAGCAGTACAGCAATAGTAATAGTAGATTTGCCATGCACTGGGCTAGTTGTATTGATATTAGTAGTAGCAGTAGTAGCAGCATCAGTACTAGTAGTAATAGTATTCATATTTGCATTGCACTGCACTACTATCAGTAGCAGGAGTAGTAGCAATAGTAGCAGAAGCCGCAGCAGTAGTACTAATAGTAGTAGTATGTGCCATGCACTGGACTACTAGTAGTAGCAGTAGTAGTGGTAGCAACAGCAAAAGTAGTGACAGCAGCAACAGAAATAGTAGCAGGAGATTTGCTCCACAGTTGGCCAGTAGGAATAGCGGTAGCAGAAACAGCAGTAGTAGTAGTAGATTTGCCATGCACTGAGCTAGTAGTATTGATAGTAGTAGTAGCAGAAGTAGAAGCATCAGCAGTTGTAGAAATAATAGTAGTATTTGCCATGAACTGCACTACTAGTAGTAGCAGTAGTAGTAACAGTAGTAGCACCATAAGGTATAGTAGTAATTGTAGTAGTATTTACCAGGCACTGGGCTAGTTGTAGTTGTAGTAGCACCAGCAGCAGTAAAAGTAGCAGCAGCAGCAGTAGTAGTAGCATCAGTAGAGGTAATAGTAGTAGTATTTGCCATGCACTGGGCTAGTAGTTGTAGCAGCAGGAGTAGAAGTGGCAGCAGCAGCATTAGTGGTAGCAGAAGATTTTTCCTGCAGTGTGTCAGTAGTAGTAGTAAAATTAGAAGCAATAGCAGGAGGAGGAGTAGATTTACCATGCACTGGGCTGGTAGTATTGATACTAGTATTAGCAGCAGCAGTAGTGGTAGTAAGAGTGGAGGTATTTGCCATGCACTGTACTACTAGTAATAGCAAGAGTAGTAGCAGTAGTAGCAGCAGCAGTAGTAATTATAGTAGTATTTGCAATGCACAGGACCACTAGCAGCAGCAGTAGTAGTAATTATAGTACTATTTGCAATGCAGTGGACTACTAGTAGTAGCAGTAGTAGTAGCACTAGTAGCAGCAGCAGCAATGGTAGTAATAGTATTTACCATGCATTGGGCTAGTAGTAGTAGCAGAAGTAGCAAGAGCTGTAGAAGTAGCAGCAGCAGTAGAAGTAGTAGCAGCAGTAGTAGTGATACTAGTAGTATTTGATATACACTGGACTACTAGTAGTAGTACTAGCAATAGTAGCAGCTGGAGCAGTAGTAGTAATAGTAGTAGTATTAACCAAGCACTGGACTACTTGTATTAGCCAAGCACTAGGTGTAGCATGAGTAGAATTAGTAGTAACAGTACTAGTAGTAGTAGCAGTAGTAGTAGCAACAGCAGTAATAGTAATAGTATTTGCCATGCACTGCACTACTTGTAGTAACAGTAGTAGTAGCAGAAGTAGAAGCAGCAGTAGTAGTAGTAATATTAGTAGCATTTTCCATGCACTGAAATAATAGTAGTAGTAGTAATAGCAGTAGACTTAGCAGAAGCAGTATTGCAGCAGTAGTGTTAAGAGTAGTAGTATTTGCCATTCACTGGGCTAGTGGTAGAAGTTATAGTAGTAGTGATAGCAGCAGCAGTAGAAGTGGCAGCAGCAGCAGTAGTAGTAGTAGGAGGAGCAGTAGCAGCCATAGCAGTAATAGTAGTAGATTTGCCATACACAGGGCTAGTAGTATTGATAGTGGTAGTAGCAGTAGTAGCAGCATCAGGTGTGGTAGTAGTATTACTAGTATTTGCAATGCACTGGACTACTATTAGTAGCAGTAGTAGTAGCATTAGTACAAGCAGCAGCAGTAGTAGTAAGAGTAGAAGTATTTGCCATGCACTGGGCGAGTAGTAGTAGTATTAGTAGCAGCAGCCGTAGAAGTAGCAGCAGCAGCAGTAGTAGTAACAGCAGCAGTAGTAATAGTAGTAGTATTTTCCATGCACTGAGCTAGTAGTACTCGTAGTAGTAGTAGTAGTGGTAGCAGCAGCAGTAGAAAAGGCAGCAGCAGCAGTAGAAGTAGCAGAAGGTTTGACCTGCAGTGGGCCAGTAGTAGTATTAGCATTAGCAATAATTGGTGTAGTACTAATAGACTTGCCATACACTGTGCTAATATTATTAATACTATTAGTAGCAGTAGTAGCAGCAGCAGCAGTAGTAGTATTTGCCATGCACAGGACCACTAGTCGTAGTTGTAGCAGTAGTAGCAGCAGCAGCAGCAGTAGTAGTAATATAGTAGCATTTGCCATGGACTGCATTAGTAGTAGTAGCAGTAGTAGCAGCAGCAGTAGAAGTAGCAGCAGCAACAGTAGTAGTAGCAGCAGTATTAGTAATAGTAGTAGTATATGCCATGCACTGAGCTACTAGTAGTCATAGTAGTAGTAGTAGTGGTAGCAGGAGTAGTAGAAGTGGCAGCAGCAGCAGTAGTAATAGCAGCAGATTTGCCCTGCCATGGGTGAGTAGTAGTAGTAGAAGTAGCAGCCATAACAGAACTAGTAGTAGATTTGCCATGCATAGGGCTATTAGTATTGATAATAATAGTAGCAGTAGTAGCAGCAGCAGCAGTAGTACTAATATTAGTAGTATTTTCCAGGCACAGGACTACTATTAGTAGCAGTAGTAGTAGGAGTAGTAGCAGCAGTAGTGGTAATACTAGTAGTATCTGCCATGCACTGGGTAAGTAGTAGTAGTAGCAGCAATAGTAATAGTAGATTTGCCATGCACTGGGCTAGTTGTATTGATATTAGTAGTAGCAGTAGTAGCAGCATCAGCAGTAGTAGTAATAGTATTCATATTTGCAATGCACTGCACTACTATCAGTAGCAGGAGTAGCAGCAATAGTAGCAGAAGCCGCAGCAGTAGTACTAATAGTAGTAGTATGTGCCATGCACTGGACTACTAGTAGTAGCAATAGTAGTAGTGGTAGCAACAGAAATAGAAGTTGCAGCAGCAACAGAAGTAGAAGCAGGAGATTTGCCCTACAGTTGGCCAGTAGTAGCAGTAGTAGCGGTAGCAGAAATAGCAGTAGTAATAGTATATTTGCCATGCAGTGAGCTAGCAGTATCGATAGTAGTAGTAGCAGTAGTAGCAGCAGCAGCAGTTGTAGTAATAGTAGTAGTTTTTGCCATGCACTGCACTACTAGTAGTAGCAGTAGTGGATGCAGGAGTAGCAGCAGCCAGTGTAGTAGTAGTATTTATCCAGCACTGGGCTAGTAGTAGCTGTTGTAGCACCAGCAGCAGTAGAAGTAACAGCAGCAGCAGTAGTAGTAGCATATAGTAGAGGTAATAGTAGTAGTATTTGCCTGCACTGGGATATTAGTAGTGGTAGCAGCAGGAGTAGAAGTGGCAGCAGCAGCAATAGTAGTAGCAGCATATTTGTCCTGCAGTGGGCCAGTAAGAGTAGTACCAGTAGAAGCAATAAGAGGAGTAGTAGTAGATTTACCATGCACTAGGCTAGTAGTATTGATACCAGTAGTAGCAGCAGCAGCAGTTTTAGTAATAGTTGTTGTATTTGCCATGCATTTTACTACTAGAAGTAGCAGTAGTAGTAGCAGTAGTAGCAGCAGCAGCAGCAGAATTGTGGTTGTATTTCCCATGCACTGTACTACTAGTAGTAGCAGTAGTAGCAGCAGAAGTAATAATTATAGTAGTATTTGCAATGCAATGCACTACTATAGTAGCAGTAGTAGTAGCAGTAGTAGTAATTATAGTAGTGTTTGCAATGCACTGGGCTACTAGTAGTAGCAGTAGTAGTAGCACTAGTAGCTGCAGCAGCAGCAGTGGTAGTAATAGTAGTAGTATTTACCAAGCACTGGGCTAGTAGTAGCAGTAGTAATACCAGCAGCAGGAGAAGTAGCAGCCGCAGTAGAAGTAGTAGCAGCAGTAGTAGTGATACTAGTAGTATTTGATATACACTGGACTACTAATAGTAGCAGTAGTAGCAGCAGTAGTAGCAGCGGAAGCAGTAGTATTAATAGTAGTATTATTTGCCATGCACTGACTATTAGTAGTAGTAGCAGCAGCAGTAGATGTAGCAGCAGCAGCAGTAGAAATAGCAGCAACAGTACTAGTAGTAGTAGCAGTAGTAGCAGCAGCAGCAGCAGTAGTATTAATAGTATTTGCCATGCACCACAGTACTTGTAGTAGCAGAAGTAGTAGCAAAAGTAAGAGCAGCTGTGGTAGTAGTGACAGTACTAGTATTTGACATACACTGAACTAATAGTAGTAGTAGTTGTATCAGCAGCAATAAAAGTAGCATCAGCAGTAGTAGTAGTAGCATCAGTACTGGTGATAGTAGTAGTATTTGCCAAGCACTGGGCTACTAGTAGAACTTGTAGTTGTAGTGGTAGCAGCAGCAGTAGAAGTGGCACCAGCAGCAGTAGTAGTAGCACCAGATTTGCCCTGCAGTGGGCGAGTAGTAGTAGTAACAGTAGCAGCAATAGCAGTAGTAGTAGTAGATTTGACATGCACTGGGCCAGTAGTATTTATAGTATTAGTAGAAGCAGCAACAGTATTCATATTAATACTATTTGCCATGCACTGGGCTAGTAGTACTATTCGTAGTAGTGGTAGCAGCAGCAGGAGAAGTGGCAGCAGCGTGAATAGAAGTAGCAGTAAATTAGCCCTGCAGTGGGCCAGTTGTAGTATTACCATTAGCAGTAATAGATGTAGTACTAGTAGATTTGCCATACACTGTGCTAGTAGTATTGATACTAGCAGTAGCAGTAGTAGTAATAGTAGTAATATTTGCCATGCACTGGACTACTATTCGTAGCAGTAGTAGTAGCAGTAGCAGCAGCAGCAGTACTAGTAATAGTAGTCATATTTGCAATGCACTGTGCTAGTAGTAGTACTAGTAGCAGCAGAAGCAGTAATTGTAGCAGGAACAGTAGTAGTAGCAGCATTAGTAGTGGAAGCAGCAGTAGCGGTAATAGCAGTAGTACTTGCCATGCACTGGGCTACTAGTAGTAATAGTAGCAGCAGTAGTAGACGTAGCAGCAGTAGTAGACGTAGCAGCAGTAGTAGTAGTAGCAGCAGTAGTGGTAATAGCATTTGTATTTGGCATGCACTGGGCTAGTAGTAGTACTAGTACCAACAGCAGTAGTAGTAGCAGCAATAGTAGTACTAGCAGCAGTAGTAGTAATATTAGTAGTGTTTGCCATGCACTTGGGTAGTAGTAGTACTAGTTGTATTGCTGGCTGAAGCAGTAGAAGTAGAAGAAACATCAGTAGTAGTAGCAGGAGATTTGCCCTGCAATGTGCCAATAGTAGTATAACATTAGCATTAATAGGCATAGTACTATTAGATTTGCAATGCACTTGGTTAGTAGTATTGATACTAGTAGTAGCAGCAGCAGTAGGAGTAATATTAGTAGTATTTGCCATGCATTGGATTACTATTAGTAGCAGTAGTAGTAGCAGTAGTAGCCGCAGCAGCAGCAGTACTAGTAATACTAGTAGTATCTGCCATGTACTGGGTTAGTAGTAGTAGTAGCAGTAGCAGCAATAGCAATAGAATTAGTAGATTTGCCATGCACAGTGCTAGTAGTATTGATATTAGTAGTAGCACTAGTAGCAGCATCAGCAGTAGTAGTAATAGTATTAATATTTGCAATACACTGGACTAGTAGTAGTAGCAGTAGTAGTAGTGGTAGCAACAGCAATAGAAGTGGCAGCAGCAACAGAAGTAGTAGCAGAAGATTTGCCGGGCAGTGGGCCAGTAGTAGTAGAGGAAGTAGCAGCAATACCATTAGTAGTAGTATATTTAACATGCACTGGCTAGTAGTATTGATAGTACTATTAGCAGTAGTAGAAGTAGCAGCAGTAGAAGTAATATTTGTTGTATTTGCCATGCACTGGACTACTAGTAGTAGCAGTATTAGTAGCAGTAGTAGCAGCAGCTGCAGCACTAGTAGTAATAGTATTTGTCATGCACTGGACTACTAGTAGTATCAGTAGTAGCAGCAGCAGCAGTAGTAGTAATAGTCATATTATTTGCCTTGCACTGGACTAGTAGTGGTAGTAGTAGTAGCAGCAGCAGGAGAAGTAGCAGCAGTAGCAGTAGTATCAGTAGTAGCAGCAGCAGCAGTAGTAGTAATAGTTGTAATATTTGCAATTCACTGGACTACAAGTAGTAGCAGTAGTAGTAACAGTAGCAGCAATGGCAGCAATAGTAGTAACAGAAGAAGTATTTGCCATACACTGGAGTACTAGTAGTAGCAGTAGTTGTAGTGATAGTGGCAGCAATAAAAGTGGCAGCAACAGCAGTAGTAGTAACAGTAGTGGTACATGCCATGCGCTACACTACTATCAGTAGCAGTAGTAGCAGCAGCAGCAGTAGTAGTTATAGTAGAAGTATTTGCCATGCACGGAGATAGTAGTAGTAGCAGCAGCAACAGCAGAAGTAGCAGCAGCACTACTAGTTGCTACAGTAGTAATAGCAGCAGCAATGGTGGTAATAGTAGTAGTATTTGCCATTCACTGGGCTACTAGTAGTAGTAGCAGTAGCAGCATTAGCAATAGTAGTACTAGATTTGCCTTGCACTGATCTAGTAGTATTGATATTAGTAGTCACAGTAGTAGCAGCATCAGCAGTAGTAGTAATAGCAGTAGTATTTTCCACAAAAAGGGCTAGTATGAGTAGTAGTAGCAGCAGCAGCAGTAGAAGTAGCAGGAGCAGCAGTAGAAGCAGCTGTACTAGTAGTAGAAGCAATAGTGGTAATAGTAGTAGTATCGGCCATGCACTGGTCTAGTAGTAGTAGTAGCAGTAGCAGCAATAGAAGTAGTGGTAGTAGATTTGCCATGCACTGGGCTAGTACTATAGATAATAGTAGTAGTAGTACTAGCAGCAGTAGTAGTAATAGTAGTACTATTTGCAATGCACTGGACTGCTAGTAGTAGCAGTAGTAGTTGAAGTAGAAGCAGCAGTAGTAGTAGTAGCAGCAGTTGTGGTAATAGTAGTAGTATTTGCCATGCACTGGACTACTAGTAGCAGTAGTAATAGTGGGAGCATCAGGAGTAGAAGTGGCCACAGCAGCAGTAGTAGTAGCACCAGGGTTGCCCTGCAGTGGGACAGTAGTAGTGGTAGCAGTAGCAGCAATAGAAGTACTAGTAGTAGATTTGCCATGCACTGGGGTAGTAGGATTGATAGTACTGGCAGTAGCAGCACTAGTATTTGCCATGCACTGGAATACTATTATTAGCAGAAGTAGTAGAAGTAGTAGCAGCAGCAGCAGCAGTAGTAATAGTAGTAGTATTTGCCATGCACTGGTCTACTAGTAGTATCAGTAGTAGTAGCAGTAATAAAAACAGCAGAGATAGGAGTAGTTATATATATGTAGTATTTTCCATGCACTGGGCTACTAAGAGAACAAGTAGCAGCAGTAGTAGTAGTGGCAGCAGTAGTAGGAGTAGCAGCAGTAGTGTTAATAGTAGTAGTATTTGCCATGCAATGGGCTAGTATTTGTAGTAGTACTAGTGGTCACAGCAGCAGTAGAAGTGGTAGAAGATTTGCCTGGCAGTGGGCCAGTAGTAGGAGTGGAAGTAGCAGCAATAGCAGTCGTAGTAGTAGATTTACCATGCAATGGCTAGTAGCATATGTAGTAGAATTAGCAGTAGTAGAATCAGCAGCAGTAGTAGTAATAGTAGTTGTATTTGCAATATAGAGGAGTACTAGTTGTAGCAGTAGTAGCAGCAGCATTAACAGTAGTAGTAATAGGAGTAGTATTGTCGATGCACTGGTCTAGTAGTTGTAGTAGTAGTAGTGGTAGCAGCAGCAGTAGAAGTGGCAGGAACAGCAGTAGTAGTAGCAGCAGATTTGCCTTTCAGTGGGCCAATAGTAGTAGTAGAAGTAGCAGCAATAGCAGTAGAAGTAGTAAATTAGCCTTTCACTGGGCTAGTAGTATTGATAGTAGTAGTAGAAGTAGTAGCAGAAGCAGTAGTAGAAGTAGCAGCAATAGTGGTAATAGAAGTAGTATTTGCCATGCACTGTGCTAGTAGTAATAGTACTGGTAGTAACAGCAGTAGAAGTGGCCACAGCAGCTGTAGTAGTAGCACCAGATTTGCCCTGTAGTGGGCCAGTAGTAGTAGTAGAAATAGCATCAATAGAAGTACTATAAGTAGATTTGCCATGCACTGGGCTTGTAGTATTTATAATTGTAGCAGCAGCAGCAGTAGTAGTAATAGTAGTAGTATTTGCCATGCACGGGACTACTAGTAGTAGCAGTAGTAGAACAGTAGTAGAAACAGCAGACGTAGGAGTAGTTATAGTAGTTGTATATTCCATGCACTGGGCTAGTAATAGTACAAGTAGCAGCAGTAGTAGTATTCGCTACAGTAGTAGGAGTAGCAGCAGTAATGGTAATAGTAGTAGTATTTGCCATGCAACGGGCTAGTAGTAGTAGTGGTAACAGCAACAGTAGAAGTGGCAGAAGATTACTCTGGCAGTGGGCCAGTAGTAGTAGTGGAAGTAGCAGCAATAGCAGTAGTAGTAGTAGATTGTCCATGCACTAGTCTACTAGTATTGATAGTAGTATTAGCAGTAGTAGAAGCAGCAGCAGTAGTAGTAATAGTATTTGTATTTGCCATGAACTGGACTATGAGTAGAAACAGTAATAGTTGGAGTGGTAGCAGCAGCAACAGTAGTAGTAATAGTATTTTCCATGCCCTGGACTGCTTGTAGTATCAGTAGTAGTATCAGAAGTAGCAGCTGTAGTAGTAATAGTAGTAGTATTTGTCATGCACTGGACTATTAGTAGCAGTAGTAGTAGCAGTAGTAGAAAGAGCAGACATAGGAGTAGTTATAGTAGTACTATATTCCATGCACTGTGCTAGTAATAGTACAAGTAGCAGCAACAGTAGTAGTAGCAGCAGAAGGAGTAGCAGCAGTAGTGATAACAGAAACAGTATTTCCCATGCAATGGGCTACTAGTAGTAGTAGTAGTAGAGGTAACAGCCACAGTAGAAGTGGCAGAAGATTTGCCCAGCAGTGGGCCAGTAGTAGTAGTAGTAGCAGTAGCAGCAATAGCAGTAGTAGTAGTAGTAGATTTGCCACGCACTGAACCAGTAGTATTGATAGTATTAGTGGCAGTAGTAGCAGCAGCAGGAGTTGTAATAATAGTAGTAGTATTGCTAAGCACTGCACTATTAGTAGCAGCAGTTGTAGTAGCAGTAGTAGCAGCAGCAGGAGTAGTAGTAATAGTAGAAGTATTTACCAGGCACTGGGCTACTAGTACAAGCAGTAGTAGTATCAGTAGTAGCAGAATCAACAGCAGTAGTAATTGTAGTAGTATTTGCCATGCACTGGGCTGGTTGTTGAAGAAGTAGTAGAGGTAGCAGCAGAAGTTGAACTGGCAGCAGAAGCAGGAGTAGTAGCAGCAGATTTGCCAGGCAGGGGGCCAGTAGTAATAGTAGCAGTAGGAGCAATAGGAATAGTAGTGGTAGATTTACTATTCATTGGGTTAGTAGTATTGATAGTAGTAGCAGTAGTAGCAGCAGAAGCAGCAGTAGTAATAGTAGTAGTAATTGCCATGCACTCGACTACTAGATTTAGCAGTAGTAGTAGCAACAGCAGCAGCAGTAATAGGAAGAGTTGTAGTATTTGCAATGCACTGTGATAGTAATACTAGTAGCAGCAAGAGCAGCAAAAGTAGTAGCAGCAGTAGTAATAGCAGCAGTAGTAGTGGTAGAAGCAGTAGTGGTAATAACAGTAGTACTTGCCATGCACTGGGCTAGTAGTAGTCCTAATAGCAGCAGTAGTAGTAGTAGCACCAGTAGTAGTAATAGCAGCAGTAGCAGTAGTAGCAGCAGTAGTGATAATAGTAGTAGCACTTGGAATGGACTGGGCTAGTAGTAGTACTAGTAACAGCAGCAGTATTAGTAGAAGCAGTAGTAGTAATAGCAGCAGTAGTGGTAATATTTGTAGTGTTTGAAATGCACTGGGGTAATAATAGTAGTAGTTGCATTGGTAGCAGTTGCAGTAGAATTGACAGAAACATCAGTACTAGTAGCAGCAGATTTGCTCTGCAGTATGAAAGTAGTACTATTAGCCTTAGCACTAATAAGATTAGTACTAGTAGGTATGCATGCACTGGGTTAGTAGTATTGATACTAGTAGTAGCAGTAGTATCAGCAGCAGCAGTAGTAATATTAGTAATATTTGCCATGCACTGGACTATTATTAGTAGCAGTAGTAGTAGGAGTAGTAGCAGCAGCAGCAGCAGTAGTAATAAGTAGTAGTATCGGCCATGCACTGGGTTAGTAGTAGTAGTAGCAGTAGCAGAAATAGAAATAGTGGTAGTAGATTTGCCATGCACTCAGCTAGTAGTATTGATATTAGTAGTAGCAGTAGGAGCAGCATCAGAAGTAGTAGTAATAATATTAATATTTGCAATGCACTGGACTACTAGTAGTAGCAGCAGTAGTAGAACTAGCAGCAGCAGTAGTAATAACAGTAGTGTTATTTGGCATGCCACGGGCAAGTAGTAGTAGTAATAGTACTAGCAGCAGCAGTAGAATTAGAAGCAGTAGCATTAGTAGTAGCAGCAGTAGTAGTAATAGCAGCAGTAATAGTAGTAGCAGCAGTAGTGGTAATAGTAGTAGTATTTGGCATGGACTGGGCTAGTAGTGGTACTAGTAGCAGCAGCAGTAGTAGTAACAGCATTAGTAGTATTAGCAGCAGTAGTAGTAGTAGCAGATGTACTGGTAATATTTGTAGTGTTTGAAATGCACCTGGGTAGTAGTTCTAGTAGTTGTACTGGTAGCAGCAGCAGTAGAATTGGCAGCAACAGTGGTAGTAGTAGCAGCAGATTTGCCCTGCAGTGTGTAAGTAGTAGTATTAGCATTAGCACTAATAGGTGTAGAACTAGTAGATTTTCCATGCACTGGGTTAGAATTATTGATATTAGTAGTAGCAGTAGTAGCAGCAGCAGCAGTAGTACTAATATTAGTAGTATTTTCCATGCACGGGACTACTATTAGTAGCAGTAGTAGCAGCAGCAGCAGAGTAGTGGTAATAGTAGTAGTAGCAGCAGCAGCAGTAGAAGTAGCAGCAGTAGTGGTAATAGAAGTAGTATTTGCCATGCACTGGGCTAGTAGTAATAGTAGTGGTAGTAGCAGCACTAGAAGTGGCCGCAGCAGCAGGAATAGTAGCACCAGATTTTCCCTGCAGTGGGCCAGTAGTAGTAGAAGCAGTAACAGCAATAGAAGTAGTAGTAGCAGATTTGCCATGCCCTGTACTACAAGTAGTAGCAGCAGTAGCAGCAGCAGCACTACTAGTTACACTACAAATATTTGCCATGCACTGGGCTAGTAGTGGTACTAGTAGCAGCAGTAGTAGCAGCATTAGTAGAAGTCGCAGCAGTAGTGGTAATAACAGTAGCATTTGCCATGAACTGGGATAGCAGTAGTAGTAGTAGTAGTGGTAGGAGCAGCAGTAGAATAGGCAGCAGCAGTACTAGTGGCAGATTTGACCTGCAGTGGGCCAGTAATAGTAGTAGCAGTATCAGAATTAGCAGTAATCGTAGAAGATTTTCCATGCACTGGGCTAGTAGTATTAATACTAGTAGTAGCAGTATTAGCAGGAGCAGCAGTAGTAGTAATAGAAGTAGTATTTGCCATGCACTGGACTACAAGTAGTCACAGTACTTGTAGAATTAGTAGCATCAGCAGCAGTAGTAATAATAGTATAGTATTTGCCATACCCTGGGCTAATAGTAGTAGTAGTAGCACTAGTAGCAGCAGCAGTAGAATTAGCAGTAGCAGTAGTAGCAGCATCAATAGTAATAGTAATAGTAGTAGTATTTGCCACGAACAGGGCTAGTATGAGTAGTAGTAGCAACAGCAGCCATAGAAGTAGCAGCAGCAGTAGTAGTAAAAGCAGTACTAGTAGTAGCAGCAGTAGTGGTAACACTAGTAGTATCTGCCAAGCACTGAGCTAGTAGTAGTAGTAGCAGTAATAGCAGCAGCAGTAGAAGTAACAGCAGCAGTAGTCATAGTAGCAGCAGTTGTGGCAATAGTAGAAGTATTTGCCATGTATTTGTCCACTAGTAGTAGCAGTAGTAATAATGGTAGCAACAACATTAGAGGTGGCCACAGCAGCAGCTGTAGTAGCACCAGATTTGTCCTGCAGTGGGATAGTAGTAGTAGTAGCAGTAGCAGCAATAGAAGTTTTAGTAGTAGATTTGCCATGCACTGAGTTGGTAGTATTGATAGTAGAAGCAGTATCAGCCGTAGTAGTAATAGTCGTAGTATTTGCGATGCACTGGTCTACTACTAGTAGTCGTAATAGTAGCAGTAGTAGAAACAGCAGATGTAGGAGTAGTTATAATAGTAGAATTTTCCATGCACTGAGTTAGTACTAGAACAAGTAACAACACTAATAGTACTAGCAGCAGTAGTAGGAGTAGCAGCAGTAGTGATAATAGTAGTAGTATTTGCCATGAAATGGACTAGTCGTTGTAGTAGTAGTATTGTCACAGCAGCAGTAGAAATGGTAAAAGTTTTGCCTGGCCGTGGGCCAGTAGTAGTAGTGGAATTAGCAGCAATAGCAGTAGTGGTAGTAGATTTGCCATGCACTGGCTAGTAGTATTCATAGTAGTAGAAGCAGCAGCAGTAGTAGTAATAGTAGTAGTATTTGCCATACACTGGACTACTAGTAGTAGCAGTAGTAGTAGTGGTAGCCACAGCAATAGAAGTGGCAGCAGCAACAGAATTGGAAGCAGCAGATTTGCCCTATAATTGGCCAGTAGTAGTAGTAGTAGCAGTAGCTGAAATAGCAGTAGTAGATTTGCCATGCACTGAGCTAGTAGTATTGATAGTAGTAGTAGCAGTTGTAGCAGCAGCTGCAGTAGTAGTAATAGTTGTAGTATTTGCCATGCACTGTAATACTAGTAGTAGCAGTAATAGCAGCAGCAGCAGTTGTAGTAGTAATTATAGTAGTATTTGCAATGCACTGGACTACAAGTTTTAGCAATACTAGTAGAAGTAGAAGCAGCAGCAGCAGTAGTAGTAATAGTCGTATTATATGCCATGCCCTAGGCTAGTAGTAGTAGTAGTAGCAGCAGCAGCAGTAGAATTAGAAGCAGTAGCAGTAGTAGTAGCAGCAGTATTGGTAATGTCTGTAGTGTTTGAAATGCACTGGGGTAGTAGTAGTATTCGTCGCTGTATTGGTAGCAGCAGCAGTAGAATTGACAGCAACATCAGTAGTAGTATTAGCAGATTTTCCCTGCATTATACAAGTAGTAGTATTACCATTGACACTAATAGGTGTAGTACTAGTAGATATGCTATGCACTGGGTTAGTAGTATTGATACTAGTAGTAGCAGTAGTAGCAGAAGCAGCAGTAGTAGTAGCATTACTACAATGTGCCATGCACTGGACTACTATTACTAGCAGTAGTAGTAGCAGTAGTAGCAGCAGCAGCAGCAGTAGAGGTAATAGTAGTAGTATATGCTATGCATTGGGTTAGTAGTAGTAGTAGCAGTAGCAGCAATAGCAATAGTAGTAGTAGACTTGCTGTGCACTGGGCTAGTAGTATTGATAGTAGTAGTAGCAGCATCAGCAGTAGTAGTAATAGTATTAATATTTGCAATGCACTGGACTACTAGTAGTAGTAGTAGCAATAGTAGCAGCAGCAGCAGCAGTAGTGCTAATAGTAGTAGTATTCCATGCACTGGACTACTAGTAGTAGCAGTAGTAGTAGTGGTAGCAACAGCAATAGAAGTGGCAACAGCAACAGAATTAGTAGCAGCAGATTTGCCCTGAAGCTGGCCAGTATTATTAGTAGTAGCAATAGCAAAATTAGCAGCAGTAGTAGTAGATTTGCCATGCACTGAGCTAGTAGTATTGATAGTAGTAGTAGCAGTAGTAGCAGCATCAGGAGTATTAGTACTATTAGTAGTATTTGCAATGCACTGGACTACTAGTAGTAGCAGTAGTAGTAGCAGTAGTAGCATCAGCAGGAGTAGTAGTAATCGTAGTAGTATTTATCAGGCACTGGGCTAGAAGTACTTTTTTAGCACCAGCATCACTAGAAGTAACAGCAGCTGCAGTAGTAGTAGCAGCACTAGAGGTAATAGTAATAGTATTTGCAATGCGCTGGGCTAATAGTAGTGGTAGAAGCAGCAGTACAAATGACAAGAGCAGCAGTAATAGTAGCAGCAGATATTTCCTGCAGTGAGCCAGTAGTAGGAGTAGCAGTAGAAGCAATAGGAGTAGTAGTACAGATTTACCTTGCACTGGGCTAGTAGTATTGATACTAGAATTAGCAGTAGTAGCAGCAGCAGCAGTAGTAGTAACATTAGTAGTATTTGCCAGGCACTGGACTACTATTTGTAGCAGTAGTAGTAGCATTAGTAGCAGCAACAGCAGCAGTAGTGGTAACAAGTAGTAGTATCAGCCATGCACTGGGTTAGTAGTAGTAGCAGCAGTAGCAGCAATAGAAGTAGTAGTAGTAGATTTGCCATGCACTGGGCTAGTAGTATTGATAATACTAGTTGCAGTAGTAGCAGCATCAGCAGTAGTAGTAATATTTGTAATATTTGCAATGCACTGGACTACTAGTAGTAGCAGTAGTAATAGCAGTAGCAGCAACAGCAGCAGTAGTAGTAAAGAAGTAGTATTTTCCATACAACGGACTACTAATAGTAGCAGTAGTAGTAGTGGTAGCAGCAGCAATAGAAGTGGTGGCAGCAGCAGTAGTAGCAGCAGGTTGGCCAAACAGTGGGCCAATAGTAGTAGTAGCAGTAGCAGCCATAGCACTAATAGTAGTAGATGTGCCATGCACTGGGCTAGTAGTATGGATACTAGTAGTAGCAGTAGTAGTAGCATCAGAGTAGTAGTAGTATTAGCAATGCACTGGACTACTACTAGTAGCAGTATTAGTAGCATTAGTACAAGCAGCAGCAGCAGTAGTAACAGTAGCATTATTTGCCATACAGTGGGCTAGTAGTATTAGTAGTAGCAGCAGCAGCAGTAGAAGTAGCAGCAGCAGTAATAGTAGTAGCATCACTAGTAGTAATAGTAGTAGTATTTGCCAAGCATTGAGGGAGTAGTAGTAGTAGTAGTATTACTGGTAGCAGTAGCAGTAGAAGTGGAGCAGCAGCAGTAGTAGTAGCAGCAGATTTGCCCTGCAATGGGAGAGTAGTAGGAGTAGAAGTAGCAGCAATAGCAGTAGTAGTAGTAGATTTGCCATGCACAGGGTTGTTAGAATTGATAGTAGTAGTAGAAGTAGTAGCAGCAGCAGCAGTAGTAGTAATATAGTAGAATTTGCCATGCACTGGATTACTACTAGTAGCAGTTAGCAGCACTAGTAGCAACAGCAGCAGTAGTAGTAATAGTAGTAGTATTCGCCATGAACTGGACTACTAGGAGTAGCAGTAGTAGGAGCAGTTGTAGTTGCAGCAGCAGTAGTGGTAATAGTAGTAATATTTGCCATGGACTGGACTAGTAGTAGTAGTAGTAGTGGTATCAGCAGCAGGAGAAGTGGGAGCAGCAGCAGTAGTAGTGGCAGAAGATTTGCCCTGCAGTGGGCCAGTAGTAGTATTAGCAGTAGCAGAAATAGAAGTAGGTTTCCATGCACTGGGCTAGTAGTATTGTTAGTAGTAGTTGCAGTAGTAGCAGCAGCAGCAGTAGTAGTAATAGTAGATGTATTTGCAATACACTGGACAACTGATTATAGCAGTAGTAGTAGCAGTAGTAGCAGTAGCAGCAGCAGTAGTAGTAAGAGAAGCAGTATTTGCCATACACTGGGCTCATAGTAGTAGTAGCAGCAGCAGTAGTAGCAGCAGCAATAGTAGTAGTATCACCAGTAGAGGTAATACTAGTAGTATTTGCCATGCAATGTGCTGGTAGTAGCAGTAGTAGTAATGGTAGCAGCAGTTGTAGAAGTGGCAGCAGCAGCACTTATAGTAGCAGCAGATTTGCCTGGCAGTGGGCAATTATTAGTAGTAGAAGTATCAGCAATAGCAGTAGTAATAGTAGATTTGCCATGCACAGGGCTAGTAGTATTAGTAGTAATAATAGCAGTAGTAGCAGCAGCAGCAGCAGTAGTAGTAGTAGTAGCAGTAGCAGCAGCAGCAGCAATAGTAGTAATAGTAGTAGGATTTGCCATGCACTGTGCTAGTAGTACTAGTAGTAGTAGTAGCAGCAGTAGTGGTAATATTAGTAGTATTTGCCATGCACTGGACTACTAGTAGTAGTATTAGTAGTAGCTGTAGTAGCAGCAAGAGCAGTAGTAATAACAGTAGTAGTGTTTGCCATGCACTTGGCTAGTACTAGTAGTAGTAGTAGCAGCAGCAGTAGAAGTTGCAGCAGTAGTGGTAATAGTAGTAGTATTTGCCATGCACTGGGCTAGTAGTAGTAGTTGTAGTAGTGGTAGCAGCGACAGTACAAGTGGGAACAGCAGCAGCAGTAGTAGCATCAGTAGTAGTATTTGCCTTTCACTAGACTACATGTAGTAGCAGTAGTAGTAGCAGTAGTAGCAGTGGCAGCACCAGTACTAGTTATTGTAGTAGTACTTGCCATGCACTGGGCTAGTAGTAGTACTAGTAGTGGCTGTACTATTAGTAGCAGCAGTAGTAGTAGTAGCAGCAGTAGTGGTAATAGTAGTAGTATTTGCCATGCACAGGGCTGGTAGTAGTAGGAGCAGTAGTGTTAATAGTAGTAGTATTTGGGATGCAATGGGCTAGTAGTAGTACTAGTAGCAGCAGTAGTACTAGTAGTAGCAGCAGTAGTAGTAGTAGCAGCAGTAGTGATAACTGTATTAGTATTTGTAATTCACTTGTCTAGTAGTAGTAGTGGTAGCAGCAGCAGTAGAATTGGTAGCAGCAGCATTAGTAGCAGCAACAGATTTGCCCTGCAGTGTGCCAGTAGTAGTAGTAGCAGTAGCAGCAATAGCATTAGTCGTAGTAGCAATAGTAGTAGTATTTGCCATGCACTGGACTACTAGTAGTAGCAGTAGTAGTAGCAGAAGCAACAGCAGTAATAGTAATAGTAGTAGTATTTGCCATGCACAGGGCTAGTAGTAGCAGTAGTAGAAGTAGAAGCAGTAGAAGCAGCAGCAGCAGCAGTAGTAGTGGCAAAAGATTGGCCCTGCAGTGGGCCAGTAATAGTAGTAACATAAGCAGCAATAGCAGTAGTATTAGTAGATTTGCCAAGAAGTGGGCTAGAAGTATTGATTGTAGTAGTAGTAGCAGCAGCAGCAGCAGCAGCAGTAGTAGTAATAGAAGTAATATTTGCCATGCACTGGACTACTAGTAGTAGAAGTAGTTGCATCAGTAGTAGCAGCAACATCAGCAGTAGTAGTAATAGTAGTATTTGCCATGCACTGGGCTAGTAGTAGTAGTAGTAGTGGTAGCAGCAGCAGTAGAAGTGGCAGCAGCAGCAGTAGTAGTAGCAGCAGATATGCTCTGCATTGGGCCAGTAGTAGTAGTAGCAGTAGCAGCAATAGCAGTAGTAGTAGTATATTTTCCATGCACTGGGCTAGTAGTATTGATAGTAATAATAGCAGTAGGAGCAGCAGCAGCAGTAGTAGTAATATTAGTATTTGTCATGCACTGGACTACTAGTAGTAGCAGTAGTAGTAACAGTAGTAGCAGCAGCAGCAGCAATAGTACTAATATTATTTGCTATGCACTGGACTACTAGTAGTAGCAATAGTAGTATCAGTAGTAGCAGCAGCAGCAGTAATAGTAATAGTGTAGTATTTGCCATGCAATGGACTAATAATAGTAGTAGTAGTAGCAGCAGTTAAAGTAGCAGCAGCAGTAGTAGTAGTAGCAGCAGTAGTGATAATAGTAGTACTAGTTGAAATGCACTGGGCTAGTAGTAGTAGTAGTAGTTTCAGAAGCAGTAGAAGTGGCAGCAGCAGCAGTAGTACTATCAGCAGAATTGCCCTGCAGTGGCCGTAAGTAGTAGTAGCAGTTGCAGCAAGAGCAGTAGCAGTAGTAGTAATAGTAGAAGTATTTCCCACGCACTGGACTACTAGTAGTAGCAGTAGTATTAGCAGTATTAGCAGCAGCACTAGTAGTAATAGTAGTAGTATTTGCTGTGCACTGGACTGCTAGTAGTAGCAGTAGTAACAGCAGTAGAAGTAGCAGCAGAAGCAGTAGTAGTTATAGCAGCAGTATTTGCCATGCACTGGACTACTAGTTGTAGCATTAGTAGTAGCAGTACAAGCAATAGCAGTAGTATTAGTAAATTTGCCATGCACTGGACTAGTAATATTGATAGCATTAGTAGCAGTAGTAGCAGCAGCAGCAGTAGTTGTAGTAGTAACAGAAGTAGTAGCAGCAGCAGCAGCAGTAGTAGTAATAGTAGTACTATTTGTCATACACTGCACTAATAGTAGTAATAGTAGCAGCAGCAGCAGTAGAAGTAGCAGCAGCAGCAGTAGTAGCAGTAGTAGTGGTACTAACATCAGTAGTAGAAATAGTAGGATTTGCCATGCACTGGGCTAGTAGTACTATTAGTAGTGGTATCAGAAGAAGTAGAAGTGACAGCAGCATCACTAGTAGTAGCAGCAGATTTGCAATACAGTGGGCCAGTCATAGTAGTAGCAATAGCAGCAATATCGGTAGAAGAAGTATATTTGCCATGAACTGGGTTAGTAGATTTGATAGTAGTAGAAGCAGTATAGCAGCAGCAGCAGTAGTAGTAATTGTGGTAGTATTTGCCATGCACTGGACTACTAGTTTTAGCAGTAGAAGTAACATTACTAGGAGGAGCAGCAGTAGGAGTAATAGCAGTAGTATTTGCCGTGCACTGGACTACCATTAGTAGCAGTAGTAGTAGCACTATTAGCAGCAGCAGCAGAGGTAGTAAAAGTAATAGTATTTGGCAAGCACTGGACTACTAGTAGTAGCAGTAGTAGCAGCAGTACCAGTAGCAGGAGCAGCAGTATTAGTAATAGGAGTAGTACTTGCCATGCACTGGACTACTAGTAGTAGCATTAATAGTAGTGGAAGCACCATCAATAGAAGTGGCATCAGCAGCAGTAGTAGTAGCAGCAGATTTGCCCTGCAGTGGGGCAATAGTAGTAGTAGCAGTAGCAGCCATAGCAGTAGTAGTAGTAGATTTGCCATACACAGGGTTAGTAGTATTGATAGTAGAAGTAGCAATAGTAGAAGCATCAGGAGTACTAGTAGAATTAGTAGTATTTGCAATGCACTGGACTACTACTAGTAGCAGTAGTAGTAGAATTAGTACAAGCAGCAGCAGTAATAGTAATAGTAGTAGTATTTGTCATGCACTGGGCTAGTAGTAGTAGTAGTAGTAGCAGCAGCAGCAGTAGAAGTAGCAGCAGCAGCAGTAGTAGTAGCAGCATGCCTCCAAGAGAAAGTTGGCTGGCATTCTTACTGCAATTTAAGTCCTATTCTTCCAGTGGCACTTCAGGCTTTTGAATAGCCACAGGCCCAGAAGCATAGCTACGGCGTTCCTTGGTTGAAGCACTTCCCCTGATGCAGAACACCCTACTTCGAGAAGTTTATTCATGGAAGGAAACACTGGGTAAACTGTGTCTCTTTTGACTGCATAGAAACCACAGGGATGTGTGTTGCGTGTACCCATGGAAATGGGGGCCTGCTGGAACTACCCTTGCTTCCAGTTTTGAAGGATGCATTCGTACTACCTTGAAGCTAGATGACATTCACATCTGTTGACAGGCTTTTAGCCCCTGTACGCATGCTTCTGGGACAAAAATGAATTCCCTCTGGCTAAACCGGGTGCTTGCATGGCCACGGTGGGGCTCAGCCTGCCATGCTCTAAATCTAAAGGGAAATTCTACATGAGAACTTGCCTCCAAGTTAGACCCTGAATACCGTGCAGAAAGGGAGGCGTGCAGCTGTTTCCATGTGGTTTTAGTCACTATTCAGCTTTATTTTGAAGGAAGTACCTTTTACAGGACTCCTAGCCGTTCTGATGTGCATCATTTTCCTTCCAATGTCAGGGAGTACCTCCAGACACCTGTGAGCTGGCTGAGCAACATCAAGGCCCATTGTTCGGTCCCTCGGAGGCCCACTGTGTGTGCGGAGTGATGGGCAACACACTGCACGTTCCTTAAGGAGAACTACATTTCCAGAGCCCTCAAACATCATCAGGACCACATTTCTGGTGAGTCCAGAGTGCCCTGGAAATCTTTATCATTGCCCATGTGTGTGCTGCCATGAGAAAACAATGTTCTTTGAATACTTCAAGGACTTCGTACCTGAAGTCACTCTGCTCGAGGAGAAAGTCAGCTTCCTACCATGCTGTGTCACTCATGGGGCACTCAGCATGTGCACAAGCCTGGAGGTATGGCCCTGATTTGCCATGCAGAAGCGGAGGCATGCAGCAGTTTGCATGGGGCCATGGCCTCTGCTCTGCATATCTTTAAGAGCAACACAGGATTTTGGACACCTAGGAGGCTCGCATGGGCACCCTGTTCCCAGCAGGAAAACTGAGTACCCACAGGGCACCCTGGGTGTGTTAGGCAACACCCAGGCACGTAGACCTTTGTAGCCACTCTGTGTATTCTGAGTGTAGGGAAATGAACTGCACCCTCTTTTGGAGCAGCTTAATTTCTCCAGGATTCCCACACATTCACGAACACTGTTCTGGAATATCCCACATGCCGTCGAAGTCTTACGCATTGCCCTAGTGTGAGCTGAGATGAGAGAAACTTTCGGCTTCGCATTCCATCTAGGCCAGCCTACCTGAAGTCGCCGTGCCTCCAAGAGAAAGTTGGCTTGCGTTCTGACTGCAATTTAAGTCCTGTTTTTCCTGTGGCACTGCAGGCTTTTGAATAGCCACAGGCAGCGAGGAGTAGCTACGGCGTTCCTTGGTTGAGGCAGTTCGCTTGATGAAGAACACCCTACTTCGAGAAGTTGATTCAGGGAAGGAAACACTGGGTAACCTGTGTCTCTTTTGACTTGTTAGAAACCACAGGGATGTATGCTGAGTGTGGCCATGGAAATGGGGTCCTGCTAGAACTAGCCATGCTTTCCCATTTTGAAGGTTGTTTTCATGATGCCTTGAATCGACCTGACATACCCTGCTCTTGTAAGGCCTGTAAACCCTGTAAGAATGCTTCTGGAGAAAAAATGAGTTTGTTCTGTCTAAACCAGGTGCATCCATGGCCACGGTGGTGGTCAGCCTGACAAGCTCTAGCGCTAAAGGGAAACTCAACAAGAGAATTTGCCTCCAGGTTAGGCCCTGAGTAGCTGTGAAGAAAGGGAGGCATGTGGCACTTTCCATGATTTCTTAATCGCTGTTCTGCTTTATTTTAAAGGAAGTACCCTTTTGAGGACTCCTAGGCCCCTCGGGTGTGCATCATTCTTCCTCCAAGGTCACTGAGCACCTCCAGACCCCTGTAGCCTGGCTGCACAAACTCGAGATACATTGGTCTTTTCATCAGAAGCCCTCTGTTTGTGCTGAGTGATGGACAACAAAATGAACGTTCCTTGAGGAGAGCTACATTTCCAGAGCACTCGAACAGCCTCAGGACCACATTTCTTGTGAGTCCGAAAGGCCCAGGAAGTCTTTGTCATGGCCCCTGTGTGAGTTGCCATGAGAAAACACTCTACTTGGAATAAGTGAAGGACCTCGCACCAGAAGTCACTCTGCTTGAGGAGAAACTCAGCATCTTACCATGTTGTGTCACTAACTGGACACCCAACATGAACACATGCCTGGAGGTAAGGCCCTGATTTGCCCTACAGAGATGGAGTCGTGCAGAAATTTCCATTAGGCCATCACCTCTGCTCTGCATATTTTTAACTGCACAACAGTTTTCTGCACACCTAGGAGGATCGCTTGGGCACCCTGTTGCCAGCAGGTAAACTGAGTACTCCCAGGCCCTGCTAGGTCTGCTAAGCAACATCCAGGCCAGTAGCACTTTGGAGCCACTCTGTGTGTGCAGAGTGTTGAGCAACACACTGCACTCTCTTTAGGAAGAGCTTTATTTCCCCAGCACTCCCACACGTTCACGAACACGGTTCTGTCATGTGAAACATACCGTTGAATTCTTACGCATTGCCCTAGTCTGAGCTGCACTCAGAGAAACCCTCGGCTTCACATTCCTTCTAGAACCTCCTGCCTGAAGTCACCCTGCCTCATAGAGAAAGTCGGTTTGTGTTCTTACTGCAATATAAGTCCTGTTCTTCCTGTGGCACTGCAGGCTTTTGAATAGCCACAGGCCCAGATGCATAGCTACGGCGTTCCTTGGTTGAGGCAGTTTGTTGGATGCAGAACACCCTACTTTGAGAAGTTGATTCAGTGAAGAAAACACAGGGTAAACTGTGTGTCTTTTGACTTATTAGAAACCACAGGGATGTATGCTGGGTGTGCCCTTGGAAACTGGGGCTTTCTGGAACTAGCCTTGCTTCCTGGTTTGAAGGCTGCAGTCATGCTGCTTTGAAGCTACCTGACATTCACTGATTTTGGCAGGCATGTAGCCCTTCTAGGCATGCTTCTAGGAAAAAAATGAACTTCCTCTGTTTAAACCGGGTGCTTCAATGGCCGCGGTGGGGCTCAGCCTGCCATGCTCTAGAGCTATAGGGAAACTCAACGTGAGAACTTGCCTCCAAGTTAGGCCCTGAATAGCCATGCAGAAAGGGAGGCATGCAGCTGTTTCCATGTGGTCTTAGTCACTTTTCTGCTTTATTTTAAAGGAAAAACCCTTTAGAGGACTCCTAGCCCCTCGGATGTGCATCATTTTCCCTCCAATGTCACTGCGTACCTCCAGACACCTGTGGGCTGGCTGAGCAATATCGAGGCCCATTGGTCGGTCCCTTGGAGGCCATCTGTGTGTGCAGAGTGACGGACAACACACTGCACGTTCCTTAAGGAGAGCTACATTGCCAGAGCCCTTGAAGGGCCTCAGGGCCACATGTCTGGTGAGTGCGACGTGCCCTGGAAGATTTTGTCATGGCCTTGGAGTGATCCGCCATGAAAAAACACTGTGCATTGAATACTTCGAGGACGTCGTACCTGAAATCACTCTGCTCGAGGAGTAAGTCAGCTTCCTACAATGCTGCGTCACTGACAGAACACTCAGCGTGAGCACATGCATGGGGGTATGGCTCTGATTTGCCATGCAGAAGCAGAGGCCTGCAGCACAGGAAATGAGGCCGTGGCCCCTGCTCTGCAAATCTTTAACTGCAGCACAGTTTTCTGGACACCTAGCAGGTTCGCGTGGGCACCCTGTTCCCAGTAGGAACACTGAGTACCCACAGGACCCCGTGGGTCTGCTAATCAACATCCAGGCCAGTAGCCCTTTGGAGCCACTCTGGGTATGCCGAGTATAGGGAAATGCCCTGCACTCTTTTTTGGGGCAGCTTAATTTCCCCAGCACTCGCACACGTTCAACAATACCATTCTAGCATGTGCCACCTGGCGTGGAAGTCTTACACATTTCCCTAGTCTGAGCTATACTCAGAGAAACACTCGGCTTAACGTAGCATCTGGGACGTCCTGCTTGAAGACACCGTGACTGCTAGAGAAAGTCGGCTGGCGTTCTTACTGCAATTTAAGACCTGCTCTTCCTGTGCACTGCAGACTTTTGAATAGCCACAGGCCCAGAGGCGTAGCTGTGGCGTTCCTTGGTTGATGCAATTTCCTTGATGCAGAACATCCTACTTCGAGAAGTTGACTCAGGGAAGGAAACACAGGGTAACCTGTGTCTCTTTGGACTTGTTAGAAACCACAGTGATGTATGCTGAGTGTGCCAATGAAAATGGGGGCCTGCTGGAACTAGCCCTGCTTTCCCATTTTGAAGGCTGCATTCATGCTGCCTTGTAGCTACCTAACATTCCCTGCTCCTGACAGGCCTGGAAACCCTATCAGAATGCTTTGGGGAAAATAATGAGTTTGCTCTGTCTAAACCAGGTGCTTCCATGACCACAGTGATGATCCGCCTGACAAGCTCTAGAGCTTAAGGGAATCTCAAAGTCAAAAGTTGCTTCCAGGTTAGGCCCTTAGTAGACGTGCAAAAAAGGAGGCATACAGCTGTTTCCATGAGTTCTTAGTCACTTATATGCTTTATTTTAAAGGAAGTACACTTTTGAGGACTCCTGGGCTTCTCGGGTATGCATCATTTTTACTCCAAGATCACTGAGTACATCCAGATCCCTGTGGGCTGGCTAAGAAAATATGAGGCCCATTTGTTGATCCCTCGGAGGTCCTCTGTGCATGCTGAGTGATAGGCAACAAACTTTAAGATCCTTCTGGAGAGCTATATTTCCAGAGTCCTCGAACGGCCTCAGCACAACACTGCTCGTCAGTCCGAAGTGCCCAAGAACATTTTGTCATGGCCCTTGTGTGAGCTGCCATGTGACAACACCCTGCTTTGAATGCTTCGAGGCCCTCTCGTACCTGGAGTCACTCTGCTCGAGGAGAAAGTCAGCATCTTGCCATGCGCCGTCGCTGACGGCACACCCAGCGGAAACACATGCCTGGAAGTAAGGCCCTGATTTGCCGTGCAGAGGCGGAGGCGTGCAGCGGCTTCCATGAGCCGGTGGCCTGTGTTCTGCGTACCGTTAACGGCAGCACAGTTTTCTGGGCACCTAGGAGGCTAGCGTGGGCACCCTGTTGCCGGCAGGAACACTGAGTACCCCCAGGCGCACCTGGGTCTGCTAAGCAACGTCCACTCCCGTAGCCCTTCAGGGCCCCTCCGTGCATGCCGAGCATAGGGAAAGGCACTGCACTGTCTTTTGGAGCATCCGAATTTCCTCAGCACTCGGGCACGTTCACGAACGCCGTTCTGGCACGTCCCGCATGGCGTAGAAGTCTTAGGCGTCGCCTTAGTCTGAGCAGCACTCAGAGTAGCCCTCGGCTTCGCATTCCACCTAGGACCTCCTGCCTGAAATCACCGTGCCTCCTCGAGGAAGTCGGCTTGCGTTCTGACTGCAGTTTAAGTCCTGTTCTTCCTGTGGCACTGCAGGCTTCTGAATAGCCACAGGCCCAGGGGAGCAGCTACGGCGTTCCTTGGTTGAGGCAGTTCGCTTGAAGCGGGACACCCTACTTCGAGAAGCTGATTCAGGGAAGGAAACGCAGGGTAACCTGTGTCTCTTTGGGCTTGTTAGAAACCACAGTGGGGTATGCTGAGTGTGCCCATGGAAACGGGGGCCTGCTGGAACTAGCCTTGCTTTCCCATTTTGAAGGCTGCATTCACGCTGCCTTGAAGCTGCCTGACATTCCCTGCACTTGATAGGCCTGTAAACACTGTAAGAATGCTTCCGGGGAGAGAATGAATTTGCCCTCCAAACCAGGTGCTTCCGTGACTGCGGTGTGGTCAGCCTGCCAAGCTCTAGCACTGGAAGGAAACTCAACGTGTGAACTTGCCTCCAGTTTAAGCCCTTAGTAGCCATGTAGATACGGAGGCATACAGCTCTTTCCGTGAGTTCTTAGTCGCTTATACGCTTTCTTTGAAAGGAAGTACACTTCCGAGGACTCCTAGTCCTCTCGGGTATGCACCATTTCCCCTCCAAGTTCACTGAGTACCTCCAGACCCCTGTGGGCCGGCTGCGAAACTTCGAGTCCCATTTGTTGATCCCTTGGAGGCCCTCTGTGCGTGCCTAGAGACGGGCGACACACTGTACGTTCCTTGAGGAGAGCTACATTTCCAGAGACCTCGAACGGCCTCAGGCCAGCATTGCTGCTGAGTCCGAAGGGCCCAGGAAGACTTTGTCATGGCCCTTGTGTGAGCTGCCATGTGACAACACCCTGCTTTGAATGCTTCGAGGCCCTCTCGTACCTGGAGTCACTCTGCTCGAGGAGAAAGTCAGCATCTTGCCATGCGCCGTCGCTGACGGCACACCCAGCGGAAACACATGCCTGGAAGTAAGGCCCTGATTTGCCGTGCAGAGGCGGAGGCGTGCAGCGGCTTCCATGAGCCGGTGGCCTGTGTTCTGCGTACCGTTAACGGCAGCACAGTTTTCTGGGCACCTAGGAGGCTAGCGTGGGCACCCTGTTGCCGGCAGGAACACTGAGTACCCCCAGGCGCACCTGGGTCTGCTAAGCAACGTCCACTCCCGTAGCCCTTCAGGGCCCCTCCGTGCATGCCGAGCATAGGGAAAGGCACTGCACTGTCTTTTGGAGCATCCGAATTTCCTCAGCACTCGGGCACGTTCACGAACGCCGTTCTGGCACGTCCCGCACGGCGTAGAAGTCTTAGGCGTCGCCTTAGTCTGAGCAGCACTCAGAGTAGCCCTCGGCTTCGCATTCCACCTAGGACCTCCTGCCTGAAATCACCGTGCCTCCTCGAGGAAGTCGGCTTGCGTTCTGACTGCAGTTTAAGTCCTGTTCTTCCTGTGGCACTGCAGGCTTCTGAATAGCCACAGGCCCAGGGGAGCAGCTACGGCGTTCCTTGGTTGAGGCAGTTCGCTTGAAGCGGGACACCCTACTTCGAGAAGCTGATTCAGGGAAGGAAACGCAGGGTAACCTGTGTCTCTTTGGGCTTGTAAGAAACCACAGTGGGGTATGCTGAGTGTGCCCATGGAAACGGGGGCCTGCTGGAACTAGCCTTGCTTTCCCATTTTGAAGGCTGCATTCACGCTGCCTTGAAGCTGCCTGACATTCCCTGCACTTGATAGGCCTGTAAACACTGTAAGAATGCTTCCGGGGAGAGAATGAATTTGCCGTCCAAACCAGGTGCTTCCGTGACTGCGGTGTGGTCAGCCTGCCAAGCTCTAGCACTGGAAGGAAACTCAACGTGTGAACTTGCCTCCAGTTTAAGCCCTTAGTAGCCATGTAGATACGGAGGCATACAGCTCTTTCCGTGAGTTCTTAGTCGCTTATACGCTTTCTTTGAAAGGAAGTACACTTCCGAGGACTCCTAGTCCTCTCGGGTATGCACCATTTCCCCTCCAAGTTCACTGAGTACCTCCAGACCCCTGTGGGCCGGCTGCGAAACTTCGAGTCCCATTTGTTGATCCCTTGGAGGCCCTCTGTGCGTGCCTAGAGACGGGCGACACACTGTACGTTCCTTGAGGAGAGCTACATTTCCAGAGACCTCGAACGGCCTCAGGCCAGCATTGCTGCTGAGTCCGAAGGGCCCAGGAAGACTTTGTCATGGCCCTTGTGTGAGCTGCCATGTGACAACACCCTGCTTTGAATGCTTCGAGGCCCTCTCGTACCTGGAGTCACTCTGCTCGAGGAGAAAGTCAGCATCTTGCCATGCGCCGTCGCTGACGGCACACCCAGCGGAAACACATGCCTGGAAGTAAGGCCCTGATTTGCCGTGCAGAGGCGGAGGCGTGCAGCGGCTTCCATGAGCCGGTGGCCTGTGTTCTGCGTACCGTTAACGGCAGCACAGTTTTCTGGGCACCTAGGAGGCTAGCGTGGGCACCCTGTTGCCGGCAGGAACACTGAGTACCCCCAGGCGCACCTGGGTCTGCTAAGCAACGTCCACTCCCGTAGCCCTTCAGGGCCCCTCCGTGCATGCCGAGCATAGGGAAAGGCACTGCACTGTCTTTTGGAGCATCCGAATTTCCTCAGCACTCGGGCACGTTCACGAACGCCGTTCTGGCACGTCCCGCACGGCGTAGAAGTCTTAGGCGTCGCCTTAGTCTGAGCAGCACTCAGAGTAGCCCTCGGCTTCGCATTCCACCTAGGACCTCCTGCCTGAAATCACCGTGCCTCCTCGAGGAAGTCGGCTTGCGTTCTGACTGCAGTTTAAGTCCTGTTCTTCCTGTGGCACTGCAGGCTTCTGAATAGCCACAGGCCCAGGGGAGCAGCTACGGCGTTCCTTGGTTGAGGCAGTTCGCTTGAAGCGGGACACCCTACTTCGAGAAGCTGATTCAGGGAAGGAAACGCAGGGTAACCTGTGTCTCTTTGGGCTTGTTAGAAACCACAGTGGGGTATGCTGAGTGTGCCCATGGAAACGGGGGCCTGCTGGAACTAGCCTTGCTTTCCCATTTTGAAGGCTGCATTCACGCTGCCTTGAAGCTGCCTGACATTCCCTGCACTTGATAGGCCTGTAAACACTGTAAGAATGCTTCCGGAGAGAGAATGAATTTGCCGTCCAAACCAGGTGCTTCCGTGACTGCGGTGTGGTCAGCCTGCCAAGCTCTAGCACTGGAAGGAAACTCAACGTGTGAACTTGCCTCCAGTTTAAGCCCTTAGTAGCCATGTAGATACGGAGGCATACAGCTCTTTCCGTGAGTTCTTAGTCGCTTATACGCTTTCTTTGAAAGGAAGTACACTTCCGAGGACTCCTAGTCCTCTCGGGTATGCATCATTTCCCCTCCAAGTTCACTGAGTACCTCCAGACCCCTGTGGGCCGGCTGCGAAACTTCGAGTCCCATTTGTTGATCCCTTGGAGGCCCTCTGTGCGTGCCTAGAGACGGGCGACACACTGTACGTTCCTTGAGGAGAGCTACATTTCCAGAGACCTCGAACGGCCTCAGGCCAGCATTGCTGCTGAGTCCGAAGGGCCCAGGAAGACTTTGTCATGGCCCTTGTGTGAGCTGCCATGTGACAACACCCTGCTTTGAATGCTTCGAGGCCCTCTCGTACCTGGAGTCACTCTGCTCGAGGAGAAAGTCAGCATCTTGCCATGCGCCGTCGCTGACGGCACACCCAGCGGAAACACATGCCTGGAAGTAAGGCCCTGATTTGCCGTGCAGAGGCGGAGGCGTGCAGCGGCTTCCATGAGCCGGTGGCCTGTGTTCTGCGTACCGTTAACGGCAGCACAGTTTTCTGGGCACCTAGGAGGCTAGCGTGGGCACCCTGTTGCCGGCAGGAACACTGAGTACCCCCAGGCGCACCTGGGTCTGCTAAGCAACGTCCACTCCCGTAGCCCTTCAGGGCCCCTCCGTGCATGCCGAGCATAGGGAAAGGCACTGCACTGTCTTTTGGAGCATCCGAATTTCCTCAGCACTCGGGCACGTTCACGAACGCCGTTCTGGCACGTCCCGCACGGCGTAGAAGTCTTAGGCGTCGCCTTAGTCTGAGCAGCACTCAGAGTAGCCCTCGGCTTCGCATTCCACCTAGGACCTCCTGCCTGAAATCACCGTGCCTCCTCGAGGAAGTCGGCTTGCGTTCTGACTGCAGTTTAAGTCCTGTTCTTCCTGTGGCACTGCAGGCTTCTGAATAGCCACAGGCCCAGGGGAGCAGCTACGGCGTTCCTTGGTTGAGGCAGTTCGCTTGAAGCGGGACACCCTACTTCGAGAAGCTGATTCAGGGAAGGAAACGCAGGGTAACCTGTGTCTCTTTGGGCTTGTTAGAAACCACAGTGGGGTATGCTGAGTGTGCCCATGGAAACGGGGGCCTGCTGGAACTAGCCTTGCTTTCCCATTTTGAAGGCTGCATTCACGCTGCCTTGAAGCTGCCTGACATTCCCTGCACTTGATAGGCCTGTAAACACTGTAAGAATGCTTCCGGGGAGAGAATGAATTTGCCGTCCAAACCAGGTGCTTCCGTGACTGCGGTGTGGTCAGCCTGCCAAGCTCTAGCACTGGAAGGAAACTCAACGTGTGAACTTGCCTCCAGTTTAAGCCCTTAGTAGCCATGTAGATACGGAGGCATACAGCTCTTTCCGTGAGTTCTTAGTCGCTTATACGCTTTCTTTGAAAGGAAGTACACTTCCGAGGACTCCTAGTCCTCTCGGGTATGCACCATTTCCCCTCCAAGTTCACTGAGTACCTCCAGACCCCTGTGGGCCGGCTGCGAAACTTCGAGTCCCATTTGTTGATCCCTTGGAGGCCCTCTGTGCGTGCCTAGAGACGGGCGACACACTGTACGTTCCTTGAGGAGAGCTACATTTCCAGAGACCTCGAACGGCCTCAGGCCAGCATTGCTGCTGAGTCCGAAGGGCCCAGGAAGACTTTGTCATGGCCCTTGTGTGAGCTGCCATGTGACAACACCCTGCTTTGAATGCTTCGAGGCCCTCTCGTACCTGGAGTCACTCTGCTCGAGGAGAAAGTCAGCATCTTGCCATGCGCCGTCGCTGACGGCACACCCAGCGGAAACACATGCCTGGAAGTAAGGCCCTGATTTGCCGTGCAGAGGCGGAGGCGTGCAGCGGCTTCCATGAGCCGGTGGCCTGTGTTCTGCGTACCGTTAACGGCAGCACAGTTTTCTGGGCACCTAGGAGGCTAGCGTGGGCACCCTGTTGCCGGCAGGAACACTGAGTACCCCCAGGCGCACCTGGGTCTGCTAAGCAACGTCCACTCCCGTAGCCCTTCAGGGCCCCTCCGTGCATGCCGAGCATAGGGAAAGGCACTGCACTGTCTTTTGGAGCATCCGAATTTCCTCAGCACTCGGGCACGTTCACGAACGCCGTTCTGGCACGTCCCGCACGGCGTAGAAGTCTTAGGCGTCGCCTTAGTCTGAGCAGCACTCAGAGTAGCCCTCGGCTTCGCATTCCACCTAGGACCTCCTGCCTGAAATCACCGTGCCTCCTCGAGGAAGTCGGCTTGCGTTCTGACTGCAGTTTAAGTCCTGTTCTTCCTGTGGCACTGCAGGCTTCTGAATAGCCACAGGCCCAGGGGAGCAGCTACGGCGTTCCTTGGTTGAGGCAGTTCGCTTGAAGCGGGACACCCTACTTCGAGAAGCTGATTCAGGGAAGGAAACGCAGGGTAACCTGTGTCTCTTTGGGCTTGTTAGAAACCACAGTGGGGTATGCTGAGTGTGCCCATGGAAACGGGGGCCTGCTGGAACTAGCCTTGCTTTCCCATTTTGAAGGCTGCATTCACGCTGCCTTGAAGCTGCCTGACATTCCCTGCACTTGATAGGCCTGTAAACACTGTAAGAATGCTTCCGGGGAGAGAATGAATTTGCCGTCCAAACCAGGTGCTTCCGTGACTGCGGTGTGGTCAGCCTGCCAAGCTCTAGCACTGGAAGGAAACTCAACGTGTGAACTTGCCTCCAGTTTAAGCCCTTAGTAGCCATGTAGATACGGAGGCATACAGCTCTTTCCGTGAGTTCTTAGTCGCTTATACGCTTTCTTTGAAAGGAAGTACACTTCCGAGGACTCCTAGTCCTCTCGGGTATGCACCATTTCCCCTCCAAGTTCACTGAGTACCTCCAGACCCCTGTGGGCCGGCTGCGAAACTTCGAGTCCCATTTGTTGATCCCTTGGAGGCCCTCTGTGCGTGCCTAGAGACGGGCGACACACTGTACGTTCCTTGAGGAGAGCTACATTTCCAGAGACCTCGAACGGCCTCAGGCCAGCATTGCTGCTGAGTCCGAAGGGCCCAGGAAGACTTTGTCATGGCCCTTGTGTGAGCTGCCATGTGACAACACCCTGCTTTGAATGCTTCGAGGCCCTCTCGTACCTGGAGTCACTCTGCTCGAGGAGAAAGTCAGCATCTTGCCATGCGCCGTCGCTGACGGCACACCCAGCGGAAACACATGCCTGGAAGTAAGGCCCTGATTTGCCGTGCAGAGGCGGAGGCGTGCAGCGGCTTCCATGAGCCGGTGGCCTGTGTTCTGCGTACCGTTAACGGCAGCACAGTTTTCTGGGCACCTAGGAGGCTAGCGTGGGCACCCTGTTGCCGGCAGGAACACTGAGTACCCCCAGGCGCACCTGGGTCTGCTAAGCAACGTCCACTCCCGTAGCCCTTCAGGGCCCCTCCGTGCATGCCGAGCATAGGGAAAGGCACTGCACTGTCTTTTGGAGCATCCGAATTTCCTCAGCACTCGGGCACGTTCACGAACGCCGTTCTGGCACGTCCCGCACGGCGTAGAAGTCTTAGGCGTCGCCTTAGTCTGAGCAGCACTCAGAGTAGCCCTCGGCTTCGCATTCCACCTAGGACCTCCTGCCTGAAATCACCGTGCCTCCTCGAGGAAGTCGGCTTGCGTTCTGACTGCAGTTTAAGTCCTGTTCTTCCTGTGGCACTGCAGGCTTCTGAATAGCCACAGGCCCAGGGGAGCAGCTACGGCGTTCCTTGGTTGAGGCAGTTCGCTTGAAGCGGGACACCCTACTTCGAGAAGCTGATTCAGGGAAGGAAACGCAGGGTAACCTGTGTCTCTTTGGGCTTGTTAGAAACCACAGTGGGGTATGCTGAGTGTGCCCATGGAAACGGGGGCCTGCTGGAACTAGCCTTGCTTTCCCATTTTGAAGGCTGCATTCACGCTGCCTTGAAGCTGCCTGACATTCCCTGCACTTGATAGGCCTGTAAACACTGTAAGAATGCTTCCGGGGAGAGAATGAATTTGCCGTCCAAACCAGGTGCTTCCGTGACTGCGGTGTGGTCAGCCTGCCAAGCTCTAGCACTGGAAGGAAACTCAACGTGTGAACTTGCCTCCAGTTTAAGCCCTTAGTAGCCATGTAGATACGGAGGCATACAGCTCTTTCCGTGAGTTCTTAGTCGCTTATACGCTTTCTTTGAAAGGAAGTACACTTCCGAGGACTCCTAGTCCTCTCGGGTATGCACCATTTCCCCTCCAAGTTCACTGAGTACCTCCAGACCCCTGTGGGCCGGCTGCGAAACTTCGAGTCCCATTTGTTGATCCCTTGGAGGCCCTCTGTGCGTGCCTAGAGACGGGCGACACACTGTACGTTCCTCGAGGAGAGCTACATTTCCAGAGACCTCGAACGGCCTCAGGCCAGCATTGCTGCTGAGTCCGAAGGGCCCAGGAAGACTTTGTCATGGCCCTTGTGTGAGCTGCCATGTGACAACACCCTGCTTTGAATGCTTCGAGGCCCTCTCGTACCTGGAGTCACTCTGCTCGAGGAGAAAGTCAGCATCTTGCCATGCGCCGTCGCTGACGGCACACCCAGCGGAAACACATGCCTGGAAGTAAGGCCCTGATTTGCCGTGCAGAGGCGGAGGCGTGCAGCGGCTTCCATGAGCCGGTGGCCTGTGTTCTGCGTACCGTTAACGGCAGCACAGTTTTCTGGGCACCTAGGAGGCTAGCGTGGGCACCCTGTTGCCGGCAGGAACACTGAGTACCCCCAGGCGCACCTGGGTCTGCTAAGCAACGTCCACTCCCGTAGCCCTTCAGGGCCCCTCCGTGCATGCCGAGCATAGGGAAAGGCACTGCACTGTCTTTTGGAGCATCCGAATTTCCTCAGCACTCGGGCACGTTCACGAACGCCGTTCTGGCACGTCCCGCACGGCGTAGAAGTCTTAGGCGTCGCCTTAGTCTGAGCAGCACTCAGAGTAGCCCTCGGCTTCGCATTCCACCTAGGACCTCCTGCCTGAAATCACCGTGCCTCCTCGAGGAAGTCGGCTTGCGTTCTGACTGCAGTTTAAGTCCTGTTCTTCCTGTGGCACTGCAGGCTTCTGAATAGCCACAGGCCCAGGGGAGCAGCTACGGCGTTCCTTGGTTGAGGCAGTTCGCTTGAAGCGGGACACCCTACTTCGAGAAGCTGATTCAGGGAAGGAAACGCAGGGTAACCTGTGTCTCTTTGGGCTTGTTAGAAACCACAGTGGGGTATGCTGAGTGTGCCCATGGAAACGGGGGCCTGCTGGAACTAGCCTTGCTTTCCCATTTTGAAGGCTGCATTCACGCTGCCTTGAAGCTGCCTGACATTCCCTGCACTTGATAGGCCTGTAAACACTGTAAGAATGCTTCCGGGGAGAGAATGAATTTGCCGTCCAAACCAGGTGCTTCCGTGACTGCGGTGTGGTCAGCCTGCCAAGCTCTAGCACTGGAAGGAAACTCAACGTGTGAACTTGCCTCCAGTTTAAGCCCTTAGTAGCCATGTAGATACGGAGGCATACAGCTCTTTCCGTGAGTTCTTAGTCGCTTATACGCTTTCTTTGAAAGGAAGTACACTTCCGAGGACTCCTAGTCCTCTCGGGTATGCACCATTTCCCCTCCAAGTTCACTGAGTACCTCCAGACCCCTGTGGGCCGGCTGCGAAACTTCGAGTCCCATTTGTTGATCCCTTGGAGGCCCTCTGTGCGTGCCTAGAGACGGGCGACACACTGTACGTTCCTCGAGGAGAGCTACATTTCCAGAGACCTCGAACGGCCTCAGGCCAGCATTGCTGCTGAGTCCGAAGGGCCCAGGAAGACTTTGTCATGGCCCTTGTGTGAGCTGCCATGTGACAACACCCTGCTTTGAATGCTTCGAGGCCCTCTCGTACCTGGAGTCACTCTGCTCGAGGAGAAAGTCAGCATCTTGCCATGCGCCGTCGCTGACGGCACACCCGGCGGAAACACATGCCTGGAAGTAAGGCCCTGATTTGCCGTGCAGAGGCGGAGGCGTGCAGCGGCTTCCATGAGCCGGTGGCCTGTGTTCTGCGTACCGTTAACGGCAGCACAGTTTTCTGGGCACCTAGGAGGCTAGCGTGGGCACCCTGTTGCCGGCAGGAACACTGAGTACCCCCAGGCGCACCTGGGTCTGCTAAGCAACGTCCACTCCCGTAGCCCTTCAGGGCCCCTCCGTGCATGCCGAGCATAGGGAAAGGCACTGCACTGTCTTTTGGAGCATCCGAATTTCCTCAGCACTCGGGCACGTTCACGAACGCCGTTCTGGCACGTCCCGCACGGCGTAGAAGTCTTAGGCGTCGCCTTAGTCTGAGCAGCACTCAGAGTAGCCCTCGGCTTCGCATTCCACCTAGGACCTCCTGCCTGAAATCACCGTGCCTCCTCGAGGAAGTCGGCTTGCGTTCTGACTGCAGTTTAAGTCCTGTTCTTCCTGTGGCACTGCAGGCTTCTGAATAGCCACAGGCCCAGGGGAGCAGCTACGGCGTTCCTTGGTTGAGGCAGTTCGCTTGAAGCGGGACACCCTACTTCGAGAAGCTGATTCAGGGAAGGAAACGCAGGGTAACCTGTGTCTCTTTGGGCTTGTTAGAAACCACAGTGGGGTATGCTGAGTGTGCCCATGGAAACGGGGGCCTGCTGGAACTAGCCTTGCTTTCCCATTTTGAAGGCTGCATTCACGCTGCCTTGAAGCTGCCTGACATTCCCTGCACTTGATAGGCCTGTAAACACTGTAAGAATGCTTCCGGGGAGAGAATGAATTTGCCGTCCAAACCAGGTGCTTCCGTGACTGCGGTGTGGTCAGCCTGCCAAGCTCTAGCACTGGAAGGAAACTCAACGTGTGAACTTGCCTCCAGTTTAAGCCCTTAGTAGCCATGTAGATACGGAGGCATACAGCTCTTTCCGTGAGTTCTTAGTCGCTTATACGCTTTCTTTGAAAGGAAGTACACTTCCGAGGACTCCTAGTCCTCTCGGGTATGCATCATTTCCCCTCCAAGTTCACTGAGTACCTCCAGACCCCTGTGGGCCGGCTGCGAAACTTCGAGTCCCATTTGTTGATCCCTTGGAGGCCCTCTGTGCGTGCCTAGAGACGGGCGACACACTGTACGTTCCTTGAGGAGAGCTACATTTCCAGAGACCTCGAACGGCCTCAGGCCAGCATTGCTGCTGAGTCCGAAGGGCCCAGGAAGACTTTGTCATGGCCCTTGTGTGAGCTGCCATGTGACAACACCCTGCTTTGAATGCTTCGAGGCCCTCTCGTACCTGGAGTCACTCTGCTCGAGGAGAAAGTCAGCATCTTGCCATGCGCCGTCGCTGACGGCACACCCGGCGGAAACACATGCCTGGAAGTAAGGCCCTGATTTGCCGTGCAGAGGCGGAGGCGTGCAGCGGCTTCCATGAGCCGGTGGCCTGTGTTCTGCGTACCGTTAACGGCAGCACAGTTTTCTGGGCACCTAGGAGGCTAGCGTGGGCACCCTGTTGCCGGCAGGAACACTGAGTACCCCCAGGCGCACCTGGGTCTGCTAAGCAACGTCCACTCCCGTAGCCCTTCAGGGCCCCTCCGTGCATGCCGAGCATAGGGAAAGGCACTGCACTGTCTTTTGGAGCATCCGAATTTCCTCAGCACTCGGGCACGTTCACGAACGCCGTTCTGGCACGTCCCGCACGGCGTAGAAGTCTTAGGCGTCGCCTTAGTCTGAGCAGCACTCAGAGTAGCCCTCGGCTTCGCATTCCACCTAGGACCTCCTGCCTGAAATCACCGTGCCTCCTCGAGGAAGTCGGCTTGCGTTCTGACTGCAGTTTAAGTCCTGTTCTTCCTGTGGCACTGCAGGCTTCTGAATAGCCACAGGCCCAGGGGAGCAGCTACGGCGTTCCTTGGTTGAGGCAGTTCGCTTGAAGCGGGACACCCTACTTCGAGAAGCTGATTCAGGGAAGGAAACGCAGGGTAACCTGTGTCTCTTTGGGCTTGTTAGAAACCACAGTGGGGTATGCTGAGTGTGCCCATGGAAACGGGGGCCTGCTGGAACTAGCCTTGCTTTCCCATTTTGAAGGCTGCATTCACGCTGCCTTGAAGCTGCCTGACATTCCCTGCACTTGATAGGCCTGTAAACACTGTAAGAATGCTTCCGGGGAGAGAATGAATTTGCCCTCCAAACCAGGTGCTTCCGTGACTGCGGTGTGGTCAGCCTGCCAAGCTCTAGCACTGGAAGGAAACTCAACGTGTGAACTTGCCTCCAGTTTAAGCCCTTAGTAGCCATGTAGATACGGAGGCATACAGCTCTTTCCGTGAGTTCTTAGTCGCTTATACGCTTTCTTTGAAAGGAAGTACACTTCCGAGGACTCCTAGTCCTCTCGGGTATGCATCATTTCCCCTCCAAGTTCACTGAGTACCTCCAGACCCCTGTGGGCCGGCTGCGAAACTTCGAGTCCCATTTGTTGATCCCTTGGAGGCCCTCTGTGCGTGCCTAGAGACGGGCGACACACTGTACGTTCCTTGAGGAGAGCTACATTTCCAGAGACCTCGAACGGCCTCAGGCCAGCATTGCTGCTGAGTCCGAAGGGCCCAGGAAGACTTTGTCATGGCCCTTGTGTGAGCTGCCATGTGACAACACCCTGCTTTGAATGCTTCGAGGCCCTCTCGTACCTGGAGTCACTCTGCTCGAGGAGAAAGTCAGCATCTTGCCATGCGCCGTCGCTGACGGCACACCCGGCGGAAACACATGCCTGGAAGTAAGGCCCTGATTTGCCGTGCAGAGGCGGAGGCGTGCAGCGGCTTCCATGAGCCGGTGGCCTGTGTTCTGCGTACCGTTAACGGCGGCACAGTTTTCTGGGCACCTAGGAGGCTAGCGTGGGCACCCTGTTGCCGGCAGGAACACTGAGTACCCCCAGGCGCACCTGGGTCTGCTAAGCAACGTCCACTCCCGTAGCCCTTCAGGGCCCCTCCGTGCATGCCGAGCATAGGGAAAGGCACTGCACTGTCTTTTGGAGCATCCGAATTTCCTCAGCACTCGGGCACGTTCACGAACGCCGTTCTGGCACGTCCCGCACGGCGTAGAAGTCTTAGGCGTCGCCTTAGTCTGAGCAGCACTCAGAGTAGCCCTCGGCTTCGCATTCCACCTAGGACCTCCTGCCTGAAATCACCGTGCCTCCTCGAGGAAGTCGGCTTGCGTTCTGACTGCAGTTTAAGTCCTGTTCTTCCTGTGGCACTGCAGGCTTCTGAATAGCCACAGGCCCAGGGGAGCGGCTACGGCGTTCCTTGGTTGAGGCAGTTCGCTTGAAGCGGGACACCCTACTTCGAGAAGCTGATTCAGGGAAGGAAACGCAGGGTAACCTGTGTCTCTTTGGGCTTGTTAGAAACCACAGTGGGGTATGCTGAGTGTGCCCATGGAAACGGGGGCCTGCTGGAACTAGCCTTGCTTTCCCATTTTGAAGGCTGCATTCACGCTGCCTTGAAGCTGCCTGACATTCCCTGCACTTGATAGGCCTGTAAACACTGTAAGAATGCTTCCGGGGAGAGAATGAATTTGCCCTCCAAACCAGGTGCTTCCGTGACTGCGGTGTGGTCAGCCTGCCAAGCTCTAGCACTGGAAGGAAACTCAACGTGTGAACTTGCCTCCAGTTTAAGCCCTTAGTAGCCATGTAGATACGGAGGCATACAGCTCTTTCCGTGAGTTCTTAGTCGCTTATACGCTTTCTTTGAAAGGAAGTACACTTCCGAGGACTCCTAGTCCTCTCGGGTATGCACCATTTCCCCTCCAAGTTCACTGAGTACCTCCAGACCCCTGTGGGCCGGCTGCGAAACTTCGAGTCCCATTTGTTGATCCCTTGGAGGCCCTCTGTGCGTGCCTAGAGACGGGCGACACACTGTACGTTCCTCGAGGAGAGCTACATTTCCAGAGACCTCGAACGGCCTCAGGCCAGCATTGCTGCTGAGTCCGAAGGGCCCAGGAAGACTTTGTCATGGCCCTTGTGTGAGCTGCCATGTGACAACACCCTGCTTTGAATGCTTCGAGGCCCTCTCGTACCTGGAGTCACTCTGCTCGAGGAGAAAGTCAGCATCTTGCCATGCGCCGTCGCTGACGGCACACCCGGCGGAAACACATGCCTGGAAGTAAGGCCCTGATTTGCCGTGCAGAGGCGGAGGCGTGCAGCGGCTTCCATGAGCCGGTGGCCTGTGTTCTGCGTACCGTTAACGGCAGCACAGTTTTCTGGGCACCTAGGAGGCTAGCGTGGGCACCCTGTTGCCGGCAGGAACACTGAGTACCCCCAGGCGCACCTGGGTCTGCTAAGCAACGTCCACTCCCGTAGCCCTTCAGGGCCCCTCCGTGCATGCCGAGCATAGGGAAAGGCACTGCACTGTCTTTTGGAGCATCCGAATTTCCTCAGCACTCGGGCACGTTCACGAACGCCGTTCTGGCACGTCCCGCACGGCGTAGAAGTCTTAGGCGTCGCCTTAGTCTGAGCAGCACTCAGAGTAGCCCTCGGCTTCGCATTCCACCTAGGACCTCCTGCCTGAAATCACCGTGCCTCCTCGAGGAAGTCGGCTTGCGTTCTGACTGCAGTTTAAGTCCTGTTCTTCCTGTGGCACTGCAGGCTTCTGAATAGCCACAGGCCCAGGGGAGCAGCTACGGCGTTCCTTGGTTGAGGCAGTTCGCTTGAAGCGGGACACCCTACTTCGAGAAGCTGATTCAGGGAAGGAAACGCAGGGTAACCTGTGTCTCTTTGGGCTTGTTAGAAACCACAGTGGGGTATGCTGAGTGTGCCCATGGAAACGGGGGCCTGCTGGAACTAGCCTTGCTTTCCCATTTTGAAGGCTGCATTCACGCTGCCTTGAAGCTGCCTGACATTCCCTGCACTTGATAGGCCTGTAAACACTGTAAGAATGCTTCCGGGGAGAGAATGAATTTGCCGTCCAAACCAGGTGCTTCCGTGACTGCGGTGTGGTCAGCCTGCCAAGCTCTAGCACTGGAAGGAAACTCAACATGTGAACTTGCCTCCAGTTTAAGCCCTTAGTAGCCATGTAGATACGGAGGCATACAGCTCTTTCCGTGAGTTAGTCGCTTATACGCTTTCTTTGAAAGGAAGTACACTTCCGAGGACTCCTAGTCCTCTCGGGTATGCATCATTTCCCCTCCAAGTTCACTGAGTACCTCCAGACCCCTGTGGGCCGGCTGCGAAACTTCGAGTCCCATTTGTTGATCCCTTGGAGGCCCTCTGTGCGTGCCTAGAGACGGGCGACACACTGTACGTTCCTCGAGGAGAGCTACATTTCCAGAGACCTCGAACGGCCTCAGGCCAGCATTGCTGCTGAGTCCGAAGGGCCCAGGAAGACTTTGTCATGGCCCTTGTGTGAGCTGCCATGTGACAACACCCTGCTTTGAATGCTTCGAGGCCCTCTCGTACCTGGAGTCACTCTGCTCGAGGAGAAAGTCAGCATCTTGCCATGCGCCGTCGCTGACGGCACACCCGGCGGAAACACATGCCTGGAAGTAAGGCCCTGATTTGCCGTGCAGAGGCGGAGGCGTGCAGCGGCTTCCATGAGCCGGTGGCCTGTGTTCTGCGTACCGTTAACGGCAGCACAGTTTTCTGGGCACCTAGGAGGCTAGCGTGGGCACCCTGTTGCCGGCAGGAACACTGAGTACCCCCAGGCGCACCTGGGTCTGCTAAGCAACGTCCACTCCCGTAGCCCTTCAGGGCCCCTCCGTGCATGCCGAGCATAGGGAAAGGCACTGCACTGTCTTTTGGAGCATCCGAATTTCCTCAGCACTCGGGCACGTTCACGAACGCCGTTCTGGCACGTCCCGCACGGCGTAGAAGTCTTAGGCGTCGCCTTAGTCTGAGCAGCACTCAGAGTAGCCCTCGGCTTCGCATTCCACCTAGGACCTCCTGCCTGAAATCACCGTGCCTCCTCGAGGAAGTCGGCTTGCGTTCTGACTGCAGTTTAAGTCCTGTTCTTCCTGTGGCACTGCAGGCTTCTGAATAGCCACAGGCCCAGGGGAGCAGCTACGGCGTTCCTTGGTTGAGGCAGTTCGCTTGAAGCGGGACACCCTACTTCGAGAAGCTGATTCAGGGAAGGAAACGCAGGGTAACCTGTGTCTCTTTGGGCTTGTTAGAAACCACAGTGGGGTATGCTGAGTGTGCCCATGGAAACGGGGGCCTGCTGGAACTAGCCTTGCTTTCCCATTTTGAAGGCTGCATTCACGCTGCCTTGAAGCTGCCTGACATTCCCTGCACTTGATAGGCCTGTAAACACTGTAAGAATGCTTCCGGGGAGAGAATGAATTTGCCCTCCAAACCAGGTGCTTCCGTGACTGCGGTGTGGTCAGCCTGCCAAGCTCTAGCACTGGAAGGAAACTCAACGTGTGAACTTGCCTCCAGTTTAAGCCCTTAGTAGCCATGTAGATACGGAGGCATACAGCTCTTTCCGTGAGTTCTTAGTCGCTTATACGCTTTCTTTGAAAGGAAGTACACTTCCGAGGACTCCTAGTCCTCTCGGGTATGCATCATTTCCCCTCCAAGTTCACTGAGTACCTCCAGACCCCTGTGGGCCGGCTGCGAAACTTCGAGTCCCATTTGTTGATCCCTTGGAGGCCCTCTGTGCGTGCCTAGAGACGGGCGACACACTGTACGTTCCTCGAGGAGAGCTACATTTCCAGAGACCTCGAACGGCCTCAGGCCAGCATTGCTGCTGAGTCCGAAGGGCCCAGGAAGACTTTGTCATGGCCCTTGTGTGAGCTGCCATGTGACAACACCCTGCTTTGAATGCTTCGAGGCCCTCTCGTACCTGGAGTCACTCTGCTCGAGGAGAAAGTCAGCATCTTGCCATGCGCCGTCGCTGACGGCACACCCGGCGGAAACACATGCCTGGAAGTAAGGCCCTGATTTGCCGTGCAGAGGCGGAGGCGTGCAGCGGCTTCCATGAGCCGGTGGCCTGTGTTCTGCGTACCGTTAACGGCAGCACAGTTTTCTGGGCACCTAGGAGGCTAGCGTGGGCACCCTGTTGCCGGCAGGAACACTGAGTACCCCCAGGCGCACCTGGGTCTGCTAAGCAACGTCCACTCCCGTAGCCCTTCAGGGCCCCTCCGTGCATGCCGAGCATAGGGAAAGGCACTGCACTGTCTTTTGGAGCATCCGAATTTCCTCAGCACTCGGGCACGTTCACGAACGCCGTTCTGGCACGTCCCGCACGGCGTAGAAGTCTTAGGCGTCGCCTTAGTCTGAGCAGCACTCAGAGTAGCCCTCGGCTTCGCATTCCACCTAGGACCTCCTGCCTGAAATCACCGTGCCTCCTCGAGGAAGTCGGCTTGCGTTCTGACTGCAGTTTAAGTCCTGTTCTTCCTGTGGCACTGCAGGCTTCTGAATAGCCACAGGCCCAGGGGAGCAGCTACGGCGTTCCTTGGTTGAGGCAGTTCGCTTGAAGCGGGACACCCTACTTCGAGAAGCTGATTCAGGGAAGGAAACGCAGGGTAACCTGTGTCTCTTTGGGCTTGTTAGAAACCACAGTGGGGTATGCTGAGTGTGCCCATGGAAACGGGGGCCTGCTGGAACTAGCCTTGCTTTCCCATTTTGAAGGCTGCATTCACGCTGCCTTGAAGCTGCCTGACATTCCCTGCACTTGATAGGCCTGTAAACACTGTAAGAATGCTTCCGGGGAGAGAATGAATTTGCCCTCCAAACCAGGTGCTTCCGTGACTGCGGTGTGGTCAGCCTGCCAAGCTCTAGCACTGGAAGGAAACTCAACGTGTGAACTTGCCTCCAGTTTAAGCCCTTAGTAGCCATGTAGATACGGAGGCATACAGCTCTTTCCGTGAGTTCTTAGTCGCTTATACGCTTTCTTTGAAAGGAAGTACACTTCCGAGGACTCCTAGTCCTCTCGGGTATGCATCATTTCCCCTCCAAGTTCACTGAGTACCTCCAGACCCCTGTGGGCCGGCTGCGAAACTTCGAGTCCCATTTGTTGATCCCTTGGAGGCCCTCTGTGCGTGCCTA